>NC_064439.1:21885598-22502265 GCF_023343835.1 Lagopus muta
TTACATCTGTGTAACAGAGTAGATTTGGTCCAATTTTGCCATTCTGACAGTGGCATTTCAGTATCACTTTCTAGAAAGATGCCATATGAGGAACATTTGCTTTTTAACTACCTCTTTCCAAAATTATGTTGTAGAATCCACAGCTTTATTGCATTTCCGATGTAAATTTTTTAAAACAAAATTGCCTGTTTTCATTTCTTCTCTCTCTGTGACAAAATTGTATTATGAACTGATTAGGTGGCTCTGCAGGAATACAGATGCCTGACTACTGATGTGAAGTCAAATCATCATTTAGACTTAAGCATATTGGAATGTCTCTCACAAAACTTTCCTTGTAAGATTTGTGGTTCAGCTAATTCAAGATGACATAGACATTAAATGAGTTTTGAGGAGCAATTCAAATGAACAGATGAATCTGAGGCTCCAGAGATCACTGCCATAATATGCTGCTGCATTATAATGCTTCTCCACCGAAGCAACTATACTTACGTAGGCTTTTTTAATGGTCTCACACTTTAAGGCAAAGTGAAAATAATGTTAAAATTTAGTAAAATCTTTAGGTCTCTTATAGTTATTTTGTTCTTCGAATAGGATGGACTTCTGTTTCATTTTGTTTTGTTAGCTTTGTATCAATGCTTGTACTGTATTATCCTTATCTTTTCAGATCATTTTTCTCTGATTTAAGCCAGTACAGACAGATGTGTTCTTAGATTCTGCAGGCATTATCTAGCATTTGAATGTATGTTCTGATGTGGTAGTGCATGCAAAATATACCAGACTTCTTCCACAGAAGAGCCAAGACAATTTTTTTACATGCTAAGAAAATATATAAGTTTAAGAGAATAATGTATTGCAGCAACACCAAGAATTAGCTGAGTATCTGTGTTATCTATGAACAGTCTGGCATGGGTCCTGGAAGCAGCCTGGGTTAATCTTCCCCATAGCTGCAGAACCATTTGTGCCAGCCGTGGCTCAGGCGCCAAGCCTGTGAGGTGGAACCAGCGCAGCTGTGTCCTGCAGCAGGGACATGCATGGCAGGGTACTCTCAGCTGGAAAGCTCAGGCATATCAAACTTAATGGCATTGGTTGTGCAGCACAGGGGCCAGGCGCTGGCAGATCTGTTAGTTGCAGAATGGTGCCATTTATACATGCGTGGGCCTGGCCTCACGTTGTAAGAACTGGTGTTTCAGTGCCCATATTGAGATTCACAAATTTCACTTTTGTGTGTATTGACAAATGGTATTATCAGTGTTTTATTTACAAGTAGAAATAATTGTCAGATCTGATTTTCATGGGTATTATTGTTTGTAGATTGCATTAACGATGTTCTAACACTTGCTTTTTCATGTATCCTTGCTCTTGTTAAATTAGCCTAAACTAATTCATGGGATCTTCCCCATTTGTAAATAAATTTACAGATACTTTAATAGGCTTTTTATCCTGGCCGTTATCTTTGTCAAAATTCTCTGGATATTTTACCTCTGAATTAGAAATGATGGATCAGCAAAATGGTATTGTCTCACTCCATGCAGCAACATTCTAATGGGCACCAAAGTATCTTTGCCTTTTAGCCGTTCCGGCAGCCCCAGGTTGATTGCACTGAGCTTGGTCCTCATTGATGGAAACAGTCAGGATCAGTGCTGTGTGGTCACTTCAGAAACAAAATTACCTGAGTGTAAACAACTGAGTTTAGATATTTGAATATAAAACTCATGGTGAAACTTACCTTTTACGTTTCTCTGTGCATGTTGGTGAGTCCCTACACTAGCAACAAAGCATGCTTATTTAACAGTTCTTCAGCTGTCAGATTTAATGAAACATTGCAGTGGAAAGATTTAAGTAGTACTGCTGTTGTGTACTTGAGTCTGGTGTGTGTTCAGTCCCCTCAGCAAACCTTACCTGAACAAAGGGGAAGGCAGTTTGTCTACACGACATTTTTCTGCAAATATAAGTCTTGAATAGCTTGGATAAAGCTTATTTATTTCCTTGCCAGTATGTCCTATTTAGCATGTCTCATGCAATATGTCAAGTACCTACTGCATTTTATTGAATGATAAATTATCAAGATAGCAGCTGATAAAGGTTGATTCATTTTAACTTGGTCCCGAGATGGAGTAATCCAAAATTGGCTCTTACAGTCGTGCTTTTAGTTGTCCAGATGGGGAACACAGTCAATTGTTAACACACGTAGCATTGCAGTAAGATGTTGATTTCTATGGTCAGTGCTTGATGGGCTATTACACTTCACCAGATTGTACACACAGAGCTTTCTCTTTGTCTCTGCAGAGCAATTTTTCCCTCATGGTCTGAATCACTTTACGTTTTCTTTTCTGAGTTCCTTTGGTTTGTTAGGAAAAAAAGTCTGATGATAGGGAAACAAGAACATTACTCCTCACAACTGCATGAAAGTAGTATGTAACCTGTGTTGTCTTCAGCAAGATCTTTATTCGTATGTTTTAAAATCCCATGTTGTTGTTTGTTGTTATTTTTTTTCTAATGTTCCTATGTTCCAAAGTCAAACTGTTCAGTGCAATGCTCATTGATTCACAGCTGCTTCCCAGTTTTCTCTTTTCTCAGGGAATATTGAAACATTCTCAAATATATTACCTCTCATTTTCAACTGAGAAATATTTTCTGTTGGTTTGTCCTTTCTAGAACTTCCTCCCTGTTCTCTGCAGATCCTCCCAATGTAAAACTGTCTGTTCAGGCATTGTTAACTCTTTGCTTCAAACTTCATAACTGTGGAATGAGCAATACTGACTTCTTCATTTGCAGCCTTATTAGCAAAGTAGTGTGTTCATGCTGGGATGCTGTTAAGAGGAGAGGTAATCATTTTCATGTGGAATGTTTTGTGACAGAAGAAAATAAGGATCATTAAGTAAAAATCCAGAAAGTAGAAAGCAAGATTTGAAACAGTGAACAGTTGAAATATCGTGGGCATGTATCTTATGTTTTTAAATCCAGATCTTTTCATTAATGCAGAAATTATCTTTGATGTGAAATTGCTTGCTGTCCTTGAATTCTGTGAGCTGTCACAGCCGTGTGCATGTTTACAGTGTTGGCAGTGTTAGTGTGGATTTCTTTTCGTTTTTCTTTTTATCCTGCCCACACCATTATGTTTCTGCTTCTAGATTGGAGAGGCAGTTTGAACACACTCATGCTGCCCCAGAGGGTCATGGTGATATATATAATTTCACTATGTCAAAAATGGAATGTGTATTCTTTTCCACTTCTGTGCCACCTATTTTTTGATTGGAACAGAATGGTTTGCGTGTTCTTTTCTGCTAATGGAGAATGAATGAGTTTGGCAGTCACTGTGTGTGTTCAGCATCAGCAGCTTTTTCAATATGTATCAGAAAGTTTTTAAAGGATTTTAAAGCAGAGAAATGAACAGCTTTATAGTTAGGATGGTTTTCAGTCAAATTAATCAAAGAGGTCTTTAATATACAACAAACACCTATGGTCTTGTGGATAGCTTTGGAGGTAGACAAAAGAGTTGATGTTGAGTTGTTAAAACAAGAAAAATGCTTTTCACGCAGGGTAAATTCTTATTTCTTGTTAGCAGAAAAAATATTTCTGCATTTTCCTTTCCTCAAACTTGTGTTTGTCAAATGGATGGTGGAGACCTTTACAAAGACCAGACTAATTATCATCTACATTGTGATTGTCAGAAGGCATACATGAGATAGGATTTGCAGGGAGAAATAATCTTTTATTAGAACAAGTAGTGATAGTGTGGGAAAACCCAGGCTGTCAGACACACATGCCTTTTGTTTGACTTATTGCTGTCTGTGTTGTGAAGGTTGACTCATGCTCTCTGCTTGGGAAGACTAGTCATTGCCCAAGTGCATTTGGGGAATATTAACCGGGGAACCTAATTAGGCTCTCTCTGATAGTGGGTGACTTTTGTAAATGAATATCACTACCGTGAACTGGTGGCTGCATTAGGAGTCAGGCAAAGGATACTGTAGGTAATTTATCATAGTTGAAAGAAATTTAACTCAGATAAGCTACAGATAAGGGACAGATGATTTCTGTTCAGCAGAGGGACTTTCAGGCTCAGTACATTTACTTGCCAAGAGCTGAATTCTGGGGTGGAGAGCCGAGTGTCTTGTTGAAACAATGTCAGTTTCCACCCATTTTACTTCTGTTTCATGATCTTCAATAGATTATGTTAATATTTTAATATTGTTACTGAACAATGGTAATAAACCATGTACCTCAAAGTAGTTAAAAAAAAAATTAAAATAAATGAACAGGAATTGAAGAAAGGAAGCATGAAAGAATATGAATCAAGGGTAAACAACAATGAAAGAGAAAAACCAGTCTTTTTTTTTTTTTTTGGCTGCAGCATGCCTTACTGAAGCCCTTTTTGTTACATTTAAATAAAAATAGTAAACAAATCAATACATTTAAAGTGTAATGGAAAGGAAAACAATGCACATACTTGGCAAGCCCTCCTTTTTGCATTACTGTCTTTGTCAGCTGTAGGATGAGGCTCACTGTTGAACAAAGGCTTCCTGGTTGTCACATGAATTTGACTAGAAAGTAATTCTGCGACAAAAAAAATCAAATATTAATATTTGTGCTCACAACCAAAGGTAACTCTATTTGAGTCTGGATATAGCTGCTTCCTCTTTTAAAAGCCATGTAAAATAAAATAAATTAAAAATGGTGATAAATCAGTACAGATAAATTTGTTACATCACTAACTGATACTAGGTGAAATCAGAGACAGTCTGTGGGTCTGAGATAAAAGGTAAAGCCAGACGAAGCAGAGAAAATTGTTTACCTTGCAGGGAAATATCTTCTTGCTTTAGAGTTGTCCTGGAAAGCTCAGACACTTGGGATTAGATATTCCATTCCGCTCTATTCCATTCCATACATCAGCATAGTCAGTCAGCCTGTGTTTTAAATAAAGGGCATTACAGGATCACATGAGCTCTTGTTTGATGAATGATATAAAATAAAGTTGTGCTTTGTGGCACAGCACAGGTAGATGTTGGTGGCATGTGATGCATGAGAAAAGTTTGTTCTTCCAGCTAGGATAAATAATAGCCAGTGAAGTAGCTCCCTGGATAACAGGAGTGTCTGTTGTTGCCATAATTATACTCAGCAGGGCCGGTGCCACCTAACTTTAATCGCTGGGCCTTATTCTTGGCTTCCCCCTTTCCAGACGAGGCCAGACACAGGCTGCATGGTGACCTTTTGTATTTTGGAGGCTGTTGGATCTAGGAGGGACTTCACCAACTGTCAGTGAGCCATCTATGCCCCTTCACAGGCAAGAAGGGTGCAAGCAGCCCTATGTAAATGCTGTGCCTTCACCTGGTAATGTCACCATTTCCCTTTTGGCTTTTGTTTGTCGTAGCCATTAAGATCTGAAGTTTTGATGATCACCCATGAGCTCTGTCTTTTTCAAAGGAGACTGTCACACTTCCTGTAGGGTATCCATGGAAACAGACAGGGAACCCTTAAAGAAAGTGATCGAACATGCTGTGCTAATTAATCCTACCCTTCAGTTTCCTTTCACTTGAAGGATGTGGTTAAATAAATTTTGCATGAGTAAGCATATTTGAATGTGCAAAAGGGTATGAAATACATAGATTTTTTTTTGTTTGCTTTTTTCTGCATTTTTTTTTTAACAAACAAACAAAAAAATCCCACCAAAGTAACCCAAGATGGTAACTGTCATCTGTTCACATCTGGAACATCAAAACAAGAAGTGCAGAATCTTGTCAGTGTTTATATGTATATATTTTGGTAGCTCTGCTTTTAAACTGTAAATATATCTGAAAGATGAGGATGTTTTTCATGCTTCAAGTGGGATGGGAGATATTTACATTAATTTTGAGTCTTCAAATGAAAGTGTTCATAATTGCAAATGCTGTATTTGTGCAGAGTGTTCTTCAGAAAAAGCAAACTTTGTTCCCATTCCTAAGAAAAAGAAGCTCCTCTACGGCATTAGCCTAATTTAGGGCCTTTGAATTCTGCACTGGAAAAGCAATTGACTAAAACAGAGGGACTGTGCCAAATGTTCCTGTGCCAAATTTTAGCTTTTGTATGTATTTCCCTTGGTTGTTCAGTTCTGCTAAATTTGGCCATATAGTCTGCAAAGTAGTGTAAGTGGATGAGCAGGAAACCAGTTAGCCACTACATAAAACTTACGGCTGTAAACGTCTTAAACCTGCAGTACTGATGCAATTTGATGTCAATTTGCTCTTACAAATTAATGTTTTGCTTCCTAACTTTCTCGATTCCAGTAATGATCTTCTTATAACTGAGAAACCAGATGTAGCAACCTCAAACAAGGCTTTCATGGAGTTTTGGAAGTGAAAGTAGAACGAAGAATAACATTTAGCTGTCCAGCAGAGTGAGATTAGCTGAAAAGAGGCATCCTTGAAAATGTGATGGATCTCAGTTATCCTGGCCTGGATTAGGGTGGAAGCAATAGGTTATGAAATCAGGGTGGGCAGCATCCCAACAGAGGGCAGGATTTTGGCTGAACAATGGCGCCAGTCAGGGAAGATGCATTCAGGTTGGCTACAGTACAGTGCAGACCTCCGCCTTAGCTAGAATGGTGGCAGAAACCTGCTGGCAAGCACAAATGTGTTATTTGCAGTATGATTTCTGGTATGGCCAGGTGCTTATTCCTCCTTACATTGGAGATTTCTTGAATGTGTGGGTCAAGCGCTTTGTACTGGAGGGACCTGCATTCCATTATCACCCCACAAAATTCTAAAGCTTTTGCCAGTTTTCCCAATATCATATTGTATTGCTGGATTCTTAAAAGTGCTTTTTCCCTGCCTGCCTGGGCTTTCACTCCCATCACAGCTGGGCAGAAGATTAGAGAGGAAAGGATCTGTAACCCAGTTCAGTCTTCCTGAGGCAACAGCAAAGGAGTTCTGGAAGGGAATGTCAGGCAGGCAAAGAAGGATGGGGACATTTACCATCAGCCTTCTCCAATCTTTGCATAATATTTGCTTAGTTTAATACAGTAGGTCAAGATTCACACTTTCAGGGAATACTGTAGGATGGGATGTAGGAGCCCAAAAACTGAGACTTGTGAATGTTTCTCTGTGCTAGGAATGTGAGCTATTCATCAATTAGAGCATTTGCTGGATTCTGATTCTCTAGAAACAAAAATGTTAAAGAGGTAAAATGATAGAACGAGGGGGAATAGTTTTAAACTGAAATAGGGGAGGTTTAGGTTAGATCTTAGGAGGACATTTTTAACTCAGGGGGTGGTGATGCACTGGAACAGGTTGCCCAAGGACGTTGTGGATGCCCCATCCCTGGAGGCATTCAAGGCCAGGCTGGATGTGGCTCTGGGCAGCCTGGTCTGCTGGTTGGTGACCCTGCACGTAGGAGGGGGTTGAAACTAGATGATCATTGTGGTCCTTTTCAACCCAGGCTACTCTATGATTCTGTGATAGGTACTGCAGGTAGCATAAAGCTACCTCTCGTCGTGTGAGCTATGCTGCAGTTGCCAACTTTGAGTTCTTTACATGAGCCAAGTGTTGATCAAGCTAGTGATCAAGTGGACAAATACAAAGGAGACGGAAGTCTGAAAACTGAAGCGGAAAAAAAAGTTTGTTCATATTTGATTTTTTTTTTAAAGAAATTTTGGCATACAAGTCAAATTGTTCGCCTACTCTGTTCTAATTGCTATAATCAGCTGATAATGCAATCTACTGGCAAGATTTGCCATCATTACTATGGAGATGTATTCACTGAGATTAACTATTCTTAAATAGCTTCTCCAGTGCATTGAGAATTAAGGTGCAAAGGACTCTCATCTTCATTTTTATGTGATTCTCATGTTGTGTATTTTTTTCTGAGGGCTTGACTGCTTTTTGTTTTATGTGAGGTGCAAGAGATTTTGTTTTTTGTGTGTGAAAGGGAAATCGGTAATTCTTTGTTTAGGAAGACAAAAAGCAGTGGTGCATTGCCCTGATTTCTGTTATTTCTGCATGTCCAGTGTTCCCAGTGAGGGATTGGATTGTCTTAAGGCAGTAAGCAGGAGCAAGTTGCTTCGAAAGGGTGCTTGTAGGTGATGGGAACAGTCACCAAAGTCCTGAATTTTTTTTTTCCATTTTCTTAATGTAGGAGAACCATTAGGAAGATATGCATTTTATTGATGTTTATAAAAGCACATGAGAATCTCTCTGAAAATCTTTCCAATTTTACATGAGATAGATTATGATTTATATAGTTCTGTGAGTTATTTTAAATGATTGACAAGCTTGAAAGACAGTTATTGTAAATAGTGTATTTTTAGTAGGTCACAGCTTTCATCACATTGATTTCTGTTTCTAAGATTGCTGCACTGCCAAAATATATTTTTTGAGAAAGAAGAATTTTGCATGTAACATTTTTTGATGTATTACTGCAATATTAATATTTATTTGAATGGAAATGTCTGAGTGTTTCTACTGCTTTCAAATATAAATTTGAATAAGCAGGCTGAAGTTTGCAGCATAAATGGCAGAAGGTTTCCTTACGCTCTCCTAAAAAACATCTCATCTGTGTCACTGTATGTCTGGGAATTCCATTTTCATTCTCTTTTCCTAAGCACTTAAATGAAAAGACTTCTGATGCCTAAGGATGAGTAGTTAATGGAAATGAATAACTTTATTTATTTGTCTTTCAGTTAGGTATACCACTTTGTAACTTTACATCTCTCCAGGGCCTTTGGTTGTCATTATCAAAGTCAAATTTTATTATTCCTTCAGAATAACCACAGCTCTGTTAAGCCAAGTATTAAATCATAGATGCTTTCTTTCATTAAGCAATTTATTTTGTTACTAGTAGAAAAAATTGTTTGCAACGTGAATTCATGATAATGTGATGTGGCCTCGTATATACTTTTAGGATCTTAACTCTACAGCAAACCATTTCTTTGTTCAGTTTTTATTAATTTCTTTGTTTTTACCCCACAGGTCTTGCAAGAGCTAAATCAGTTCCCAGCCATACGTATTCTAATGAAGTGGTAACTCTATGGTACAGACCTCCAGATGTCCTTTTGGGATCAACAGAATATTCTACCTGCCTTGATATGTGGTCAGTATAGCATCTTTGCACAAGACTCTACGTAGGTGCTTTAGCTCAGATTTTGTTTGTGTGTGTAAAACAAATATGTGGCACAATTAATGGTATAGTTAAAGCTTAAAGTCATAGTGGTGTAGCTTGTGTGCAGTAATTTCTGTGCTTGACTCAGTTATTTCCATAAATGAATACCCTCCTGCAACCCACGTGGTACCCAGGTGGGTACCTGCTGTTGGCACACCACTAGCAGAGCCAGTAAAGCTTTTCAAAGGGCAAGTTGTTGCTTTCTGCTCCTTAGCAAATGACTGATAACTATGATGCAGTACATGGTGGATAGTGCTATACGAGCAAAACCTGCCAAAATGCATGACTGGTAAAGCATTGCATTTATGACTTAAATGACCAAATTTGCCCTGACCCTCAGTTATTCTGAGATGTAGCAAGGAGAATCCCAGGATTCTATGGATGCAAAAATACAGCGTCTGGTTTTAGTCTGCTCTACTCATTAGCAGAAAGTGAGCATGTGACACATTGTTGGACAACTTTCTTTCAAACAAGCAGGCTTTGTTTAGAACTACGGATTTGAAAGAACAGTCTGATGCATGCAGGATACAGCACCTAGCTTGCTTTATATCAGTTAATCCCATGTTGAACAATGAAGGTGTGTGTGGTTTTTTGACTGTTAGAAAGCAAGGTAGAGGTTCTTTGTTCATCCTGTTGGTTTTGAGTTCACAAACCTCTGTAATCTGTGCATGCAGTCATTAGCTAGAACATCAACTTTGTTGACAGAAGCATTGCAGACTGATTCAGGAAATAGTAGTGTGTAAGAAAAATATTTTTTCTTCATCAAGAACATCTTGTGTTGTGGAAAAAGTTAATTTGTTTTGAATTTGTGTTTACTCCTTTAGATCTGCAGAACGCATTTACTTTGAAGAAAAACTTACCCTGAACAAGTTTTAAAAAAAATAATGATTTGTTTTGTATCTTGCTGAATTGTTGAATCGTAGAGTGGGCAGTCTGTGCCAGTTCCCCATCACCTTCTGAGTAAAGAATTTTTCCTAACATCTAATCCAAATTTTTTCTCTTATAGTTCAAAGCCAGTCTGCTCTAGTGATAGTCCTATCACTATCAAACCGTGTAAGAAATTGGTTCCCGTTCTGCTTGTAAGCTCCCTGCAAGTACTGGCCAACTGCAATGAGGTCTCCTTGGAGCCTTCTCTTCTTCAAGCTAAACAGGCCTAGCTCTCTCAGTCTGCCTTTGTACAAGAGGTGCTCCAGCCCTCTGGTCATCCTCGTGGCCCTCTTCTGGACTCTTTCCAACACCTCTGCATCCTTCTTGTGCTGGAGGCCCAGCCATGGGCACGGTACTGCAAATGGGGCCTTACAAGGTCAGAGTAGTGAGGGACAATCAACTTCACCGCCCTGCTGCTACTCCTCCTTTGATGCAGTCCAGGATTCAGTTGGCCTTCAAATTTCGGCTACCCCTCACAAACTGGCCAACTTCACATGGTAGGAATTTTTGTGAAGGCTGATCTACTGCTGCATCTGAAGTCAGGTTACAGCAAATTTCTATTGCATGTGACAGAAGAGCTTTGGGTTTTACTTGTGTGTTTGCTGGGTTGCCTGCAACGGCTCTTGCTATGTGCTGCTGAGAGGTGTTGGTCCATGTTTGGGTCACTGCTGTGGATGTGGCATGTCCAGCAGTGAGATCTGCTGGAGCTCAGACAGCCATAGGGCTCCTTTGTGCAAGGCTGCTCAGAGCTGGGTGATAATTACATTAAAACCACTTGGTGATTTCCCAGAGTGAGGGGAAGGCAGAGACATGGAGAAACCTGTCTTCCATCAGCTACAAAAATAATTTGGTAATTTGTTATCAAAAGTGTGTTTGTAGCATTAGCATTTTTATGCAATTACTGGCATTATGTCCTTATGGCAGAAACTGCATGCTCTCTTGTGTCCTTATTGAGAATCCACATTATGACAAAACTAGGCAGCCACTTCAATAAATATTTAAATAACGCTGAGGCACAAAGCACAGCTGTTTCTTCCGCTTAGAAAAAAAAAAGACTGGCAAGGGGCCCTTGCTTTACCCGTGATAAATAACATTTCATGGGGGCTCCCAAGGAAGGGCAAGTGGATCCCTTACTGAGGAGAAGCCCAGCTGCATGAAAAAGGAGTCCAAGCATTAACCACTGGACAGTGGCGGGGAAGCAGGTGGCAGAGGCTGCAGGCTATTTTTACACTTCATTTGCTGGTGTAGGGCATTAGGGGAGTAACTAAAAGCTAATGATCCACATACAGTATTACATTCTCCTGCTTTCTTTTTAAATAGCCACTGGCAATAAAATAATATTAATGAAGACATACATGCATTAGTGGTGTCAGGCTAGCGATGGAAATCAGTGAATGCAGTGGGCTTTGTGATTTACTGCTGACAGCATTTGATACAGTGGCATTGTGTGAATGTGCTACGCTACCTAAGACTGCATCAAAGAGTTGTGATAACCTTTGATATGCTTGCTTTCTTCTTTTTTCTTTCTTTCCTCTTGATGAGGACTTACTGGTAGCTTATGAAAATGGCTTTGCATTGCCTCTGGTGTAACTTTCCTTAATCCTTGAATTTTACAGTCCTTTGAAAGTCAATGCAAGGAAAATAAGCTTCAATACATAAAGGGTTTATGAATTACTAAAAACCATATATAAGTAATACAGAAACATAGGGAAAAGTCCCCAAATGAACCTCTTCTATTTGTTCTTTACAGAAAGAATATAGTCTTAGTAAATGAATATTAAGCCATTTTTGGTTCTGGTAATGCATGCGCTGCTACATCTGGGTTTCTCAGATCAGGAAGTCACTAGGGATGTTTTATTTTCAAGTGCAGCTGGCTAAAAACTGTTTTTGCTAACAGCTGGCAAATTTTGCATATCCTGTTTTGCTTATTAAAAACAAACCTTAGTAACAATTCAGGTAACCTCATGTTGACTTTTTAAATTCACTTTTAGTAATGAAGGTCAACTGTGCTTGGAGCTGTGAAAGAAATTGCTCATAACTAGGCAAGTCAAATGTTATGAAATTGCTTATTAAATCACTGTTATTTAACGTTGTAACATCTGGGTTGATGGACGTGATGTCAATTCAGATCATAATCTGGGGTCAGCTATTCACATGAAGATTTTCTATTATACTGATAGACAAATAAATGGTAATTTTAAGGAGTATGGCACTTTCCACATATTGCCTGCTCTGAGGTAGACTCGAGTATTTGATGCAATTCCGCGTGTCCTTTTATGGATATTTGACAAGTAAAGACCTATGATAGTAATTAAGATATTTATTATTAGACGCAGGTGCATGAAATTATATTTTTACGTAGGAGACATTACAAATGCATCCTTATCCCATATTTGCTGTTAACACTTTGCAGTGAAAAAAATCTGAGAGTAGGAGTCCCAGTACATACTGAAGAAATGCTGCTTGGGGTCCAAGAGAGAAAACAGTGCAGGGTAGGTTAATTCTTCTGCCCTCAGTGTTAGTTATGATTGGAACTTTCACGAGAAAGAAATGCTAATCTTCAGTATTAGGATATTAAGGCAAGGATATTGCAATGACTGTCAAGGTATTGTTAATTAAACTTGTTATTGTCAGTGAGCTCTCAAAAGTTTTAACAGCTGAGTTAACTTTTGATTGGAAAATTGTCATGGCATCTAATTTATAGGAATACTGACTGTGAGGAAAACATCTTTGTCTCTGGTTATTGGAAGGGCATTTCAGTTCCTATCTAAAGAACAACTTTTATCCATCTGAAACAAGAGATTTACTATTCTTTTTACACTGATAAAAATACTGTGTGTGTGTGTGTGTGTGTCAGGACAGCAAAGTATGGATTCACGGGAGGGAAAGAAAACTGAGAAGACATCTTCAACAGGATCTTGGGGCAAAATGTTGTTTAATTATGAAGGTGATTTCTTTTTTTTTCTTGCATATTCCTTTTTTTTCAGAACAAATAAGACTAATTGTAAGATTCTTACAAAAAGTCATCATGCACAATTTGATCTTTCATGGATATCATATTTCTTAGTATAGAATCTGAAAGTTGCTACTGGTTATTGAATCACAAACATTTTGTGGAGTTTTTATATCTAGGTAGCGCAGTGATGCAGGCAAGAACTAGAATGCTATTCTTTCTTAACTACAATTGGTTCAATAAATAATTTGAAATCTCATACTTTAAAATGATTTACATTTCATTCATCGTATCTTATTTCTATAGCAATTTTAATGTTCCTTATCAGTATGGGAGGGAAATTTTTCTTCACTCATGATTTCTCATGTAAGAATTGCAATCTATTTGCCTTGTGCCCCTATCCTTTGATTGGTCTGTATTTCCCATGGTATCTTCATTTCATGTATCAAAGACTTGCAGTCAGAAAAGATGAATTCCAACTAAGTTCATCATCCATAATATTCACAGGAGGCAATTGACACAAACTGGAATACAGGAGGTTTGATCTGAACCCCAGGAGCACTTCTGTGCTGTGCAGGTACCAGAGCAGGTGCCCAGGGGCTGAGGGATCTCCACCTGGGAGATCTCCAAGAGCTTCCAGGATGTGAGCTGGGCACCTGCTCTGGAGCAGGGGCTGGGCTGATGGGCCCAGATTTACCTTTCATCTCAGCCATCCTGTGATTATGTTATTCCATTCATTTCTGACTCTGTACTGTTGTAGAACAATATCAGCATTTGATCAATTAAAGAGACACAAGTCCCTTGCTCCTTTCCCCTACAGCTTGTTGTCATAGTTCTGTTCATAAGCAGGATCATACAAATAGCCTGGCTAGTCTCTGAATAAATCTGGCACGAGAAAGGCTCCCATGCCATTCCAACATTTATATTAGAAGTGAATTTTATGGAAGATAAACTATTGCCTCTTTATGAAGAATCCATAAAAACAAGCAGGTTTGTTGCTGCTTTGATTACCATGATATATTTAACAGTGTGTATAAACTGTGTGTATTTTGGTAAGCTTTGTATGAAAACTGTGGGAATATTAACTCTGAGTTTCAGAAATCTTATCAGGAGGATTACTGGAAGTAGTTACTTGGCTTTCACAAGATGCCTTCCAACTCTGAAGCCAAATTCTTCACACTGAACATAGGCTTCATGGCCACCTAAAAATCTTGTGTGAAGAGCCAGCATATATCTTTGCTATGAAGATCATGCTGAATGTCATCACCTTCAGGGAGTCTGTTAGAAAGCACTGCAGATCTGTCCAAGGCAAAAAGTTCAACAGTTTTTAACGTACACAGTAAATGTTCCTCGAGTACTCACTCAGGCTTTATATAACCTCCATTTAAGTATAAAGTAACACAAAATTTGGAAATGACTCCTTATTCCAAAATCTGTTTGTATTCTCTTTTGCAAATCCATCAGGAAAAAATAATTGCTGAAAGAAACAGCCTAAAATCTTTTATACACAGTATTCTCCAGAGCTTTTATGTTAGTTTCTTGTAGTATCCAAATACAGATAGGCTGTAGATTGTTCTTGTTGCAATAAGAATCTTTGCTACACAGAGAGAGGAATGCAAATTCCTAAACCAAAAATATAAAACCAAACTCCAAGTAAGCAAGCTACTTTTAAGACAATAAGTTCTCGAGTTACAGATTTTGTGCAGAGGAAAAACAGAACAGTCCACATCATAAACAGTTTCCTGGGGCATCCCACTTCATTTTTACAGGCTCATTTGCTGTGTCATTTCAAATGCAACAGTAACTCATTTAGCCATGCTATTAACTCTTAGCCCGTGTGAGGATGTGTGGTGGCAGCCAAAGTCCCAGCAAATTAAGCAGGACAATAGAAGAGCAATATTAGATGGTATGGCCACATATGGTCTCATCAATACATCAATAGGTTTAGTCATGCTTTTTGTCATCAGAGGGTAAGCCACACATTTCAACATTAAATGGCTGTCACTTTACTTTGTAAGGTTATCCTATGCTGTTCTATGGGGAAGATCCCTAAGAAAAGCATCTCAGAGTTAGCAGCATTTGGCTTACTTATTCAAAGTTAGAAGACCTACCAAGAGAGTAGAAAAATTTGATTTGAATGTACTAAAATACATTTTTGTCACAAAAATGATTTCTGAAATGCTGCCTGGAAATGACATCTGTGCTGTGTGCCCAGATGATACATAAATAACACGCCCTTGGAGATTCATGCACAGTACAACGAAGTTAATTGGTCGTATTTCACATATCAAGATGTAATCTTTGCATCACAGAAACTAGAGATGGGAGTGATCTGTGAGATAATCTTATCCACCCCACTGTTAATGCAAATCTGGTCCCTGAAGGATATTCATAAGTGTTGCAGCTTGCCTGGTTTCACATGACTGTAACCGTGGAGTTCCCATCCTTTGGGAGGCCTGGGTACAGCATAATCGTTAAGAGTATTTCTCTAACACATCCTGAAGTTTTCATTTCCTAAATGCTTTTTCCCATTTCTGATTATCTTTGATCTACCTATGGTTCTGCGAACCATTAAAATCCTCGCCAATTCTTCACTGTCCTTCATTTTACATAATGTTAAATACGGAGTCATCATGTTCTCCCTGTCCTTTGTGGTTTTTTTTTTAGCCAAGAATGACATAGTTATTTTATTTCTTTCCTTAAGACCTGGCCTGTAAATCACTGTGACTTTGCTCAAAAGTCTCTCTAACCTATTTAGTGGTTTGTGAGCTTTCCAAAACCAAGTCTAAATGTAAAGGCTTTGCACAGACTTTTACGTCCGTTCATGTTCCAGGTGTGTATTTAAGGTTTGTGATTCAGAGTTCCTGCCATACAGTTAGTTTCTACTTGCTGTGTGCTTAATACAAAATTCACTAAGTACACTAAGGCATCTAAAATACCATTCCATCCATTTAAAGTCTTTATGTGAAGTTTTGCCTATCTGAGTATTTCATTTCAGTTCAATGTCATACTTTTTTTCCCCCTCCGCTCTCTCTCCCTCTTTAGTATTCATGTCATCTTTCCTTTCTGTGGGCTTGTTCTTCAGAGTGCTGGGTGAATGCCATAAGCTTTGAAACCAAGCATAATTTTCAAGTGGGCCAAAGTGAACAGCAGTCCTCCAGCCCAAGGCTGGAAGCTTTTTCATGTTTCTCTCCTCAGTGATTTTAATAGCCTTTTCATTTTTGTATTAGTTGTTCATCTAACTCCATTTCAACATATGACTAAGTGGAGCACTAGGTTACACAACAGCCCGAGTCACTTAATAGGATTCTTCTTTCCAAGCAGGAAATTTTTCTTCAATGGTATTTGCAGGTTTTTTTTTCTAGATTTTTGGCTCATTCTTGCAGCAGTTCTGCTAGAAGTGGAAAACTTTGAAAATTTTTCAAACATGTTTTTTCATATTAACAAATATGAACAATCTGGAAAAATCTGTGTGTTTCTTTTATATCAGAGCTAGCTGTAGTTTCTCTGCAGATAGCAATACATCACTTGAGTGTTAAAATGATAAACTAGTTTGATGAAATGCCCTCTTTCATCAATGTAAATGTGCTTTAATCCCCTTTTCTATAGTTTAAATTCTATTGTTTTTTTTCTTCTCTTGAAAAAACGGCTTCCAGCAGAAATCTTGAATTTTTCTTTGCTTGAGATCCTGATACTGTTTGTAAGTATTTGACTAAGATATATTGTGCCTATCTGTGCCTAATGAACCACAAACCAGAGTGAATGATGAGTGGCAGTTTAATCAATTCTGTTCATTCAGTAACCAGCAGCAGCATATGGAACATAAATTTCAGCCTCTCTCTTTTATAAACACCTGAATTATTCCAACCCTGCCTTTAATATTTTCATCCACTTTTTCAATGACTAGGGAGAAACTTTGTTTACTGTATCTCTGCTTTGGGATGTAGAAATGGGAAATGCATGTTTAATTTTCTCTGCAAGAAATTTAACTATCAACTCTCATCATCTTGAAACATAGAATTATTTCATTCTGTAGTAATCAGAGCCTTCAGAAATGAGTATAACATGGTTTAGCTGCTGATAATCCCAGCTGTAATAGTTTACCCCTGAAAACAGTTAAATTAGAGATTACTACTGGAATTTTCAGACTAAAAGGGCACAACTCACAGTATAAGGGGAAGGTGGAAATGTAGTTGGCTTTGAGAGTTATTACTTCATTCTGATATATATTTTGGGTTATTGAATTGACATTTGCACTAAGTTTTTTTTCTGTGGTTGCTACACAGATGTGGGTTATATGTCATACATGGGATTTTGCATGTGCAAGACATATTCTCTCTTACTATTATTTTTTTGATGGAACAAGTGTTGAACTCCTTTCATCCAGAAAAGGAGCAAATGCAAATTTCTAATTTCTTTTGCTTCTCAGACACAATAATTACACTTGTTATCCAAAGTTCATCATTTACATCCTGCAGAAACTTTCCTCAGGTCTTCAGAATCCGTTCTTTTGGCTGTATATTTCTTCCCCAATTTCCTAGCACTTCTGTCAGTGGCTGAAATGCGTGAGATGAGGGGACTAGCACAAAATACTTTTATGCTAGCATGGGGCAAGGAGCTGTAGCAAGGCAGCTGTCGTGATGGGGAGAGGAGAGAGGCTGTGGCTGCAAGCCTATCCCAGGGGTCACCTGCATTTGGGCAGTAGCATAATTCATTGTGAGCAACCATGATTCATTTTGATTCATTTTTCCAGATTTGCCTCCACTCTGAGCCATTCCAATGTACCTCTGTGCCATGTTCCTGTCTTGTTCAGCTTCTCCCAGAGATGCTGTTTCAGTGCCACTCCCATATCCCCAGAGTCTGTATGGGAGCATGTTCCTTGGAAAGCACTCATAGAGACAGAAAGCTGCTGCTGTGCCTTTACTGGTGTCAACAACTAGCATTCATTTTCCTCTTATCTCTACTCTTAGCTTTCAAACACCCAAAAAACAAAGTATTTGCGTACATTGTTTTTCAGTAAGTACAAATGCTTGTCCTTCAGCTTGGCACTGATCTGAAATATAATGCAAATAAAATACATTATTTGAATATTGGTGATAGAGACAAATCATTGTTAATAGCGCTTTAATCTAAAATAAAACTTCTAATAATGCATGCTTTTCTTTTTTTCCCTCTGTAGGGGAGTGGGATGTATCTTTGTAGAAATGATTCAAGGGGTCGCTGCTTTTCCAGGAATGAAAGACATTCAGGATCAACTTGAAAGGATATTTCTGGTGAGTTCTTTTTTGCTGATGTAACATACCCAAAATGATGGCTGGCAAATGTTCGTGTATGCCTTTGTGTCAGGAACGAAGTTGCTGATTGAGCCAAGGATCAGAAGTCTAGTCTACACGCCAGGTATAATTTACTGTGTATATTCTTGAGGATTTTTCAGTATGTTCGATTTTGTACAGTATTATTTTTTTCAACAAATGTTTTTTGAATGATCCGGAGAAAGATTCTTACATAGCTGCAGAAAAATAGTTTTCCAGTTGTAAGCCAATGGAAATCGAACTGGTTTGTTATGCTCACTTTGCAAGTGATCAAAAACTACAGCTTTGCTTGGCTTGCTGTTATGCTAATGTTGTGATGTCAGTGGGAAGGATTCTTCTGTGAGATAAACGTACAAAGGAAAGAGCAAGATAGAAAACTGAACAGAAAATGGGAATTAGGAAATTGTGATTATAGTCAATTGCAGTGGGAGCTCTTGGCTACTACTTCTGCAGTCTCTTTGGGAGTATGTGTGTGCTCCCTGGGAAGCTCTCACACAGACAACACTGCTCTCTGAATGCACTGGACCCTTCATAATGCGTGTGGGTAGATTGGCCGGGGGGAAAGTATTGTAAGAGCATCATCTTCCCTCA
This sequence comes from Lagopus muta, assembly GCF_023343835.1. Taxonomy (NCBI): domain Eukaryota; kingdom Metazoa; phylum Chordata; class Aves; order Galliformes; family Phasianidae; genus Lagopus; species Lagopus muta. The sequence continues at coordinate 21,904,511 of NC_064439.1, forward strand.
ACCTGTCAATCTGCTTTGATTCTGACCACAAATTTTGGAGGAAAACATAAGTACAGCTTAATCTGTCATAAGCCAGATTTATTTTACACACATGATTTATTTGGAATTCTTTTATGGCATATGAAGAGGAGGAAAAAAAGGTTTCATACTGTGTTTGTAAAACTTACGGTCTTAATTTCACTCAGACTTGCCTGTATTACCCATCTTTTTTGGGGGAACGTCAATGAATTTATCACCTGCTCTTAGGAGTGACTAAAAAAAAAAAAAAAACAACCAATAAAACAAGACCTTATTTGGCTGTGATATAGAAATCTCTCATTTCATGTAAACTATTATGTTACTTTGCCCACTTGGCTAATCCTCTGCTAAGGAAAAATAGCTATGCTGCAATGTACCCAACCAGAAGCAGTTCTTGATGAATTTCTATGTTGTGTTCAATTGCTTTGTTAGTTTGCCAGCGTGTTTGTTTTAAGCTAGCAACTACTGGGCCAGTTTTAGAGTTCTTCCTTTTAAAACTTATGCTTCTCATTTATTGAGATGGAATTTCTTCCTGTTGTTCAACACAAAACTTCAAAAGTAAAAATTCTTCTCTTGTGCTTCATCTCTTATATTATGGTAAAATTTTAGTGAGCAAGTCTGTGTTGGATGTTAAGTAGACTTGTAAAAGCAGAAATTAGTGTCCAATTTCACGTTCTTTTTTGCATTAGGTATGTCATAAAATTCTACGTTTATGTCTTTTATAAACCTGCTGTTTGTTCCCATGTTCCCTCCTCTTTCTTATTCCCTACAACTGTTTTTGTGTCAAAATGCCAAAACAAATACATCCCACATGAGTTTTGTGTCTTCCCAATTTTTTTATTCTGTTTTCAAAATGCAGCTGAAATACTGAGGACAGTGTTGAAACAGCAAGAGATAACTTACTGATGTTGTTTCTAGAACTTGATATTTTACAAACCTGAGAAGAAAAAGTGAGAAAGGATAGATTTATGATTTGTTGAAAATCAGAGTTAATCTTTGTAATGGAAGCACTTAGTTACCCTTAGCTAAATAGTTTCAGTGATGCCTTCCTAGTGTCCTCTAAGCATCATTAAGAATTTATCTATTTAAAAGTTATAAAACAATGGGTTATTCTTGTTTGCTTTCGTATTGGAAGAGAAGGATTCAGTTCATCCATTCTCCAGTGAATCATGTACGGTATGGAAGTTAGCTACTCTGAAGTACAAAATTAATCCGGTTGTTACACAAGATAACTGATACAATTAACTTTTTCATGGTGAAGACTCACAGCCATAAAGAACCAGATCAACCACTACAAGATTTCTCCCACAAGTCTTCCTGTAGTTCACTTTTTCAACATCCATCAGTAATGTGTTTCTCATGGCAAAGGCCCACCTTCTTGCTGATGCTTTTGTTCTTTAGCCCTCTCCTATGCCGCTTGCACCAAAAGCTGCATTAATCTGTGTGCTATCTCTTGCCAGACATAGTCAAACTTTCATGCAAGAGTCTGTGTTGCAGATCAGAACTTTCAGGAAATCTGTTACATTGTACTAAAAACTAAGAAAACTAGGAAAACTAAACATAATTTAATGCAAGTAACAGTTTAAAATTCTTACTGGCTGTTTATTTCTCTATCATATAGTTCTCCATTATTATGTAAATTAAAATAGAATATGTTGAATGTATGCTGCTTCAGTGGTTATGAAGTGCAAGGTGAAGAGATTTGGTAAATGCTTCTAAATAGCTCCACCATAAACATTCTTTACATACATAAGTAGCAAGGGTAGATCCAATACAGCACAGCACAGTGTTTCTTCCTGGTTATGACTGATATTTATGTTTAATAATGGCTTAATTGATTGTGTATGATAGATTAGGAAACGCGATTGATCTTTCAGTTATCTTAAAGAAAGCACCTGTTTAAATGTGTATTTTTTTGACTTCTATTGCTTTAGACACTTGTGGATTTTTATAAACAGGAATATGAACTGATTTTGTGTTTATGTTGCAATAGCTGTTCTTAATAAACATTCTCAGGTTCCATTACTGTAGTAGACCTCAATAAAATAACAGGGGTTTATAAACCAGAATCTTTTCTCTGAAATGGAGCAGCAGTAGAGGTGCTGACCCTATGAATGAGCAGGCTGCATACTGTTATTGCTACAGTTTGGATCTAATAATATGATTGCTTTTTCCCACATACATTTAAAAGCGTGAGTAGTTAAAAAGAAAAAAGCACTCACCAAGTAAAAGGGAAATAACACCTATGAATAAGTTGCTGTCTCAAAAAGGCTTAATAGCAAAAAAAACTGTCTTAATGAGGAGTGATTTGGCTTAATCAGTGTACTGTTACATCTTTGCCCATACTCTTTCCCGCTTATTGGGGACTTGGATTACTTCCTGGATAGAACTGTATTATATACAATTGGAGAGAAATCTATAATTGCAGTCTGTAACAGCTAACAATTCTTGTGCTTGAACTATCACAGCAGTGATGTGCCATTGTTATTCCTCAGATGTATCCTAGCATAGCTGAGAAATCCAGAAAACTATTTCACCATTTTTTGAGATCAGTAGCCCATGTTTTTGTTACAGGATGCTAAACCTGCTAGAGTAATGATCTGATAGGATAATCTCAGCACTACTCTCTAGTTTTGTGATATGTGCGTGAGACTGATGGAAGTTGGATCATGTGAAGAGTGAAGAGTACCATTCTGCCCTGGTAAAAGGGAAAATGTGGTGCAGTCTGTTGGATCTGAATAAAACTACACAAAACTGGGAAATATTTGGATTCAGATACAAAGTAGCTGCATTCTTTATCAACAGATCCTTCCTTTTGATCATTTATTGGCATGCATTTCTGTAGATGAAGACTTAAAGGTTTTCTATATGAAGGAGAACTTGCCATTCATAAATACAGCTTTAATTTTATCTGGAAGTAAAAGCTGCAGCAAATGCTTGCATGTGAGCTTTGTCCCCAGAGGAGCTGACAGCTAAGTAGCACTTCTGAGTGCTAGAGCTGCTCCCTGTGGGAGGCTGTGGTGTGCTGTGCAGGCCTCACCCTGGGCCATGCTGGAAGCACCAGCTTGGGTACACCCTGGCTTTGATGTAAGGATATGCTTTTATATGCTTTTATATTCAGTGTTCTTCACAGATTCAAACCAGATCAGATTGAATTCCTAGTGCTAGCTTTATTTTTCTTCTAGAGAGGTTTTTTAAGTGGGAATGTATTTCTGCCTCTTCCAATTTTCGTGAGGTTTTGGTAAACTACTGCAGATCAAAGTGAATTTCCCTCTCGGGCTCTGAAGCCTTCCTGATAAGGGAATAATCTTTGTGTTGGCTGAACTTCTGTCTTGGTGCCAGCTACGCTAAAAATTACACTGCACTGTGAGAGTAATGCACAAACAGTTCTTCTAATACTTTGCAGATCTCTGTGCAGGATAATGGCTCTTAAAGGATGTTTCTTCTGTAAATGAGCCTTCAGTCTGCAGACAGGATGGTTGTGTGGGTGCCCTGTGTGGGCTCTCCTGCTGTAGTTGACACGACACAGTGGGGAGCTCGGAGCCTGGAGCTCCTCTCCTTCCATACACACATATTGCAAAAAGCAGGGCCTGCTCTTAGTCCTGGGAGCTGTAGCTCTGTTGGGTGCCATCATGCACTGTATTAAACGTAATTTAAAGAGAACAGTGTGCTTCTGTTGAGCCCAACAGTCTGGTATTCCAAAGAGTGATTGTGAAACCACTTTCTTCATAGAGCTGCACAGCAAAGATTTGCAGGGGTTTGCAATTTCCAGTAACTATATATTTTCAAATGGAATTTTTGTTTTAAAGTGGAAACATGTATTGCTTCTGGTATTGAAGATTTAAAATGCTAGCAATATATTCTTTAGTATATATTTATAACCACGTGCCTAATGCGTCGTGTAAAGCAGGATCATAGGTAGTTTCCTCTGAGATTCAGATGGTAATAGGTGTTTGTGAGGCTGCAAAGCTTTTCCCTCTAGTTGTGAACCCAAAGGGCTGCTTCCTGTCAGGTACATCCTCTAAAGACAGAAATGATATATTTTAACAACCTCACTTTCATTTAAGCTTATGAAGAGCTCATAGGAACCCTGCTGTGTGCTACATTGTGTTAATAATGTCTTTGGGGAAACTAGCCATGCCCAAGGGAGGAATACTTTCAACTATTGGGATTTTTTTGAAGTTTATCTCAGTAATGAGATGTTTAGTTACCTTTTTACCTTTATTGGTCTTCTGTTCCTGTTTCCTTATTCAATACACATTTTTCTGTCATATGTTAAGTACTTTGGCCCAGAAATACAGCTCACTCATATCAGATGGAATAGATGCACTTGTAAGGCTGGACCTGGTCTGAAATTTCATTTTATGTAGGCGTGGTATCTTTGGTGTCTTGAATGCTACAGATGATGAATTGGATTCAAGAAAATTTCATCTTTGCAAAAGTGATTGTTCCTTCTTGCTGGGGGTGAGAGGAAGGTGTTCTGTTTTCCTCCCATCTCTCTCTGCTTCCCTCCCAGTGATGATTTCATGATGCAAACACAATTCTTTTTTTAAACTGGAAACTTGACTGCTGAGGTCTCTTCAATAACAACGTGTATATAGAACAAGGAGAGAGCAGTGTACTACATCTTGTATTGAATTTACATCTATTTCACATTATAATAATACATGAAATAATTCACTGCTTCTTAGCATCACTGAAATTAATTAAACAAATAAAAGGCTTATGTAGCTGTAATCTTTCTCTTTGTAATCATTAGCACATATTCAGTATTTTAGGGTAATTTCCTGCAGCTTTTGCAATGACATCACTTTTACGTGGCTCCTCTCTGGGCTATCTATGCTTTTGCCAAATTTAAAATGAATATAATTCTTAACTAGCATATGGTGAATTAATAAAGTGGTCTTAAAAAAAAAAATCTTCTATTTATACATGTGATGTAAAGGGTTATGGATTTCTTAAGAGATTTTTAAAAAGATTTTCAGCTTATTTTTAGCTTGGCTAAAATGCACTATATAGTTTACTATCAATGTATATGTATTTTTTTCTCTTATAAGAGGGCACAAGGTTTCTTGATGATAATTCATATATCATGCACTCTATTAACAATTCCATTAGAAGATGGAGAAGTAACCTCCATCTCATAAAACAGTCAGTAGAAAAGGACAGACGCTTGCTGGGGGAGCTACCAGCTGGCAGCAAAAGGGAAAAAATGCATGGATGTATGACTCTGTTGTTGACTTTCAAAGGATGGCTGGGTGCTGGATCAGCAGTCATAGAACATGGTGTGCCATACTGGTTTTGGTGGCTTCCTTCTAACACAGGTGTCATCCTTTCCTTACGGGGAATTGTTCTCATTCAGCCTGCTAACTCTGAGCCAAACCCCCAGAGTTTGGCTCATTATCAGCTTGGTAGTATGAAATGCGAAGAGTAATTGGCTATCAGAAAAAGAAAACAAATTAAGACATGGTTCAGTGAAATGCAATGGCTTTGTGGTTTTCTTTGGAATTGGAATGTTTCTTCAGTATCTGCCGTATTTCGGTTGCTGAATGAGAAATGGTCTATAATTATAAAGAAGCATTGTTTCTTTTCCAGGCTCATCTTCCCTCCATAGGGTGTTTATAGGCAATCCTTTAAAAAGATGTGCTGAGGCTCAGCCAGTGTAAATCAGTGCAGCTCTGGTTACTTACATATATGTCATTGCAGGCACCTTTCTTGTTGGCCCCATGCACCACAGAAACAAATTGTGCCATGTAAAATCTCCTGTGCAGTTTGTGTCCGTATGTGTTACAGAGCTGTAATTTCAAATATTTTTGGATTTTTTTTTTGATCTTTTGGATTTTTTTGGTTTTTGAATGCAGATGACATTGAAAAAAGTGCAGTGGTTTGCATATTACAAATTATATTGAAGCCTCTTCTTAGCCGTAGTGTCATTCTGTTATCTTAAAACTTACTCTACAAGACAATATTGTGCTATACAAATGCACAGGACTATTCAAAGACCTGCTCTCTTATGGTGATTGTATCTCCTAGGGAAGATAAATGATCAAATATCAAGCATTTATATTGCCTTCTCTTTCCATTTCATACATAAAGGAGCAATGTTTAATAAACCAGGATCTTCTTTTCCTCATTTACTTATATCCAACTGCATATTGCATGCCAAAGCAGGTTTTCTGAAGATCATTTTGATTGCCAAAATTGTTGCTTACAATCTGTAGTTCAAAGTCAAACATTGTTACTATTGAAAACGTCTAAAATTTTTTGAGAGGCAATTTGAGATGATGTTTTTAGAAGGAGGTTATGAGAATATGGCTGATGTGTCCTATCTGCACATGTTCCCTAAAAGACTTCAAGACTTATTTTTCTTGCCCCAGTAGGGACTGGAAGAAATATATATCTATTTTATCATTGTGTTGATATTATTTCAGGGAAACATCCTCTTTCACAGTTAGTAGAAGGTATGCATGTACATAAGAAGTATACTTTGCAATACTGCAAATTAGCAATATGGCTAATTTGAATAAAGATGGACTTCAATACCTGTTCAAGTGTTTCCTGAATCAGTACCTTGGAGTATATTTTAATTTATTAAGATGCTGAACATGTATCACAAGATTGTAGTCAGTGACATTTATACAAGCCGCTGATTAACATCTTTATCTAAACTAAATTTGAATCTTTGGATAAGCTTATGATTTATAGAGATTTCAGGTTTTCAAGGGCTATCATTAGTCTATCTAGTCCAGATCAGTTGCTTTCCTAATGTGTTAAATGGCTGTGGTTGAATAACCTAGGCATTAATTTGACCTACACAAAAAATACCTACATAATCTCACCTGAATTTTGAATATTGTATATTAAAATACCATCAAATAGTATCTGTGTGTCCACTGTTGATGTTGTCATTGCACAGAGAACAGAATTTCAGAACATATCTGAATTTTTTATTCTTGTTGTTCCTTTTTATTGTTGTCTTTTTATTAGAAGAGTAATCCATGGAAAATAAGATGCATTCATTTGAAACTGCCTGAGAAGTACTGTACAAATTAATAAGAGTGAAAAAGAAAGAAAAAATCTATAAAAAAAAAAAGAGAAAAGAAATTCTGTTTCATAAGAAGATGTTGAAAACAAGAACTTTCATACAGGAGTTGAGAGTAGGAGAATTGTCTGACTAGGTTCTTAATGCAGTAGGTATTTTCAGGTGTTCGAGTGTGAAATAAATAGCTCCAGATAATGAAGCATTATGTTTCATTCTTGTTGCTTTGGCTCTTCCTTCACAGTATTCTGAGTTCTCTAGTTAAAATAACTCACAATAGCAAAATTGATTCTCTAGATGTCAGTTATAGAAATAAAAATGCCCAATTTTCACCATTTGTCTTTAGAGTGCATATATATGTACCACTGCATAGCAATATTTCTGGCAGTTGAGGTCTGTTTCTGAGTACATCAGAGAGAACTATTAATATATATTGTATAGTGAAGACATAATGAGAACTACTCATTACTTTTTCTGGACACAACATGATCCAAACAGCTGTGGTGTAAACTCTAAGACCTTCTTACTGATGGAGCAGAGAAGTGCAAGTAAATTCTTAACAAAAAGAGTAGGTGCTCACGTAAATATGATGATCCTCATAATAATTACATCTGGGGGAGAAATTAAGGAATTTTTTGAGGCACCTATTTATTATGCTGAAAGTTCTTGGTTAAGTTTCTGTATCTTTAGTTGGGTCACAAAACAACGGACCATGTAAACTTTCACTTTGATTAAACTTTACTTGTCTTAAAGAGGGACATGTTTTTAAAACAACTTCCTTAATTACTTTCAGGATCATTAAAGATATCCTGTTCTTAATCTGACACATTTTTGATGTGTTTTGAGTTGCAGTCTTGTGTGAGAACAGTATCAACTTCCGTGGAAAGTGTCCCTCTGGCTCTCAGCTCCTGGCTTCTGGAGCAGGTTGCCCAGAACTGTTTAGTATTTCCAAGAATGGAGACTTCATAGTCTCTCTGGCAGCCTGTTACACTGTTCAAACGCTCTTAGAATAAAAAAGGATTTTTTTAATATTTAAGTGATATTTCTTGCATTTCAGTCTGTGCATGTTGTCTTCTGTTGTGTCACTAGATACCACTGATAACACTGCCTTCTTCACACACACACCCCCCAAGGTATTTATTTACCAGATTAGTATTGATGCCGTCACCCAGAACTTTTTCTCTCCTCCAGCATGAACTGTCCCAGCTCCTTCTCATGTGTCAGATGCTCCAGGCCCTTAATCATCTTTGATGGACTTGCTCCACTAAGTCAGTGTCTTATGCTGGGCATTCAGCACTTTGGATGTGTCTCTCCAGCGCTGAGTAGAGAAGGGTCACTTCCCTGGAACTTTTGGTAATATATACATATATATTTTTAAGGCAGACCAAGACACTCTTGGCCTTTGCTGCAAGGGCACACTACTGGCTCATTTTCAACTTAGTGTCCACCCAGACTCCTTTGTCCATTTCTGCCAAACTGATCTCTAGCTGGTTGACCTGGACACTGTACAGAGGATGGAATTATTCTTCCTGAGGCCAGTCTCTTCTATCCATCTTACTATAAGTGTAAATTAATGTAATCCACACTCATGCAAAAAAAAAAAAAATTAAAAAAAAATCCTATATTCCTAAGTATCAGTTTTGTTTTTTTGTTGTTGTTATGGCTTTGTGTAATTAGAAGGGTGTGATTTTTGTGGCTCCATTTATGTGCTGGCAGAAGACTTGCTGATGATATGAATATGCCAGCACAAGAATAGCTTTGCCCGTACTTAGTTCACTGCATTAGAAAATTAATGAGAGCTATAAATAAAAAATAATGACAATAAAAAGATTATAGTACGTTCTACCTAAATTCTGTATAGCTGTATTCACTGACTTTGCTAGTATCATTTCTAAACACATCTTCTGTTATATTGGGGTGGGGAATTTCAGTCCACAGTCCCTCAGCTTCTTTATCTTTCCATCTTGTGACCCACTTTTGCAGAATATCTGTGTATGGTTCTACGAGATCTGAGAGGTCACTGAGTCAGGTCTTTTTTTGAAAGCATTTTAAGTGTCATTTGCTTTTCTGAGAGTTGCCATTATCAGGAGAATAAATCAGCAGGCTTGCTTTAGACAAGACTTAAGTAGTTTAACTGGTAATATGGAGCTAAGTCCATCCTTTCTCACACCTTTTCTTAACAATGCTTTCTGTTCTTGTTTATGAAAAGGTTCTGTTTACTGATAGGAAAGCTATTGTTCATCATCTCTTGCTCTTAGTATATTTGCTGTGTGGCTGAAAAGAGTCAAAGAGTCAAAAGAGATAAGTAGTTCTAAGAAAAACTTTATAGCAGATGTGCTTTAACTTTGGTATTATACAATCATACTTAATAATGTTTCATGGTAGGTTATTTCTGTTCAAGAAAGAATCAGGAAGAAACACAGGGATAGATAAATAGGTAATTTTATAAAAGGAAACGAGAAGAGCCGTATTCAAAAATTATTTAATTGTATTGTGTCTCATGTTCATCATAGCACATATTTTATCTGTTGTGTGTCCCCCCCACCCATATATCTAGAAGGTAACTGTTGTGCAGCAGCCGGTAACTGTGCTCCTCTCGTAAGAAGAATGAAAGGTTCATAAATTTTATATTTCTGAACTAACCCATCAGTGAAATCAGTGGGAATGCAGCCAGAGAATTTGTCAGTCTTTTAGTTATCCCAAATTTCTCATCTTAGCATGCATACATAGAGCAGGTTGCCCGAGTTACTTCAAAAGAGGCCTCAATAATTTGAATACTTGACATCCTGGGCATTTTGGTCCAACATGCCTTGGTCCAATGACTAAGATATTTGGTGAATAACAGTTACATTGCACCAGTATCACTCTGTTTTCATGGAGAGAGATAGGTAGAGATGTGGTGATGTTGACCTCACTTGATCATTACTGCTTTATCAGCTGCTCAGCAGTTCCAGGCAGGGTAATAACTGTAGCCAGGGTAAATCCTCTTTTGTTTGTTGTGTTGTTTTATCCACACACTACACAATCATGTAAAGAATATTTATCTGGCCAATGAATGTAGCTGAAAACTCAGAATAGTGAAACATCTGTTTCTTCCTAGAATCATCACTTTTTTGAGCTTCATTTACCACTAACATTCAGCACAGCTGCCTACCACTTTTTCCTCATGTTATCTTTTTCTTGCCAGTATTTCCACATTTTTGTTGCTTCTGCAACCTTTCAACTACCCTAATGATAAAATCCTGCTGCTATTCTGTATTCCTTAAATAATTCAAGAGATCAACTGCACCTACACTGTTGAGAGGTTGATTTTTCTCTCTAACGTGTAGTTACCCTTGTTTCACTGATGTAACATCTTCGTTTCTGATAATGAAATGAGGTCTTTAAAACTTACCTATGGAGTGTTGTTTTTTTCCTTGTAATAGTAGCATTGCTCACATTCAGTGTTTCTGTACAATCATTTTTCAGCCTTTTCTGTTGTCGACAATGTGGGTTGTTTTTTTTTTCCAAAAAAAAGTATGTGGCATGCAGGTGTTAAGCAGCTCTGATCTTTTAGGGATTTGTCTTCATTCATTCACACTTTGTCACCAGCTGTTTCAATACAACCTCCTAAATTCCTTTTGGAGCTGTCGGCAGTGTGTTCGACAAGTGCCCTCAGCTCTCTTTTGCAACCTTCTTACCTATCAGCAGAGAAGAAGGGCTGCCTGTCAGCAGCTTCAGGGAAGGAGTTCCCTTCTGCCTAAAACAGTCTACAAAGAGCAAAGGCTGCCAATGTGGATAGTTTGCACGTGGCTTGAAGCATATTCAAGAGGAGACAGTAGATGACTACACCCTAATCTTTCTTGCCTAGTGTTTTTGAAAGCTTGGAAGTTAGGGGTAAAGCAACTGAGTGAACGAATGTCAAAGAAAACAAATGGGTTCACTGAAGCTGGGAGTGCAGCTGCCTCTTCCAGTTGAGCTACACCTGCTTCCACCTTCGTTTAAATAACCAAAATGAGAAGTCCTAGGCCACCTGCCAACTGATTGTTAAAACTACAGCTGCTGAATAATCAATAAATTGCTAAATCTCACAGTTTTGAATTTTCAGGAAATTTGAGTTTCAAAATTGGGCATTCTTTCAAAAACCACTTCCTCTGTTTGCCCTCCCCCCACTTAAATTCTTCATCAAGCAAGTATAATCAAATTGGCATTTCAGAATCATATAGTGTACTGTTTTTTTCTTAAAATAAGTAACAGCATGATCTGACAACAGATCCATTGCTACTTTATGGCCAACAGACATATAATTAGCTAAAATCACCTTAATTTCAGCCACAAAGTGTTTGGTGATACTATGGATTCTCCTTCTCTTGACAGCTGAGAAAGTCTGCCAGCCTGGAAAATGGGTTTGCTTTTGACCCCCCACATTCCAGCTTTCTGTTCCTGGGGAGGAACACACACATGGCTTCTCCTGAAAGCAGGCTGCAACGTGTAGCTAACCTGTGGCTTTGAGTGTTAAAAAACAGCAATGGTATTCTGCCCCAACCACACGTAAAATACCCCAGCTGCTTTTCTGACCTGGATATGTCCATCAAGATAGGGTGATATTTTTTCCCTTTTTTAGAATTTTCAATACAACTTGGAGGCTTCCATTTTTTTTGTTCTTCTTTCCTGTTCTGTTCCTATGAATCAGAAAGGTAGAACTCCAGTGTTTTGTTGTTGTTGTTGTTTTGTTTTTTTTAACCACTAAATATTACTGTTTGGAATGAGTTCTGAATATACTAAGCATCATGCTGCAATTTGTTATTGGAGGTGCACCTGAAACTGAATCACTTGAGGTGGTTTTTAATGATAAGGTTAGACATTTTAAAAAGGTGATTTGAATTGAGAATTCTAATATGGTTCAGTGTAGGGAATCAGCAGGATATTTAGCCAGGAAAAGTGCACTTATATCCACCACATGTACCCGACACAATCGGAGCTCATTAGTAATGCACTCGCTGTTTCAGAAATATTGTAACACCTGGACCCGCACATTCTTCAAATGGCAGCATAACTAGCTGCCTTCTTTTGCTGCAGATTGAACAAATGGCTGCTTAAAAAAACCTTGACAGAATACCCACTGCTTCACTTGACTCCATGTGGCTGCATGAATCTATTCAGAATTGAGATTATTGCAAGATCAAGACCTTGACTGGCAAAATAAGAGCTGGATGATGTGATCTGATTCAAGTATCACACTGTTATGTGGTGCTGAGCACCAGGCTTAATATATAGGTCTTGGTATAGGTTATCTTCCCAGAATTTTTAGGTGAGAAAAAGAATTTTCTCTATATTACCATCCTATTCCAGACTGTGAGCTTGGCAGTTGTTAGCCCCGATGCAATATTCTATCTCACTGGGTACAGCAGCTTTCCTTTGCACTGCAAACGTATTTCTGTCATGTAATGAGCTTCCATTGTGCCGTGTGTATGTTGTGGCTTGTGCATGAGGGATGACAGGTTCCAATGTAATGTCACAGTGAGATGCACTCATTCCTCGGATGTGCTGTGACTGGGCACCAAGCCAGGGAGGTAGGGTTTCCAGTACCCAAGAAGCACTGTGCTTTGCTGCTCAGAGATTTTGTTCTGGGAAAATGTAGATCAGTTTCTATGCAAACTAAACCATTAGGTCGGGTTGTGGTTCAGTGGTGACCCTGGTCAGGAACGGATCTGATCCTACACATGCTTATTTGTTCCAATCGTTTCAGTTAAACATTGGTATACTGAAGACATTACATTTTATCTTGAATGTTTTCTTTGCTAATTTTATGATGATTCATAGGAATTTGCATAAGTTTGGTCTGCTATTTATTTAAATAAGCTTTCTGGCTTTAAGCACTCTAGACATCCTAACAAAATGGTGTGTCTTTACTCATGCCAGTAAGGTTGGGCACTGTGACGTTGCTGGGAAGGTGTGTGTGTATGTGAACTGAGCCAGCTTTGTGGTCTTCAAAAAGGGGCAGTGATACAAAAGCACCACTGCTCCTCTGATAAGCTGGTGTTTTGAAAAACTACAACAGCAGCAAAACCTCAGTAGAGCATACCTGGAATTCAAATGAACCAGCTGCTGAGGCAGCGCAGCACAGCATGTGGAAGTACATTTCATAACAGCCTCCCACAGGCTTTTGGATATTTTTTTTTTTTCTCTCCAGCTTAAAGAAAAAAGTCAGTAAAAAATCTTGAAATAAATCTTTAAAGAGCATGTTTAGGAAGGGATTACCTTTGGATGGGCTATTCCAAAGGCTTTACAACACAAACAGGGCAGGAAATCTTGCCTGCAGAGTCTTTACCTTTCTGTGTATGGTAAATCAGAGCAGATTTTGAAGGATGTGTAAACAAGCATACCTTGTGAGCTAGGGGTTCTTCTGATAGACTGTTACAGTACTCCTTTTCTTTGTGGTGAAGCAAACAATTCTACTCCCAAAACAGTAAGGAAGATAGCTATTAGCACAGAAATAAGAAGCAGGTGCTTCTTTGCATATATTAACAGCAAGGTCGTCCTTAGTGAAGACTTTCCATCTCTGTTGTTGGTTTGCTCACAAGTGGTAGTGATAGAAGAGCAGTCTCTTCTTCTTGGAAGAAAGGAAGAACGGAAGAGAAATCTGTTGAGGTCAGCAGCAGTTGAGGCACGAATTTTCTTCCCAGCCCTTTCTTAACCCACAGTTTCCAGGTACGCAAAAGTTTTCAAATTCTTTTGTATTAAGACTCGGTCTCATCCTATTGAGCTGCTGTATAGATTCTGCAAAAGAGACACCATGGTTTAAGTTCAAGGACTTTTTGTTCTGATGATTTGATTGTTTCCTGACCGAGGAAGATTCCTCAGCCTGGTGGCTGGGAAAACTGGAAGGACAGGACCTCAGCTCTGCTGCCTCAGCCTATTGGGGCCCGGGAGAGCCCTGACAAAGGAGCCCTCTTTTCACTTCAGAGCTAAACAGAGTCTCCTTTTCTTATATGCTGCAGTTTCAAATTGAATTCTTGCATGTTTTCACTGGTTTGAGGAAAAGTACAGTCTCTGTCAGGAGTTCACCTTTTTCCCACCTCCTGCTGTTTATTTCAGATTCTCTCTGCAACACAGATCCATTTGTTTTCTCAATAAGTTTTTCAGATCTTGTTTTCTTAATGTTTTTAGTCTCATTCATGGGAATGTTTTATTATGAATCACTGTGTCAGAAACCAGTTTCTTCCACCATAATGAACCTTAATGAAGGCAGAGTGTTGTAACAAGATGTGCTGATTAGCTTTAGGAAGAGGATGCTGTAGTCCAGTACAGACTGTTTCACACCGACTTTTTTGTCTCATAGTGAAATTTAGAGGAAATGATTCTGGCCTTGATTTCTCTCTAATTTAAATTGGATTATGGACAGAATTATTTTCTAACAGTCATCTCATTGATAGAGCTATTTCTGTGGTTCGAAGTAAAATATTTATTTAGCAGATCCTTTCTGGAATAAACTAAACTGTCCCCTGGCCGAACACTGATAGGCCAAACTTTGGCAGTGCATTTTTAAATGGGGGAGGTTTGCATTTTATCCTGTGCTGTCCATCTGCAGCAGGCTTGCTCTGCCTCAGTGCCTGCCCTGCCCCTGACACGGGGAGCAGGAACAGCCTGGCAGAGGAGCAGGGCTGGGAAGTCTCTGGTCCTTCTCCCGTCAGGTGGCAGAGGTGCCTCGCTGGCAGTGTCCCCCAGAAAGGTAGCTTCGGTTACGTCAGGGATGAAGAGAGCTCTGAGTTTCTTTATTTGTGCTGCAAAGAGAGCAGAAGCAGTGTTAGGGTAAAACTAAATTTTTCATACATAAAGCTACTCAAATATTTTTTAAATGCACCAAGTAAGCTTGGGAAAATCATATACTGAATAAGTTTCCCAGATGTATGCACAGACTGGGAGAAGAACTCCTTGAGAGTAGCCCTTCTAAGGAGGACTTTGGGGTTCCTGATAGATGAAGAACTTAGCATGAGCCAGCAGTGTGCACTTGCAGCCTAGAAGGCCAATGATATCCTATGCCTATGCATCAACAGAGTGGTGGTCAGCGGGGAGAGGGAGGTGATTCTCCCCTCTGTTCTGACCTTGTGAGTCCCCCTCTGGATTACATCTGGGCCTGGCAGCCCTGGCAAAAGAAAGATGTGGAGTTTTTAGAGAGAGCGCAGAGGAGAGTTGGGAGGATGCTCAGAGGGCTGGAGCAGCTCTCCTACAAAGACAGGCTGAGGGAGCTGGGCTTCTTCAGTCTGGAGAATAGAAGGCTCCTGATAGTGGACTTCCAATATTTAAAAGGATCTTATAAGCAGGAGTGAAATCACTTTTTTACACAGGTAGATAGTCATGCGGCAAGAGGAAACATTTTTAAACAGAAGATGGGGAATTAGTTTTTATATGAAGGGAACATTTTTCACTCAGAGGTTGCTGAGGCTCTGACACTGCTGCCCAGAGAGCAGTGGATGCCCCATCCCTGGAGGTGCTCAGGGCCAGGTTGGATGAAGCCCTGGGCAGCTGAGATGGTGGAGGGCAACTCTGCCCATGCCAGGGAGATGGAACCAGATGATCTTCCAGGTCTTTTCCAACTCAAACTCTTCTATGATTCTGCGATTCCTGTTAAGACTTTGTTGTATTTTGCTCCAGTGGGAAAAAGCTTCTCAATAACAGTTGGGTCTTCTACTGTTTCAAATGCCTCATTCTTGGTCTATGATGGAGCTAAAAGCACAAACATTTGTTGAATTTGATATTTTTTTAATTAATGTGTTTTGTTAAAATTCTGGGGGGTGGGGGTGTTGATATTAATTTCATGTTTTGCTTCCCTCATCCATACTAGCACATTACCTAAATGTTTTTTTAAGCCAGCTTCATCGTAAATCACTCCTTATGTTCAAAGCAGCTGTTTTTATTAATTCCTTATAACGTAACAATGATATTCCACTTAATGCCTGAAGGAGCTGGCATCTTACCATAGGTGCACGTGATTTGGTTCCTTTTTCACATTAGAGAATAAGCCTCAGTAACTTTTGTTTTTCATGAAACAGCATCAGTTCATTGTACAGGAGAAACAAGCTTATTAGTTTCTCTTTTCTCTTAGTTTTCTTAGTTTTCTCTTAGTTTTCTCTTTCTATTTTTCTTGCTATAGCTGTTGTTTAGCAGGTGCTACTTAGAGTTCTTTTCATATTTATGTTTTATTCTGTTATGACAAAACACTCACAAAATAACTTGCAAAAGAAATACTCCACTTAGCTTGATTTCTAAGCACTTTTTTTTCTTTTAAATTCTGGATTCTGACTTAGTGTCCTGAATGAATGCAGATTACATTAAATTTATTCTGCAACATATTACATATGATGTTCCTTCCTTTGACCAGATATCATCACTTAAAGCTTTTTTTATGATTTTGGTAGTTTTAAAGGGACATAAGGAACCAAAAATACAACCTGCTTTCTACAAGAAAACAAGAATTTGAAAATCTAATTTTGTCAGTAGAGAATTATGGGATGTTGTTTATTAACATTTTCATTCTGAAGAGGAATCATATGAGAAACATTACATCGTATTCTGCATGTTTAATATGTTTGGCTGGTATTTTCTTTCTTACCTGTATGGGGATAATGGAGAGTTGCTTTGATGACAATTGGCTGAAAAAATACAGCAAGATTTGTAAGTATGAAAAATCATTTGTACCAAAATACAGGTTTCAGGCTCTGAAGAAGTGTTTTATGCATAGGAGGAGAGGCCTTTATTGCTTAGGCTCACTTCAGTTGCTTTAACTTTGATCTAATATGAAATTCCAGATTTGGGATTGTGTGTAATTTTTGCCATACATTTAAAGAAGACTTCAGAATTTTAAATCTCGATAACAGTAGTCCTTGAGAGGAAGGTACTTTTTGTTTCTAGTAAATCCCAATAAACATATTATTGTAATACTAGCTGATAGGCTTTTTCTGTAGAGAAAATATGTTTACTTTATTGTTCCAGTCGGATTCTTGGACTATTCAGTGCCTTCTCTGAGTTAAAATATATTCATCCTCTAACAAAAGTGGAAGTGCATTACATAAACTGAGAGACATATTGTCCCTTAAGGAAACTGAACAGCTAAGCCCCCAAAGTGAAGAAAAGACCGTTACTAAGACTATTCCATTTCTGCCTCTGTCTTCCGGATATTAAACTTGACACTCAGCTGTCATCCGCTGTGCCCAGGAGAGACTAGAAGGGAGCGTAGCTGCAGTTGTCAGTCAGCAGACTGAGTCAGCATGCATAATACACAAATAGTTGCTGAATTTTGCTTAACCCATTAGCAAAATGTGAGCTGAAGGACAAAGTTCCTCCTTCAATCCTCACTACTCCCTTTGTGCTCACTGACATTACCAGCTGGTACTGCAGGGCTTTGCTGATGATAGAGGACGTGGTTAAGGTGTAGCTAACAGTGAACACTCAGTGAATGCAGTGAACAGTGAATGCAGGACTGGCTGGATCAGCTGGGCAAAGTCTGATCACCAGGAAAAAGAGATCATGTGAGTTTGTCTTTTTGCAAATGCAAGATTGCCCATTCAGAAGCCCTATGAGTGGTGGAGCATCATGGAATTTGCCCTGATAATCAAGAGCCAGATCTAAACAGCTAACTTACCTTTGTCCAACCAAAATGGAAAGGACGCCTGGTGTTTTGACTAAGTTGGAAGTTTGGGAGTTTCACTAGAAATGTGTAGTTTGGATGAATGTAGCAGATTTTTGTTGAAAAACAGAATGCCAGAGGGCTCCGTATCTCACTAAAAAGAAAGAGATTGATGATTTGGAAGTAACTCTACAATGCTTATTCTCTTAATAAGTTCAGTTCCTCAGACAGATCTCTCCTATGGTGTCTGACAGCCCAGGGCTCACACTAAATGCAGTAAGACTTACTCAGGGAATGAATAGGAAGACAATCTTGATGACCTTTGGAAAGAAAAATTAAAAAAAAAGAAAAAAAGAAAATAACATTTTTACAAACAGTTTGTAACTCGTTCTAGTTTAAATTCTAAGGTCTTTTCATTAAAGAAAAAGTATGATTCACTGTCCTGGTATTTATTTTTTACTAAACTTTGTTCACCAAGTTGACCTAATAAGAAAAGACTTGAAAATTCAGCAAATTGCTTAGCCTAATTTCCATATTTTTTTCTGAGGAAAGGCATCTCATTTGCATGCTGATCTTGTTTTTCATTCTGCTTTGTTGCTAGAAAACCCTGAATAATCCACTAGCTGCACATTTTTGTCTTGTTAAAATCCAGACCATTGCTTTTCTTGAATATCATTGTGTTTAGCACTAATTCAAGAATATATGGCTTGATATATTCAAAAGTTGTACTAGAAATGAAAATACTTTTTTTCTTTTTTTACTAATTGTGGCACTAGAGAAAGAGCTGGTGGGAAAGATGTGCACTACTGCTCATCTCACAAGAGAATCAGGTGACTTCATTGGACAAATAGTTAGCCGGAATGACCTTATTACATGGATGTAACAGGGAATGCTTTCTAAGCACAATGCAGGACTTTACAGCTAATTGTGTTGATAGATTGGCATAATGCTCACCATAAAATAATGATTCCCTTGCACACAAGGGAGCACGTTCGTGAGGTGAATTATGAGTCTTTGTAAAATAAGATGTAAAAAGCAAGCAACTTATTTCTTTTATCAAAAAGTTACAGAAATACAGTAGACCTCAATGCATTTGTGTTGCGTTTCCTGGGCAATCTGTCTATTTTATGCTTGTATATGGATATCGGAACAGCAGGTTCTGTTTTCATAACTTTCCATGTATTGTTGCTGCCAAACCCTAACAGCATCAACTCACAGTGAGGGTATTTGGCCCTCAGTACCCTCATGCACTGGAAATCTGTTATTTTCATATAAATAGATTTCTCACCATGCAAATTAGATCAGAATCTAATCTTGATTTTGAACATCAAATTTCAAATGACAAATTAAGGTCATTTTATCTTGTTTGTTAGGGAATAAATGAGTTCAGGGTGTTTTTTCATGTTATAATTGTATGTATTGTGGAACAGCAAAACCTCATGAGGGCATGGACTTTTCATTAGAGAAGCTATAACCCTCCTGGCCTGTGGCAAACACTAAATCCATTCCAAATTTGAGATTTGTAGGGGTTTGTTTTGTTTTGTGTAGGCAATTCAATTAAAAATAGGATATCAAAGAATACAAGTTGAATGTTTATCTTGCTGATATGCAGATTATGATTAGAAAAAATATGAGTTAGTCTTATTTTTTCCAAACAATTCCCAGTAATAAATAAAAGACTATTTCCATTCTTAAACAGGGCTTGAATTATGCGACAGCAGTGTTTATTTTCTTGTTTCTGGAATCTGTGTGAAACTGAAAGGGAAGATGTTAGTATGTAGAAAAGACTGAACATGGTGGAACAAGGTGGCATGTTTGGGATGAGAAGTGGTTGCCCTCGCAAGAATGGTCACAGCTGTGAGGTCAGCCACAAAGTAACAGCATTAGGTGGATGTTCAGCAGACTGTCTCCTGTATCTTCCACAGCAGTTGCAAGTCCTTCATGTAATCAGATTTACCTGCAGTGCCAAGGTGTTGACAGTGGTAGGGTCTGGACAAACACTCTTAACAGCTATGGGATGGTGTTCAGAAGTAAAACCAGATTGTTTGGCTCTGCTTTCCTTCTTCAGATTGGTCCCTTAACTCTCTTTTGCAAGCCAAAAACCAAGGAGATCATCCACTTTATTGTGATGTGAACTCTCATTTCTTTGCTTATAGCAGATGTCAAAACTCATCACTTTAAGTTGCCTGATACCCGCTCATCAAAATGGGATGGATTGCTGCATTACTTGCACAAAGTGCTGCCTACAAATCACTTTATAGTGACATACCTGTGAGCAGTGATTGTTTCATCTTATTAAAAACACAGTTGTTTCCCTGCTGCCTTCTCCTCCTTATTTGTTGATTGATAGTCACATATTGTGAATTTCTGCACTCTGCATGTTGATATGTGCATGGAATAAGGATGATCTTTCTGGTGTTTGTACAAAGAATTGAAATACAGGCTCTGGATCACTGCCTGAACTACCAGCTGCTCCTACCTGGAAATGGCAGGCATTTAGATGATAGAAAAACCTGGTTGTTTCTAAACTGCTGCTACCCTTGACAGAAGGTATCAATGTTGTAGGCAGTCTGAGTGCTGCCTTGCACAGTACTCATTTGTAGCTGGCTCTTAAACATTGTAACAGCAGATGTGCTGGAATGTTATTAAAGGAATGGTTTGGAAAACTGGTGAAAAAGAAAAACTGTGAGTCGCATAATATTCATTACAGAAGTCATGTTTCATCAAGCCCTCCGTTGTTGGGTCTTCTGTTCTGTTGAAAATCAGAATAATTCATTTCCATAGCTCCAAGTTCTACCTTAAATTGTTCTGATAAGTATCTTACTGTAAGCTTCATTTTTTGTTAGTGGATTTTAATATTCAGCTTGCAATGACTTAGCTGCCTATATCTCATCTAACATAAGAGGAAATTGAAAATACGTATTCGAAAAGGTGTGACTAATTTTACTACATTCATAGCATTTTGTGAGAGAATATTCCTCTCACTTGCAAGTGGGGCTGCAAAGTGCCGGCCCCATTTCTCAGTTTAAACAAGCAGACTGAAGCAGCTCTGTTTCTAATCCACGGGCTCCCTCTCCTGGTCTGGGTGCTGCTTGGCACCAGCTGTACAGGTGCGTCTGTACCGGGGAGGTGAAAGTTACTTACAAAAGCAAATTGATTTAATCATGTAATAATGGGTCAGCGGTGTCTCTAACTTCTTTTATGTTTAATCATAGCACTGTTAGCAGTAGCACTCGAAGCATTTATAGCAATAATGAAGTGAGCTCTGGTGTTGTGATGATCTGGGTTGAAGGGCAAGGTTTCAAATGCTGATTAGGTCTTGTTTCACAAATACTGACAGCAAGATTCTGCAAATAATATTAACAAATATAATTAGTGAACTTGCATCTCCAAATAACTACATGAATGTATACTGTCTGATTGAAAGGAGACTGATGTCTCTGTTTCTCTGACACCCTGATGTTCCACTTTCAGTTTGCAATTTCTTGCAAACGGTCCAATTTATATGTGTTTTCTTCTAATTGAGGCATTAATCATTGTGTAGAGTGTCTTTGCACTACTATTTTCATATTAGAAACAGGCAATACTGTAAATTGCTTAACAAACTTGTTGCCCTGAAGTCATAAAACTCACCTTGTAGTTGTCTCTGCCTAAGAAGCCACTGCTTCTACTTCAAATTTTTAAGCCAACTTCTAAATAGCATGAAATATTTTTTTGGCAGTTTCCAAGATTTTTTTTGTGTGTGTTTTCCACGAAATTTTTTAAGCATTAACTTATAAACACAAATAGTGTGTTTGTGATGCTCATTTTGTGCTGGAGTAAGTTACCGCACAGTGTCACAGTGACATAAGTTACACAGGATGAAAGATTTATTCAGAAGATCAGTGGTACAGGTAGGGGCAGGACTGGCAGAGAGGTTTTCTATGCTTATGACAATGCAAAATGAGCACAATACCAGTGTGAGATGCATTCACTTCACAAAATCAAGCCTTTATTCCAGGGCCTGAGCTTACAGCAAATACTGAAAACAGCCCCTAGGATTTTCATTGATGCTAGAAGCTGTATGAAAATTTGTAACAGGGAAGATCCCACAGGAGAACTTCCAAATTCTGCAATTCATTTAGAATCCCATTTTTAGAGCTGCTATTTCAGATGTTCCTCCCAGACACACTTAAAGCGAGCACTGTCACTTATGTATCATGAAGTAAAAACAATTGTGGAAGAATTAAATATAGCTGCTCTCTCAACTAATTTATCTTTTGTGCCAAAGACACCAGGAGTTGAACTTTTCATGTGGGCAAAGAATATAAGATGCAAGTGAGAAGTGTTAAGCTCTTTCCTGCTAACAGTTAGTCTGATTTGTGCTACAAGCTGAAGGGAATAGAAACAAAACACAATTTATGAGTCAATAATTTCTGTATTTTCTAAAATGTCACTTGTTCTAAGCTTACTACATCCATTTAAAATGACAGCTAATCTCAGCATGTTGCTATTCACACCATGTTCTTAGTCATCTGTTTTATCATCTGTATAAATCTTCTATCCTGACATCTGTTACTAAGTGTCTGTTCAGTTAAGTTTACAGGGATTGAAATTATTTCCAAGGTCAAAAATTTAGCCTGTGTAACATCAGCATTCTGCATCATACGAGTAGCTTGAACTAGTCAGTGCAAAGTAGCTTTAACATGTATCAGTCAAGCAGGTTGTCTGATGCAAACATACCATCATTTACTAGCTCCAATGGTACCTTGTAACCACAGTAACTTTTAGCTTTTTGTACCCCTAATAATTAAGCCTATATACAATTTAGATTTTGAGGTACATTGAGCTCTTTGGAGGAATGGCTTTTTGCAATGCAATGAATCATCATGATTTCCCCATTAAAGCTGCTTGTTTCTTTTTCTGTTATGCACAGGTACTTGGAACACCAAATGAAGATACATGGCCTGGAGTCCACTCATTACCCCATTTCAAACCAGGTAGGTCTAAATATCACATTCATCTACGTTTTCCTTTACCTGAAAATACAGGTAAAGGAAACAGGTAATTCCTGCCCACATTCTAGGAACTTGCTCATGAAAGCATCCCTTGTGTTTTTTTGGCAGCTCCTAATTTACTAAAGAACCTCCACAGTGTTCAAAATGACCGGAATTTGGCGCAGAAACCATAATGCACATTTTCTTGCTCCTCGCTATTTATTATGCTCAAGGTGTTGTTATTTGTTTGATTGTTTTTTTCCTTTTGCTTAATTTCTTTTGCTCTCTTTTGCTTTTTCTCCTGTTTATTATAAAATAAGCCCCGACCTGTTTGCATTCCTCTGCTATGTTTTGCTACTGAGCATCATAACTTGGCAGGCTGATTCCCAATTAGCTTTACTTTTCCACAGACCACTGTGAACTTTAAGGAATACTGAAGGAAACCAAAGAAGAGGGGAAAGACTTAGTGAAACCTGAAGCTACTACTAGATCATCTGTTAGTACCTTTCTACAAGTTACTTTTTTAGTGGGTGCTATAATCTAAGTTGTCACAGTCTACAACTATTACTGAATATTTACCATCTGATACATTTGTGCAAAAAGAAGCAAAGAGTGTGTTCCCTAGAGACTTATAAGTACAAAGTCACCTTCATTATGCTACAATGAAGTTTGATGTGGGGCCTGTACTCCATCAGTACAAATGATGTCGTTGACAGAATTAATTCAGGACTTACATTTCAGATATCTTGCTCCTTGCATGCCTAAGTAGTCTAAGGAGCCTCAGTAGGCTCCTGGTTCTTCTTTACTGCAGACAGCGTTCCCTTTAGCTTTGTCATAAACTGTGAAAACTTGATATTCTGTGTCATTTAAGACTAATTTCCAAGTCTTCTTGTATGTCCAATTTAGAGAAAAAGATTCCTCTTTCATTCCAGCATGTCTTGTTCATTAGATTTGCAGTACTGTAATGGCAACTCTGGCTATTTCTGGTGGGTGGTAAGGCAGAGAACTTGAAAAGGACAGAGATCAAGGCAGGTCTAAAAATGAGAGAGAGAAATATTGTTGGTTTTCTTCTGGTAATAAAACAAAGCTTTGAGAAAAGGACAGGCAGACATTTTTGCACACTTCCACACAGCTTTTCAGTCTCTGCCCTACTTAGTCTTATTGCTGTGTAGTTACACAATCATAGAATCATAGGGATTGGAAGGGACCTCTGGAGATCATCAAGTCCAACTCCCTGCTAGAACAGGTTCCCTAGAGTAGGCTGCAAAGGAAGGCATCCAGGCAGGTTTTAGTATCTCCAGATATTCAGACCCTACAGCCTCCCTGGGCAGCCTGTTCCAATGCTTGTAATTCACAAAATAAAGAATTTTTTTTCATGTTTGCATGGAACTCTGTACGTTCCAATTTGTACCCATTGCCTCTTTTTCTGTTGCTGAGCGCTACCGAAAAAGAGCCTGGCCCTATCCTCCTGACATCCTTAGATACTTGTGTTGCTAACATCCCCTCTCAGTCTTTTCTATGCCTCACCAGTGCAGAGTAGAAAGGGACAATCACCTCACTCAACTTGTTGGCCACACCTTTTTATAATGCATATATGCATTATAGTATGCATTCCTGCATATATGCAATTCATAGTATTCTTCCTAAATTAGTGTGAATTAAACTTTTTAAGTATTCAAGACTTTGTGATTCTCATTTCTGTTACTGATTAATAAGTGAGTCCACTTGCAGAATCCTTACAAAAATTCAGTGGTCTTTAAAAACATTTCAAAGATACTGCTTTTATCCAAGGAGATTAAAGAAAAGGAGAAAACCTGGAGATGCTGATGTACGTTCTATGAATTTATTTTCCTTCACATTCTGCATTCAAGAGTTTTGAACAGTAGATGGCAGCCAAGAAACTTCCTGGCTTAATTCTTTGCTTTTTAATTGTCTTTAGGAATGTGGGTTTATTACCACAGAAGAACATCAGGAAATAAATCCACAGTGCATATTCCATTAAATCTAATTTTTAGACAGGCATTGTGTTAGACTGTCCCAGAATTTTGCCAGCTATGAGTGTAAAATACTTATAAAAATGGGGAAAGGAGGGAAGGTGCCCCTGAATCAGAGCATGGTCATTTGGTATTTTCACATTTCTGCTCGATGTACTCTTTGTTCTCTCAGATCCTTTTCACCTCTGAAGTATGCAGATCTGCAAGTTAGAATAACTATTATCCCATGGCAATTGTTTAATGATTCTAGGACCTGTTAATACAAAGTGCTGAGCTCTTATTTCTATATACTGTGGAGGTCTAAGAGCACTCCAAAGGAAAAAGCCCTTCTTTGTAGTTGCTTGAAACACATATTGTGTTCTACATTCCCTTTGTGTCTTGGTTTAAAAAATAAATAAATAAAAAATACAGTAATAGAAGCAATAATCTAACTGGACAACCAAAATTTGGTCTAAATGCCCCAAGAGTAATAGGACTTTGTGCTGGTAGAACTTGAAATTGTGAGAGCAGCAAAAGACATCTCCTCTGGGATCACACCAGGATACTAGCAGCAGGTTCTGCACACAGTGTTCTGACCCATGGACTGTGCTGGATTTACACTGTGTGCTCATGCTGATGGGGTCAATGGAGCTATTTAGGCATGGATATCAGGTGCTCTGTTGCTTCTGAAGAAAAAGATTTCCTTTGTGCCATTCTGTGCATGGCAGTTTTCTGTCAGTGGCAAGGCTGACTGGCTCTATCTACCAATGCTCAGCCAGCCATGTTCCCTTTCCTATTGGTCTGAAATTGTTACACTTTATCTTATGCCCTAGACAAAACATTCTAAGTTTAGGGGACCAAAACACTCTTTTTTTCCTGAATAATTTATTAAGAGCAAAGTTGAATGATTTCATTTATTTCTTAGATTAATACATTCAGGATAACTTACTCTTTTCCTTTCCTTAGCCAGAGTATAGAGTAACCTGAAATGTCTCATCAGCTCTCAACCAATTCCATTATTCTTTAAGATCTGTGAAATTACTGCATTTGATTATACATGATATAGGGTTAAATAACTCCTGTGCTTTGTGTGCCTTTGTGTGGACTGCGAGTTTTAAGACAGCACTGGTGATGAGAGTATCAACGTCTACTCAGGGAAGGTTTTCATGCCATAAGCTGAGTTAACCATATAAGTGAGCATAAAACAATGGGATTTAAACAGGACGTATTAGTAGTAACTCTACTAAAAAAAATAATAATAATAAAGTGGCACATTAAATGTCTACAGAGTTGGGAAGACTTATGAGAGCAGAAACAAGATTTCATTGTATTTCTTGTTTGCATAGATATAAATAACTAATTTTCGTGCTGTGATTTGATAGGACGCAGTCCAGTGCTGCAGGGAACTAATCACATTTTAATGGGAGAAACAAGTAATGACTGAAAAACATGACATTAGCCTCTTCTCCCCTAGAGTGGCCAAAGGTCTGATTATTCTGGGAAGCAGCCAGTGCATAAATGGT
The DNA here is from genome assembly GCF_023343835.1 of Lagopus muta. Taxonomy (NCBI): domain Eukaryota; kingdom Metazoa; phylum Chordata; class Aves; order Galliformes; family Phasianidae; genus Lagopus; species Lagopus muta. Next base: position 21,930,646 of record NC_064439.1, read on the forward strand.
GATCCCTGACATCTTTATATGCAGGAACTTTTCTGATGCTGAATTAGAGATGCATTTCTAAGGGTAGCAGTGGGTGGCTCTACATCAGTTAAACTCCTAACCTCAGTAATTTTAACAGTCTGTAACTATGGAAGTAAAATGGATGTGATTTGTTTTTACCATAAAAAAGTGAGAAAACAACTTATATGCCTGCTTTGAGATCTTGGATTGCAGTCCATCTCACAAATACTGAAAGTGATATGGGAGATACTTAGATAAAATTTGGCCTATTCTTTGAGTTTATCAAGATCGGCCTCAACCGTTTGTGTTTGCAGACATGCACACAAACACAAATGCACACATTCTGCTTTGTAAATTGCTTTCATGAATGATCTAAAAAATGCATTTGAAAATTCTGAAACAGGTCAGAATTTAGGATTTGGGTTTTACTTCTGTGATTCATGATTGATCATGATTGCTACAATCTTGAATGTGTCTTCCTGTACTCAGATACAACCAAAGAAACCCAGTCACTCAGGATCATTGTGAAAAGAACTTATTTGCCCTCACATAGAAGGCAGTTTGAGTAAATTACAAGATGGAACAGTGTTCTGAAACATGCTGCTTCTTTGCCAGCCTCATAGAACCATAGAATCATTAAGGTTGAAAAAGACCTCTAAGATCATCTAGTCCAACTGTCCACCTACCTCAAATATATCCCACTAAATCATGTTTCTAAGCACAGCATCTGCACATTTCTTGAATACCTCCAGTGGTGGTGATTCCATCACTTTCATGGGTAGCTCATTCCAGTAGCCAACCATTCTTGCAGAAAATAAATTTTTCCTAATATCTAATATGAATCACCCCTGGTGCGGCTTGAGGCATTACCTCTAATCCTATCACTGTTGTGTGGGATAAGAGGCAAACCCAACCTTAGCATAAACTCCTTTCAGGAAGTTGTAGAGAACTATAAGGCCTCCCCTCAGCCTCCTCTTCTCCAGACTAAGCAATCTGGGGTCCCTCAGCAGCTCCCCCATAAGACTTGTGCTCTAGGCTCCTCACCAGCTTTGTTACCCTTCAATTGGAACACACTTCAAGGCCTCAGTGTCTTTCTTTTTGTGAGTGGCCCAGAACTGAACACAGTACTCAAGGTGCAGCCTCACCAGAGCTGAGTAGAGAGGGATGATCACCTCTCCGGTGCTGCTAGCTATGCTACCTCTGATACAAACCAAGATGCCACTGACGTTCTTGGCCACCTGGGCATACTGCTGGCTCAAATTCATCCAAGTGCTGACCAACACTCCCAGACTCTTTTCCTTTTCACATCTGAATCTTCCTGGGTTTTGTGTATTATTCTTTCCATCTACATTAAATCTCCCATTTTTCCTAGTCTAGACTCTAATTTCCTTTTCTCTCCAGCCATTTCTGATGGATTCAGAGTCTCTTCCAAATAATTGAGCAAGATAAGCCACTCACACTGACATCCACACTTAATTTTCTACTCTTCCTACGTTCTCAATTTTTGTGGAATTGTCGATGTGTAATATCCATACTGGAAAGTTGAATTGGGATTTGGCAGAAGATCCTGTCACTGAGGAAAGGGGTAGAAGTCAGAACAGAAGATAAACAAGGTGATGCTGACCATTAAGAGACGTTAACTGCCAAGGAGAGTGGTTTGCAATATTCAGTGTGTGAGCCTCAGTATACAATACTATCTCTAGTTGAGAGAAACTTTCATATTTAATCTTGGGCTGGTGATGTGGGAGCCTGAATCTGACTGTGTTCAACAGACTATCAGAAATAATATAAAGTAATATACCTGAAATGGGTGGCTTTTATGAGACAGTAGAAACATCTAGAGAGTATTATTGTTTTCTAAAACAGAATCCAGGTGAAGATGAAAACACTTAAGAGAAAGAGACTGTCCTTAAGGAGAAAGCAGAAGGAAACTATGTCGGGAAAACAGCATTCGTAGGAAATACTGCAGTTTCGTGGCAAATGTTATGAAGTTTGCCAGAGATTGATAGAAACTTCGTGGATTTAGTATTTAAAAAAAAAAAAAAAAAAAAAGTACAACAAAACTCCTGACTGTGTGACTGACAAAATCACTGAAGAGCTGCTGTTCTGACTGAGGAATACCGCTTTGCTTCCCAGATGATCAATAAATATAGATTTAGTTTAGAAATGGGATCTACCTGTATCTTAGCAGCTGACTGATAACCAAGATTTATCAAAGAATTAAGTCTTCATTTAATCCACTCCAGACTAGATTGAGAGAAGAAACTCCTTTGACACAAAGTCATGAAAATACTGCATATGAGGGCATACAGCTTTTCAAATTTCCGTAACAGTTTTTCACCAAAACCTGTCAACAATTTGTTATACACTGAATCAATATTTTTGCCTGTTTCCATCTAGACTGATGCCAACAAATGTTTCTAGGCAAAGGGAGATTCTCTACTGTTAAGTTGTTAGGGCATTTTCTGGCATACTTTAGTTTATATCTTCCAAATAATTACTTTCAGGCAATCTTTGGGAGTTATCATGGGCAGGAGGCCATCCCCACTAAGGAGGAGGTCTCACACCTATCATGGGAGTGGGAGGGTGCTGCAGTAGCACAGACATTGTACAGTGGTTGCAATTTGCAAGTCCCAGCTACATTTCACTTACTGGTATAGGTGTAATCTTAAGGAATTTGAGCATTTGACTCAGAGAGGTATCTGAAAAGAAGAATTAACTTGAAATTTCTCTCATTCTTTTTTAGTTTTGTCAAAATTGTAATATTCACATGTTTTCTCAAGTCTCTGGTATCGATGACCCAAGGGAAGCAGCACTGTTGGTGTTTTCATCAGTCTTGAAATAAAATTGCATCAAACTAAATGTTAAAGTAACTAGTATTATATGCAATGGAGCCAGATAAAAGGCAGAGCCATTTCAGATGGTACTGTAATTCAGTTCAGTACTTTATCTGTACTAAGCTAATAAGCTTAACACTTCCTTTCCATACTCAATAGAGACCCTAGAACAGCTTCTCTTGCTTCCTCTGTACACACCTTCTGCTCTGCTCTGTCCTCTCCCTTTTGAAAGAGAGAGGAAGAAAGGAAAAGAGAAAACAAAGTTTAATTCAGTATTACAATAAAACTCCTCTTTTGATTTAACTTCAGTAAAAATTCAAATTGCACAGTAGAGCTGCAAATAGAGCTTGACATTTTTTCTTCAGAATAGACACGTCTTCATGTCTTTAGCTCACATAATGTAAATGTTTTTTGGATCAAATCTTTAATAAAAATAGCATATCTGAGTTTTGCATATCACAGTGCAATGTTAGTCACTTTAGATTTAATTTAAAGAAATGCAAAGAAAACTATTTTAAAGAAATTGTGCAATAGACTTTTCAAAATATTAATTATGGTGGTATTTAAATATTTGCATTTAAGCTGATCACATTTGGTTTTAAATACAGAAGAACGTTAATCAAGGAATGCATATTAGCCAGCATGTTTTGATTAGCAACATAAAAAATGCCTTGAAGTCAAACTGCATTTTAAATTCTTTGGTTTAGACTAGAAGCTGATTATCAGTAGCGTTAAAAAGGAGCTAAAAATCAGAATGTAGTCTGTTTCTAATTCTTCTGTAGCTCTTCTTGCCTATTCTATGTTCTTGCAAGGCAAATGTGCCAAAGGTACAATAGTTCATGTGTCTTTCTGACAGATAAAGGAGAATTAAACCTCATTGTGCGTTATGTTACTTAAAATGCAAGTGCTTATTTTTTCAATTCTCACAGCAGACCAGTAGCTCTTCAGTGGTCTGCTAATAAGCTCACTAGTGAGTTCTGCTGAAATTCTCTTCTGTTTGAACCTGCCCTTGATGCAAGGCTGTCAGATGGAGTGTGTTTATCGAGCAGATAATGATGTTTGCAGTGAAGAGCACATAGGTATATATGTGGGCACACAAATATGCATATATAACAGAATTGCTTTAGAGCAATTGTCTAAAGAAAGCAAAAAGAAAGTAAGAGGGTAAGAGGCAAGCTTGTAGAAATATTGTTATTACTAAAACCACTAAATGCAGCTGGGTGTAATGGATAAGCTTTCTGGCACCAGCTTTATTTATTTATTTTTTTCTTTAGTTTTCTGTATCTTCAAGCTGAAAATAGCTTGGGAGCAGTTGCATGAAAGCATGCTTTTCAATGCATCAGATTTGTCATATTAACCAGCTCAAGAAATCTCCCTCTCCTACCTCTGGCTGCTCGCTTCTAGCTCCATTTTGTGATTGTTATTCTTTCCAGTAGCACTCATTTGTGGGGCAGAGATGTAAAATCCTCTGTGACACAAGAGGCATTGAGTATGTTACGCTAAAAGATCTGAAACAAATAAAAACTCAAATTCATTTGCTGCAGGAAGAATGTTTGTGTACCCAGCATCTCCCAGTGGGCTCGCTTTGGTGTCTGACAGAACAGTGAATGCTGTCTCTGGGGTGGTCATCTGGAGGTGTGGATGTAGCATGTCAGCCTACAGCTGTGCTACAGTCTGTGCTCTGTTAAATGCTTAAGAGTAAATGGTATGTTACAGGATGATCACGTGATTGGTACTTTGTCACATTAAGGAATATTAATACTGTATTTTTGTTCTTGCTTCTGCAGTCCTGTGTAAGGTACTCTTTACACTGTGTTTGTTTATGAACAACTTCTTAATCAAAATTTAGCTAACTTGTCTTCTAAGAAGCAAAAGGTAGAACACTTCTAGGTGCTATGGGATTTAAATAACAAGTGAGGTCTCCCTTCTTTTGTTACACATAATGACAAATCACCTTTGGCTAGTGAAATATAGCATCCATGCGAAAAGCCAGCTCTTTAACAGTGAGACATGGTAGCTCGTGATGATGATGGTATATATCTGGGATAAAAAATCAGAGGATCAATATTTGTTTCCTGAATTTGTTTCCAGAAGATTTACAAATATTTAAGTGTTTGCATAAAGTAAATTAAAATTGTGCTTTTTACTCTGTATTTTAGAGCTTACCGTGTTTGTCTTCCAATGTTTTTATTCGAAACAAGCATATTTCATAATCGTAATCACAAAATATCTGAACTATAAAGATTCAAAAATACCTTAAATCAAGTCTTAATCTGCAAATGTGCAAATTTTCAATTTTTTTTTTATTCAGATGTTGATGAGAGTGGCACCTATGACAGCAAGACAGTGTGCTCTGCAGACTTGACAGTGGCTTGTCTGCTCTGGGGCATGATTGCATGGGTGGGTGATGATGCAAATGTTTGTAGGGAACTCCTACTTGAGATCATTTGCCTTATGGTTCTGAGGGAATGGAAGTAAGTTTTAGGTTCCTTCTGTCAAGTTGGACTGACCACCTCTTCTGCTGCCTTTTGCAGTATGTGTCAAGCAACATTTTTTTGGAGGAGCATTCAAGGTAATTCTGCAGTATTACAGGATCTTATACAGTCAAAATCTACCAACTGATATTACTAATTTTTATTATCAAATCTATGGAGCATCTGAAAAATAAATACCAAAATGTTATGGAATGCTTGAAAATATAAAATTTAATTTCATACTGTTGGTCACAGTCACAGGCATAGCTTTAAATCCAGTTGTGTTAAATCCATCTAGTAACAACAGACAGGGCATCCATGTAGGTATGTGAAAGTAGTTCATGCTGAAAAGTAACTCAGAGGAAAACTTAGGGATGTAGTTGTGAGACTGAATTCCAGTTCTCATTAATTGGACACAGAAAGGAGATTCTCAGATAAAAGGAGGCAATGACCTCTTTATTTGTCTGCATTGTGGCTACCAGGTTGATATTGACAGGCATGTTGTCTGTCAATTATTTTGTTGCCATAATTCAAGACTTTAAAAAATTGGATCATGGTGGAAAAAATCAGTGACAAGACTGTTGTAGCTCCTCTATTCTGGCAGCTCTAAAATCGCAATAATTGTTATTCTGTTTTTTATTCTCTGAAGAATGATTACTTAAAGAAAACATAAAGAGCTGGGATGTATAGGAGACTGGCTTAATTGCCACAGTAGTCCCATTTACTCTGTGAAAGTTAACAAAATTCTGGCTGGAGGCATACCCAAAAACTTTGGTAGAGAAAAATGAGAGCTTTATTCGATCGGTGTTTTCCCTTCTTCTGCAGAACTTAAAGAGAGGAGTTTCTAATCTGCTTTAAAGTAGAGGGAAAGAGTTGATATCAGTGCTGAAGAGAAGCATGGTTTGCAGTCACACAGCAAATGAATGGAGGACTCAGGACATTGGCCTCTTATAGAGGGCTTCACCCTTACTGTGTTCTTCCTAGTTTCCCCTCTCACTGCCTGATACATATATGATGAATAAGGTACTTATTTAAAAAGAAAATATAAAGAAGGAAGATCACTTTGAAAAGTTTGTTCATTTTGACTGTGTATGCCCAGAATTTACATAACTGATTCCAATATTTCAGTTTTGTAGTAAAATCTCATCTGGGATAGCAGTAGTTTTTCATTTTCTTGCAGAGCTGAAACAGGTCTTTGGACCTATAAGCAATTTGGCGAAATATGACTTGGTGCTTCACTGTGAAAATATGCTAAATTGCTTAGAATGAACCTGTCAGTCCTTTAAAAAATAATGTGTATGTAGCTCTGCCAATATCTGACCTAACCTGAATGAGGCGTGAAATCAAGAGCTGTCTTTCCATAGATTTGAGTTAGCTCTTCAGAGATTCTTCAAGCCAGTTCAGTCCTCATTCCACCAAGCACTTCTCTGCACCAACACAGACTACTGTGCGGATCTGCGCTGTATTAGCTGAACTCTAATGTGCATCTCAGCCTCATCCAGTACACAGCACTGCCATGCTGCAGACTGTTTCTTTGTCCTGGGTTAGAAGGGACCTCTGTGATCACCTAGTGCTAACACCCCTGCTACAGGCAGGGACATCTCCCTCTAGAGCAGGTTGCTCAAAGTCCCATCCAGCCTGGCCTTGAACACCTCCAGGCTGAGGGCATCCACAAACTCCCTGGGCAACCTGTTCCAGTGTCTCACCCTCATCACAGTAAAGAATTTATTCCTGATATCTAATCTAAATCTACCCCTTTCCAGTTTAAAACCATTTTCCCTCAGCCTGTCACCACATGCCCTTATAAAATGTCCTTCCCCAGTTTTCCATGGGCTCTCTTCCAGTACTTCAGGCATTCTCTTCCCCAGGATGAGGAGCCCCAGTTCTCTCAGTCTGTCCCTAAAGGGAAGGTGCTCCAGCCCTCTGATGATCAAGCCATTCTCTGCCTGGCCTGTTTCCGTAGATATATATGTAAAAATACTCTTGTAACTATATGGTACATCTGTTAAATATCATTCTCTTCAGTAGAGTGGAAACAAAATTAAATGTTTTTGTGGGTTTCTTTTTGAATATTTTGAAAATGTGGAGTTTATTCAGGGCACCTAATGACATCATGCCTGGGCAAATGGCCAGAGTGAGTAGTGTGATAAGGCTTCGTGGAAAATGTTTTTATATTCTCCAGCCAAATAGCATATGTTCCTTACTGAGAGGCATTTAGCTCCTGTTCTAAGCATTAGCCGAGTGTGGGCTCTTCAATTTTGCAGCAGTTTTCATAGCATCATTCTTAGCCAACAAGAGCCCTAATGCAGAGCAAGGATTTTCATGGATCTGGGAGGGAAAGTAATTACATCTGAATGAGCTGCCAACATGTTGCCTCTGCTGGTTATTTGTATGTGTTCTTTAGAAAGTGAACTCCTATGTAGCCATCATGTTTTGCGCATCACACAGCCCCGCATTAACTCCTCATGGGAACCATGAAAACGTGACAGGTCACAGAGAACTGCATTCATGATTAAGAAAAATAAAACTAATTTTAGGTGTCAGGCATCTTTTTTTTTCTTTTTTCTTTTTTTTTCTTTTTTCCCTAGCAATCAAAAGTATTTTGAAAATATTTTAACAGTTTCCATTTGTGGTGATGTTGCAGTGAGTGAATTTTTTTGTCATGATATCTTGGGTTGTTTTGTTTTTTTTTTTTATAAGAACTTTGTGTTTGCATGGCAATTGCTTCTGTGTTTTTTTTCTTTCCATATGTAGGGACTTGAGCTGCTGTAGTTGCATAAAAATGGTGAAAACTGAGGGTTAATAACTATGCTTAAAAAAAATAAAAATAACTGGTTTTAGCATAGATAATTGAATGTACATCTTCTTTTTTTGTTACAGAACGGTTTACACAGTACAGCCCTAAAAACCTTAGGCAAGCATGGAATAAGTAAGTCATTTTTGTTTTAATTATTATTATTATTTTTTTACTCTTCAGGGATATGACTCATGCCAATCTGAAGTTATCACAATTAATTTATAATGGCTTTAACTTTTTTAATCGTGGTACATATATAAAATTGCTGAAATATTGTTCTTTCCTGCTTCTGTCAACTTTGAATGTTTTTTGAATTGGCAATTTTCTATAAATAGGGAGAAACTGCATTGCATAGTACTTTATTCATGGGAATGTAAACTAGAAGGTTGTTGAACTCACTGCAAGATGTTTCATATTGCTTCAGACCATCAGTTTTGAATCTTCAACTATAAGTATGTTGAGACTTTTAAATGATCTGTTTCTAATCAACCTTGAAGGGATTGTTGTTTTCAAGCAATCATCCCCCATTGCAGGTTTCTTGCTGTGAGTTAATAGCCATACTGTTGTATATTTTAATTAATTTGACTGAGAAAGTCAGTGTGAATTTACTTTATTTTTTTCTTTAATATTTCCTGAAATTTGTTGTGTTTATGTCAAATGGCTGCTGATATAAAGGTGTTGTGCTCCAAATCCAGAAACATTGCCTACTGAACCAGGAGTGCCTAACCCACCATGTGTGTGAAGTTTACTAGATTTCTCAGCACATGCAGATTCTTTGTAGGCAGAATATTTGACCTCCTACACTTTGAAGAAAACATATACTGTTTCAGTTGAATGAGTAGAGTAATAACTATATCAACAAATTTTCTGGACAGAAAAAAACAGAATTTTTCTCCTCCTTTTTACTTTTTTTTTTTCTTTTTTTTTCAGCAGGGACTGGCCTCTGCTTGTTTTTTTGCTTTTTTCTTTTTTTTTTCCTGATATTCATTCCAAATTTTACTGTGATACCAACTGACAGTAAAAGTCAAAATCCTTTTTCAATATCATATTTGTTAACAATAGTATGTGCCTACAACTCCAGAATTCAGTCATCTGCCCAAGAGGTGATTAGGTTTATTCTCAATTTGCCAATCTCTTATTGCTTCTATTTCTGCTGTTTCCCATCCCATTTGGTCCAACATGGTGGACTGAATCACAAAGGCATTCTTCATTAAAACCAAAATAAAATTTTTGAAATTGCAGTTAAATGAAAAAAAGAAGTCATCTCTAAGTGTGCCAGGATCATTGCTAAAATCAGAAGTTAGTTCTCAGATAGGATGCCATCAAATGCCCATTCTTCTGGTCAGAACCTGCATTTCTATAATGCCTTTCATGACTGTGTACTCTCCATTACTACACCGTTCTCCTTTGTTACTATTTCATTCCTGCAATTAGAGATACAAAGCTAACAGACAACAAAGCCAGTGCAGGCTTTCACAAATGTTGAGCGTCACCTGCCATAGTCAACTGACTTTCAACAGTCTGTAGACAAGCTCCTGGGTAGTCCAATTCAGACTGGAGGCCTAATTTAGTGGAAGAGTTATTTACTTTTTATAATACAAAGAGCAGCAGAGGGATTAGCTTCTCTTACTGTTAGTTTTTGGGAAGATTTCAAAATAGTCTTGCCATTTCTTGTGATCATTGCAGGCATCTTGCAGCATCTCATTCTACCTCAGTCAAGCTGCTTAGACTGATGTAATTCCCTGAAAGTCACAGCTTTCATTTAAAAACTTACTCAAATTGTCTATTTTCTGTCCTTTGACAAGGAACAAACTTGCAAGTTCATCTTTTCTTTGAAAGTAGTTAATGAAATACAAAAGCTTGGAAGAAGCAATTATATTACAACATAGGCAATTAGATTTGGATTGGGAAAGAGGGACAAGGAAACTAATGCTGATGTGAATGTTTTTGCTTTGGGGCATATATATACGTGAGTAATGTGAATAGATATTGCCACGCTATTCCATCCATTCTGCAAGCATGGACTGACTGTTTTTCCATACTTAACAGCAATTAGACCTAACAGTTTCTCCTGTGCACAAATCAGGATAACAATAGATTTGAAATTAAAAGCTGCTATCTTACATTACTTTCAATTTCATGATATATTTTTTAAATATCAAAAAGGAACAAAATCCAGTTTGCTTAAAACAACTCTTCAGTCTCTGAGAATTCATAACTGACACAAGTTACGATCACATCACAGACTGTTTCAAAGCTTCTTCATTCCTAAGAAACCCTTCAAAAAATATTTACACACTTACATTGCTTCATGCATAAAGGATTTGCAATTTTTCAGTATAAATGAAGGGATTGAAAGACTGAAAGCAGGAAAAATACATAACTTCAGTGCTTCATATGTGAAGTTCTACTGTAATAGGAAATATTTAGGGCCCCAAAATGATGTATCATTTACATTCAAAATATAAAGGATTTTCTCTTTTTCCACTGTAAGTCTTTATCTGTGTGCTGCATTAGAGTGCTGTGGCTTATACAGTTGTAGTTAAGTTTCTGTTATAGGCATCATATAATAAAGACCTGGTGTCCATGTCTTTATAATTCAACTATAAAACTTTACACATTGACAGACTGATTCATCTTTGAATTTTTCTGTTTTTATTAGGATGTTTCAAATAGAAGAGCAATATCTATTCTAAAATAATTAGAACACTTTTTAACATCCTGATTTAATTTGCTGAAGACTGTCACAAAATTGTTCCATTTAAAACAAAATTGTTTTAAGGATAATTGGGTTAAGCGTGAGTATGAGGTTTTATTACAAATATATTTTTTTCTATGCATTTAGCTAAGCACTTTTGATAGGCAAATCTTAAAGAACAATGTTAATGGTCTTAGAAAGATATACATGTTTGTTAAAACTTCAGATTTGATGGATAAAGTTACTAATTGAAATGACTTTTTGCAATTTGAGGCTAGCATGGGCATCAGCCTTTGCGGCAGGAAAGTGTTTTAGACAATCTCTGTACCAATCTCTAGATGGTATTAAGTAAGTGTTTTATGGATATATTCTAAAGTAATATCCCAGGATGGTTTTTGAAAGTTTGTAATTGTATCTTTTAACACTATTTTAGATTGAGAGGAAGGGGTTGTCTGAAAATTGGCTTACCACTGATGCAGCTATTAATCTCTGCTACAGTAAATATTTCTACCCAGTGCAGGTATACACCAGTACAGGGCCATGGTGCTTCTCAGTTTAACTCTGCACCATTCAGACTTACAAATGTGGACAAAGGCAACAGAAACTCTTCTGAACAGTTTCAACAACCTCTATTTGTAACAGTATTGCAGTGGACAATAAGTTTATCTGCACAGTACCTCTCTGAGGTGAAATCCTTTACTGCATTTCATAGACTGGAGGTTGAGGTACAAAGATTTTAAGAAATTTGTCACACAGAAACTGTAAGACAGTGCAAGAATTGAAATTGGTGCTCCCAGATCCGGAGATTACATCTTTCATTTTCTAATTTCATTTTCACAGTGAGTTTTTTGCCATTTACTGCTCTGCCTTTCAAAACTAAGCATGGTCCACCCCTTTATCTTTTGAGACCTTTACATGGAAGAATATGGTTTCAGAAATCTTCAGAGAGACTCACCTCGAAATATACACTACAACTTATGTCAGGATAGGTTAGTAGAAGGAAGGATAATGCTCTTCCAAATTCCACAGAACTGTCTCATGTCTATAAGGCAGAAGATACAAACAGACAAACAAAAATCAATCAATCAGCAACAGCAAAAAAATAGAACATCAACCTAAGAACTCCCAGAAAGCCACAGGTGTAAATTGAAGGTGAGATGTTTACACTTGACTGACTAAACCAGCTTCCACAAGATGTGAAGTTTAAAGGCAGAGCTAATGGAACAGGGGAAATGGAAAAATGATGCACGTAAGACAGTGACACTTTAATTCCCAGACCAACTGAATATTAGCAGAAAGTGTGGAATATAACAGCAATATCAAACTGAAACCCAGCACCCTTGTTATATGAGGAATCAGATCCCTTAACAGTAGTGGTCAATATCCCACTTTTGGACAGTGTTTGAGGGAAGTCATGTAAAGTAATGTAACACATTGAATTAAGTCCTTTTGAGGCTGTTTCCACACTGTTTGTGAAAGCATCTAAAAATTAGGAAGATAACATTTACCGGGTAAAATCTGGTTATAAGTTTTGTAGAAAACAAAGCTTGCCTTGACTTCCCTCTAGTATAAAGCTTCATGTACATTATGTGACCTAACATTGAGGAATGTGATTATAAAATGCTGGTCTAAAAATAATTAAGATGTGGTAATATGATCTTCCTATAGAGACCATAGTGAATTATATTTTCACCTTTTTTCTGAACTTTTCTGTTCAATTACTTCTACACAATAAAACCCAAGAACACTCTGCCTTCAGAATGCAGTGCAGCCTCTTTCAATTTGCAAAAGCTTCTCCACAATAATAAACCCTTACGGACAAATGACAAAAGAGAACTAATTATCCTTGTACGTATTTGGTAGGATATAAAAAGCTTTTTCAGATCCTTCTGTCATAATGGGTTGCACAGTGAGAAATTAGGTTGGAAAGAAAAGGTGCAATTGAAAACACAAACTTTGCTCTGCATAAATAGCATTGCTACTTCATAATTCTCCAACATGTAGTATTTATTACAGAACTGAGACTTCATTCTTACGCCCTACTAGTCTCACTGCTGAGGATTTCTTCCTCCAACAAAATGGCCTCTGTACTTGCGACCGCACTTCTTGAGGACACTGTTGCATTCCAGGATGGCCTTGCCTATTTTGGGACTGCTTTTGTGAAAACTTCCTGAATAAAGCAAAGCAAGCAGATAGAGATGAGTCCATTTGCTTTGAATCTGTATTTCATTTCAACCATGACATAGACTTTGGAACTGTTAGAAGCTGAGACTTGGGGATAGGGTTTTTTTGCTGTTTGTTTTGTTTGCTTTGTTGTTTGTTTGTTTTAAGAAAACTTTCGCCTTAGTGAGGTTTTAATAAAACCTCACTAAGGCGAAAGAGAAAATTCTTCTAATTGCCATTTTTGTCCCTTTCACCCACCACCCCGTGAGCTACGTTGTTCATAGCAATGCAGTCTGTAGTGCCACTGAAAAAATATTCCAGCTCTCAAGCACAGTAGAAGCAAAAACCTACCCAGTGTTATTAGTAAAACAGACAAAAGCAAGCCTGTTTAAAAGCAGGCCTGTGCAGAAGCTGGAGTGCACTTTAGCTGAGGATGGGTGATATACATATGAGTGTGCATTCAGAGTGTGCCCTGTGGTTGTGCTGGGGCTGTCTCTTTGCCTGATGTCAGGGGAGCTCAGGACCAAGCTGGGGAGGCAAAGATGGAAACCAGGCTCAAAATGAGGAGATTTCATGTTTGTAATGTAGAGCCATATAACCTGCTTCAGCCTCCCAGTGATTTGCTTGCTGTGATACTGCTGTATGCTTTTTCATTTCCTATTTTGTTTCCTGCTTCCCATAAATACCTCCTTTATCAGTCATTATCTTTTCCCCAAGGGAACTTAGGAAGCATATCATGACGAAACCTACATTAACATGGGATGCAAATAACAAGCCATTTACCGGACAGTGAAATTATTACCCTGTTTTATTAAAAATAAAATGCAGTACAACAGAAGCCTCCGGCAGGGCAGCCCACAGCGATCCCCCCCCACACAGCCGCACGGGGGGCAGGCAGGCTGCAGCGCTGCAGAGCTTCCTGCAGCAGGAGGAGCGCTTGAGCCGAGGCAGCAGCCACTCCTCTGCAGGCACAGACCCTCCTCAGCAGAGGAGACTTTTCTTTCTATCTTCCTAATACCATCTTTTTGTTGTCGCTGTTGTTTTATTTTGCTGCCTGGTGGGGTTTATTAAATAGATTTCAGGGGGTGGAAGTGGTGTGTTTATGCGCCTGTGCCTTTTTTTGTTGTCTGTTACTATGCATAGAAGCCACTTAATACTATATTTTATGTCTCTGGCATCATAAAGGGGCTCAAGTGGAAAAGTGCAAAAGTCAAAGTTCTCAGCCCAGCTCAGTAATATTTGTGCAGCAGTTGAAATGCACTCTACGTTTTGCCAGCTTTGTACAATAAATTATATTATCCCAATTGAGACCAATGACTGAAAAAGAGTTCTACAGTTCCTCTGTTTATTCCTTTGCCATGATCAAAAATTCTTTACAATTTAAATGTGAATGTTTCTTTAATGCTAATTGTAAATGACACAAATGTTACAGCTTCTATACATTTGGGCAGAGATTATTGCACTGCCTAAGAGTCTCATTGTTATAATGCCTATCCTGATATTCAATTTATTTTTGCTTTGCACATAATTCCCCGTCTTTTGTGATGTTGATGTGCTTTGTGTGTTACATCCTTTTGGCCCAGTTAAAAGTATTAATAAACCTCCTAAACTGGTCCACAAAGGCCTTTGTTCCCTTCTTCTGTATACTACTATTCTGTTTCTTTAGTAAAATCACACTGTTACCATTGTATAACTTTCCTATCCACGACAACTGTAAAAATACAGCCAAAAACAGCACAGATAATCCTTGTATCATGCAATATTAATTCTATATAGCAGTGGATTGGATCTTGTTGGCTTTATGGCTAGCCTATTATTTCTGAACCAATCCATATTTCTTTTAGTGCCCCCTGGAATTAGTTGTTTGTAATTCTCTACACTCTATCTTGTGGGTAGATTTTCTGTCTACATCTCTCACTTCTCTTAGTCTCTTTGTACTTTTTTTTTTTTTTTTTTTGTCTTTGCAGTTGTCTTCACATTTGGTTTCCTCTATGAACTGATTCAGAATGCAGTGTATTCCATAGTCCAGTTGATTAATAAAGATGTTAAATAAAACTGTGACTAACACTAATCCCTGTGGCACACAGCTGGACACTTCCCTTCCAACTCAGTACATTGCCACTTACCATTACCCTTTCCTTATGGTCTGTCAGCCAGTTTTTAGTCTGTGAGATGGCATATCACATCCCAGCTCTTCTGAGTTTGTCTATAGAGAAGGATTTTTAGAAAAACCTAATGAAAAGTTCTCTGGTCACTTTGTTCCTCCAATGAAAAAAATCCATTTTTAAAGCTAATCAATTCATCTGATGTCTTGTTCATTAGTAATCTGTTCTTTTAATCCCCATTTTGTCTTAAGAGTTTACAAAGCCCTTTTTCCTAAAACTATTTTTGCTTCTATATTGTCCATATTTTGTTTCTGTTCTCTATCTTTTGCTACTATGTTGTGTGTCAACATCCAGCAAAATATTTGCCAAGATTCTCTTCTTTATTTGAAAAACAAGAAATAACTCAGAATGCAGAGCAAAGTGAGTAAACATCACCTGTAATTATCTACAGCAGTAAGCCTGTGAAGAGAAAGGAGGAAAGAGAGCAAACTGTTCTTAGGTGTATTTCATAGAAAGAATCAAAAGGTTCTTACATTTGTTTGCGATATTTACTAATTCTGTAACATTCCTTAAGATATTGAGACGTATATCAGGTAGACATGTTTATTTGGTGTTTCCAGGTATGATTTTTTTTCAAAGTATGTTTCTTATTAATCATTTTGAGTACTGATCAACTCTTTTCAGATGTTTCCAGGGTTTTGTTTTGTTTTTTTGGTGTTTGATTTCACTGGTTTGGAGTTTTGTTGTTGTTGTTTGTTTCTTTGTTTTTTACTTCTCATTTCTATATGCCAGTGTTTTATTAATTTCTCAGAATTGTGCTTTTGGTAGTCTGTTACTCATGTGTTGCCATAGTGTCTCTGTTCATTTCTTGGTTTGAAGTCTAATGTGTTCTGATCAGAGGCACCAAGCATCTTTATATCCTTACATTTCAAAGTCTGCCCTGTTGCTACAGTTCTGTACCATTGGCCTTTGTGCTGAAATTTCTTCTCTAGGTAATAACATTGCTGACAAAATTTACTCTGAGATGTGTTTTAAAAACATTTGTCTGAAGAATTGAAGGCATACTTTCAAGTCAACAATATAAATGAAATCAACCTTGCTGCTGGGTATCTCATTATTTGCATGTGTCCACTAAGGGCAAGATTTTTCCAAAATGAGTGCCAGAATATCCTGTGCATCTTAAGAACTGGGCTGGTATTCAAAAGTGCTTAGTGCTAAGCAGCTGCCACTGGCTCCAGTGGCTTGATATTTTCGGCAGCTTATTGTCAAGTATCATGGATAATTTTTCTTCAACTCAGCAGTTTCTCTGACTCTTATCTTAGTGTCTCAGAAACTGATATCAGTTTGGGAGATGGTGCAGACAGGCAATAAGTGTTATAAATATCAATAATGGTACTGATTATTCTCACCTCTGCAAATACTTCAAGCCCATCTCAAAACCCATGCTGTTTGGCTCTGTTGCCCAGCACGGAATTGCAGAGAGTAGTTAAGGTTTCTGCAGTAGTGAAAACCTCACAAAATAGCTTCACCTAAAAGAAATACTTATTTTACAGTCTTTCATGTTGATTTGAATTTTTCAGTAGCTTTTGTGATCACTGATATTGTCATTCATCAGGACCTCCTGTGACCATCTTCCAAAATTCGTTGCCATTTTGACTAGAAAATTGTAAACCGCCTCTTTCTCATTGCTTCCTTTCCTATGTTTCAGTTGTGGCGCTTCTTTCCTGATGTGTAGGACAGAGAAATAAGAATTTTCCCTTTTTCATGCGATATTTTTGAATTAGAGATCTAAAAACATATGATGTTGTAGGAAACTAGTGACTGGCAGTGATTCAAGGAAACTTGGAGTTATTTGCTAGCTAAGTAACTAGTAACTTTCATATCTAAATTTAAAGAATCACTAAATTTAGTGATGTCTTTCAGTAGCTTGTTTTAAAAAGTTTAGAGCTATTTGAGAATTTGTGAAAGATGCTGGCCTCAGGAAGGCCACCATGTATGTAGAAAGGTTTGGAGCCTTCTTCAGCTAATTGTCAGTGTGGGAAGATGGAATATAATAATTCTTACTGAGGTATTAAAATGGAGAGGTTAGATTATGTGTTTTCAGCAGTGAAGAAAGAGACTCAGCATAGGACTGGAGCACCTGTCATTGCTGGAGGGCAAAGAGGCAAGTGGTTCCAAAGGGACTGACCTTTTTCTTTTAGGCATTGAGTCAATCCCATATCCTAAGGCACATGTTCTGCGTTAAAATTATTATAACTCCCTTGGTATTAAGTTGAACAACAGACTGTGGTGAGAATCTGTGAAATGAATACGTAAAATTAAGGTGGTGGTTGTTCATATATTGTTTTAAATTAAGCCTTTATAGGAAACATGATCTGTAATTTTGAAAGATTTCACTAAAGCAGTTCTTTTGGTCTCTGGTTATGATAAATTTAATTGGAGTTTAGGGAAAAAAAAGTGAAATGTTGTTAGTCTGAATTAGCAGGTCTCCTGATATCAAAATGTGAATGATAATATATGGCAGTAAATATGAATCACAAGAAAAACCTGCATCCTTTTCAATACTGTAATGTATAATAATACAGTGTATACCTTAGGTCTACTTCTAGCTGAATTTATATCTGTAAGATCTGATTTACAAATAGAGAAAACTTTCTGTTAAATTATTCACATCTCATAATAATTGATCTTACAGAGTTGATCTTATGCTGGAATATGTTTGATCATAAATTCAATGAAAGCAGCTACCATCTTTGTGATGTTTGTCCAGCTAAATCCTTCAGTGAATAAAATAATAAAGATGCCAGCTGTGTGTGTTTTATGATCACTGCTGCAGTAGGAGGGTAGAAATACAGACAAATAAAAGCTCTAAATTTCATGTTGAATTTGTGAGTTCAGAATCTTACTCCAATTAATTTAAATGGAAAAAAAGAAATTTTTTTTCAGCTGCCATGTTCTCATGAATGCATTGTTTGCTTTTTCTAGGAATGCAGAATAGTTTTTAAATATTGCTGTTGTTTTGAACCGAACTGAAAAAATCTAGGGAAATCTTGTATAAATAGATGAAATGTGTGCTTTTCTCTCTGGTGCCAGTTAAGAATGGACCTTCATTTTTTCTTTGCTTCTTTTGGTTGAATTAGTAACAATCTTAAAACTGTGTTTACTACTTAATATTAATTGTGTTCTGTTAGTGTGCTTCAAATGAATTTTACTGCTGTAACATTAAAAAATCATTTTCAGAATATAGCCAGCCTTCTTTCAGCATTATGGCTGTTTTGGAATAGATTGTTATATTCCTTTTATTTCTGTCATATTTGATCTTTAAAGTGCCCCTAAGTCAAGCTTTATTCTGCAACCATGAGGGCATGAATCCTTCCTGAGATGTTGACAGGCAGTATTTGGTGTATATCATTTTTCTGTCAGATACAGCCAATGTCTATAGTGCTAACTAAAGCAGAGCCAGGCCCTATCTTCTGGCCCTGAGGCCATGTGGCAGACCTTAGCTACATCTGTAGGAGAAAGTGCATGGACATGCATCTCCTGTGGGTTTTGTGCACTTCCCATGCAGCTGCAGGTGCAATTACTATTTTTAGGGTGTTTACTATTGCTTTTTTAATTTGAAATCACCAGGATAAGACAAGACCCAGGTTGCAGGCTGCAGGATAGTATTTTGTAGCATAAGATTGAAGAAAATTTGTTGCATGCCCTGTTTGTAGGAAGCTTGTAGACACAACCTTTAGGGAACAGATTCTGGCATGGCTTGTTCCCTCTGTGTGACCAGGAATGGTCATGAAGTGTGTTGGTTGACATGGGTCAAAATAATCCATGTAGCAGTGTGGGTACTCAGCAGTTGAGTGGCCAGGCTCTCACCACAGCCCCACTTAAGTCAGCGCTACCAGGCTTTAACAGAGATGCCAGTGTCTCTGCCCTTTGCACTCTTGAGCTTGTTCTTGGATAGGTTTCCCACATTTCTCTCTCAACAGTGCTAGAGACATCCATCTACATCCTTTCTTGCCTGGGCCTGAAGACTTAGAGATGTTTTTATCTATCTTTCCTTTATCCTGTGCATCCAGACTCCTTTACATGTTTTTTCCAGGATACTCATTTTTCCTTCTCCAAGCTGCTATGTCATTCAGATCTTGACATCCTTCGTTTTCTGTTATCACAGTATACCTCTCATGTCTTCTCCTGCCCAATACTCTTCAGATCATTCGGTTTATTTTTTTTTCCCTTCCAACACTGGCTATTTCAATCAGTCATGCTTGAGCACCTTCTTATCCTTTTCAAAGAGCTCCATAATTATTAGGCCTCTTCCTTCAGCAAGCTCTGAATATACTCCCACTCTTCTCTCGGTCCTATTTAATCCTTCTCCAGTTCCCCACACCTTTCTGACAGATTCACAACTACTGCCTTCCCTTCTTTGAATCACATCACTGTGTCCCCTGTGTCCACTTCTTTGCAGTCCTTTTCTCCAGGCTTCGTGTTCTCAATATGGAAGCTGCTATGATCAGCCCCAATCTGCTCTGAATGTCTGAAATCTGCCTCCTTTCTGCTGAAGCGTAACAGCCACGTAGGTATTTACATTCTTGTCCTGACTCGGTGGCAGCACACAGGATCAGACATGCAGCAGTGTTCCACGGATGTGACATTTCCACATGTAAAATCTTTTGAAAATCCACTTGCTTACTTTAGATCATTAGAAGAGGCTGGAGCTCTTCTGGCATTCAGTTCTAGTGATAGCTGGCTCTTTGGGAAATCTGATCTTTAATGGTCACTGTAATAGGTAACAATTTTGATTTTAGTTCTTAAATCACCTATGCTTATATATGTCTAAATAGCAGTAACTCCCTACTTAGCTGTATCTCTTTCATGCTGCTTCAATAGGTTAGGATTTGCAAAAATTGTTTGGGATTGTGTCTTTCCCTACTGAAAGCTAAGTGTAGATAACACTGCATCCTCACATGTACATGTGTGCAAGCACTTGCAGTTCATATATTTCAGTAGTTGATAGCTAAAATATATGGAATTTGTGGTTTGGTCAGTCCATTCCAGCCTGTTCATAACTTAAAAGGCATTGAGCTGTTGTGGTAAAGCTGAGTAACTTAATTAAAAAAAAAAAAAAGTAAAAAAAAAAAAAAAAAAAGCACACACTTCAGTACATGTATGTGTGGATACGTACTGTTCTACTTAAAAAAAGAAGTTCAAAATTGCGTTTAGTTTTCACCAAATTGCATACTAAAGAATGATTACTGTTTTCTTCTTCTCTAGCAGTTGTGTGCCTAAGAAGCACTGTTCAAGTTCAAAGTTAAATTCATGCTTCTTTTAACAGATTGGCACGTGCATGTCTGTCTCTTAACAAGTGTCATTGATGTTAGCATCAATAGCAGGCGCTGGAGTTTCAGTCAGCCAGCTTCTCTCTTCTGCAAGATTCCTCATGTTTCCTTTAGAAAATATTTCCATTAATGTAATGAGAAATAGGAGTGAGAGTGAATTTGGAGAAGGAATGGCGCCTTCTGCACTATGGAGCTGGTGTGAATGTGGCTTCCTAACGCTGCCAGAACCAGTACCTGGTATGTGAGATCTGCAGCTATATTATCTAAACATATATGTATAACAACATGTAATGGTTTGGATATATTACCCATATGCTCTCATTATAATAACCTTGGTTTATTCCTCTCAGTGTTTGTTAGGTGTGCACCATTTTCGTGTCATCTTCTCAGTTTAGGAGTATATTTCCAAAAAGACCAAGATGCCTATTTGCACATAATTGCTTAGTCTCATTGGGTTCAACCAGGCAACTCATATACATAAAGTTAAACACATGCATTTGCCTGGGGTCTATCTTCATGAGCTTTTCAGGCTTGAGGCACTCTCTCTGCCTCCAAATCTCTATCCACCTTTAATGAGCTGTATAAATAAATACAGAGTACTCTTGATCATTCCGTATCCATAAAATACATTTTATTAGCTGAGAGGTATACAATAATAGAAAAGATCAGACTGTCTGATGTTTTAGGATGCTGTGGGAGGACAGAACAAGTAGCTGCTTCCAAGTGGTTGACAGACCTGAGGCCCCAGAAAGACAGATTTGTAAGTTAACTGTGATAAATGATCTCTGGCTTCACTGAGTAAAGCAAGGTCACTCTTCACAGGGCGCTGCTGGCGTGCTGCAACCTTGCAGCAAATTCTTTTGGCAAGGCAAGGATTGCAATGAGCAAACAGACCAGTTCTTATTTAGAATAGAATTAAAATTAAGACTTCTCAAACCTAAGACGATAAAATATCTGACAGGAGGGCAGAGATTTATAAGGCAGTGCTAATGTTTATTTACCAGAACTTAGTTCTTTTTTTTTTAGCTTTCAAGTGGTAATAGGTCCAAAAAGCCAACTGTGTTGTCTTCCTGTAGCCATTTAATACATGAAAACGGGAAACTTTCTGTACTGCCCCTACAGCTGCACCCACTGACAAGTTTGAAATCCAGAAGTTGGTTGTTTTTTCTCTGGTGTGTTTTTATTTGTATTTCTTTGGAAACAATTGGCTTGTTGAGGGTGAGAGGAAGAAGAGTGCGGAGTTTTAACTGCATCATGTGTCCAAGTTTTATTTCAGCTATTTCTACATTGGGGGTGTTATGGGGGGGTGTTCCCTCCTTTTTTTTTGCTCATGTCCAGCCAGGGAGGAAATAAATATGTGAAGAAAGAATGCTGTAGAATGTTAACTTCACTGCCGTATTTTCTTCCTTTTATCACGCCCCAAGATTCAGCGAAGTTGATATAAATTCACCATGCCTTCTTTTAAAAAGCATAACAGAAAGGCATTCTTCCTTTAAGAGTCAGACTGTAAAAGGTGATTTTCTTTCACTCAGTTTGGTTTAAGCCTGTAAAAAGCATTAAGTGAAAAATCTGATATATTTGTTAGGGCATTTATTGCATTACTAACTTATATTTTCAGTTCTCAGTGAAAGGTTTATAGAGAACATAAACCTTGAAGAGCTTTTGTTCAGGATTAAAGATATATTTTCCCTATTTTCTGGTGAAATAATAGCTCATAAAATGATTGGAGTGTTTGTAATTATTTTTAGATATTTTTATTTTCCAAGGATATTCTGTACATCTTGCTGAGATGCATGAAGAAGGCTTTTAATAAGCGCCCTACTGATCATAAGATTTACGCTCTTTAAAGAATTTCAAAACAATCAAAAGCTCCTGATTAGATGTCACCACCATGTTGTTGTTCATTAATTACATTTACAGCAAGCAAAAACCTTCCAGTAAACTGCAAATCTGGCATGTTCAGTAGTACTCTGTGATGGTTTAAGTAATATACTATGTCTTTCATAGTGAATATCTTAAGTGCTGGACCTAACTGTGATGCTGAAAGAATTAAGAGAGATACCTGATTGATGGTGGCATGTAAAATCATAAAGAGGTAATTGCTAAATTCTTTCTACAGCAAAATGGTGAGGGATGTTCTCATTAAAATTTCTTAGGAAGTGCTTTCCTTGGGAAATATCTGTATCTGAGAGGAAACTGTTGAAAACTGAGTGAAGTAATGAATGAAAATGAAATATCCAAGAAAATATTCTGTATTCAAATAATTTGTTGTGATTTTAAGCAGTAGCACAATACTATACTCAGTAATCATGTTGTTTGGAATATCATAACCTGAGAATTCCCAGAATTTCAGGAAATTACATGATTTTATCACAGAAAGCCACACTTGAGAGTAGGTTATAATGTGACATATACTGAACAGTTGCTGCTTAAATTTCTTCTCCTTCCTGTCTTTAATGTCTACCACAGTGCTCTCAGTCACTTCTTTTGATGCCCCAGTGTATATTATCAATGAACAGTATACATTGTCAGTGAGCAGTTTTTACTGTCTTTATGCTTTACACTTTCCATAGTTGGCAGTGTGTTTCTTTAAAAGGTTTCATAGCCCAAAATATTTAGTAGGAGACATCAGAGCAAGAGCTAGTCCGGATGTGTGTCAGACCGTAGGAGGACAAAAACCAGGACACTTTAAAGTCTGCTGTATATTGACTGACTCTCTATAGCCTTAATTCTTTAAGCTCAAATCAACCAAATTCAGTTTTTAAAAGTATTGTGACCTGCAAGGGTGTCATATCCTGTACGGTGCAAACATTTCAAACTGAGTATCACCAGCAGTGTCAAGTAGTAGAAGTACAATAATACATCTGAAACAAATGCCAAAACATGTCAAATATAGCAAAGAAAAAGTCAGGGAGAGGTAGACTCATAGGGAAGTTTTGGTCCTGAGTTACATCTAGTGACATCCACATAGGCAGATCTGAATGATTTTATCTCCTCGTCACAACCAAGCTTAATAGCCATTATCAAATGAGAATTGCTGTGATGATCTGAATTACTTTATCATCTAGCTTAGATGTGGCCAAACTGAGTATCTGGTGCCTCATATGGGTCACAAAGCTATTTAACTACAGCAGTACCACATGACTGGTGGCAAAATTGCTTGAGCCCTGGCAACAAAGCAGTAATCATCTCCAGCTGTAGAACAATCAAGCCACTCCTCAATACCTTTTGCTGACTGCATACCTAACCTGCCGATGGAGGAGGACACTGCAAATCACTGTCACTTCCTGCCATTGCAACTACTACCATCATCTCTTTCCTGTTTTTCTAGATGGGACATAGAAATGTTGTGGTATGCAACTCAGACTTGGGAAGACTGATCAGCTGTGCTATTTGGAGATACTCAGAAACAGCCAGTCCTGATTTTCCTGGACCAGAACAGTACAGGGCTTGATAGTTAAGTGTATTTGTGCTTGAGAGAAAACCAGCAGTTCTCAAAATAGAGATTGATGTTGTGTTACTCCATTCTGAGAAGTTCAGGAGTTGCAGCTACATATAATAATGGCTTATGTACTGGTTCAGTAGGTTATTTTAAGAATTTACCAAGCATATAATAATAATTTATCTAGATGTAAATGAGCAGTAATTATATTTAAATATGTATATATATATATTTCTACTGTTAGAACCTTCATTTGAGTCATTCAGTTTTTTCATGAAATGCTATCTATTGCTTTCCATGCCTGCTTTCCAGCTACTGAGAATTAGTTCAGATGTGTCAGTGTCAGCTTGCTGGAATGCACTGAATGAGTATGCACTGAATGAGCACCTCCACAGTTTCCTGAAGGGGGGTATGACCTCTTTTACCTCTGTGTGAACAGTAACAATCCAGCACCAATAG
This sequence comes from Lagopus muta, assembly GCF_023343835.1. Lineage (NCBI taxonomy): Eukaryota > Metazoa > Chordata > Aves > Galliformes > Phasianidae > Lagopus > Lagopus muta. Next base: position 21,954,954 of record NC_064439.1, read on the forward strand.
TTGTAGTTCTGTGCACATATGAGAAGAGCACTCATGAGTGGTTGTCACGGCTTTTATTTTGATAGTAAGCACTTTGATCACCCTTTCAATACTTCAACAGATAGAACTGCTGATGCCTTTATATACTGATATAATTTAAACTAATTTCTAAAATACCAAAGGGAGATTGTTTCATACATTTTTATGGGAAATTATGAAGGTCTAAAGATACTGGAGTGCAGTTGTGCACAAGAAAACAGAGCAAGGATGCTGGAAGCAGTGTAGTGCCAGACCTCAGTGCCAGATTTGCCCCAGCTTTGCTCATCTGAAAAGCTTGAACAGCATTTTGCACTCATGTGGCTATCTTACTTGTTGTGAGGGAAACCAAGAAATATGCCATTGAGCTGGTGGCCTACAGAGCCTAGAGAGCATGGTGTACCATCATTTGTGCTCTGTGATTTTCAACCAAAATTGCTGTCAGCAACTCAGTTTGTCTGGAGTGAGAGGAACACTGGACATCATGAGATGCATTTCTTCTAAGGAAGGCACACTGCCCTGCACAAAACGGTGGCCTCAAGCAGATGTGGGGGATGATCCCCAGGCTGAAATATGGTTGTGTGGCTGCACTTGTAAGTTAACTGTAACTGTGTGATTTGGCTTGATGTACCTTTACCCTGAGCTGCAAAGCAAATCCTGCTTTGTGATTGATCAACCAGACTGAGTAAACCATGGCTTCAGTAAACCTTCAAAAGCTGTCTCCTCAATTTGTTCATCAGGTTTAGTCCTTGGTACCTTCTGTGTAAAACACTAAGAAAAAAGGCATCTTCTTTATTCTGCTAGATTTCCATCCCTTCATCTCTATTGAAAGCTAAAAGCATGGCATCCCAGTTTGAGCTCATTTGTTGGTTCACGATGGCTGACCGACCTGTGCGGCTGCACGGCGGAGGCTCTCTGGGTGTGCTGGCACGTTGGCTCTTGGAAAATGGTATGTGTTCTCTGCAGGACTGTAACAACTGAAAACGTTCTTTGTGTTTAGTAAAAAGAAAATGTGGCTTGAGGTAGGTTCTGCTCTGGTCTGTGCACTGTGTGGCTTCTCTGAACAGAGTCGCACACGTATTCAGAGATGCAAAGCAGTCAAGGCACAGAGGGGCATCAGCTGGTCAGAAGATAAAGGGATTTGCAATGCAGTCATTAACTATAATGCATGAAATTGGCACAGCTTTGCATCAGAAGAGGCCTACAACCAGAGAGAATGTGGAAAGATTGCCAGCTCCAAGCTGGCTTGGGTGAAAATCCTAAAACTGAAATATGGCCCTCATGGCTGTGATTGTAGGTAAAATATCTGTGAGCTTTAAACTACACTAAATGATGCAATTGTTCTAGTTAGCTGTTGTTTTGTCTTTCAGCTCTTCAGGTGACAAGAGACTACTTAGAATAAAGTAGCAGAGCTGGGGTTCCCATAGGGAGTTAGGTGCCTCTCTCCTCGTGGCCATGCTGTAAGCTCCAGTTGAGAAATGAATTAGTGATAGGCTGTGAGAGTTGTATCTTGAGATGGAAAATACGCACAGTAAACGATTTTTGCTTTGGGAAGTATTTACCTCATGCTGTTAGGAGTACATAGCACATTATCTCCGTTTGTTTTAATGCCCATTTGTCTTAATTATTAATGTGAATTTGAGCTGCATTCTTCATTGCATTTAAAAGCAAATCACTCCAAGTTCAGAAGTTCATTGCACATGCTCCAAACTTTTTTTTTCTCGAGCGCTTGAAACAGACTTCTGTGATCTTAGTCATGTTCTGCTTGACCAAATACTGACCTTCCTTGCAGTAGAAAGACATCCAAGCCTGTTTTATAAAATTAAATCAAATTCATGTAATCCAGTGAGATTTACAACTGCTCAAGTATAGTCAGATTCAAATATGTTTGAAGCGAGAAAGGTTCATATAGTGTTTGCTTTTGTTGAGCTAAGGCAGAGAGATTAAGTTGAAAATCAGTGCGCTTTTGCAAGTGTCACCAAAGTAGGTCTGTAAAAATATTCCCAGTATTTCTCAGAATAATATATACGTAATATCTAATACTCTGTCAAAGATTTATCTGTATTCTGCTGTGTGCCACATTTTCTGAAAGTATGTACGCTGTCATGGCTAGTAACTATTCCTTGGTGATTAGTGTGACAGTAAGTGAAGCGTGAATATTGAGACTTGCCATATCATGCATGCCAAGTTACTATATGGCCCAACTGCTGTGAGACAAAACATGCTATTATGTTTTAGACACAAAGCCATATTGTATGAAATTCCATTCTGTCACATACTGAAGGAGGTGTATTTAAAAATTAAATCTTTTCTTCTTTACTCCTTTTTGTTAACTTTTCTGCATTAAATACTTAACTACTGAACCCCATCAGAACATTCAGCTTTTGTTCCTACTGAGGAGTTGTTTCAAACTTATATCAGAAAAATCATTAATGATTTAAGAAGGAGATTTTAAAAAGACTATTGGGAAGGAAAAAAAAAAAAAAAAAAAAGAAAGAAAAAGGAAACAAAACCAAACATTCTGATGTTTCAAACTGCTGAGGTTACACACTAGATGGGTTTCTCCAAACAATTCTAATACAGTAGATGAACATGATCATAGAGTACATTTTTCATAAGTAAAAGAATAGCTTGACCTTATGCAAACCAAAAAATTTGTCATGCATTCCTCTAAGGCATCAGTTTTAAGACCGACAACCTTAGGATTCCACATGCATACGCCTGCTGCAATGTCCAGTGACTGCCAGAAATGTTCTCAGCAGAAGACATGCTCTTTGGAGAAGAACTTTTTCATTTCTGTGCAAATCTCCACAAACAAAACTGCCACTTTTATATAGATTTTTGTCTAGCTAAAATAATTTGTTCCTTGAGTTACTTGGATGATCTTTGGACTGTAGTACATAGGAGGTGAGACACGATCATTACGGTCCCTTTTGACTTGTGAATCTATAAATGCTTGGGAACTGGATTCTAATATGGAGCAACGGGAATCTTCAAAGCACTGTGTAATCAATGAACCCCCAGAGCCCTACTTGGAGTATTATCTGGGTGAGAAAATGTAATGATAAGAGCAGATGATTGCAATATTTTTGCAGACTGTGTGATAGCTTTTTTTCTATTTATTATAAATCAGGTTCTAATTTTGACTTATTTATTCACAATTGTCTCATTAGTTGATAGGATTTTTTTTGCAGCCCTACATACTTTATATATATATATATATATATATAGTATTTATGTAGAATCTGCTCATTTTTTTTACTTTGGCTTCTTGGTTAACTGATATCTTTGTGGTTTCCAAACTGAGAAGATCAGTTTGGCTTTCAAAACTCATTCCTACTCAAATTACTTTCAATTTATTAGCAAATCTGATTTTCTTCTTTAACAAATCTTAGCAGCATAGCAGGTACTTTGGTGATGGAAACAAAGCAGTGACACCCCTTTATTCCAGAACACGAAGGAACTAGAGTGTCATCATCCAAAATTTCACCTGCAGATCAGAATTCATTAATTTTTGAATTATACTTCACTTTTTTTTCCTTACGCTTTGCCAGTCTCAATTAACATCTTCAATATACCTTCAATATACACCTAAGAATGATAAAGTTCTTTTTCTCATATTGGATGTCAATATTTCACTACTTTAAGAAGTGGCCACTTTTTTCTAACTTAACACTATCTTTCATTCAAGACAGCAAGTTTACTTTGGCTACGAAAAAGGATGTAGCTACCTGTATATGGGAAAAAATATTTAGATGAAATAATTTACCAGGGCTTCTCAACAAATACTTGGTTACATGGGATTAAGACATAAAACAAGCCTCACTGGCTCAATATAATCACCGGTCCATGAGAATTTAGGTATCTAGAAGAACTAATGGCAATTGTCAATGGGTATTTGGTCATCCTTTCCACTTTCTCTGTGAAGAATAGTCTTTTCTCCTGGTATTTTTCTGTTCTCTTTAACTAACTTTGCTGTGTTTTTCAAAAAAGTTGAGTAAAAGAATTTCTATGTACTGATAGTTTAAGGAGTCTGGAATTAATCCTTTTGTAAAACCTGATTACAGGCAATGGCTGTCTAATTTGAGATGCCTTTATTTTGTCATGAATTTAAAAAACGAGCAAACAAGCCAAAACCACAAAAATTATGCTTATCATGAACACCTAGAATACTAATTCCAAATCCACATCCTGAGACTGCTGTAGGTTTATGACTCATGTGAAGTAATGGCTTAAAAATGTCAGTGTTTCTGAAGCAATTGGTCCCCAGACAAATTTTGGACAGATATTCTGTCTGTTCTTCAAGACCAGATAGACAGGGACAATAGAAAAAAAAACCTGTGTTTTATCCATGTTCTCTGAATGGTGTCCCTCAAAGCCATCTTGAGCTGAACAAGAGGAATTTGTATGAAGCATGCTGTTGGTTTATTGATTTTAGAGCACACCAACACTATCCTTTTCAATTACTGCAGTATTTTGGACTGCAGTCTGCCATTTCTGTATTAGTAAACTAATACCTATTCTTAATAAATCGGTCTATACCAATTTATTAAGAATAAGTACAGACTTCCTAATAAACAGGAAGTCTATAATATATCTTGACATTTTTACCAGACAAGAAACCTGTAATGAGCAATTTATAGTATTTATTTATATAGTATAGTATTTATTATTTACCTACTAATAGCAGTAGTAGCATGATGTATACTGATTCACCACCTGTTTTTGAACTGTGTATTATAAAAAATTAGTTGGCTTTGGAAATGGAGGGTGGCTGTATTATTCTAGACCAAAGCTACATCCTGATCATCTCCATTGTACTCTCTCCACTCAGAATCTATTATTTTTAACTTATATTTTCATATTATACCACAAGGATATAACTCCTGGTAAAATAATGAGTTTTCCTCAAATTCCCTACATAGTTTACAAAAGATAATTCACTTACAATGTAATGTTTGCCTTGCATTAACACCTAATGAAGTCAGCCTCCTGCTATGAGAATAGATGAAAATCATGATGCATATGTTCATGTTAGTTATCATTGGATTTTAAACTCTGATATTTACAAAGTTTTATAAATAATTATGATTTTAAGCTTGGATTTCAGGTTTTTAGATAGAAATAACCATTTGTCTCGAGTGCCGTAAAGCCTCAGCCTGTCATTATGTTCAAATAAAATGCAAATGAAAAAATCAGAACAGTTGCTTTCAAGATGCTTCTGTTCACGATCCTTCAGTGTCCTAGGTAGGGCATGTGTGATATGGCACATTATATGCTCTGTATATGAAAAATGTGTATAAATTTTCCACTATTGATCCATAAATAATTCACTGACTCCCAAACCAAAGGAATGTGTATCCCTGCAGTGCTTCCAAACAGACTTTGTTTTATACTGGCTAGTAAGACGCTTGTTTCAGCTGGGCCAACTGCAGATGGTATTAGTAAACAGCATAATGAGATTGTTTTTCAGAAAAACCTCCTTGTTTGTGTTTCAGGCTGAGCTATGTGAATCATGCGGAAGATCTAGCCTCCAAACTACTCCAGTGTTTCCCAAAGAACAGATTGTCAGCACAGGCAGCACTGAGCCATGAGTATTTCAGTGATCTGCCCCCTCGGCTATGGGAATTAACTGATAGTGAGTATAACCTCCTCTGAATCAATTAAAAGCAAAGACATTAGTTCATGCAGGTGCATGTGTCTATACTTGTATGTATGGTAACACTCATGTGGAACACATTCATGAATGTGCACATCCACACACAGAATACATGAAACTACATAGTTAGCTTGTAGTTAGCTTGACACAGGAAAAATGGAATTTATTTATTTATTTATTTATTTTGCTATCTCTGCTCTGCAGTCTGCGGCTAGCTATCTTTGTATTTGATTATGTGCACAGCCAAGAGAATTATCTGAATTGTCATAAAGCAAAAGGAAAAATACAATTTACATATTTAGTGCTTTTCATTTTCTGACATACAGTACTTCTTAACTAGCTGCAGCACGCAGGATATAAATCCAGAATCTCTCTCTGTTATAACGGTAACCTTTAAGAAGGGAATTGGCATTGAGATGTCTGAAAAACACAAAGTAGACAATTGGTTAATTTGCTGAATTAAACAGTATAAGTAGAAGATGGGGGATGATATTTCCAATTGAGAATGCTTTCAGTTATTACGTGCATCTTTTTATGTCTTTTATAAAACAAAACGCATTCTAATTGACTTGGAAAAAATCAGCATGTATGCTGATTTTAAAGTTATCTCTTTAATTCTTGTCCAGAGAGTTAAAAGTGCCCTACTATTTATTCTATGGAAAAATATCATTGTGCATTATATTTTTTGTTTGAGAAGATTCTAGCATTATAAATAGGTTTCACAGGAGAATGCGAATAATTATTTTAATTTAACTTAGAGGAGCATGCTTTCATTAGAATCATAGAATGGCCTGGGTTGAAAAGGACCACAATGATCATCTAGTTTCAACCCCCCTGCTATGTGCAGGGTTGCCAGCCACCAGACCAGGCTGCCCAGAGCCACATCCAGCCTGGCCTTGAATGCTTCCAGGGATGGGGCATCCACAATCTCCCTGGGAAACCTGTTCCAATGTGTTGCTATTTTCAAACATGCATCCAGTACCAAAAGATCTAAATCCAGAACTTCAAGGTAAAATCTTGGATATGTAGCAGTGGTGCATGTGCTTAATTATAGCTAACATAGAAGCTTGTGAAAATTGAGTTTACTTTCTGAATATTAACCCTCAATAGATTTTTGTTATTTCAGTATCAATAAGAAAACTCTTCCAAAAGTTTTATTTCTCCACTCTCAGTATGTGTAATATGTGTATATCTCAACATGTGTTGAGCTAGTTCTGTGACTGGCACTCTAAGTGCCCTACTCCTGACTCTGCCCTGAAGAGCTCTCTCTCATTTGTAGAACCGGAACAACACTGATTTTTGTACAGCATAGATTATGTCACAGATCTTCTCTTTGCTCTGCAAAAAAATTCCCAGCTCCCCCCTCTGCCATGAAAACCCCCTGCCCACTCCATTCAGTTTTCTGGCTGTGGCCCTTCATAAGCTGAAAATTCAAGATGCAGAGTAAATTAAGGGTACCACTGAAAGTCTGCCTTTGCTGAAATTGAGGCAAAGAGATTCATTTCTTCAGAACTAATGAAACATCAAGAATGCCAGTTCATTTATCCTTTTTCCTCTAAATGGAAAACAAAAATCACTCCTCACTGGTGACATCTCAATCCTTCTGACTGCGTGATTTAGTCTAGCCAGGATTTTGAATTCTGAATTCTGCAGTAGTACTTTTTTGTTAATATGGACTTATTACCCACTTGCCACTTAGTTTATCAGTCAGTGGTTAAATCCAGTTCTATCAGTGAAGTAAATGCCTACACATTATCACTCTGCAGCAGGCTGCCAACAGAGACAGTCTTGTCCTAGTCATTAACAAGCACAATGTATGCAGAACACCAGAGGGGAATTAAAACCACAAAAAATACCTCAGGGTGGTATTTTTAATATGAGAATTTAATTTGTAATTTCACAGATTAAGAATTTTGGCTGCATTAATCCTTTTATCAGCTCACAGCAGGTTATTTGCAGAAGCATAACCATAAGGCGATATTCATTGGCAGAAACACGTCTTTGCATAACGTTAAACATCAGGAGCAGTGAAACCTTTTGAAGGGGGGAGAATAAAGATGAAAAATCATTATATTTTAAAGTAAGGTTCTTCTAAATGCCTCCAGTAAAATTTTGAGTTACAGAAAGACTATTTCTGTGCCTAGCAGATAATCATTATGAAGCATAAATCCAGATGCAAGAAAGGACAATCCCAGTATCAAATACTACAATCATTTCTATTTAATATGACTTGGATATACTTGTAAACATATTTACAAAACAAAGAAGTGATATACTTTGGAGAGTTTGGAAAATGTTTTCTGTATAGAGAAATTGCCGCTTTTTGTGATTCTGGTTCTCTGGGTTAATGTTTTACATTGAGAAAGACTTGCTATTCATAGCTAATTAAATGGAGGCATGAGCGCCCTGAGAATCTGCAGAAGGATGTGCATGATAGTATCCATCACAGAATGTTGTCTACTTCCAATACTGAATTGCAAAGTTGGGGATTTAGGACCAAAACCAATGAAAGACGCACAGGTGAAGCAGAAGAGACAAAAGAAGTCAGTTGTATGATTTTCCATCTGAAAATATTGTTTCTTCAGAACCACAGTATTTCACAAAAGTACAGTGCCTTGGAACTAAAAAAAAATGTAAAAAAAAAAGTTCCTCTGTCTTTTTGAGGTTTAATACTAGTTATTTATCTTCTGGATAATATTTTACAGGGTAACATTTTAATCTTGTGCTTTATTTTAAACGTGCTTGCAAAATTTATTTCAAATTTAATTCCCAAAAGGGTTGATTTGGGGTTTCAAGTCATGGCACAATTTCAGTTGGGAGTTAGGTTTTCAGACAGGAGCTGTCTGTCATCTAATCACATTCAGTTTTAAAAATGTTACATTAAAATGTAAGACTTTTGCAATTCAGCTAAAAAATTCTTGTCTGAGATTACATACAGTTTATGAAGCAACACAGTTCTCATTCATCTCAGACATGAGCAGTAATCTATAAATTAACTCCTGTTATGTACATACTGTATATGTTTACTTACTCTTTTCTATTGAAAAAAGTAATTTTAGTCCTCCCCCTTTCCTGCTTTCATATCTGAAAGCTCATATTGATTTATTTGCATAGAATTTGTCATTTGTAATGTATGCTACTGAGGAAAGCAGCATATCAAATACAAGTTGAGATGTCAAAGGTACAGCAGGAAGATCTCCTGCTTACAAAATATCCTCATCTTTTAAATGCATGAAATACAGCTGTGCTAGTCTTTAGTGCAAACAAACAAACAAAAAGGTAACTGTTATGGCCCTGATTACTTCTTTTAACAAACAGTCCATTAACATTTCCTCATGCAGCAGTGCACTGGCAGCTATCCAACGATATTTTCGTATGCACATTTGTTCTCGGAAGGTACCAAAAATCAGTCATTTTTCCCCAGCAGTTTGAGGTATCCCAAGTAAAAGTGAGTTTTCACATCATCACTGTGTGAGTCCTTAACCATTTGCAGTCTGACCCTGTGATTAATGTCGTGTCTGCTGCTAATTAGTTGCCTGGTGTTACGTGGAAATCCTCAAGGTTTTTCAAACTCATGCAGAAAGGATTTGCCTTATGTGAAGGCTTTCTGAATTTCTGGCATATTTTTAACAAATCTAATTATCTTTAACAGTTAGTAAAACGAAGTCTAATGAAATAGCTCACTTCTACTGGCTTGCAGAGATTTTGAAGGTGGTATATGTGATGTCAAATTATTACAAAAATTTGCTGGTTTTTTTCATCTTCATAATTAACCTTAAGCATTGTCAGGAAAATTTAAAGTGGAAAACATGAATTATAAGCATTGCAAGGAGAAGTAAGCAAGCATATACACGCTTTGGAAATGGTTGCATTCTTTTTTTAAAGGCATATGTAACAGAAAATGTTGGCATCAGACAGCTTCCATCATAGCGCTTGCCATTCCTCTCCATTCACAGTTTTTACAGTGCTTACTTACATAATTGGGTGGTATACATAAAAGCCATATTTATTTATTCAGTGTTGTGTTTGGCATAGATATTAACCAATTATTTTATATTACTGCTTTTCAGAGAAAAATCAAACTGAACTGACATTCTGTTTTGCAGTGTCTTCTATTTTTACTGTACCGAATGTAAGATTGCAAGCAGAGACCGGAGAAAGCATGAGAGTCTTTGGGAAAAACAATAGTTATGGCAAAGGTGTATCAAACAGCAAACACTGAAGAATACATGAGTTCTTAATAGATAATGCAGGTAAGATGGTTATTGGAAAGTATGTCTTTGAAAATACAATTTATTTTAGATTTTGGTAGACCAATGAAACTGAACTGTATGTTTCTTAAATTGCACGTGTTCAAGCAGATAATCTGTTTCTGCAGTATACATCTGTCAATATGATGAGTGTAAATTCTTGGCCTTGTGGGTAGGATCAGTGTGACTGACAGGTTGAAAACATCGCAGAACTCAGTGCCAGCAGATTAAACATTGAATTGCCTTTAATTTGGATTGAGGTATTCCCCCTGGTAAGATGGGGAGAGATAAAATAGCTCTTACCAATTCTCTTGTTAAAATCTGGGGCAAGGACAAAGGAATGGTTCCTTTAGTAGGTCTGGTAAACTTGATAGCAGAAGGGTGTTCTTGATGGAGACAGAAGTGTTGACGTTAATAAATTTGATTCGTATCTCTGGAATCTGCTAGAACTTTTTTTTTTGGCTTTGTTCTTTGTTTTTGTTCTTGGACAGCTTTGATACCCATTGGGGATTTGATACTCGATCTTTTTAATCACAGTTGTTCGGTGATGGAACAGTATGTAATTTGGCTCCAGATATTCCAATAGTAGAACAGAACAGAGAAGGGTAGGTGTGTAGAGAGGCTGCTTACTGACTTGAAGTAAGAGAGCGATTGCTGTGTAACTCTTCTGCTGCCCTTGTACCTATTCAAAGGCATAGACTGATATTTATGTGGCATATATTCGTTATCTGCAAATAGCTTCTGCTATTTCTGCTTGTTACAGTATCAGATGTTACTTTTCCTAATGAATTACCTTCGTTGTTTTACTGTTGGTATTCACATGCAATTATTTGGTTTTTTTTATTCTGTAATGTTATGAAGGCTGTTTGCCTGGCAGACAGCAATGGCTGAATACTGAGAAGTGATTCCGGTCTTGACAGCGTGCCCCAATTTTGCACGTTCTCTTTGCCAGCAAACCATTTAAGATTTTCTAATGTCAGAAATGAGGCTGCCTCAGAGCAGTCTGTTTACATCTTTATTGACAAGCTAATCCCTACTTTTTCCTAGGGGTGTGTCCCTGCAGACATTTCTTCAACCTTGTCTGCTCTAGCATGACATATCATCCATCTAAAGTAAACTTCAAATGTGCCCACATGTGCTAAAGATCCTTTGTGTGGAAGCTAATGTACAGAATCTTATTCCTAATGCACAAAATCTTCTTTCTGTTGCCTCCAAACAAATGAGTTTTCATTTATACAAAATGCATGATTAAAAATGTTATCTGCAAGCAGAGAGAGCCATGTGTACCTTTGATATACATTGCTGTACTGTTGTGGCTATTTAACCACAGCTTTAATACAAAATAGTACCTTTCATTGTATTAAAGCTGGGGGCACGTAACAAATGTTAAGTAGTGGTTTGTAATTACTGATTACAGTTTTCCATCACTGCTTGGGACTACATTGTGGTAGATGTGTACAGTGAAATAAAAAGTCAGTTCTTGACTGTACTGTTTAGCTTGAGCCATAAGATAGAGAAAATCAGATAATACTGAAAGAGTGTACAGTACAAAGTAAAAGTCTTACATGGGCTTGAACTCATTCAGATGAAACTAGAATATCAGGGGAGGCAGAAGAAATATGGACCTGGAACCTGGACGTTGGTGGGGAGCTGTTAGGATGAGCAGAAACCTCTAAAGGAATAAGACTAGCAAGAAAGAGGAAAGATCAGTCTGTGTGGAGAGAGTAACAAGTTAGGATAAATCAGCCTGAAGTCTTGATAACGTGAAAGGAAGGCCTGGTGGAGCCTTAGTCTGAATAGCAGGTGGCTGTGACTTTAAGTAGAAGAGTAGTAACTGACAAGTGGAATGTTCAATCAGTAAAGAGAGCAGAGAAATGAATGAGGTAGGAGTTGAGCCAGTTATTCTAGCAGAGGAGCAGAGTTGTTGTAAATGTATAGTTGCTGGTAGGATATTTAGTGTGAGATATTGTTAAAGTCAGCATTCATAAGGCTCAGTGAAACAAGAAGATGCATGAAAAGTGAAAAGATGACAGTAGCTCCCCAGGGCCATGAAGTAAGTGAGGTGAGGATGGAGGCAAACAGAATGAACTGTCTCAGCAAGAGTGCTGGATAACTTAATACCCAGTAGAGTTAAAGGAAAATTAAAAAATGCCAATTATGCAAGGAAATAGATCAAATTATAAAAAAACAGAGGAAACCAAATACTTGTAGCCCACTTCTTGGACAAGACGAGTACATGCATGTTTTTATTCATCTTCTTGAGTGGACTTTGCATATAGATAGCTGGTAAGGAATTAATGGAAGAGGTGGAATTTATTTAATCTCATGTTGGCATCTAAGCTAACCACTAGAGTATCCTTTCAGATACAGAGAAAGAAGTACTTCGAGAGCTTGGTTCTTCTCCTGCCAGAGCTGACATTTAAATAGATCCAACTGATTGCACTCTTGAGGCAGCTATTCCTTACCATGTGGTGTAAAAAGGAGCCTTTTTTTGGAAACATATCTGTGTGCCTCAGTATCCAACTGTGAGACTGCTGGTGAGCATGGAAACACAGCAGAGTGTGTGCAGTGGCCTTGTCAAAGGGACAAGATCTCTGTTCCTGCCTGTTTGCAGAGATCTGAATTTTGGAGTATGAACAATCTATTTTATTTTTTTAGTTCCCACCCAAAATAGCAGCTATGTATTTCCACTGAAAATGTGTTGAAGCATTCCAGTATTCATCAGGAAGCTGTAGAAGAGAAATATTTGTAGGCAGTTATCACTGAATCTTCTGAAGTGTAGGTGGGGAGAGTGGTTCTGGATTTTGTGTATTTATTTATTAGAACACATGCAAAAAAAAAAAAAAAAAAAAAAATTACACGAACAACAAACAATGAAGAAAAACAAAAAAAACAAGGGACCATTTTCAATCAATGCTAAAACCACATTGGTGCAGAAGTAAATTCTAGTTTTGTGTTTGTTATGTCTCTTCTTTTCGTACAAGTGTTCCTCATTTTCTTTGTCAGGGTAGAATAGGGGATAGAATAGAGAGCTCCAACAAACAAACCGTGCCAAATCTTGCTGTGATAATTTAAGAAGTTATCATCTCCTGCTGAGCTCTCCATATGCTTGCGAGAAGCTGCTGCCCTAACAGTACACCCACTGAATTAAATCCACCTTTCCTTAGGTTTTAGAGAGCAAAGATGGTGGGCTTTGCCCAGGAGAGGCTGAGGCATGAGCAAACATCAGCATCTGCCAACTTTGGAAGCAGCAATTTCTGGCAGATCGGTGAGGGAGAGGAGCTAAAGGCAGCAACTTTGTAAATGGCTCTGTCATCGTGTGTTAGAGCTCATCTGCTGTCCTCAGAAATAGCTTCAAAGAAGATGAAGAAACTGGTGCATCCCAGAGAATTTCTGTTGTTTAAAATATTGCAGTGCTTCAGTTGCCCGCCTGCAGTAAAAAAAATTGCCTAAAATAGCGATGACCTGAGACATGTTTCTGAAAAGTAATGCATGTCAGACTTGTACAGGTAATAGGGTTTTTGTGGACTAAATTGTCATTGTCATGGACTCCAGAAGAGAGACAACACATGAATTCCGTGACCATGGGGAAAGAGCTGGCATTTGAAGTTACTGCGGTCAATTTTCAGACTGGTTCCTGTTGGAGAAAATTAGTAAATATGTAATAATGAGCTCTATTTTACACAAAAGAGTCTGTCAGCAGTGAATTAGACGGGGCATTCCAGAGAGAGAGGGAAGAAATCTTTTGACCATATCCAAGTTTCTTCAAAGCTTTTTGGTAACACCAAAGATTTTTATATTTTTATATTTTTATTTTGTGCCTGAAGGTTTTCCGCCTTTTTTTTTTTCTTTTTCTTTTTTTTCCCCAGTGATCAGAAAGCATCTCTGTGGAAACATTCCCCACCTCTGCATATACTACTGAGATATACTGTATATAACATTCAGCTATCTGTACATGTATTGTTTTATCAGTACATGAGAGTGGACCGTAAGAACCTCTAGAGCTGCTTTTTCTTTTCGTTGGTGGAATACATGGCTAGAGAGTGTTCCTTTCTGGAGCAGGATGAGTCAAATTGTAATTGGAAAGACAAGGCATTACCTGGTACCAGATAGCAGGCAGTGTTTTCTCGTGGTGATTTATAATCCCTGGTTCTCATTGGCTGACCAGAGACATGAGATGTGCTCCTGACCTATTGTGTGCCTCCCAGAGCCACAGGGACAGCTTCATTCAGGATGGTAACACCATATGCTTTTAAAGTATTTAACCTGTATTACCATAATGAAATCCCCTGGCTTTCAAAATCACTTTGACAATTCACTGGAGCAAAACAAAAAGTGGTCTTTATTTGTATTGCTTCACCACACGCACATGCATCCGAGCAATCCTGAATTTCAATTGCAGGATGCTGAATTCTTTCTTCCTCATACATTTAAGCTGGCAACTGACACAAGCCCAGCCAATGGAAGGGACGATGTTGTCATTTGGGTCAGCTCAGCCGTGTAAAACAAAATAAAGCTGAATAGGTGACAGTTACCAGTGTAATGGCAAAAAGGGCTGCTTACTGAAGAGCTTGTTTGATTTGGTTGCTTTTGACTAGCAGCGTTCCAAAGCCCAGAATTGTTACGTAAAATTACCTTTTTCTACTTGCTAGCTGGGGAGGGGACTATTTCAGCCCTATCCAAATAATTTCATTTTTTATTTTTGGCCCTTTTTAAACTTCAGTGTTGCTTTTGCAAATTGTGTATGAGTGCTTCTTTAGCATTGCTGTGTGGAAACACAGTTGTTGCCTGCTTTGCACTAGTCAAGCTGCGGGGAAGCTGTAGTCCAGCAGTGTATGTGTCTGCAGTCAGTACCGAAAAGTCATTCTAATTCACTGTTTCCCCATGTTTACTCTGTCCTGGGTATCCCAGCATTGCTGAATCACCATGGAACACTGCATACTGTGCTTCTGAGTCTTCGTCTGTCCAGCTTCAGGGGATAAAACCCTGTAATTACTGTGGAGGAAGGTCTGCATGAAAGAGAAATCCCGGGAAGTTACTGTGTGTCAGCCACATTTTGTCACCGTAAAAAGCTGAAAGTAGACACTAATGTTTTAGAGCTGCTAGATTTAGAAATTCTGTGCCTGGCTTGGGAGCTAAAAGCTGAGTCCTAGAAGCATAGCAGTCAACAGTCTCATTTTTAAATGCACTGTTTTCTTAATAGATCCAAGTAGATGTATACAGTCATTGTGCTGCTGCAGCTGAAAAAGATGGAGTGCTAAGTACTGAAGATGGGAGGTTTAAATTTCTCTTGCATCTTTTAGTACTAGACAGCGTCTATACATGAATGCTGAGGGTCAGTTTAATTATTTAACTAATACTGGATTTACATAAATTGACTTTCATGAAAGGGCTAATAAGATGCAGTTGTGGTGGGCAGCTGAAAGTAATTTGGGTTTGAGTCCAGTAATGATAGTACTAAACAGAGCTGAAATTGTAGCATCAATTTTAAAAAATGTTAAATTAGTGTTAAGCTGTGAAAGATCCAGAATCCAAGACATATTTTGGCTGTTTAATACTTTTCATGCCATTATTTTCATATGTTAACAACATAATGGTTTTATGAGACTGTTCCAGCTGTGCTTTACTTAATATCAAAGAATAAAATCACCACACTGATAGAATATGCCCTAAATTTAACACACAAGGGAGAAACTCCAGGCGTTGGGTTACATTTTCCTCTTGATATCTAAGAATTTATTATCTCATTCTTATTAGTGTAAAATAAGAGTTACAGACTGAATTTTGCCCTTTATTCAGCCATAAAGAAAATCCCACTGTCGTCAGTAAAATCTGCTCAGATGGTGAAAAGAACTGAGGAAATTGCTGGCCCATGCAAGGCCCCTGTCATACAAACCCCCATCTCCCTTAAGCACATGTGAGGCTGGAACATGGAGCAGCTGCCCACACAGAAGTCCTCCAGGAACCTGTGGTGTGCCACAGGGAAGGGTGACCCACCATCCCATCATGCAGCTGGTGGGACCTGGAAATAGGTGTGATGTCCTGTGTCAGTACTGTATCAGTACTGGGTCATACAGCTTCCATTGGCTATGGCAATGTAAATACACTTTCATAATCTGGGGAAGCAAGCAAAAATTCATTCTCTTCTTGACAAAAAATCCATTCTGAGTGTGGGTATTCTACTGCATAGCATTGGGGAAAGTGAATCAGTGAAGTCCTTCTGCAATCCCACTCAGCCATCTGAGCACTGGGGCCTGGAGCTTTCCTATACGCAGGATATAACAGTATCAGCACGTGTGCCTGAAGTTCCTGAACCAGAAGCACCACTTAACAATATAAGTGATGAATATGGGTTGTGGTGATGGAATGGTCAGGGAGCTCTGAAAGTGTCTGGGGGAAACATTTGTTTGAGAGGATTGGCCTCCATCTGGCATCACCTAATGAGCAAAAGAGCTTTGTTCATGAGTGTCCTGAGCCATGTGGGAAGAGAGTAAAAGGGATTTGAGGAGAGGGAAGGCTGATGCATGGAAATAAGTGAGCATGAACAGGATTTCCAGAAACGTAGGTAGTATTCTGGACGGGGAGTTAGTCTGGAAGTTTCTTTGGGGCTGAAGGAAGGTGAAGAAAAAGGAAGCAGAACAGAGAGAAGCAGCACCATTTCTACTGTTACCAAGTGCATTTGGTGGGACAAGAATTTCCAACCTCCATAGCCAGGAGAGGTTGATCCTGGTTCAGTACAAAAAAGACAGGGATCTCTTGGAAAGAGTCCAGCGGAGGGCTACGAAGATGGTGAAGGGCCTGGAGCATCTCTCCTATGAGGAAAGGCTGAGTGAACTGGGTCTGTTCAGCCTTGAGAAAAGAAGACTGAGAGGGGACCTGATCCAGGTCTATAAATATCTAAGGTGTGGGGGGCAGAATGGTGAGGCCGGACTCTTTTCAGTGGTGAGTGGAGACAGGACAAGGGGAAATGGCCAGAAACTGCAGCATAGGAAGTTCCACACAAATGTGTGCAAGAACTTCTTTACAGTGAGGTGACGGAGCACTGGAACAGGCTGCCCAGGGAGGTGGTGGAGTCTCCTTCTCTGGAGATGTTCAAGACCTGCCTGGATGCCGACCTGTGCAACCTGCTGTAGGGAACCTGCTTTGGCAGGGGGGTTGGACTCAATGATCTCTGGAGGTCCCTTCCAACCCCTACAATTCTGTGATTCTGTGATTCTATGTTATTCTGCATGAAATTATTAGCTACTTACTGATATGATCTATTTAAGTCATGGAGTTTCATAACCATATCAGCTACAGTGCTGGCAGAAGAAAAAGGTACATTACTGCTATTAGAGATGTACTTTTGTTGAGGGAGAATACCATATTTTCTTGTTCCATAGCATAGTCTGGAGCCTATTTTTAGTTCTTTTCTAATGCACAGTAATTTGCCTTCAGCACTGTGAAGATTCACTTTTGAAATAATTTTTATGTAGAGGTTTTAATTTAACAATTGCTAAAGCTGTAGGAAAGATATCAGTGATATTTGCATGAATGCATGTGCTCAGTTGCAATGCTGTTCATCTGTCTTCTGCTTTGTTTAGGACACAGAAAGTGGAACCTCTATGCCAGAAGAGCACTGTATTGTATTATTAATATTAGGATAGCAAATGATTCCTACTAGACAGGCTTTGTGGTCCACTGATGCTTTAAGAAGTGTCTAGGCATGAAAGGCAGTTTGAGTTGAAGTGGGCTGATAGCCTGGGATGACGTTTGAATACACAGAGGACAATGTATAAATGACAATGACTGGGAGGGAGGCAAAAGCAGTTCTGAGCTGTCCCTATTCTCCCATGGACAGTCACCTCTCCTCCGGGATTATTTCATCACGTGACTCCTCAGTTAGGCTTTGTCTAAGAGGAAAAGTGGAACCACTGAAGGGGAGAAACTGAGGTTTCCAGACAAAGCAGAGGCTTCCAGTGCTGACACACGATCTGTAACCCAGAGAGACAGCACAGCTAATGAGAGGCATTGCCTCTGAGGCACAATTTGCAGCATTCAAAAGTAACAAAACATATTACTTTCAGCAGTCAAAAAAAAAAAAAAAAAAAAAAAAGCAACTAAAAAACAAAAAAACAAACCCTAATTTTTATATTTTACATGAAGAGAGAGCTTTATGTATATTGAGTGCGTAGTTTATGTTGCCTGCTTCTCTATGAAACAAAGAAATCAAACCAACCAGTGCAAAATATGTGCACTCAATACTCCTAGGTGTGGGAAGAACCTGGCTTAAAAAAGCAGCAGTAGTTTAAAACTCCACTAATAAAAATAAATGAATCTATTCTGCCTCATCACTGGGGATGAGGGAGGTGTTCCTCATGTTTCTATTATTAAATCAATATAACAAATCAATGGGAAAAAAAAAATTCTAAAATCTCCAATAGAAATATGATATGGAAGAATGTGTCTGAAACTGTATCTTCCAATATTTAAAGAAGCAGAGACAAAATTGGCTATTTCTGTTACTTTGTGACACTATAATAAATAACGTTGTTTTGGAACATATGTGTGTTTTGAATTAGGAATTATGAGTGATCATTTTCTGCCATTAATACCTTGCCATTAGTTCTGTACAGACATTTCTATAACTCTCTTGAAGTTAATGTTTGTTAGTTAGTCCTTACTAACTGTGCACTGTACATTCCCACATGGACACTGTAGAATACTGTGGCAGCACATGATGTCACAGTATTAGCCTTTTTGTACAAAGGCTGTTGTTTGAAATTTATATTACACATTTGCTTTTAGTATCTGTCAACTTCACTTTGCGTATTGCTCATCTACTGAAATCTGGGTATTTTTTGGTCTGCCTGCTAAGTTTGATTAAGAATAAAACGAGCTGTATGTAGGCAAAGAAAGTCTACACAATTAAATCTATCCTTGTGTTCTTGAAGGCTTCAACAGAGAGTTATCTGTCACATCATAAAAAGAACAAAATCAAAACAAGTTAGTCATTATTGTGACTGCTTGGTTTCAGCCCAGAAAGTCTCAACTAAACTATGTAGATACTGTATTTGTTGTTTCATGTGTCTGTGTGCAGACACTTGTAAACACAGAGGTGTAAATGTTGTCAGCATTTAAATTAGGTTAGAAATGCTATTTATGGCTTACATCAACAACAAAAAATATTCATAATCATCCCTAGGTGAAGACACTCATTTAACAAGCTTACAGCTCCTAATTAATTCTGTAAGGAATGCCATTTGGAAGAGCAGAATTATGAGGTTTGCATATTGATGGTGGCAGGGAAAAATATATCTGTTTTCTATTTATATGGAAAATTAACTTGTGTTCCTCATAAAATGGCACATCTCGGAGGTACTGCTCTCAAAATGATTTCAGGCTAGAAAGAAATCAGTAATTACAGCACCAGGCATTCAGTTCTGCCCTAATTTTCCCCCCAGTTTTTCAGTGTTTCAGCTGCCTCAGAGACTTAAAGCACTCTCATTAGGTAGCTGCAGAGCTGCCTGCCTGCCTGCTGCATCGCGCTCGTGCTTGCTTTCTCCCTCTCTATCCATCTCCTTCTCTCTCTTTCTCTCTCTTCCCCTCGCTCCTGCCTTGGGAGTGACTGTGAAGATCATTTGCTGGAATGATTGGCAGGTTAGAGGATTCGATCAGATGAGTTCCTCTTAGTGCAGGTCAAAAAGGCTAGTTAGCAGGAGCTGTCGAAAAATGCCAGCAGCATTCGAAATGGGAAATGTCATGACTTCAAGGCAGGGGGTGCCACCTGGAACAGAAAGCCCCCAGCTCATTAGCAAGTTACAGGACGCAAGCTTAACTGGAGGGAGCAGAGGAGGAAAGATAATACCCAATAGGGAAAATTATTGTGAAGTGGAATTGATTTCATGTATAATTTGTTTATCACTAGAGGGGACAAATGCTGTCCTCCTGACATGTGCGGAGGAGCGTGGACTATGAATGAAGCAACTTAGCATAATCTCCAGGTTGAGCTCCAGATTTAAAGAATGCAAACTTCTTTCTTCCTGAGTGTGGAAATGATCAGGTCATGTTCTATTAATTAAACCCAACATACTCTCCAATGGTTTATCTGGGTAATTTTAGCAATTTAACGGAACGTGGTAGATATGAGCCACATTCATTATTAGCATGGGACAGTGTTTTGTTTTCTGGGTGTGTTGGTGGCTTTTTTAGCAAGCTGTTGTTGTAAAGAGACATGTCTCTATTGTAAGTTGAATTATAATGTAGCTCCTTCTTAACCCTTATCAGACTGCATAAAATCAGGAACCAATTCCAGCTGCATGATACAATTTCATTTCCAGGAAGGAGTGCATACTTCTATGAAGTATGGATTTAAAAATAAATAAAGCATTTAGGTTTGGTGTTTGAAATTTAATCTGAAATGAAGACAGCAAGCTCTGCTGTCTGTTAGAGACTAAAAGAATGCTTGTATAAATACCAGTGTTGCAAAATACTTTATCTGAGACATTCTGTAATGATAAAATTGCAGGGAAACTCTCCATTCCACGCACTTTAACTAGTTCATGGTCATTAATGTTGCTAAACATTCATTTGTTTCACTATATTTCTGTATAAGAGGCATAATTCATATCAATGGAAATGAACTATGTATATTTTTTTTCCCCAGTTTTTTTTTCAGAAATGTGAAAAGCAGGACAGGGCCATGGTAGCTTCCAGAGTTTTTTTATCAGAGCATCTTTTAGAGGCTTTGATTCTAGCTGTGCTCCTCCTAAAGACAACGGGAGGATGCCATGTTCTTCAGTGGGAGCAAAGCTGGCTCCCTTATCAAAACTAACTTAGAGACAACAATAACATCATGGGCAGAGGAAATTAGATTTAAAGGCTGCAAGTTCTCCCCAACAATCTTTTTTTTTTCTTTTTTTTCTAACTATGTATCTTATTCTTGAGGAATGTGGTCTTTTATATATTAAATGTGAACTTCTTTCAGAAGTTTGCAGCTCGTGCTTATGCAGTCCTTTGGCTGAATACTGAGGAGTGTTTGCTTAGTGTTCTGATCCTTGATGATTTTTTTTCAGCTTTCATTTTCTTTCATCCATCAAAGATTTACAGTTAGTAATGGAGTAGCCAGGGTTTGTTTTATTGAGTAACCACAGGCTGTTGAATTTCCCTTTCTCTACTTAATGTGAATCAGAATCAGATTTTTTGAAAGGACTTTCTTAATCAAAATATTTGTACAGAGACTTACAGATTAGTGTTTTCTGTTTTGCATTTAATATAAAAAGCTTAGCATTAACATTCTGCTAGTTTGACAAAACAAAGAGTTAATAAAGCACAGTAAGCACAGGCATTCTTTACCTTTCAGATAACTTTTCAGTGCAACCTTCTTTAAGAAACACACTGTGAATATTGGCTGCCACAGTCTGCTCTAATGAATGCACAGCCTCAGACCTTTGCAAAGTTCAATACAGAGAGGAAAATTTTGGAGTAAAAATATACTCCATACAGATCCCCTAGGAGAATTTTTCACACCTTGGGTAGTTCTGCACTTGCCCAGTTACTATTTAAGTAAAAAAACTGGAAGTTAGTTAGAAAAGTTCAGAAGGTATTCGTTACTCAGTATCTGCTCTGGTGCTTTGTCTGGGGAAGCGATGTGCATTTAAATTATTTGAATGGAGTTTGACGATGAGACTTCTATTAGGAAAGGAGGGTGAGCTGTCTGGAGATCTCCAAGTATGTTAGCTCAGTGGAGTAAGGTAAGGCAAGGGCCAGTAAAAACACAAACCTGGGAAGATCTGCTAGACTTTAACCCTGAAATGTATCTGAGAGGCCGGTGTCTGTCTACATCTGGCAGCAGCTGCTGGGGCACAAGGAAAGGAATGTTTTGGCCAGGAAATTAGGCAAGTATAGATAATCACTTTTCCCTGGATTGTGTGTTCTGCGTGTTGGTGACCTGTGCATGTCCCATGTTCCTGACCAAGGAAGTTATCATTCAGAATTAGAAGTACATAGATAGAGTTCAACAGTTAATGTTTCCCACAAATCTATATTTTCTTGTAAGTAAAAGAAAGTAGCCTGAAGCAGAAGAAGGCATTTAATTCTTCCTCTTCCTCTTCTTCTTTTTTCTTTTTTTTTAAACTGGATGGCTTCTATATTTTCATTATTGACTCAGTGTTTTCCTAGCTTCTAGGAGCTTTATTATAGAAATGAAGAATGGTAGCAAGCAAGGAATTAGTAAATGCCTACTATCCTTCAAACTTAACCTGGAAAGCGTTCCTGCAGTTCTTTGATATTTGCTCAAATCCTGACTTATCTCTCCTTAATGAATCCTGGTTTGTTCCTTGACTCTTTAAGGAATATCAGAGAGTAGCAGTAATGGGAAATCACATACTCATCATTTCATCTCTACATCTCTGCTCCAAAGTTCTGCACACCTGCTAGTATGCGTTTGGTGAAGTTAACTCATCTTTGTGAACCACTTTTTAGCCAGAAAGGAGCTCCAACACAGTCTGTATTCCACGTCAGTGGCTCCTTTTATCAGTACTTGTGTGTAAAAACACACACTGTATGAATTGCCTATGTCTTTTTAGGGGGAGGTGGACGCATAGAGAGCTCTGGAAAAGTCTAGTGAGACTTGAAGTCATCTAAGCAGCTCTGTTGTAATGTGAGCAGTTGTTGATGAAACCTGGTTCAATCAATAACATTTCAACTTTTGTTTTTATATGTTGTGTTCCAACTTAAATAGGACAGTATAAAACGATCCATATTTTGAACATAGGATCTGGCCATGTCCTTTTTCTTTCCTTCCTTTATTTTTTTAACCTTTATTCTGTGACTTTGATATCAATCACTTTGTAGTTTTTTTTTTCCAACTGCATTACTTGTGGGTTGAAGTAAACCAATATGTCTCTCAAAATCTTTTCCTAAGACTTTGCCTTTTTTTTTTTTTTAATACCTACATTAAAGTTCCCAGAAGGCTGTTAACGTACATGACTAAACCTTTTGTACGAGTGTTGACATGGAGTAAAGCACATAGGAAGTTTCTTGACCTGACTCTGTAAAAATCCTTGATCAGGAACTTAAAGTGTAAGACTTAATTTTGATACTTAGAAAATGGGATATTATTTTGGGATCATTAACCCTTGCCATATTTCCTCAGAGAAGTTAAAAACTGAGAATTTCTGATTTTCCAAATACTGCATTAGCTGTCTTACGTAGACTGCACTCCTCACTTCCTTTAATCACCTCCAAACCTCTTGGCTTTCTGGGAAACTACTGTACCAGCTTGTGTGATACTGAAAATAGGAAGGTTACCAGTAAGTCACAGCGGGACATAGTCATTGCCTCCTCTCTGAGAATCTTAAATACAGCATAGAGAAACTGCAACACACCTGGGGATTTAGGTGGGTGTTTTAAATGTGTCTCACTGGAACAAAGTGGTTCAGAAATCTAATTCTCTTTTCCTGAGCTACTGTGAAAGGCAGAGAGTAAACAGAGCTTAGTCTAAATGCATGAGTCCTTACAGAAACACAAGAGGGAGAATAACATGTAAAATTCAGGAATGTAGGAAGATACACTATTCAAGAGCACCTAAAGCACTGAAGGCCAAAAAAAGGCAGGAGGGCCACCAGGTGTGTCTGTAAAATTTCTTTGTTTAGTGTGTGTTTGGTGGAATCAACAAACTTTTCAGCTCATGTCTGTGAAAGAAACATACTCTTTACTGGATATTCTGACTTTCTGTTGTGAATCCACTATGAATTGCGATCATGGTAATGCAAAAAATGTAGCAGACAGGCCTGCCACAACACCAACCCCTCCATATATGTGCTGTGATCAAGAAATAAAGGGAAATAAAGTGGATTTTAGAAACATGTAAGTAACTTTAGTCTTAATACTATGATGTGTTCTTCAAAAAAATGGTTGCATTTCAGTGTTTGAAGAAAAAATGGCAACTTTTATTAAATCATAACATAGTCTGGAAGTTCAAAGCAAACACTGTGTAAGGTTATGTGCTGCAGGTGAGTGGATACTACTAAAAAGTTAAACCATAATTATTAATTTGTGAACTTAAGTAAAATGAGTTGTTCCATGTCTGCTTGAAGCTTTGTCCCCTCTCTCCCTTATTTCTTTCTTTATTAACTTCTAAGGTCAGAAACATACAATATAGAATTTTTTAGATCACAAATTATACTTACCTTGTTCATCAGAGTTCACAACCCATTTTGTCGCAGCATTACTATGTGGCACTGAAAAAAATGCCACATAGTAATGAATTGCAGCGTGTTTGCCACTTTGGGTACAGTGACTGGATTTGTAACACGTAAAACACACGGACGTACACACACACGCATGCCCACTGATCCCATTGTGAATTCTTTACACAGCCAGAAATTTCTTTGCTCTTGGTGCACATCCAAGGGGGAGATTGGAATGTGAAGAGACTTAGCTTTGTAGTCATTCACTTTTGTATATAGACTGCATGCAGTTATGATGGATAGGTATCCTTTAAGTCCCAATCTTTCTGAAAGGCAAAAGAATTCCAGCAGATGTAAACTCAGTAATTAAATAGAGAGTGCTGTCAGCCTTTCCTTCATTTAACCTAAAATAGAAAACAGATAAGGGCAGACATGAGGTCACGTTTTGCCTTTTAAGGTAAATAATCCATGTGAGCTTCCCACAGCATTCTGCCTCAACAAGGATAAATGTGGTCGCTATATAGGGCTGGGTCTGTCAAATCTGATTCCTGTGAGAATCTCAACACACAAGGGGTGTGCAACACAAGGCAGGGCTGGACTTGGTCTGTGCGTTTCTTGTGGGGTGGGGGAAGAGTGTTGTGTAAAATGCATCACATCTGCATGACTTGAAGATTTGGAATTGGTCAAATACATATACTGTGGTGCTAATAGAAACAGATCACTTATCACCTTATTTAAGGAATTAGAAATGTATATTCATTACTCCCTGTTACCCAAATAGGATGGCCATCATTCTGTATCAATGACATAGCTTTATTTTACTCATTACATTTTTCTTTACGTTTTACCCAGCTGAATAGCTCAGTGCTGCCAGGGTGTCCTATATCATATGGCCAGCTTTGCCTTTTGAGCTGCCTACATCACAGTTTTCAGTGGCTCCCTATCTCCACTGTCATTCCTTTTCTTTACTCTAAATGTTTCCAGGGAGGAAGAAAAGAAAGAAAGAAAAGATTAAAAAAAAAAAAAAAAAAAGAGTGGGGGAGAAAGAGACTGCTGTGGAAAAAATAAAAGTTTAAAAGAAAACCAGAATGAATGCTTCACTTGTTGTCTTTTAGCACAATTACCATACCTTAGGAAATATGCAGGGAATAGTTAATTATGACTAAATGAGCTCCTTTTAGAGTTCATGGCAGGCCCCAGCATCCAACTGTCAGTGTTGTGAAAGATATTGAATTGGAAGGCTGGGCTCGCTGTCAGCCAGTAGGATGGTCTGCCTGAGTAAAATAGACAATGAAAAGATAGCTGGGTGAGGGTAGCCTCAGCTAGGGAAACACGTATGGCATTTGCATACTTCTCCTGCAAAGGGGATTTAATCCGAAGAAAGAGGGAGATTTCTGTATTGTCAGCCAAGGCTTTGTTCAGGGCGAAGAGCAGAAGGAAATCTGATGAAGGGGCCTTTCTGAAGCCCTTACTCACAGACCTGAGGTTGTTCTAGTAAAGTTATGTACTTTGGGATTGTTTACACACTATTGTCTGTATGGAGATCTTCTAAACTGAAAGATCCAAAGTATTCTTCTTTGCTAACACAAAAGCGGGGAATTTGTGTGGTAAAAATGACTTACGCTGCAAAACTGAACGAGTTCTTTTCATTATGTGCACAAAATACTCTAACGTTCCTCTTTTTGGTGCAGGCAAAGTTTCCTGGTATTTCTCAGCTGCGCTCATATATCACAAAATTCTTTCAGACTAATAAAAATAAAACCAGGAGAATTATGTTCTCAAAGTTGAGATAGCAGAGAAATCAGATAACCTCTAGGCTTAAGGCAGCCAAATGCTTGCTGCCTCCTCCAAAACAATTCTTTGTTAAGAGAACAGCATCCTGCCAACTAAAAATAGCGTTTTAAAAGTCAGTTGGGGTAAAGGACTGTGCCTCCTCTAGGATCTTTTCTGTCCTATTTTTTTCTCACCTGAGAGATGGGTCAGAAGCCCTAAGCTAAACCCATTTTGTAGAAAATCTGTAGTAAAACTATTCCATTCCTAGAGCATTTCCAGATAAAATAAGTGATTAGTGTTTCAAAGCCAAAACCTATTTAAAAGTGTTGGCAGGCAAATTACTCCACCTTGGAGTAATAACTCTGCTGACAGAGCACACAACCACCTTCTGAGGTTTTCACATGGAAGAAAGTGCATCATCTCAAGAATATTAATATTTAGGGACCAAATAAGCTGCATAGCAGAACAGCATCTGAAATATATAGCTTTTGGGTTTTGTTGCTGTAATTTTTGTGTCACCACCATAGTCCAAACGATTTTAAATAGTTTTTAATTATGTTGATCTCAGTAAAGATCCCATTCTTTGTGGAACGTATAATATTACAAAATCTATTCTATAAATATCTCTGTCAGCATCTAGTTACTCATTTTCCCTTCAGCTCTGTTTCTTAATGGTCATTGTAAAGCAACATATGTTTCCCTGTCATGCTTCGTGAGTGTGACGGATAGCAAAGTCCCTGCTTGAATATAGCTTGTGTTTTCTTTAATGGAAGTGCATACTATCTTTAAGGCTTGGTCAAATGCTGGGAAAGAACATGCAGAGCAATTTAAAAGTTGGAATATGAGGTTGGATATATCTGAATGGATATATCTGTTTGCTCTGCAATTGTTTAATAGTTATAATTAAGGAGAAAATAAATATCTCTTTAATATTAATAAATGATTGAACATATGATGAAATTTGGCACTCAGTTGTACGTGCTGTGGCCAGTGGTTATTTTTTTAACCTCAGACACTTCATTATGCTCACTTTTGTTCAACTAATAATGATAAACATGAATCATTAAATACTTAGCCTTGTTTGCTCCCACACGGATCATAAAACATCACAGAAATATGAGACAGAAGAAAGTCTTTGAGGAATGAGCTATAAGACACCAGGGCACCTCCAGACTTCAGCGTATTGATGCAACTTAAAAATCAATCACCAGAAATGGAGTCAGGTAATGGAAAATGTGCTTTATGCAGCTGCTTGCTGAGCATTGTCGGCCATCTGGACTCTAGAAAAGCCTGAATCAATTTTGGTATCTCCCCTTTTTTTCCCATCCTACTGAAAACTGGAAAGAGAGATCAAAGGTTGGACAAGATGGGTGCTAAACTGAGGCGTCAGCTGGCACTCAGTGTGCACTTCACACCTTCCTCTACTAGTTTAATTTATGCCTTAAAGTGTTTACATTTTTCTAGCTAATTTGTGTAGCAGAAACTCTGTGCTATAAGAGCTGTTTACCAAATGGTATCCACTGCCAGGAAGCAAAGCAGTGCTATCCATAAAGTAGTTTTTGACTGGCTACAGAGACGAATAAAGAGTTGAATCCAACATGGGTGTAATGTCATACACAATTTCAGAGCAGTTACTTTTATATTAACTTCTGAGTTTTTATTGCTTCATAAGAAAGGGATAGCATCCTCCTACAGTTCTTCCCTCCTGAAGGAAATAAACTGATGTGAATGCCTCATATGCTGGCCATCTTTTCTGCTGCCTTCAGTGGTTATAAAGATCCTGAACTCAGAAAGAAGCAGTATTGGGAAAACAAAGACAGGAACGTGGTAGTAATAAACATGTCATTTAAACCTTACAGGAAAATGAGCATGGTTTATTTAAGCATCCATTTTAAATAATAGCTAACGCTAATATTTTAGTAACACAAAGAGAGATCTGCTGCTGCTCTCATTCTCGGGCTCCATTCCCATTGAAGGCAGCAGGAGCTGCACATACAGCTCCCAGTGCTTGCATCTTGAACAGAATCTAATGTGAAGCTGTGCAGTGTTAAAAACTAGGAGCCAGGCTCAGTCCAGCACTTGCAGTCCGCATGTAGCAAGATGAAGGAATGTTTTCAGTTCTCTTCCTTTTTGTTTCAAGGTAAATGTGCGGTCTCCAATTAGAAATTACCCTTTGTTAGCAGTAGTCATCTGCGCCTCATCCCGGTTTGCGTTTTTCCTGTGAGAAGTGTGTCAGAATTTGGGGGAACTAAATATACTTCTTTGTTGGCGAGCTTGTTGAGCACAGCACAGCGCTCGCTTTCCCACCAGGAAGGTCAAGGCCGCTGGGGGGCCGGGCTATTTTCTGAAATGATCCCTACTGTCTGTCCATGCTGTCTGACAGATTGAAACAGTTGTCTGTGTCACAGCTTTCAATGCTTTTTAAATGCCTCACTTTCCATGAAAGACATAAAATATGTAGGCAATGGGAAAAAAAAATGTTAAAGGAGCAATACTTTCTCTTGTATAAAGGGGGACTGGGTTTTCTTCTCTAAAGTAAACTTAATTCTGTTTAAAATATGTTTATAAGCTGACTTATGAAAAAAGTTATCTGGAAGAATGGGCGAGTCACAGCTTACATTCTATTTCTGAAACCTCATTTTAAAATTAGGGTAATAAAATTTTTAAACACACTCTCATTCAGTAGCTGAACTGAAATAGTAAGTTTTCTTTGTTCGCTTATACTTCAGCTTAATATATTTTGATCTGAGGTATGTATAGAGCCTGAAGAAATTGGTACTGTGCTGAGCCTTCAATACTCTCCAGATAATTGAACTAATTAAATCTTTACCAACATTAACACAACTCCAGCATTCCTTGGACAGTGGTTAATTACTGCGTGAACATGGCGGGCTTAAACTAAACAGATGAAAATAGAGTCCTGTGGAATGGGTATTGAGTTTATTCTTTATTCATCTTTTGATAAGGTTTAATTAAAACTGCCTCTCTCCATTGTGGTGAGAATGAATGTGCTTGTTTTCTTAGTGAAAGCCAAATTATTCACTTCAGCCATGGTTCAATAATCAAAGGCTTTGCAAAGTTTTGGGTTATATTGTAGCTGTGGAGATATAATTGCTGCAATTCTCTATGAAGGTTTTATCTTTTTATTACATTTTCTTATTTATTTATTTATTTTAAAAGAAAATTAGAGCATCTATTTTCTGATGTTCTATTGTAATGGGTTTTATGCAGGGCATTTTTTTGTAAACAGGGAGCGAGCTGTTTAAAAGAGTATAAAATAAAAGATACTTTTATAACTGTAATGTAAAAATTTCTTTTAAAAGTCTCTGTTCCATGTTTTTAGAGTAATACACAAATTGAAATGCAAGCTTATATGTAAAGCTATCTTTATCAACTTGAATATTAATAAAGGAATGGTCATTTCTTTTTATGACAGTAATGGCAGGGAAGTTACATGACTCACCATTCTCAGACAACTGCTCATTACTCTCTGGGCACAATTTGTTGAAAGAATTGCTAATTCATAAGGCTGGAAGATGCAACTTTGTAAAGTATACTACTGAGAGCTTCCTAATGCGATGTGTGAAGTACAGAGTGCAGAGTAAAAAAAATCCTTGGAAATCATGTGGCATTTTGGGGCAGGAACAGTGGGATATTACTGAAGAAAAGTTAGAACAAGAGAAGAGGTCGTGACCGTGTATAATGCATGCATGTTGCCGTGGACTTGCCAATCCCACTGGAGAGCTGTAAGCTGTAGCATGAGGCTTTAACTTTTAAGTAGAAACTCGTATTGCAAGTGCACCTAAATTCACCGAGAAGCGGCAGAGGAGGTAGGAAATAGATCATTGCTCATTTCCAAAAGTAATTACCGCTCTCTTTTCATATATTCGGCAGATAAGTTAGATGGACCACAAGAAGGTCGTCATCAAAAGTGTTGCACAGTTTTCTTGGTGTTCTGTTTGCTCTGATGAGCTCTGTTTGTTCTGATGAGCTACAGTTTGTTTATGAATAATGTTCTGACAGAAGCCTAGCCTCCTGTCAGGCTTTTGCTTTCCACCTATGAAATACTAATTTCACTTTCTGATATTTAGCATAAACAGCTGTGACGTTGTTCTGTCCTGATCTGGGGTCATTACGTGTGTACTCCAAATTGACACTGCAGTTTTGACTTAAAGGAGAAAAAATTATTTGCTTCATGTTTTTTGCTTTTGGTTTTGCGACTTTTCTCTTATAGGGAATTTCAAGTGGGTAATAAAATATTTAAGACCAAAAGTCAAATCCTCCAAAATCAACCTCCAGTGCCAAAGGAGAAAATAATCTGAACAAGGCCTCTTGAACCGTGGAGTTGGATTTAGCTGGTTGCCCTTCCTCCTTCTGACTGAAACCCAGAAGCATGCTCACTGCATGCCTAGTGCATCCAGAACTATTTGGAGTTCTTGGCCAAAGGATGATTAGTTGGAAGGCTGTTGTCAGATGCACAGAAATGCAGTACCCTTGCTCTTTGTCATGAAGTGAGAGCATGTTAGTCCCAAATAAATGCGTAAGGATTTTATAAGTGCAGCTATTTGTTTAGGTCTTGCACTGAAGTCAGCATTTGCTCTATTCTGTTCCTTGAGGTATAGGAATGTACCTCAGCCTGGAAGAGTGGGGACACTGTGTTAGTCTTGTCTTTGTAGTGCTAGAGAGTGCATGCTTACGGTCAGTTGTATTTCAGCAGTGAAAGCTGTATTCTACTTTCCTGCTAAGACAGCAGCAAAGTCATTAGAAATAGTTTTTAAAAAGTATTAAATTAGGTCATCTCTGAGTCCAGGCATTCACTAGAATTATTTTCTAAATAAAGCTTTTCTATTTTGTTAGATTTATTTTTCTTTAGTATAAAAATACTATATATGGGAGAACTATTATTTTATCTGAGTCTCTTTCTTCTAAATTTTTTTCTTTTAAATCACTTGAAATGCTATTCTAGGAAATAGATTTCTTAATTATTTTAAGGGCTTTGAGATATTTTTGCGCTAATTTCACCCCACTGACTTCTGTGTATGTATTGCACGTAAAGATTTTCCATTTAATACAATAAACTTATGCTTCCACAGTTAACATGGGGTCTATGCACTCCTGTTTTGCCCAGCAGAACAAATTCGATATGGATCAAGAATGGACACCTGATCTCATTTTCAGAGTGTACAGTGGCTTCATGCTGGTTAGTGGGCAACAGAGTTCCTGGCTCATTCTAAAGTTTCTGGTTCAAATTAAACCCATAAGATTTTTATTTATCAGATTTGAAACTAAAGGATTAGGTTATGCTGGGTCAAAGTGATTTTCACTCAGTCATAGGAGTTTTAAAGCTGGGTTTGTGGCACTGTCACACATACTTCCGTCAATCAATTTTTCCTGAACTGTTAGCTGAAAAATTATCTTCTAATATTTGATTACATTAAAATAATTTTGCTGAACAATTTCTTTTAAGTGATGATAAAAATCTTCAATCAGATTGGGAAATCCTGATGTCATGGAAATAAGAAAGGGTTTCTAGCTGAAGTTGCTGAAAAACTGCTTGCTCAAGAGATTATAATCTAATCTGAGTGCACTGAAAGATTTTCACATGTGCTCCTTAAATGCAAAGGGATTGTTGCATGTTAATTATTTATTAATTCATATGGCTTAATACTCATTAGCATTTTTTAATATGGGCTATGCTGCACTATGGCAGCTTTGCATATCGTCCATATCATCCCTACAGATGTCTTAATTTGGAGAGTTTCTGAAGTGCTTGACTAATAGTAGACACAAACTAAATTGTGTGTAAATGTGTTTATGAAGGAGCTTTTTAACACTCCTCCAGTAGCCACTGGGTAAAGAAGACAAACTGGTCTGCCTTTACTCTATATTGCAGTAATTAATTTTTAGGTAATCTGATATTCCTTTAACATTTTTTTTTTCCTAAATGGTGCAACTCTTTCATGTTTCTTCTAACTGTTATTCAAGCAAGAATAATTATGCTTGCTTCCTTGCTTTTTGATTTGATTTTGATTTTATAATCTACAGTAGTGCAAAAAGGTGATTTCCTTAAAAACAGATCCATGCATAATTTACAGGACTGGCACAAAAAAATCCTAATGACTTACACGTACATGCCTTATTAACTTGCCTCCAGCCACAACATTTACATGCTAAGAAGTTATCATCTTTATGCTATCAGATTTTACTTGATGCATTCCAATGTCATGTTTTCTTTTCCTTACAGTTACTATGTTGTGATGATCAGTCCCTGCATTTGCTGTTAATTTTATTTGTTCCTATTTGGAAGTGCTTCATGATCTGCAGAATGTGGCTACTTAACTGTCTGAAGTAGAAAATAAGCTTTTGACATTCCAATATTTACAAACTAGCAATATTTTTCCTTTTGAGGTTTAGGGGTATGTTTTCCATGTTATGGAAGGGTAATCTAATTGTTTTGTGTTTATCTTGATTTGTGGCTCAATTATCTCAGAACAGTGAAATCCAGTGATGCTAAGTATCATGCAGTAATTCTTTCATTCTGTACTGGAACTGCTGAATCACGGCCTGAACCTCTGATTGACCACCTGAGGCGAGCACTGAGTCAGCCCTGGGAGCACAGGTGAAGGCAATTCTCCTGTGCTGCTGGAAGGGGTGAAGCCTGGCTGCACCTCTCCTAGACCTCATTTCAGAGCTGACCACCAGTGGGGAAGGTTCTCTTTTGGAGATCGCTCCTCTTGGTGTCTTCTCAGCATGCCCTGGACAGGGGTAAGCTTTTCATCTGTTCTTCTTTAGTGTGATAACGTGTTTAGCCTGACTTTTCTGTATATTTCCTAATTATAACATCCATATATTCGTTGATTACACACATGATCTCTTGCCATGCCTTCAGCTTTGTAGGCTGCTACTTCTCTGTATAAAAACTGCTTTTATTCAAGTAACTTGCTGGCCTGTCAATTTAGGATTCATTCCTGAATACTCAGTGATACTTAAATGCTCCAATCATCGCATTAATTAGTAGTCAGGATTCTTGAGAAATTACTAAATTTCTATATCTTATGAAATATTCTAGATGTCTTATCACAGAATCGTAGGGGTTGGAAGGGACTTCAGGAGATCATTGAGTCCAACCCTGCCACCAAATTAGGTTCTCTACTATAGATCACATAGGTAGGCATCCAAATGTTCTTGAATATCTCCAGGGGGGACTCTCTGGGCAATCTGCACCAGTGCGCATCACCCACACTGTAAAGAAGTTCTTTCACATGTTTGTGTGGAACATACAGGCCATTGCTCCTTGTTCTATCACTACACACCACTGAGAAGAGTCTGGCCTCATCCATCTGCTTCCCACATTCCGTTAGATAATTATAAGCATTAGTCAGATCCCCTCTCAGTCTTCCCCAGGCTGAACAGACCCAGGTTACTCAACCTTTCCTCACACGGGAGATGCTCCAGGCCCTTTATCATCTTTTTGGCCTTCTGCTCATGCCAACAGATAGGACAATTGCAAGTAGATAAAAAGAATATTGCTTTAGGAAAAAAGTTAATTTATGCATAATTGCAGACAACCCCTTGAATGCATATTATTAATTCTTCACTTTTTTTGTAACAAACTAAAAATCTGATACAGAACTAAATAAAACTTATTGAACTTCCTTACCTATAATCAATTATTTGAAATTTGCAACAACAGCATAATCAAATTGAGGACTTTTTCCAGCTATAAAATATTTCTGCTAGGTCCCCAATGTAAAGATTTACTCTCATTTGCTTATCTCCTTCAGTAAAGTTGCTTTAATTCATGTTTATCAAGTACGTGGTAGAGCAATCCTCTGTCTTAACCTAGCTTGCTTATTTATTTTTTTTTTAGTTGTGCACATTAGAAATGAGAAAACAAGTATTGCCTTAACTAGTAGTCTAGTTGGATTAATTCCTTTTCGTTATATTAAGCATTCTTTAGGCTGAATAAGTAGCTTGAGCTTTTACAATGTTAGTATTAATCTGAAAGGATGACAGATAGGCCAAATAGTCCTCCAGTAGTGTTACTGGATGGCTACTGTTAACAATGGTTCGGAAGGGTTCAGAATGCAGATACTAAGAGTGCTGGAATAGCTGAAATTACCTTTTATATAAGGCACTAAATCTGGTAAGTACCGTTCTCCTCAGAGATGGCAACTGGAACATGAGTTAACTGCTTCTCCTTCAGCTTCACTCTGTTCTTTCCTTCTTCTGATTTGGATGGTTTGTGCATCTCCAAAGCAAAAGGTCATCTCCCTCACAGGCATCACAGCCACTTACAGTAAGCTTCCTGTAACACGTTTTTGAGTGCATGTAACTCCACCATCTGAATAAAAGGAGATCTAGGCTTTTTTTTTTTTTTTTTTTTTTTTTTTTTCCCTGTCATAGTACTTTGGAACAACAGAATAAAGCCCTCTGATATCCCTTGTTTAAGTAGGGGCTGATAATGGAGAGATAAGTTTGAATGTCCTCCTTAGCTGAATGGCAAAATATCTCTTTCAGTAAGTTCCAGATCTTTATATGAAACTCAGGGGAACTTACAATCATACAGATAGTTAATGGAAGGTGTTCCCATCCTTGCACAAAGGGACAGAAGTCACTGACAAGGTCCAAGTCTCACTGCTGGCATAACGAATTGCTGTTAGGAGCAGGAGAGGTGGAAGAATAGAAAAATTAATTCCCCTTTTTTAGAACACAGTCAGAATAGTCTTTGTTCCTGTAGAATACAAGGTAGCCCACATTGTTTCAACAATTCTGTTAAATAGACTATGTTTACTGTTTGAACTACATTGGATTTGAGCTTCTGAATGAGGAAACACTGAGTGATTCCTTTTTTTACCAAAGTTTCTGGACCCAACAGCCAGTAACAGAGGAGATGTACAAAGCCTGAATAAAAACAGAATACAAAGACATTCTTGCCATTAACTCGTTATAAAGGGTCTCAGTTATAAAGATTTCAACTCTATTGCCTCTAGTCTATTGTTGCAGATATTCCAATCTTTATCACTGAGGATATCTGATGGATAGTTGACCAGTAAGATAAGGGAAAAGCTTTTAAATACCATGTGCTCCAGATAAGGTAAGTTTGTTTGTTTCTTTTTGTGTCCCAGAAAATACCCAGAATCTTGGTAGTCAGACTAAAGAATGGCCTTGTCCGTTGTTGCCGTAGTACTTGCCATGTGCACAGCCCAACTGGAAGTGGAAAAAAATATGTAAAAGAAAGCTCCCATTCAAGTTTAGGTGAATTAAATCCTGGAAGAGCTGGGTGCATTCAATCATGGAAGAGCCAAGTTGTTCAAAATAAGCTAGAATGTAGGAGCTAACATGATACCATGAAGGTATCTCCAGTTGCCACCACTCAAGCTTCAACATTTGAACAAAGTGACAAAATCTATTAGAGATAAGCAAATGTAATGAGATGTAAAGATGGAGAAAGAAAAATGCCCTTGTGATAAACTCAGATGCAGAGCAGGCCTTACCAAAGGAATGAGGCAAAGCTGCCTCATTCAGGAGAGAACACGTGTCTAACATAGTGTGGAGGGTTCTTGGGTAGTCAGAGGAATTTTTAAAAGGCTACACAGCTCACTGTTGGGAGAAACTTAATGTGCAGGTTTGTCTCTTAAAGGGCTCAAAAACTGTTTCTTTTAATATAGTTCTTGAGCACATCTTGAAAGCTTTTGCTGTGTTTTCACTGTTCCTCAAGCCAAGAACTGACACCCCCACTCCTGCCAAATCTGCAGATAACATTTTCTTAATTAAAGGAATTCAGAAGTGGGAGTTAAACCTTTCTGTGCTCCTT
This sequence comes from Lagopus muta, assembly GCF_023343835.1. Taxonomy (NCBI): domain Eukaryota; kingdom Metazoa; phylum Chordata; class Aves; order Galliformes; family Phasianidae; genus Lagopus; species Lagopus muta. The sequence goes on from NC_064439.1 coordinate 21,990,639, forward strand.
TGGGGTTTACACAATCTTTCATCATCCCAGGGAAATTGACTACTCTTAAGTGAAGAATCAAATCTCAAAGCTCTGCACAAGTAAATGAAATGTCTTTTGCACACTAGAGACCTTTTCATCACAGTTCTGTGTTTCAAGGGATTTCACAACCTTTACTTGAGGGAAACAAATATTCAAATCCCTCTTAGACCAAAATAAAGGAAATACGTCAGGTTCAATTACCACTGGAGTTATCAGCCTCTGAGATTTTTTCATTTGCATCTTTACCATCTGTTTCATGAAGTTGTACATAAGCTTTTCCTAGGCTGTAGGATCATAGAAAAGGGGTGACCACTTCAGAACTTCAAAAAAAAAACAAGAAAGAATCAGCCAGAAGTCTCAGAAGTTGCTGAAGTCCTAAGCAGCACATTTCAGGTGAATTCCAACAATGACATTTTTTAAAATCTTTGTTCTGTAAATTTTCTGGAGGTGAAAATCCACCTACACATAACAGATACAGTATGTGTGCATGCATATATATATTATATATACACACATATATATAGTTGATCTGCTTTGAAGACAGTAAATTTGCCAGAATCCTTTTATTATTATTTTGGATTGGAGGCAATTTCTGAAACGTGCAGTTTAGTTCTTGGAATTGTATCTTTTTAAACACTTGAAGAACAAGAGTGATTTTATTGTGCATTGAAACCAGAAAAAAAAAAAAAAAAAAAAAAAGGCAGCGAAGACTTGAGATTTTATAATCAGTACTATAAGAGAAATGGTGACAGTCTGGATATTTAAAATCTATGGACAATGGCAATGGCCAGAGAACAAATTAGGTGGTCTGAAATGTGTTTTCTGTGGTTCCTTTGTTGTTTAGAGCTAGTGCAATGTAACTATATTTCACTTACTGTTTTAGAGACTACAGTTTTTTTTGGTGGTTTGAAGCTCTGTGTAATCTGCTGATGGTGTGTGGATAGCTTTGACATTTTAAAATAAGTAGTTTTCTAGATTCTGCATAGCTTAGGGGGCTTTTGATGTATTTTATCTGCTTCTTTGGATATTGATAGATGGGAATGTGATTAGATGTCATGCTAAACCTGTCCCCACTCCTTAACGTATCTAGAATACTCTGTTAATAAGATGTTGCAGCCAACCGTAATATATAGTGTCCTTGTGTCAGAGGTGGGTTGTGTCCTTCTTTCTAAGGTACTGCAAAGTACTTTAGTGTGGCTCATCCTGCATTATTTCCTCTTTGCCATCTCTACTCTGGCTTCCTCTAGTAGATGAGGTAAACTTTTTGCCCATTTTAAGCTCTATCTCTGTACCCTAAGATAAATGCGTTGGGGGGGGGGAAGCTGAGAGTTGTTGGCAACTTGAAAGACTGTTTATTCAATTTTTTTCCACACAAAACATTTTTTGCCTCTGCTGTACATGATGGGACTCAGATTTTTATTGAAATAATACAAAAGTTGAATTAGTGATATTGCCAGCCTTAGAGAGATTGGGGGGGGGGGGGGGGGAAGGGGGGGAGGAAAGTCATCTTAGGAAACCAGCTGAGCAGTGCAGTGGCAAGTAGATTCTTCTCACACTTACTGCAAGGGACGAAGGAAAAGCTCTGCTGAAATCAGTGAAGTTACACCAGTTATAAATAACATGAGTTAAGAAAGGAATCAAGCCCCTGGGTGTTTCAAAAGTATGTGCTGAATCATTGAATTATATGAAATAGGGCAGGAAGAGCTTCAAGAGGTCACCTAGACTATCGTGCCTTCCCCAAGGCAGGATCAGCTGTATCTGTGTCATTCTGACAGATGTTTGACTAACCTGTTTTTAAAAACATCCAATAATAGAGATTCCACAACCTGCCCCAGGCAGTCCTTCCCAGTGCTTTGCTATCCATCCTCTCAGACATCAAGAAAAACTTCCAGTTTGGCTGTTCCCACTGCAGTCTGAGTCCACTGTTACTTTTCCTATATGCTATAAACATGGAAAACTGCTGGTTTTGCAAAAGCCTTTGAATATGTACAAATACTTCTGTCTTCTCTAGATTGTAAATGAATTCTTTGTTTTTCCAGTCTTCAGATTTTGGCTTTTTGAACTGTGTAGGACTCAAGTTTAAAGAGAGAAGGTTTGGAATTCAGTAGTCTGAGAATTGAAGTGTGAAGAGGCAAATTCCCACCCAGCAGTGAGATGAGTGACTTTCTTTGGACCAGAGAGTAGATTCTCTTATGGTAGATAAACAGTTTAACTATATAGACCTGTAGCAATAAAATCATTGTTCTCAGGTCAATCGGGAGAAAATCTGACTTCAGAGTTTTTAGCAAATAATCTGAATGAAGGAAAAATGATCTTCAGGATTATATTCAACACATGTCTAAATCCCTCTGTGATGGCTATCCTTCACATCAAGACCTTTATTTCATGTTAACAGTAATAAGCAACAGTGAGGCTCCATCAAGGGTGCACGGCCATATGAGGTTCAAATCACACTGTAAAGTACTATCTCTGAAATGGGTTCATATCTGATGCTATTTGTCTTATTGCAAGAATATTTACTAAGAGTCCTTGAAGAAACACAGGGATGGTTTTTTTCAAATACAGATTTTAAAAAAAAATCTCAGAAAAAGTTTGGTTATAAAGGAAAAAAAATGACTTATTAGTGCTCTAACAAAGCAACGAAAGAAAATGTTTTAAAAAGATCACCATACGTAACAGAACTTCTGTCCTGTTCCTCCTATTGGATGTATAGCATGTTCATGGTTTTCCTGAAAGGGACAACTTGTCCTGACTTAGCATCAGGCCTCAAAGTAGGGATTGTTGTACAGCCATCCAAAAATTGGATGGATTGCCTATTAAAACCAGCAGAGTCTGTGATGGCTGTCTTTACATTACAAAACTTCAGGTGTGTTTGGATCTATTTCAGGCTGTATCAAACACTTTTTATCATGCATCAGGCAAATGGAGAGTCCAGTGCATACTACCAAGCAAAAACAAAGAACTTGTTGGAAATGGGCCAAAGTGAAAGTGTAGCAGATCAGCCCTGATTCTCAAGCTGACATGTATCAGCTTAGCCATTTGTCTTTATCTAATCCTCCTTCCAACTAATTAATGCAATGAAAATATCACCCAGAAAATTTAGCAGTTTAGACCAGTTACTTACGTTTACTCTCTGCTTAGTGTAAAATGATGTAATTTTTTTTAAAGGAATAATAAAAAATTTTGAACATAAAGCATTATACCATAAAGACATAGGAGTGCTGCACTGATTGCTTAGCTGTGTCCAGCCTTGTGTGAGCTAGCATTCAAAGGACAGTATCAACTACTAGGTTTTCTTTGTTTTTATAAATCATATCAAGAGCATATTTTTTTCCAAGCTACACTTCATTATAGTGAAAATAAATTTACAGCTTGGTATAGATTATTGCATGTGCTTTTTCTACTTGCTGACCCTAGCATACAAATCTATAATGAAAAAAAATTGACTCTTAGAGTAGGGAATTGCAATGTAGTGATTTCACGCTCTGTTGTTGGCTAGCAAGGCTCCATAGTTTTTATTTAGAGAGGCTTAGTTGCAAAAAAAAATGAAGAATTGTGCCAAGGTTACAGAGCAAATGGCTTAAAGGGCATCAGGGTTCCAAGTGAGCAAGGAATTGTCTCTGCCCAGCAGGTAAGGGATACATCTAGACAGGAGCTGTAATGCACAAGATGTTGACTGACCCCAGCAATTCATAAATCCAAAAAATTAAAACATCTCTGCTTATCAGTAAATGGAGCAGATGCTCAGCTGTGTAATTAACCCTTTGAATGTCATGAGCATGGAGCAGCTTGTGTGCCCTTTTTCTGAATGCCTTCCTTGTAACAGCCTGGAGAGATCTCAGTCACTCAAAGTACATTGCAATACTGGCTGTCTATAATATACTTTGTATAAATATTTTAAGTGTTTCATATATTCATCCTAAGGATCAGCTTTTCTCTCTTCTTACATTTCATGTTTGGCTTACAGTGTTGTTGTAATTGTGTGTAATGTGTTTTTTCATGTGTCAACTGAAAAGTTTTACTAAATTCTTTGGCCTGGTTTAGCTGCTATGGGTGGAGCTCATGGGATATCCAAAAGAAGAGCAATCCAGATGGCCAACCCTTATAGAGCTTGGTTTCAGACTGATCTCTGCTTTTAATTGATTTAAAGCTACCCTAAAAAGTCAACAGAGTTGTCTAGTGATCATTCTGTCACTTGAGGATTATCTGAGGCTTCTTTTTAATCTCATGCATGCTCTGCATGAGGCATTGAGTCGTAAGTTGCAGGTAGTTGTATATACCTAACCTTTTTATCTTTCATTTTTTTAATTAGTGTTAAGTTTTAGTAATTAATTTCTAATAAAGCTCTGTGTAATTAATCCTCAACTCACTTATTAAAACCTGCAAGCTCCAGTTCTGTGTTCCATGAACGTTTCCTGTATGTATCTGGATGTTAAATGTAATGGCGACTTAAGAATACCCACTTGCTTTAGCCATTCTTTGGGGGCAACTCTTATATTCATGCACACACATTGTCCTCTGGTGGATTCTGTTAGGTTTTATAATCTTTACTAAATCTACTGATCTCTCTTCCAGAATTGAGTGGTGTCTTTTTAAAAATATTTCTTAGTGCTATAATTTCTCTCAGCTGCTTATACTTACTTTGCCCTTACCTTCTTGATACCATTTGGCATTACCCAGGTGCTGTTTTGCTATAATTCCACTCTATCAAGATGATTCTTTCTCATGCTACTTAGGCCCAAGTACTTGGCATTTTTGAGTCTGAAAAATTACATTTAGTGCAGCACAATTCCCCCGCCTCTCCGGGATATCTGATCTATCATGTGCACACACTTGCTTGGATTTCATTATCACCTACTATTCACATTTGCATTTATAAATCATGTGTGAAACTCATTTGCAAATCTGCAGGCCTTTTTCTTCTACAGTATCTTTTACTGTAGTTAATATCCTTTAACATAAACTAAGCTATTCTTTCATTGCCATGCTTAATATCATGGCTATAGGAGGTTTTCAGGGTGCAGAACAGCGCAAATATTTTTAAAACCATTATTAGAAATCTGGGAAAAGTAGCTGTATTTTATTACAGTAAATGCTTACCATATTCTGCTTTTGAAAGTAAAACTACTTTTAAAAATTATAAATGCATAGCAGAAGTTCTTATTACCAGAGACATTTCAATTTGTTTTATACTTGTGTCACCTAAAGACAGCTGAAAGACTTTCTCTAAAATACTTGCTTGAAAAGATTTGCGTCATTACTGATATTTTCCAGGTCAAGTTCAAACCTTCGTGCACAATTTTTCAAGCCTCAGAATGCACTGCTAACCCTCTCTAAATAGCTGCTAAATAGCTGCCTAGTTAGATGAACAGGAGCATAGGCACTGTGTTATTTCTGATGCTGGGTTGCAGAGCATATTGTTTTTCTTTTAATTAAATTGTTCCATGGTGTTCTACCCTTAAGATTGTATGTTTGCATTTCATTACCACTTGTTATTCAAACTTGCATCTCATTTGAAATTTGCAAGCATGGCAGGTTTTTTCCTATCTGCATTATAAATTATTGCTTCATTTCCCATATCATCTGTTAAGAGAGCAGCCTATTTTTAATGGTGTTTTCTCATGTGTAATGTTTCTCCAGCTCTGGATTCAGTCAACTTCGACTTCATTTCCCCCCACAAAGTTTGCTGGATCTGCGTGATTTTATTACTTTTGATTTACTTTCCTTATGCAGCTTCCATCCTCATTTGCTGTTTTCCTCCTGCTGCCATAGAGCAGTTCTGTTAAAAACTCCTCCTCTGGTTCAAAATAAATGAAAAGGAAGGAAGTAATATGAGATTTATGGAGTGAAAAGTACACTGGTTTGTTTAAGAGGGGGCAAAAGTGTAGTTGGTTCCTGTCAGCAAAGAAAGAAGCTTCTAGCACATAGTAAGTTTTTATTTTATCCACTTTCATAAGATGAAGAAATCTGTGCAGCTTGTAACCAAACTATACACAATATATTCAGCTTCCTTTTAAGTAATTAGTATTATCTGCTTACAGAATGTGTAGGAAATTACCAGAGCACCATGAATGCTGCCATTAAGCTATACAGTCAATTGCTTGGATTACTTGGATTGCTTTTTCCTTTTCCATTGGCCTGTGATGAGAATGGAAGTTGGTCCCGTTTTCTTCTCAGACCTGCTCTCTTCTCAGACCTGCTCTAAACATTCCACATGTTTATGGGATACTTATCATTATCCATGGAGAGAATAGCTGAAACCAGGTTAAAAGCTGCAGGAGTATCAAAAGGGGTCCCTCAGTGCTATTTCATCCTTCAAGTACTCCTTCTAAGATAAAGCTGATGAAACTCCTCAATGTGTTTTACATTTTGGCTTTGCCAGTTTTGAGATCCAGCTGTGAAATGTACATCTTGAATGCATGCCCGTGTACACATACCATTAAATATTCATCCTGAAGTTACTCTGCTCTGCTTTCACAGCCCCTCTGAAGGCCCCTATGGAAAGGCCGCCATGGGAGTGAGGGAGGGAGAGTTTGGGGGCTGGAGGTGCTGGTGCTGGTTTTGGTCTAGCATTGTGCCTGAGGCTTGAGCTCCTCTAAAGCCTCTTGTAGTCTAAAGCTTTCCTTCCCTCCCATAATGGGAGGGAATCCCAAAGGGGTAACAACAGGCGGATCTGCTCTCTCCCAGTAAGAGAAAAAGGGCATTCTGCATCTCACAGGACCAACTTTGCTGAATCTGGTGTTGTGAGTAGAGCACAAAGGCAGCATCTTTAGAGATAAAGCCTTCAGCAACAAACTAAGATGCACATGGTAAAATGTTTGTTTTTTTTTTTCCTGCTGAAATCAAAGAAGGAGTCAAATTCATGATGTAGGAACTCCTGTAGAATGCTGCCTGCCCTTACACCATAGGAGTTGTGCTCCATGGGATAGTTTTTTGCAGCACCTTGGAGGCAGATGGGATGATAGGCAGAAGGTGAGGAGTAATAATGGGTTTGCAGCTATGTAGACCAACCAGCCATTCTTCATTTCCTATGGAATGGAAAACAGGAGGAGGAGACTCATCTTCAGAACAGCAAGGTCCTCATCTGTGTCAGTTTCTGTAAACGTGGCACAGAGTGTGAGAATTGACCTGTATGATTTTGGATTATATGCACTAAAAGTCTATTTTGTTTAACTTAAAATTTAGGTACTAGATGCTTTTCCCTTAAAAATATTTTTTGGGAGAAGTGTTCTTCATTACATCTTTAAGCGGCATAGGAACTTAGGGGGAAAAGAATGGTTTGATAAATTGTCATCTTTAAGAGAGGATAAATCTTTAACCTTAATAGAAGTAAAATGCACACAGTAGAAATATTTATTATAGCAAGTATATCTAATTTAAAAATGATGAAGTAAGTGGATAAGACCTGTCTGTGTAGAACCAGATTGTAAAGATTAAGACTTTAAACATGTACCTCACAGCTGCCAATAAAAATGGCAGCCACATTGCTTATCAGTGTCCTTATCCGTTTAAGGAGAATGTGTGTGTATAGTGTTAGAGTCTGTGAACACTTTATTTAATATTCAGCAAACATTACATGTTGGCAGTAGAAACAACATATTACAGACTTGTGGTTTGAATTATGGCTACAGCGCAACGCTGATCCTGCAGTCATTTGGCTGTGAAGATAGCTCTCCTAAATGAGAAACAGCACCCTTTTTTGACAAATATTATCTGGCGCCTTTGAACTGCTGTTAACTGAAAACATAAAATGCTTCTCAGGTGTCAGGTTCACTGGAAAGTGTAGCCTAACATTATGGATGATATCACGGGAGGAAATAGCTGGGAATTTAGGACTCTTTCTCAGTTTCTGAAGTATTTTTTCCTGTCAGGAAGCCCCTGGCATTAAATAGTGGGTTTTTCCTTCATCACTTAATCTCTACTACTGTAACTGCGAGGAGCCTGGGCATGATGAGAATTTAACATGATCTGTCATCCAGAGCTATCTTTAACTCAGAGCTTTGCCATATATAGGAACATCTCCCTCAACCGCTCCCATCGACTGTCCTCACAAGGGACAGTGTTTGCTGGAGGAGATGAGGTGTAATGGGAGAAAATATGCATAAAAAGCTTGCTCCTCAGCTTTGCCATATAAGTAAAAGAATCGCGTTAAACTTCGTACACCACTTCTAAGTCTTAATTCTATCTCCAGCTCCCAACATTCACGTTCTTGAGTGGGGCTGATTGTGCCTCTGTGTGAAGCCCTTTCTGCATCCCCAGAATGAGCAGTGGGGCATGGGTGTGGGCTGAGTCCTCTACCCAGCCAAACGCTTCAAAGCATTAGCTAGATAAATGCTGAAAGGACTGCATTGCATCTGTGATAGTGAAGGGAAATAGCTGGGCATCTAAGAAGGCTTGTTATTCATTAGTGGACAACCGCTGAATGATTTTCTTTGCTGAAGAACTCAGAGGCCATTCCGGACAGTCATAACAGTTCTTGTTGTTTGTATACACCTAGCAGTATTTTTGTCTACCACAGTAAAAACGCATTCTCTTCATAAAGTGCTGTTCTTCATTGCAGAAAAATTGAATTTATAGAACATATACTGAATGAGATCTTGTAATTATCTATCTCCTAGTTATAATAATGAAGGAGGTAATTGAACTGCAATTCAGAAAACTGACTATATGCAATTAAGCTTGAAATTCAGTGTTAGAATCCTTGTGTAAGTAACTACAATAAAACTTCAAAATAATATTCCGGGCTTAAAAACTATATTTCTGGAGGCATTCAAGGCTAGCTTGGGGCCCTGGGCAGCCTGATCTGGTGGGTGGCAGCCCTGCCTACATCAGGGGGTTGGAGCATCATACATCTAGGGAAGTATTTTCTTGACAGTTGTCTGTGCAAGTGGTAGGGTGGAGAGAAGATGCCACAAATACTTAATGCCGTGTTCCCAGTACGCTGCCAAAGAAATTCTCACTTTGGAAACTTTTTAAAGATTGAATCTGGAGTTTTCTAGCAGATGGCGTAACCGCTCCCACATCCTCTTCCACCAACCTGTTTCTATTTCTTGTCTTCCTATGAACCACATTACATGGTGCTCGTCTTTCCCCCCCAATTCTAGGTCTGTGAGAAAGATGCACATATTTTTGAGAATAAAGCCAGTGGTGGAATTATTTTCCTTAAAAATATTCATGATAGTAGCACAAAATAGAAGAAAAACAATAGTACTGAGTGTTCATGTCTATCATAGATATGGGGCACATCCCAGGGAATAGCTAAAATTTCCTGTGAAATAGTGGTATGTTTCTACCACCTTTCTGTCTGATCTGTATAATTGCTGGTTTCTGACAGTTTTTGTTTGTGCTAAACAAGAGAAGTTATGAGATCCTTTGGGCACACCTTTTCCTTTACCTAAAGGACACAAGTATATTTTGTGAACAGCTGACCTTTTATCACCGCAGTGCTTCCTGGTGATTCAAGGCTGGGAGTGTGGAAATCAAAACAATGGAGGCAAAACACCCCCAGCCTGACACTGAGACACACACAGGGGTTAAAATATTTTTATTTAAAAGACAGACAGCTGAGCAGCAGTTATTTGATCCATCTTCTGGAGGGACAGTGGGGAAAAAGGTATTTTTGTGATCGTTCTTCAGCCATTCCTGTGCAGCTTCATTCTGGCAGATCCAGCAGAAGCTGGGGCTGTAATAATAGCATTGCCATTGGCCAGAGCTGTGCTGGATTTTTGGAGTTTTACTTCACATTCACATTTGGTTTGCTTCCAAACCTAAGAAAGTTAGTTTAAAAAAAAAAAAAAAAAAAAAGAAATGCTTTATCTAGGTGAAAAGAACTTGCATGCTAAATAGCGCATATTTATAAATGTGAGCTTGTATTTTGTGGACTTAAAATAGGCAGTTCCTTTGTTATGGGAGTATCATTCCTATTGCTGTCATCAACCTTTGTCTTGTACCGCCCAGAAAGAGCTATGCTAAGAGCTCCTCTCCTCCCCAGGGGCTGGAAGTGCCCTCGTGTACCAGCTGTAGGCAGGGAGGCCTGCATGCACCCAGAGGGAGGGCAGAGCTCACGGGGGGCTTCAGAATATCTACTGCACTTCTAGGGCTGGGTTTGTCTGAAGTGTAAGATTTGAAATGGAAATGGGCTGCTGTTTATATACTTAAGAAAAAAATAGTTATATGTATATGTGATGTGCAAACGTGAAATATATGTTTGCATGGTATTTCAGTGTTCTCTTTGGATAATATACCTTTTTTCTTGCCTTGTCTTTTCTGATTAATAGCATTGTGCCTAACACTCTAGTAGTACCATCACTAACACCCTGAAGGCTAGAGATAACACCTCTGACTCTTATTCTACCACTATGCTGTGCATGAAGTGTTTTTCTTTTAAGGTATCTTACTTTTCTAATAAATGTATTATGTGTGGTTCTTTTACCTCTCAACTTTTCTTACCAGGAAATGTGAAATTAATCACGGAGTCATAGAATGGTTTGCTTTGGAAGGGATCTTAAAGCCCCCCTAGTCCCAACTGCATGCTGTGGACAGAGCTGCCCCCACCAGCTCAGGCTGCACAAGGCCCATCCAACCTGGCCTTGAACATCTCCAGAGATAGAGTGCCCACAGCTTCTCTGAGCAGCAGTGCCAGTGCCTCACTGCCTGCTGAGTAAAGAATTTCCTACTAAGATCTCATCTGCCTTTCCTCTCTTTTAGTTTAAAACTGTTTCCCCTTTTCCTATCACTATCGCACCATGTAAAAAGTCTCACTCCTATTTATAAGCTCCCTTTATGGAAAAACTGAAATGTATAAGAAAATCAAATAACTCCCAAATAATCTACAATAGCAGCTGTTGGGGTGCAATAGAGTTCTATAAATGCTAATCTTTCTTACTCATAGTTGAAAGCAAATGATGAACCCATTTCAAAATGTGGAAATTCCACTTAGCAGTTGCAACAGAGATCTGATTGTGAGTTCTCAGGAATGTGGAGCATTTGACCTCCGAGTTGAGTTATTTTTATTTACATAGCATGGCCATTTCTGGTCCCAAACTGAATTATTTAGAGGCCATGTCTTGCACAGTCAGCATGCAGAGAAGCTCTGTCACCACAAGACTTTATTTTTCTTACCACCTCTCTCAGACACGCAGTGTTTCTTGCCAAAGTAGAAGAGCAGATAAGGAAATCAGTGAGGAGACGGGGATGAAATTATCAGGAATAAGAAAGGGAAACATGAAGAGTGCGGTGTAAGGATTTTCCTGAAAAAAATTCTAAATGTGTATAATAAATATTTTATATCTTTCTAAAGATGCTGATAAAAGCTTTATATTTTTTTCAAGTATAACCAAAACGTTTAGAATGGTTGCCAAATGCACAGCTATGCATCCTGTAAAAAACACAAAACCAAACACGTAGGGACCATAAAGGACTTTTAAAAATCTATTGAAAAAATGAAAATTGCTTTAAAAAATATTTGTTTCATTCCTAAATTATTGTAAAGGAAAGGAAAAACTGGTTTGCAGCTAGAGACTATTTTGTTAGTGGCTGTATCTCTGTTTTGAAAGCCTGAATATTTTTGTCCTAAAGATCTCAGTGGGCCTGGTCCAAGTGCGTGTAAGTACACACTTTAGTTTTATTTACTTTGCAGTGAAGCAAGTGCATAAATTCCAGGCTCACACAGAGATTCTCAATCAGCGATTCTCTCTGTAATTTCAGAAAAGAAATCATGGGAGCTTTGTGTAGAAAACAGTGTGCCAAATAATGAAATCATTATGAGCTAATTGTGAGCTAACTGCTATAAGCTAGCTGCTGTTTGCCCTAATCTTCTAATATGGGTTAATAATTATATACGTAATTATGTTACCAGCCTAACATAATAATTATAACCAGGACATTTTTAATATAGAATTATTGAAAAGTTCTTCTTATTAAACTAGTAATGCTAATTACAGACTTCTTCATTTAGGCTGTACTGTGGCAGCTGATCTGTGAAATGTTTGGCTGATTTGCTGTTACTTATAAAAGCTTGACAGCGTGCCACAGGGCAGATTTCTGAATTGTGTGCCCCACAACGGACTGATGTCAAGGCCAGCCCATGGAGCCGGCATGCAGCCTGCACGGCTGTTCCCAGCTCAGCCTGCAGAAGCCAGTGCTGCAGTCCAGGCAGAGAGCTGGGCAGAGGGCTGGTCTGAGTCATCCCCTCGTCTGCTGGTTCTGTGGAACTTGTAGTGCAGCGTGGTCTTAATTACAGTGTTTCAGATGTAATTATAATGTTTACCAGATGACTCTCGAGGCTTTCAGCTCTGCGTGTATTGATTATGTAGCTGGCTGATCTGTCCTGTAGAAAAATTGCTATGACCCACAGAACACAAGGAAATGGTCATCCCAGAAATTGTGCCCAGAAACGTGGCACAGCTGGCTTGGTATACCAGATAACACTGTCTCTGTGGGACTTGTGCTCTTCAGGCTAAAGGAGTATTTACCAAATGGTGCTTTCTCACTAGAGGAGGGGGAGAGAGGATTTCAAAGTGAAATTGGTGACAGAATTTCTGATAATGTTGGTGTAAAGGTTTTTTTGTTTGTTTGTTTTTATGTTATGTGTATAGTTTGTCTTACAGCTCATTGCTCCTTCCAATATCTTTGGCATGTTTGTTCTCTGATGAAGAGCAATTTTTAGGAGGGATTGAAAATTATAGAAAAAATTAAGAAATAGAAACCTACTCTTCCATTGAAATAAGTTAATTTTCTTACATGTGAATAAAGTAGCATTTGAAGAGTGTTTCTTTGTTTTTGTTTTTGAATTAGGTCTTTTTTGGTGTGTATATGTCTGTTTCTGCAAGACCATGCTTAGAAGAGTACTCACAGGGCTGAGAGCCATGGGAAACTTCCTTCTTTCTCTCATTTTTGCCACTAACTATCCAAGACCAAAGAGACACAGAGTTTGGAGGCCATCCCCAGCCAGCAGCAGCTGAGCTGAGGAAAGGGCTTGACACTGCCAGGAAGATTTGTCTGCATTTTTCTTCAACTGTACCATCTTGTGCTTGTCCAGTGTAAACCTTTCCCAGGAAGAAACGGTTCAGAATCAAAATGTTCTGCTTAAAACAAAACAAAACTGGAGAAATGCAAAGGAAGGAAAGACCCCACCCTGAGCTCCAATGGCTGAGAAAAAATCTCTTGGCATCTCAAAGGTACTTGGGCAGTGGTTAAGAAGACAGGGCTTTGGCATAGGTAGAAGTGAGGTGGAGGAGGATGCCTGCAAGTAAACTGAGGATGTGTTTGTCCAGAAAGGTTGAGCAATGAACAGGCAAGGATGGTAATCTGCTGTGAAAAAGAACTGCGGATGCATGTGTGAGTGAATGCCAGGCACAAAGGGTTTTGTGACGAAGAGATTAAAGGGTTTACTGAGCAAGTGGGTGTTGGTATTTACGGGAAGGAGGAAAGGAGGTTTGTAATTTACTTCTGCTTAAGGTGGTAATTTTTTTTTTCTTTTTGCGAACTTTGCCAAGGTTAGCAATTGAAGTGGTCCACTTGCCCATCATGGCTACCTCACAGAACCAGATTAAATAGTAAAACTTCAGAACTTCACAGAGAAAAAGTATCTGTTGGCTCAGATATTTGGGTGACTTTCTCCTAAATCATAGAATTTGGATTCTTTCAACAGTTCATGCCTCACAACTAAATAGTTTCTAATCAAGATGCTTTTTCAGTGTCGTTGCACCTATTTTCATTTTTCCTATTGCAGAAAGTGATTACCAGTAATTATAAAATTGTGGAAACTATTTTGCAATGGCATCATCAACGTTTTAACTTTGCAGACAGATGTGGTTTGATAAAACCTTCTTGTCTCAATGCTTCTACCAACTTTCAGCTTGCATAAGATTGCCAGAAGTACAAGACATTGTCTAGTGTCTAGTCATCTCATTTGTTCCATGCTTCAGCCAAAACAAATTCTCTGTAGCCCTACCCATTTCCTTCTGTCCTCATGCAAGATGTGAGCTCTGAATCTTGTGGTTTTTTTCTTTTTGGTCAGGAAACATAGTTCTGTGCTTCTGGTTGAAACATCCTAACAATGAGAATTACACACACACCAATTCTGTGGATTGTCTACATGACAGATGAAGCATGCAAAGTCTTGTAGCTGTCCTATGAAACAGGCAGGTTTGAGGGTGATTTCTGTCAACCCACAATTCAAAACTATGTGTTTGCTACCTGTCAAGCCTAGCCTGAGTATTATCTTAAGGTGATAAGGTTACTTGTTTCATAAAAGTGAAGTTTAATGAGGAGATATCACTAAGTATTTTATAGTATTTTATAGTTGTCTTATGTATATGAGGGAAAGGCAATTAGAGAATGTTTCTCTGAATAGTTTCATCTACTATTTAATTAATGAGAGCTACTTTAATTCATGTTTACCTTGTAGAATTTATGAAATGCACTTCTTGATCAACACATCTCCACTATGTATACGTAATCACGTCTTTGTGAACTTAGTAAATCTGTTTGAAAGGACAGTGTGAAATTTTGTATTGAACTGTGGTCTGCTACACACATGTCCATTTTCCTTTTATTTTCTTTGAACACAGAACACAGTAAAATGTATTGTACGGCATACCAGTTTGATATCACTTTGATAGACATGGTGTGACCTTATATACACACTCCAGTGCACTCTAATCCATGGTCTCCCAGCTCCCACTCGGCAGGATTTCTGCGATGTTGATGGAACCCTGTGATTTAGCAGAGCAGCTGTGGTGACCCCTCGCCCTGCTCACTGCTTCTGACAGCTGCCTACCATGTGTAGAGGAAACCTCACAGACTAAAATCACTCTCATAAAGTAAAGATCTTTAGATAAACATGCAAGTCTGATCATGCTACTACTTTAAAAATAAATAGTTTAAAGCCAGAACTTTTTGTGTGGGGCTAAAAGAGCAGTAGCTAAGTATTCAAGGCATTCTCTACGACAAAAATAATGGCTATGTGACACAGTGTCTGTCTTTAAAAAAAGAAAGAAGAGTTCAGTATAAACAACAAAAGGCATCCTAAACCTAAATAATCTGCATAAAAAAGTAGTTAATCTGTCTGTTGGGACAGGTTGGACTCGCTGAACGAGGTTCATCAGGTTCTTCTGGTTTGCGCTAGAGAATGGTGTCACAACTGACTGAAGTAAGACAAACTCAGCCATCCTGCAGTTCATGTATCAAATGGAAAAGCTGGTTTGATCTGAATGATAACTTTTACCCACACGGTAGATTTACTCATCAGGATTTTTTTTAGGAAAAAGCAAAATGGAATGAAAGTGGGAGCTTAAAAGACAATTAATTGCTTTTTTTAAATACCAAAACTTTAAATCACTGTTAGGTAAAAACAGGTTGCTATTGTACTTGTTAAGGCATTTCATTCCCATACAGTACCAGGAGTTATATCACTGCTAATGTTTTCCTGCTGAGCTACCATCATCCTTTGTCTTGCTGTCATGGTATGACACTGATGTACCTTCCCCATTTGGGTAGAGGTCATTATCCTGGTGCCTGGTTGCATTGCCTCTGCTGAGCAGGTTAACTGCTTGAGGTCTTTTATCTAGACAAATGTTTTACCAGCGCTTCCACTCCACAATGACACAAACTGCTCCTGAGAGGTCAAATACAGATGAATTAGCAATGCTGTGATAGCACATTCCCTGTGCATTCCCACACTGATGCAGACCCATAGGAGTAAATGTATCAGCTTTGTGAGATGAGTGAAACTAGTGATAAAAGTGTCATTTTGTTCAGTATTTGCTT
Source organism: Lagopus muta (assembly GCF_023343835.1). Classification (NCBI taxonomy): domain Eukaryota; kingdom Metazoa; phylum Chordata; class Aves; order Galliformes; family Phasianidae; genus Lagopus; species Lagopus muta. The sequence continues at coordinate 22,006,431 of NC_064439.1, forward strand.
CTTCCATGTACTTGTCTGTTGTCTTAGCGTAGTATTTTCAAGCGTCACTGCAAAACTAAGTTGTGAAAAGAATAGTTTCCAATGAATTTTGGCATATGTATGGTAATCATGGTAGCCACTTTCCACAAAGAAAATGTGTGCATAGTGAGCACAATTCATAGTTCACACGTTTTTTTATACGTTAGCTAATTATATCAGTAGAATCACTTAAAATAGTAGCTTTGAGTCTGTCAACCATTTTTTTTTTTTTTTTTTTTTTTGTAATTTCTTCCTGTGCATCAGTGACAATCAAGAGGCTAAATAACAAGTGAGAAGATGGCCTAAAGCTTGCTCAGCAGGGCCAACATTTGACACCATCTAGGTGATATGGGTTCTCCATAGAGAGGTAACAACATTAAATAAAACAGGGTGGAAGATCTTGTTAAAAAGTATTTTCAAGGTACCAGAGCTATCAAGGGATAAAGTGGAAGTTAATTTTAATGTACATTTTAATGATTTTGACTGTAACATAGCCATGCATCTTTAACAGTAAAAAAAATAGAGGTGGGAGAAGGAAGAAAATACAGTGTTTGAAACGCACTTTTGTGCTATCAAATTTAGGTTAAAAGGTATAACGAGGTCATATGAACTGCGTTCCGGGCTTTACTGGATTCTGTCAGCCTTGTCCCAAACAGAAATGCAGGATGTAATCTTCTGCGTCTCTTCACAGGAATTTTAAGATATTACTTGATTTGTGAAATGGTATTTGATACGACCTTGCTGAACAAAAGTGATGAGTACTATAATTTGTCATACAAAGAAAAGTCTCCTTTCATCTCCTGTTCATACAAACCTCAATTTAGGAATGTAGCTGAACAAATATTTAGTTTTAGGGATGTGATTAAGACCTACTGAAGCAAGCGAAGTTTCTGGAGATGCCAGCATGGGGAACAGGATTTCTTTCAATCTGGACTACATTTCCCTTAAAAATTAAAAATTTTAAGCTTAGAATGACAGAGGCAGGATCAAGGTCACTTGTCTTCCCAAAAGAACTAAAAAGTATTGATTCATAGTAGGATTTCAGTTTATTGCTTTAGCTGCAAGTATTTAATTTATGTTGAGAATATTAATACACAACTTTAACTCAGTAATTCCTGTCTCTTCCTGTCTCCCACTGGGAAAACCACATTGACTTCAAACAAGCCCTGTGTTGGTACTGGTTTCTTTGCATGGAGCCCCTTAAAGGATCAGGGCTACAGTCTTCATATGGTAATACAAAAGTGAAGTTCAAATTTACCCATGCATGTGCATGAAAGCAGGAATACATGTTATCAAGGTATGTCTTGTTGCTTTATACCTTACAAAAATGTGCACTCCTGGGCTTGGGAGCAAACTCTTACTAGTCCTGGGATATAGTTGCAGTTGTGTTAAAAATAATCATCTGTACAGAGAATCAAAGGGAAGATTGTGTTTGTATGAACAATACTTTAATTTTTTGTTGGTCAAAATATTTAGGTTTTATTGTTTGTTTGCTTTCTTTTTTTGCCTTTTTTTTTTTTAATTTGATCTTCCTAGTACATAAAAACAAGATTTTTAAATACATTTGTATATGAAAACATCGCTAGCTAGAGTGAAAGGAAAATTGTTCTTCAGCCTGTAGTTTTGTTAGGGAAAAATAAACCTCAAAGTGCAAGTAGTTTAGTGGTGATAACGCTTTGCATGTGTGGAAACTTTCTAAGAAGTAAGATGGATATCAGCTGTATAAGCACCTTCCCTCATGGCTTGCATGGGCATAGTGATGCTGAAGCCAGTGGACGCTGTTGTACCTGAGAGCTGGAAAGGGCTGTAAGAGTAGGCAGCTGGGTGACATGGATGGAACGTGACACAGGCCTGGCAAAGCCATAGTTCTTCAGCTAGTTTCACCCTTGAGCAAAGGGAGATTTTTAGGAGAATAGGAATTGATTCAATTAATGTTTAAATTAATGAGCGATGTCTTCTCACTGTCTGCTGTCTTGTTTGCTAGGAAGGGCGTGAGGCTCATCTGGACTGCTGGGACTGTAAGGATTCAGTGAGGGTTTTCAGTCAGGGCAATTAGTTGTGTTAGCTCAATCATGTCTATGTAGTTGGTTCTCACAAGGAAATTTTCTGCTTTGGTACTAAAAATGATCAAAGACTGTCACTAGAATTCGATTTTTGTTTGTTGTATGAGTTCATTTAGAGTATGCCAGCGGCTGCTGCAGCCAGTGAACCTAAATAAATGTCTGTTGGATATCTATTCAGCAGTTGGCTCCATTTTTTACAGCACTGTCTCCATGTAACCTTTTAATCTAGTTCTTGTCTTTGACTTTTCATATTTTATATATTTAACCCCTTGATGCAGATATTTTGCATTAAGTGCTTTAGAAATCCTGATTTACTGCCTCAAGGGATTAACCAGAATTCCAGTATTCTTGCTTTATCTACATTCATTTATACAGCCCATTTATTTCTAATAAATGCATTGGCCAGATCGTATTTCTCTGAAAACTTTAAGCCCTGAAAATAAATTTATGCAGTGACATAATAAAAATAATAAAAACTGTCCTGCATATTGCTCTTATTCTTGCTTTAAATATCCACTTCCAAAGGCACAGTGGGTTTATATTCTCCAAGTAAACACCACCTTTGAGGTTCACGCTGCAAAGCTCTAATTTTTAGTTGACTTCTAAGAGGATTTAATCAAACTACAGGATATATGATTCAAAGCAAAAAATGTAATTAAGAAAAATCTTTTTCTGTAGGCAAAGAGCAGCTTGTTTTCATTAATTTTATGAAGAATGTTGTTTTTCTTGGCTGAAAACTTAAACTCAGGGGACAAAGGAAGATTTATGGGGTGATCAGCAAAATCACACAGGTTTTGTGTTGCAGCGCTGTTTTTCCAGTGACCACCAGTCCCTGTAGCTAAAGGTTTATCAGTGTTTCTTTTTATAAATCTCTATTTTCAGAAGGAGCTTTTACTCAGAGATTAGCTTTAAGCTAAATATATGCACACAAGGTCTCAGTATACATGTACTGTAGTAAGCACGTATATTTTAATGCAAACAATGTATAATGCTTTAAGAACTCTTGCATTACAAGGGAAAATGAAACTGAAGTAAGGATGGATATTTAGACGTCCCACTCATGTTCTGTGTGTGCTGCTTTGCTCTTATGCCTTGTTTACCCATATAGCAAACTCTGCAGCACTTGCTGAGAGGCACTAGAATAGAAGATCAGAGACACGATGTCTCTTGCCCTAATCCTTCAAGGTATCAGCACCACTTGTGTGGTGCTTGGGCCAAAGATCTGTGCCTTGTATCAGTTTTCACTTCTGTGATTGTTAGGATGGAGGCAAGGAGCCTGCGATGAGACTGGGCCATTGTGTGGCTGTTGGGTTTTTTTCTCCCTTCTGAGTTTTGACCCATTAGATGTGAAGTTCAAATTCAGTTTTAACACTGACGTGCATATTTTCAAACCAAATAATGTGTTTGTTTGGTTAACTCTATAACATGGAATACAAGCTGTATCTTTAGAAATCTGTCTAGAAGATCGGTAGCTCATGAACAGGAATGAACAAATATCTTAACTGAATGCTCTTTCATTCCCCATACTGCCAGCAAGAGTCTACTCTTTTAATATTGTGGTGAACTGGAAAGTTCATGGTTCAGTGCTTAAGCCTCAGAGCTGTCTCCCCAACTATTCCTGGCTGCCAGTATTTTACTTACTCAACAGGAAACTAATTTAATTAGTATAAAGAGTAGGCCGGTACTGATGCCTGTATAAAATTATTCCAGTTTTTAGAAGCCATACAGTGAAATAGCTACATCAGATGGAAAACAAAGATCAGAAAATTGACACAATGGAATACATGTTATCCTGTGTTGTCAAAGACTACTGCCTCTAATTAAATTACTGTGGTCTTGCAAGATCAAACCAGACGCAAGATTTCATTTGAAAGAAGTAGAAGCTGATAATAAATTTGAGCCAGGGTTGTGTTTTATATTACAGATCTCATCATCGTGTTTGTGACTAAGTGGGAAGATAAACAATCCATTAGTTCTTAGCAATACTCTTTTCTCCTAACGCATCTGTCTTGAAAACTTTTATAAAGTGGCAAATTCAAACAGTAGTTAAGAAAAAGTAACTAAGGTTTCAAATTTAATTTCTTCCAGATGTTTATGCATCTACAGTCTTCATTTACAGGATGATATGCTATCATTTCTTTGGGACTTCAAAATCACTTTTTTTTTCTTTTTTTGCAAGATAATAGATTGCAAATATTGAAAGATAGTTAATGTTTATTTTCATTTTCATAATTCAGCATTTGATCCTGTGCATTATGGCTACAATATCCATAGACTGCATATACAAGAATCATTAATTTGTCAGGCTTTTTGTGATGCATTATACCTTAGCTCCTTCCCAGCACTGGGAAGCTACCCTCACAGTGCATCCATGAGCTGAGATGGTGCAGGGGTGTTTATTTTACACACCAGGAGCTGAGGCGCAGGTATTAAAATGACAATTGTTAAAAATAAATCAATTTTTCCTGCCTGATTTCTCAGAGCTCCTAGCATCTTTTAGTGCTTAATGTGTTCTGATTGAATTTCATTCTGCAGTGACCTCAGCTGCAGCAGTGAATGCTCAGTGTATCAGTAGTCCAAACCAGGAACCATCTTGTATTATACGGAAAATTTGAGTTGCCAAATTCCTATTAGAAAAAAAAAATCATAAAATAGGTTAATATAAATTCCTTAGCATCATGTAGGAGCTGGGATATAATTTTTCTAGCATCACATTGGAGCTCTGGCAGAAACAGGACTCAAACGCAGTTTTCTAGGCATTCATCTAATGAAATTCTTTCTTGTCTCCTGCTCCAATTACTTGAAGCCTTCCAGCTTCCAAAATAAAGGAGTCGTGGGTCTAATTTTCAATAAAACTCACTGTCTTACAAAAGAGGCATATAATTCAGTCAGTGAATATGTCAAAGGTCTTATGGGGGAAGAAATAACCATAAGTAAAAGCATGCATAATATAGATTTAGAAGGAATAGACACAACATTGCACAAGCTTTTTTAACATCCAAAGCTTTCAGAAACTAAAGGGTTGGCAGAAGAAAGTTTGTGTGTAGTGAATCACAACAATGCCTTCTCTCACCTTCGTCAAGATCTGTTGTCTGTAGGATTCGTACCTTTCAACCCACAGTGTGAGGCCAGTCAGTAGCAGTAGGAGGTGATTGTCCTCTGTGTCAGGCTGACACAGGAGAAAACACTATGCACTGTGCAAACAAGCTTACCTGCTGTTTGTTGGACAGGAAATAATGTTGTGTGACCCAGGAATAATAGTTTCTATTGCTGCTGCTGAAAAGACGTGCAGCCACCTGACTGTATGCTCTTTGCCATCTGCCATCTGCTTTTCTGAGTCTTCTGTGCTTTTTTTTTCACCATCACATAATTTGGTGCTTCAGCCTGATTCCCCTCTCTTTGTCAAAAAGGAGCCAGCAATAGGTGCCTGTACTGATTATTAGGGGTTTGACTTGAAAGATATTTTTAATGTTATTCTGCAGTTTAATTCCTTTCACGCTCCCAAAGAATAATTGGTATTTGTGAGGATGGGAAGAGGAGTTGTCCATCCCTCTGCGTAGAAAAGTTAAATGTTATGAAAGGTGCTGCTTTCTCTTTCAACATGTTATCCTTCTGCCTGTTTTGTTTGTCTGCCTGTCCTGGTCAAAGATTCAATGACTGAGAACATGGCAAATCCTGGCTTTCTTGTTTAACCACTGTTACTCACTTGACATCACATTTGGAGCCTAGTTTGCACAAGATATATGAAAAGCAAAGAGCCTCACTTATATGCTCACTTAACTGCCAGGAACATTTTCCCCTCCCATCTGCTTCATTCATTATTATTTAAAAGCAAATCAGGAAGCAAAATTGAATTAGCCGAGTGGGTGGCAGCAGTGGAAAACAAGCCCTGTGTTGGCAGTTCTCCTGCCAAGTTCATGTGAAATTGCCCGTTTTAGCAGGCAGCTTCAGTTTAGCTTGGTGTGATGACATACGGGCCTGGAGGGTAAGAATCTATTTGCATATTATAGCAGCTTCTGCTGTGATACCTCATCATTTGTTAGCGGTGTTGCTGCCTGGCATTGGCTGCAGTCTGTCCTTCTATTCTGCCCTGCCCTGGCCTGCTCGGCACCTTTGCTGTCACCTCTGCTTTTTCCTGAGGTCCCTTCCAGCATCTTTGCCTAAGTATTGCTATCTATCGCCCTTAGCTACTTTGTTGGTTGCAAGCCATATGCAGGCTGAATGTCAGAAGCAACATAGGGAATCGCGTAACCCTCTCATCTAAGGGGCCTCCAGAATCAAAGGAGAGAAATCAAACCCTTACTTTGACTCTTAAGGATAAGTATTTTCTCAGAACAGTGGGAATACGTATTTTATATTCTAAAAATAAATAATGTACTGTGTACGTTATACATCAGTTCTAAACTTAATCACTTCTTAGGCATTTACAAATGAAAAATTAACTTCTTTGAATTAATAAAAATGCCCTGTTTCAAATATTGGTGTTCTAAAATTTTCCAGGATATGATACAAGTGTCCAGTGTTGTCTATTGTACTTCTGCATAAAGGAAGTATTGGTGCCTTACATTAAAATCCATGTGAAAGGGATACCACAACTTAGTCCATTAGGTAAAATAAGCCAAAAGGTATTTCAGAAACCATACTAATCCCAAGACCCTAAGCTGTTATTAGTGAGTTAACAATAACATTTCTTATTTCAAAAATCTCCTTTTCAGCCTTCACTTACTACATGAGGAAAATAATTAAAATAATTCTGTGCAAAGCTCTTTCGAAGTACAGAGTATGTATCTCATTGAGTTTACAGTACCGTTATTGTAGCCTTTACTTGTAGGGATAAAAATGTTCTGATACGTGAGAGTTACAGGCTGTTGACATTCCTTCAAACTACTTATTCTAATTTTCAGAACTTCCAGTGCCTTTTTTGGATCACTTTTTTTTTTTTTCCCTAATTTTTAACATACACTACTGCTAGTTTTTACTTTAGAATCCTTTGTTTTGGGAATACTGAAAAGGGGAGAAGAGAAACCTTGCTGGTGAGACCCTATGATCTATGATCATTCACCTCAGAAGGTCTGACGTGTTGGGCAGGTCTCCTCCTCTCTGCTCCTACAGTGAGAGGGTTGTCTTATACCTGAGATGACTTTGTGGTGTCTGCCTGCTTGTAATGCAGAGATGACGAGTTCAGAGAAGTACAGAGAAATGGACAAATCCATCCCAGTCAGTGAACTGCAGTCAGATCCAAATCAAGCACTCTTGAATATGCATCTATTATCAAATGACTACTAAATTAGAGCATCAAGCATCACTAAGGCAGTTAGGTTCTATCACTGTTAATGTATCAAACCAAAGACTTACATTTTGAATAGGTTTCATTCTGTGGTAACCCAAATTACGAAGTACCTGCTGAGAGTGAGAGATGTAATCACTTCTCTGACCCCAGCAGTAGCCTCTTTGTTGCTACCTGTGCCAAGATCTGAACACATCACCTATGGACGAAGTGCTTGGTTAATTCTTGGTTCATTCTTTACAAATGAGCTAGGTACTAACTTACTCATATAACTCTTACAATCTTTCTAAATTGTATTGTGTTTCTGGACAAAATTAAAAGAAGGCCATACTGTTTCAGAAGAGTCTATTAATCTGAGTTTGTAGGCTGTGTTTGTATGCAAAAGCATACAAGAATTCTGCTTGTAGAGAGCTATGCAGTACTCTCCCAGTGCATCTTTTCCACCTTCTTTTGAAAATTAGACCCAGAGCATGTGTCATGGAAATGCTGGTTATCATTCTGCACTGTTGCTATCTGCCCTTTTGTTTTCCCCTTTACTTCTCTCCTATCCTATACCAATTTTCAGCCACATGGCTTTGGTATTTTTCATAGAGCCCAGTTATATTTACCTGATTCATAAATGAATACAAGCTAGTCAGGCAGCTTGAACTTCAGTTGCCATGAACAAATGAGGACTTACGGGAGTGTCATGCTATTCAGTAATGCTAGAGAAGTTCCAGTTTGAGAAAATCTGTGGTAAATGAATTTATGTGCCCACCCAGAATTATTTTAATTAAAATCATCTATGATTCTTGGCTGCTGCTTTGACTATGAAGTACTTACAAATAAGCTTAATAGACATGCTTGTTTTTTCCACAGCTGTAAAAATACATATTCTGCTACATTACTGTTTTTTTTATCTGATTTATTTAAATAGTTAGGTAAAGATGCAGTTTGTAGAGAGTTTAGAGGGTCAAAATCCTATTTAATTAACTTATACCCACTTGGGAAGCAGCCAAGGCAGAATAATGCAGTGAAAGTAAGCTTCAAATAATATGAAATCTTTGAAAAGGTCTAACCACCTTCAGTGAAAGGCTTTCCTGTTCTTAACCTTATGCCATTTAAACTATTTAAATGAGCTATGCAAAACTCCCCATTTATAATGGAGCTTCAAAACAAAAGATTATTTCTTGCAGTTCCAAGAAAACTGATGCTTATGGTACTGCAAGAAAAGCTCTTAGTCCTCTATCTGACCATGATCCTTGTCCTTGCATGCCATAAAATGCATGGAATGTTACACCTGATTTGGCATCTGCTGTTTTTGCCACATATATGAAACCTCGTGTGTGTAAAAACAAATATTTCAAAAACAATCAGGATTGTGGGGAAAGCCTCTGTGATATCTGAAGGAGGCCTGATTTTCAAAGGATGTAGTTGTTCCACATTTTCTAAAAATTGTGTCTATGTGAAGTAACCACAATTTGGGTTTCACAAATCACATGTTATAATTGAGCATCTTAGTCATACAAATGGAAAAAGCTCTTACCCACAGCCAGAGTGGGAACTATGAGAAACAAAATCACTGAGCTGCTTTGTGATCTCTCCATGCACTAGACAGGAGATCCTCACTGCTGTGTTGATGCTCTATTGAGATGCCAATTCTGGAATGTTTTTTCAATTTAATGCCACAGAGACCAGACCACGCTGTGGAAATATATCTGTTTGATGCTCCATATGGTTTCGTATGTAAAAATGAAACTGACAGGGAAAAATTCAGCTGGCCTGAAGCTGCCAGTAACTGTTTCTAATGTCATAAATTTTTAGCAATGATTCCAAGAGGGGTTTGTACAGATGAAAGGGCTATAGGAAGTACCAGCAGAACCAATGTGGAATGAGCATGGAGGCAGCTAATATTCCATATAGATGCCAGTGCTTTTGTCCTGCCCCATTCTAGTCTTAATGACTGTTAGTTTGGGAAACAATTCAAGCTTGGAAAGGTCAGCTCTAAAGACTTCCTGATCTCTCTGTCAATCATTCTGTATGACATTTGTGGAGTGGGTGGGCACATAGATTAAGAGCTTTGGACATAATGATATTTGGAAACATATTCCAAAATTTAAATATATCTATTACTTAATCTTGCCATTCATTTAATATGCTGTAATTGTGGGAAAGATCCTTGTGTTTCAGCATGTGAGGTCTACATTCTGTTTAATTGTATGTGTGCTTAAGAGTTGCAGTACTGTCCTAAAAGTTTCATTTTAATTGACATGACCATTTTGGCATGATGTTTGGTCTCTGAAAAGCTACAGCAGCAAATAGACTGTATAACCAGATGGCTCTTACAAATAGCAGCTTTCAGCTAGAAGGATCTAAGCTATCCAGAATATGACTGTAATTATGTCTATTTGGTCCAGTTAAAACAAAAGCTGTTAACTCCACATTCTGGATTAATTAAAAATTGCTTGCTGGTTTAAAAAGTACTCTTTCTGAAAAGAAACTCTAGGAAAAACACTACCAAAAAATATAGGTGATTTTTTTTTTCTTAATTTAGCCTTCCCTCTATCTTCTTTTTCCTTTTCCTGAACGTTCAAACTCTCTTCTCCAAAGAACAACTGACAAACATAACTTAATCCCAACCTGCCTGTAGATACTTTCAAGCTTCTACAACGATTTTGGTAACGATAATCATTCACGGTGTTTTCTCAATGTTAGTTATTTGGGAACTGAACTAATTTATAGTGTTGTGGATCCATTGCAGAGGTATCTATAAGTTCAAAGATATCTTTGGTTCTCTTAAGTTGATTAAAAAAATGATCCACACCAATTTCAAGACTGTGCCTCTGCTGCTTTGCGCTGGTTTGCATGAGAAGCATTACATTTGTTCCAAGAGCACTTATCTTTCAAAAAGAAATATGTAATATTAGCAATTATATGTATACAAAATGCCCTATTTTAAAGAACATATGGATACATCAATCTTTGCATGAGGTAGTGCCTAATTTTCAGTAGGAGGTGAATGCTAATGAGTCATCTGGCAGGCATTTAATCTATTGTACGTCATTTTCTCCAGCAGACTGCTCCAGCAGGATACAGCCTAATAGCTCTATGGCAACCATGGGGATAAAAAACATGACAGGGAGAACCATGAATAAATTTCTGAATAACTTCTCTGAATGTATTATTTGGATGGGGGAAGAGGAGTGAGACAGTCAGGCATGTCATCACATCTGACTTATGAACTGGTCAGCTGATAGCAGAAAAGTGTTTAAGTTCAAGTTGACAAATAGCAGACTGGCAGACCTGAGATTGGGAGTCAGGAAGCTTCATGCATGGTATGGATTTGAGTTGGGGTCTAGCTGATCTGCTCTCCCTGAACACTAGGTTTCTTCATCCAAAGCTAAAATCATATAAAGAATCTGAAACATTTCTATCCCTTCTCAGGTCTCTGAGCTCTGATTCAATATAACTTCAAGCTTCACAGTCTGTTTAACATCTCCCTGACGTGTTGGTGGACCAATATATTTGTACTGAAAAGAAATGGAAACTAACCCCCAAAAATGCAAGAAACTTGTAGTTAGATGCTTGGGCTCTCAGCCATGTCTTGTTTGCTGTTCCCTTGAAACATGCATAGGAGATTATCCTTATTAGGCAATCTTAGGGGTATTCCCAGACCTTCTGAATATAGTTTGCTTTCTTTTTAATTAGTAGGTCATTATGTGACTTCTGTCTGCTTCCCTAAATAGCCAGCTAAGGCAGATTTTTCTGTGTTTCTGGATACCTGAAAATAATTAGTCATTTGTGGGTTTGAGGTGGCTTCAGCATTCAGAAAGTGAAGCTTTGCTGTGAGCAATGCACTAGGGAAGTGCTGCTAATGAAAAATAAGGATGTAATTCCAAGATTTTTATCTTTACAGGCAAGAACAGCATGAAAAAAGTTCTCCTTAGCTCTATCTGGGCAGCTCCTTCATGCTCTCTTACCAGTTTTCAGTCCCTCTAGTTGTGCTGGGGCAACTATTTATAAGTTTACATCAAACTGAATCACTGAGAAGACCTGGGTTTAACATAATGCCACTTCTGATACTTCTATTTATCCATTGTACAGGGGGAGCCACCGGGCCATTTTATTAGAAGAAGTAACAGGAATACAAATTGCAAGGCAGGAATTAATAGTAAGTGAGCTTTACAGGCAATGGGGATTTCTTGACTTTGCCACAAAGATGAGACATTGTGGAAGGGTACGAGCCTCCAGCCTCTTTGCTTCTTCAGCAAGAAGAAATCTATCACCATAACTAACAGACTATTTTTGCTTTCTTTTAGATATTTTAATTAAACTGTGTACAAATTTGATTCAGGCATAGCATTTATTGACTCTGTCAATAGCAGGTATTTACTCTGTTTCAGAGTAAAGAACTGGTTCTATAGCTGAGATAAGGATCCCACTGTGTCAAACATAGGCAAAAAAAAAAAGTTTTGGTCCTTTCATTGTAGGTCCAGTTCACATTCAGTCACTTTGGCCAGATGTTTTTGCAGGTATTAGGGTTAGAAACATAGTGTTTTAGGTACGCCACATCAATCAAAAAATAGAGGGAAAGGAGGAGATGGGCAGGGGCTTGTTTGGGTTTCCTGTATATTGGAACCCGGAGGATTTTATATTACATCTTTCAGTTTTTCTACTCATATAATCACAAGTGAAAAGTATATTCTTGCAAACAAACAACACTAATATTTTTCTGGTCATGATGCATGCTTTTCTTGTTTGTTTGCTTTTCTGATTTCTTTTTTTTTTTTAATAAAGTTTCTGTGGCTGTGCTTGCAAACTAAATCGAGCTCAATAACACTGCCATTTTTGTAACGTTGTCTGAAGTATTAGTTTTCCCAAGCTCACTCACAGAGGGCTGTGCTTTATTCTCAAAAACTAGAAGATATGTAGTAGATTCATTCCTGGCCATTTTTCATGTGAAGCCTTATTCAAATGGTAATTGTAAAAGGCTTTGTGGACTTTGTTCTCCACTCAAAGAAAAAACTTCAGCTGTGGACAGCTAGGGCAGTAAGGAATTTTTTGCTGAAAGACTTGGAGAAAACTAATTTGGATGTTACCACAACCACTCAAAACTTTAAGGTATACCTACAAATCAACTGTGAAACCAAACATGTTATTAAATGTCATTGGAAGTGAATACTGTTGATAAAATATTACGGCAGTGGTCAGGACTCGTATTCCTTTTTTTCCTAGCAAGGCACACTATGAAGGAATTAATTATAATATTTTGAAGAGAGCTGCGTGCAAAACATTATGCTTGGTTGGTTTGCAATTATTGATATGCATAAATGCTACTTAGCAACCAATGTGTAGTTTAAGGGTTAGTCTTCACTACAGAATCAACCTCCCACATTTGCCTGTTGGAGCACAAAGTTCTAGGTGATGCAGGATTCCCATTTTGGACTACTATTATATGCAAAGGCAAAATATGGAAAACTGACAGTCCAAGTAAGGATTTCAACAAGCACCAAAGTTCGCAGCTGTTTTAATACTATATTCTTTTGTTGAACTTAACTGTATTTATGTAATTTGAACTGTTGGTGGCTTTAACTAAAATTGGGCACTCATTTGGGCAGACATTCTAAACCCAAAGGCTAGAATGGAAAACAAAATCTCTGTTATGAAACAGAAGTTGCAGGGGGATAAGGTGAACTGCCTATGGGGATATTCAGTAGCAAAGTCAGATCATGGTTTCCTGCTTCTCAGCTCCATATCCACTGAGCTGTTCACCTTTACTAAGGTTATGCCATGTTGTTTACCTCAGTGTATGTATACTCCTAAAATTGGTTTGTTCATAAATCTGTTTCTATTCCAATGTTTTATTTTCCGACTGGTGCACAGTCCTCATCCAGCACTCAACTCTTTCAGGGTCATCCCTTCATCCACTCTGGCAGCAGGCAGTGATCCTGTGGTCACCTTCTCATGCAAATTACTTTGTCTGGAGTTCGGCACAAAGCCCATCTGGGAAAAAGAAATTGTGGGAAAACAAATTCTGAAGACAGTGAAGTGTTTATATAGAACCTATATTCTGATTCATACATGAGCAGTGTATGAAAGAATATACAGCAGTATCCACGGCAGAGCATACAGTCTGGTAGATCCAGCACATGTAAGAATAAAACCAGACATAGTAGAAAAGAGCTAGGAAAGGGAACAGACAAAAGCATCAGTAAATGCTTTGTTAGTTATTTGTCAAGTGTGATTTACTTTTGTTGACTGTTAGTAGTTATTTTTATGATGTGTAAGTATCCCATGAAGTATTGTGTTCTATGAACAGCCAGCATTTACCGTGATAACAGAGAGGTGTCAGCTGAAGTTCAGTGAGATTTAATGTTACTGAATAAATGTAAAGCAAATTTTAAAAGGTGCATATAAATAGTGAAAGGTGAGAATGTCCTCTCTTTATACTGTGCCAACATAAGAAAAAGAATTGCAAATCACATTCGTGTTGCAAAGAAGGTTACGACTGATGTTTTTGCCACTCTGGTATCTCACCCGTGTTAAGCTACGGCTTCTTTAATACTTCTCTTTCTACAAAATCTTGAGTTAACTGACCATATGAACACATGCTTCCTCATGAACTGAAATTAAATTGACTTATTAATTCATCTTCATTAAACTCCTAAATATTCCTCTATAACCACATCTCAGAGAAGAGATGTTCATTTCTGTGCTATTTTAGAAGCAATATAAATTCACCATTTTCTCTGTGTGTTACAAGGTGTTTGAGCTGAGGAATCACATACCAACCTGCAGCAAAGAATATTTTCCTCCACACTTCTCAAGCTGTTAAAAAAAAAAAAAAAAAAAAAAAAAAAAAGCACCATAGTTTTTCTAGTGTCTTTTTTTTTTTCCTTTTAAATAAATTTTTAATGACAGCCTTAAGTCTTACCTCTCCAGTGTATTTTGGGCTTGGGTAACTAGACAAAACCAAAGCCCAGCAGAAAGCAATTGTAGCAATCTTATATTTAGCCTTAGTGAACAGTGTTCCTTAGGAACCACAAACAAGGTGCAGTCCATCCAGGAAAAGCTTTCAACAAAGCTGGGCCGCGCACTGAAGACCTCTGAAGATATGCAGAGAAACTTTACAGGCAGCAGTCTGCTGAGCTTTGTCCATGGGGTAATTCAGAGCCTGAGCTAACAGTTCTGCGGATCATTTATTTTTCATGTATCAGAACAATTGCTTTGCTGTTATATCTCACAGAAATAAAAGTTCCCACAGAAAGACAGTAATTCCATATTCTAAAGCATGTATTCATAGAAATATTTTCTTTGCACCTTCGCTTTCCACACATGCTCATATGTATGTGTTATTTGCACGCTTGTGTACATATACTGCAGACTGATATAAAATGTGTGTGTATGTACATATGTATATATAGATCTGAAGAGGAAAAAGAATTTATGGGAGGCTGGCTGGATTTAATTTGTCTGCTTGTATTTAGCACTTAAGGGCTTATATACTCAGTTTGCTCAAAAGAGTGAAGAAGTACTCCTTGCTTATGCCTCAAATCAGAAATGCATGAAGTGCAGCTGCAGAGATAATACATTCTCCCCAAAGGCTTTGGCTGAGCAAATTAGGTGTCAATGGGGTGCCTGCGCAGGCAGTACTCTCTCTAATTAGTCTCTTGAGCCTAGTTGGTGGCGGGTATAAAATGATCTAATCAATTGGTCTGTGTCTGATGGTACGTGTAAAAATCCTGGCAGGCAGAGCTGTCTCCCACAGGTCACTCACCTGCACAGCGGGAACGCTCATTTTCATTTTTCATCTCCTCCATCACATGATGCTGACAGTTGGTTTTAAGAAAACGGAATCCAAAAAAATATCTGGTTCATAGGGCATGTAGGTCACAATAAAATTGCATTATGGGTATTGGTGATCCAATTAATTAATATTTATAGCAACGAATTGCATGCAGATATTACCCGAGTGCAAATAATATTGATAATGTTTGGTTGGCTTTTTAAAATGACTTCTATAATGAAGAGAGGAACAAAAGCTGTAGGGGAAAAATCACCTGTTAATATCGTACTTCTTTTAGAGGGGATGAATGGTATCTGCAGCATGTATATGTCTGGTGGAGGGAGAGAATGAATATATTGTTGATGATATTAAATACCCCATGTTTCAGCTCACAGGAATGCAGCATCTCCAGCTGTCAGCTCACATTTTGCTTTTAAATCTGGTGTTGTAGAAGGAATACTCTTATAATAATGCTAAATCAGCTGCAACGTAAATAGACCTGCACTCTGGGTATGCTTTGCATGTTAAGGACACTGCGGGAGCACAGCTCCACCCAATTTTATAATTTATACAGAAATTAAAAGCACCTAGAGAAGGATGCTGATGCTGCCAAAAAGAGCATGTACTGAATTGGTGATTTGCATTTTTAAAGGAAATGGCATTATTTTATTAATTAAAATAATGGAAAATATTTGGGATCTGAGGGCCATTGAGTCATCCTCCTCTGCCTCATGTGCTGAGTGCATGATTAATGTTTAAATTATAAGCTTTGGTATCCTTTGTTACATCAAGAGCTCGTATATTCTGACACTGGCCGTTACCATTTTAAGGTGGGTGAAAACCTGATTTTATCCCACTTAGGATCTGTGCCAAGCAGGATGTACGCAGCAGGTGATTTCTCTACATAACAAATATACAACTGAGTTATTTGATTTAGGTTGCTTGATATATATATTTTTTTTTCTTTCAAGTGCATCATTACCTTGCTTGTAATCTTCCATTGGGTTCAGTAACACATCGTGAAAATCAAAACTGCCTGGACCTGTGGTAAAAAAGAGTATAAGTTCATTTTTAAGGTGGTCTGTTTCAGGGCCCTTTTTTCTTTCTTTCTTCTTTTTCTTCTTTTTCTTCTTTTTTCTTTTTTTTTTTTTTTTTTTTTTTTTAGAAAGGAGATCTGAAAGAACCCTATTTTGCTCTTGGGAAATCACAAGTTGTAAATATTCCATTTAACAATTTATGCTTCTATAAGCAAAGCTGTGACCAGAGGCCATAAACACAATCTGCCAAGTCACAAAGCTAAACTTTGATTTGGCTTGATCGGGAAAATGTATTAAATTCTAAGCAAGGGTATTTCTAAAATACATCTTTAAAAAATGCAAACATGGAATCCTAGGCCATCTGGGGACTGAACAGCAGCACTGTGTGGCGAGTCTTGCTTCAGGAACTGCCTCGGGTCCTGCTTGTGTGAACAACCCATGCTTCAGTTCAGCAGCCTCACTGGAGAAACAATGCTTTTTTTAATAAAAAGCCTGGTTCCCACCAATCTACAATTTCATGTTTGTTTTACTGTGGATTTTCTGCTGTGGACAAATAGAGACCCTGTTCTTCCTCCGGTGTAGGGCGGTGTCTACGGATGTGACACAGCAAGTCTTGTTGTAAGGCAAACAAAAAGGGAAGGAGGCCTTCTGCCCCATGGCACAGTGGTTACAGCACGTCCCTGAGGGCCTCGCTGTGTCAGCTCCTTCCTCTGCCTCAGGACAGGTGAACCTCTGTTCCCCATTTCTCAGGAGGAGGCGTTAACCACAAGGCAGAGGGAAGGGATTTCACCTGTTGACTCCACTTGGAATCATCAATAAGCATTCAGTGAGCTGGGGACTCCATTGAAAGCATTATGTATTCCCCAGCAAATGTATTCCTAGCCACTGGGCCTGTTCCTGTAAGGATTTTATACAAAGCAGAACTGCCTCAGCAGACAAAACTCAGGGTTCAACATCAGAACCACCTGGCCATCGGGGTGCTGATGGGAGCAGCAGGAAGGCTGTGCACAAGTCCTGAATGGGGCAGGGAAGTGCATCTTCAGAGAGATGGGGATCACCAGCCATGCCCTGGTTCTGCTTGCATTCTGTCTTCTAGTCTTCCCCAGCCAGGTCCACTTGGGAAATTTGGAATTAAGTCACCTTTCTTTTTTCCATTGAGTTTCCTGTTTGATCTCAGCCTTGTTCTGCATTGATGCTGGCAGCAGTTGCACTATGCTAAGGTTATTCCCTGTATTAAATGGTGGCAGCTTTGTTTATTTCTAGGGAAGCTTTTAGCATTACAGGGATTGATTCTGAATGTTCACACTTCTGATGAGGGAATTCCCCATCTCCGAGGCTCAAGGCCTGCCTTTGGCTTGGTAACGTGTGATCAGCTTTGCCTGCAGAGCCATACTTGAAGCCAAAAAATGATTTAAATTTTAGCATATCCCCAGGAGAAATGTGAGGTTGGCCTCCCTTGGATAGTGCCTTGAGGTCAACTGATAGAAAAGTGAACTGATAGAAAGAAAAAGCTCTCTGTAATTAATGTAATTATCTAATTAAGATGCAATTTTCATCAAATCTGAGGAGTTTGGTAACTCTTACAGAAGCTTCTTTGTCTTTTATCATTTAGTCACTTGTCCTTAATGTTACAGCAGCATTATGGCAGGTTCTGGAACTCCAGCAGTTTGGGCTTAACCTGCAATCAAGCACTTGCCCTGTCTCTGTGCAGAATCAGGTTTCCAAATAGCAAGTTTCCTCCTTTTTAAGGGTGCTCTAAAGTGGTCATCCCCCAAAAGTATTGTGGTTTGGTTTGGTTTTATTTTATTTGGTCTGTTCTTGTGGGTTTTTTTAAGGAAGGCGGACGTAGGATTTGGCAACCTTGTTTCACCAGTAAGCAGCAGTGAATCTCAGCATGTTCCAAATATTGCTTTTCTTTTTGAGTTTATGAAGAGTAAACTAAACTCTAATTTATTCCTTGAAACAAGATTTATTGGGGCTTCAGCCAGACTCCTCGGCCCTGGGGACTTTCATGTGGAACAGACATTCCAGAGGCATTTGGGAAACAACCCAAGCAGGACTCAGGAGGTGGCAGACCAAGCTCCAGGAGATGCTGCCGTGCATCATTAAGAACAGGCTTTTGTTAATCCAGTTCAGGAGTTCTGGCACTTGAAGGGCAGAAGAAGAGCTCTCGAGAACCACGACAGGAACGCTGCGTACTGTGAAAGTCAGATGTAGTGTAGAGATTAGGCTGTTTTGATGAAAGCCACAATTAAAATTTTATGCTTGAAACTGATGCCTTGTTTTTCTCCTGCTTTTGAAATGAGGGCTAGACTAGATTCACTGGCACCTGCATTGAGTTTGATTTAAATAGTTCTAGGACATGCTAATTCAAACCAGTTCTAAGCTCAATGAATATTTAATTTTAAGTTTTCTTTTAATTAAGTGCTAAAATTTCTCCATATCTGATTGTCTTCCTGAAACTACATTTTAGAAGGGTAGCAGGTTTGTAGTTAGAATCCTTGGTTTTGAAAACCCCTGTAAAACAAAAACATTTTGAACTTCATAAAACTACAGAATTTCTCAACATTATCAGAAAATGCAGTCCCACCTTATTACTTGGCATAGAATTCTACCTGAACATTTATTAAGAGCTAAGTATGCTAATTATAAAATCCCTCCAATGGCTCCAGTCTATCTAGCTTTCATTTAGCCCTCACCGAGCTGGTCCTGCAGTTGTTAGTTTTGTTTTAAAGTAGTGCTTCCCACGTTGTTGGCCTGCCTCCTGCTTGGTGTAAATCTCAGGGATACCGCAGTACATCCTTGTAGGTCCAGTCACTGCATTGAGCCTTTCTAGCCAGGAACCATTAGCAGAGGGAAAGGCAATGTAAGCAAAGCTCTTGGTGCAATGCTTACTTTCTGTATATAAAAGGAGAGGTTTTTGTTATCTTTTTTATAAATAGAAGAACAGCCATCTAAAGGTGTTTGAACGTAGTGTGCTACATTGCTCTGTAACTCGGCAGTGTTTACAAAAGTGACATAACTGTGAGGTACCTCCAATAACTCTTGGGAAGTGAAGCTGAGGAAACCTTTCTACAGCCTGGTCACAAGTGTGCCTGTGAAGCTGAAGGGGCAAAAAGAGCTTGTAAACTCCTGAAGCCATGTCAGCAGCATTCAGTAACCTTCCTTTGCATTCTTGGGGTGTGACCACCCCAAGAGAGCTGACAGTCTATATATATAGCTGCCTGTAATTTCCATGGAGAATGTGAGCGCTGATGGCACCTCTGAAGATTAGCACTTGGGACAGATAGACATGAATATGGATAAACATATCTCACTTAGGCAACCAGCACCATGAAAACATCAGCGTTCTAAGCTTGTTTTCTTGAGGTTCCAGCTCTAAAAGTGCTTCGGATGTTTGTTCTTCACTCTGAGCTGGTGTCTTCAGAACTGGCTTTGGACTAATCTATTATATACCAAGTGAAAAATCATTTAAAAATGCAAGTCATGAAGCTTATTATAATTTATATTGTTTCCTTACAGGATTAAATTTACCAGTTTGGAGGAGGGAAACAAAAACCTAATGAGGAGGCCGACACGAGGAAGGAACCATGGCCTGTTTCCTTTCTTTATGGTGGATTTCATTCAAAAGAAAATTGAAGCTGGCAAGACCCTGTTTTTCCCTGCAATTTATTTAAAACCTTGCACGCATTTTGGATACCTTGTGATTTCAGAGAACTATGTGAAGATTAAGCTTTTGCTTACTGATACATGGCATGTACTCTTTCAGTCTTTTGTGTTTGATTTTGTTTGATTTTCCACTGCAGCGCTGCATCTTTGTAAGGATTTTTATGCTTTCACCAGCAATGTCTTAAATACATTAAGACAACACATTTGGTGTTCACACTTCTTCAGTAATGACTATACAAAAAAGCCAGCGGTGGCATAAAGGACTGTGCTTTCTTTGAGAGTCGTGCACATATTGCAACCAATGGGAAGACTATTTCTGCCAGAGCAAGCCCGACTTGGGCTGACAATTACAGCGCCTTGCCACTGTTCCTGAAGTGGTGTTAGGTTCTTTCTTTTCTCGTATCCTCAGACCATTTATATCCATTTTAAAAACATGGCAATAACCGCATGTTTACTTCAGCACTCTGAATTTGGTTACTCTGCTTAGGCTATGTAGCATGCCAGTTTTTGAAATAGGCCTGCGAGAAAGACAAAGCAAAAATGAGATGCGCTCAGCTGACAGATATACAACAAATTCTTTATGGTTTTATTCCCTTTTTGAGTATTTCTTTCTTTTGTGGGTCTTGGCTCACATCTCCATGTCTTTCCTCATGCTGTTTACCTTTTGGAATGTTTTCCTGAAACGAAAAAAGAGATTCTGAAACGATTCTGTTTAATTCAAGATACTAAGGTACAGAGAAATTTTTGTTGAATGAGCCATTAAGTTCTAAGTGTGTTATTTTGCTCCTTACGAAGCAAAAGAGAGAGTTTTCCTTATCCCAAATGGTTTGCTGTTCCACACCAAAGCACTTTTCAAATTGTTTTCTGTAGGTATCCCGATCTGATTGGAAGGCACTACCAGATGATGTGTCTTTAAATCGCTTTTCTGAATGAATCATTCAAATGCAAACTTTGCAAGAAACAAAGCTGTGTGATTTTAGGCGAGGAAGCCCCGGCCACATTGTGGCTGGGGAGCACATTGTGTTCAGTGGTGGATAAAACTGCCCTGAGCATATACAATGCTTTGCATTCAGAAAGAGCAGGGCCGATGCGAAATCCGCTGTTGAGTTATGCTCCTGCTCAGACAGAACCGCTTGCTAGGCAATATTATTCTACACATAAATTTGACATCCCTTGCTTGCTGGATGCCTTGAATTACATTTTTAAGAAGTGCAGTAACACTTGGGTTAGCTTTCAGTGTTTAAAAGGAGGGGAAAAGGATTTGTGCTACTGCCATCTTATTAAACTCCAGCAGTGTTTAATAAGAAAAGAACACCCAATAAGGCAAATCCTTGAATGCTCAAGTAGGTACGAAAGGCCTCTTACTGAACTAGCATATGAGTCTACACTTTCAAAGAGTTGAACCATGGAAATATTCTCAATATTTGCACAGCCATTAAAACACAGTTTCCCCCAATGACATCTCTCTTTCAGGATCTGGTAAAAGCCATCTGAAAGCCACTTTCAGTCACAATCCTATTTAGAAGTTACTACAGTTTTCCTCCTGTATTTAAGAGGGGAAAAAAAGTGACTACTGAACTTTTGACTTAATCACACACTGAAACTGCCTTAGACGTGGTTTGTTTGGCTTTCGTGTTTCTTTTTTTGTAAGAGAAAAGTCTTTTATAAATTATCTTTGCTACTGAAACGCTGTGCAGTTTGATGATTGAAATTAGCTATTTTTAGAAAAAAAATCATGCTGCAAAAAAAATCTGAACAATTTTTGAAAATGTAAGATTTCAATTAGGAATATAAAGGTAGTTTCATAGATACATTTACTGGGCAGCTTAAATTGGGATGCACACAGTTATTCTGCTCAGCTGAACCTCTAAAGGTTTAACATAGAGACTGATTCCCTAACTGTTCCCACAAGCCTAGCATATTGCTGTCCATAGTGAATCATGTCATGTTTGCTTATGGTGTGTGTGTGTGTGTATGTGTACACATGTGCGTGTGAGATTATCTCCTCTGCTCCATTCCCACTTTTAAGCTGACCACTGAAATAATTAGAGTTGGTCCAAAAATCTTCAAACACAGTTGCCCAAAGCACACAAACATCTGGGTTCCTCAATAGTAACTTGATTTTCGGCAGCAGTGGGTCTGTCTTGGCCACTGATCAGTTAAGGAATGACCCGAATCTCTTGAGCGCTTCCTTTCTGGTTCTTCCGACTGCCTTTGGTGACACAGGTTTGCTGTCACCTGCAGAGGTCTTTCTCCCTGCACTAAGGGTACCTGCTGCACATTATTCTTCTGGATCACGAAATCTTCTGGGAAACCTGAATTTTTATTTTATTTTGAGAAAATGGGAGTACCTTTATGCAGAGAATGGACTGTACAGCCTTTTTTTCCCCTTTTTGTCCTTTTTGTCCTGTCCTGCATCAGCAACCTGACAGACCCCCTCAGTTAGGGTCCCCTGGCAGTCATGCCACCTTTCCAGCATCTTGCAGGTTTCCGCCACATCCCTGCTCAGTGCTGATGAATGCACTTTTTAAACCCCGTCAATGTCCTTGAGGCAGTCAGGGAATATCAGTAGCACTACCCTCTTTTATTCTCATCCTTCCCAAACCAGTTCCCTGCAGAATATTCAAAGGGACAAGAAAACAATCAGCCTGGTCTTCCAGACATGTTGCAGGTCTTGGGAGTGCAGTGTTTCATGCCATCAGCAGTCAAAAGTTAGTTTAAATGGATGGTATTCTGTGGGACACAGTCCTTGAGAAACTGTGGGACTCACCTGGATGGAGCTGACAGCCTTCAGCAGTGTAATTTTTGTTTTCTTGCCTGAGCCCCAGCAGATCCTTCCTGATGATACCGAGAGGATATGGCTCAGCTGCAAGAGGGATGAGCAGCCACAGGGCAACAGTAGGCAGATAAAAGTGGGAGGGCGTATTCTGACTCTGTGCAATATCAGGTGAACAGGGAAGGGAAGGTGGTGATAGAGATGGCCTTTGTGATACAGTGATTCCTTACAAGTTCACATTCACAGAATGCAACTTTATGTCTTGGTCCCACTCCAGACGAGATCAGCTCAGCTCCAATCCACACCCAGCAGGCACAGCACCAGGCAGGACTCTCCAACACTCAACAGTACACTGCTGTATGACATTCCAGGTCATTGAGTCCTTCCAATTCTCACTATTTTTTAAACAGGATCATGTTTTAGGATAATGCCAGTAAATGCAACGCTGAAAATTCAGTCAGCAGTAGACAGAGGCACCGGGGTTTCCATTTTCTCTTTGTTGTGTGGAGATTATGGACTTCAGACTCCTGTGGAAGAGGGTAGGGTAAAAAATTCCCTTTGGCTGGTGGGTGACATCTACTCCTATGTGCTGTATATCAGTGCACACAAGTGAATGTGTAGTCAATGCTCAGTATGCTCATAAACAAAATACTCATCTGTGAATATAACTGGGTTTTGTAATCTTTGTTATATAAAACGTTTGGGCTGTACAGACTGGGGAGCAAAACACTGACACCCCATATAAATAGAATTATGTTGCATTACTGAGCATAACAAAACTCTCCCCTACCAACAGTCAGGTGGAGTGACTGTATGTTACTGCCTTGCATTTTTCACGTGAGCAAAAAATCTGAAAGTGAAGGATGCACTAAAAATTCCCATCCTCAAAATGCATTTCAATGGTGCTGCATACAAAATCCCAGCTTGCCAGCTTCCACGCGGGTTTTCGTATGGTGCACTAAGAGATGTTCTTTTTTTAACAAATAAAAAGGGAGGGCTGGTACATGAAAACAATGTTAATGTAATTAAATATATATATATAAATATATTCTTCAGAAGAACAGCATAGTAAGCAGTACAGTAAATAAATGTTGCATTATTTGTTACACCTTGTAATTTGTCTGTATTATGAAAGATGTAATGGTTTGTCAGCTATAACTGTTGTTTTCTTGTAACATCATATTGAATAAAGTGTAGCAGAATCTCGCTCCTCCTTTGTATATGTGGTGTAGACCTAAATAATGGAATAAAGCCTTTCTTTTCTGTTTTGTTCTACAGCAATTGAATAAGAGATGGTTGTAAACAACAGATTTTTATGAAATGGAAAGCGCCCAGAAGCAGGCAGGCGTTTACGCAGCAATTAATTGAAAAGATCAGGCACCAATTCAGCCAAACACGTGAGCTTAATCAAAATTAGCAGGCTACATGGGACAAGGCTCTGTGCACAGCACACTTCTGTCTATGCTAGTTACTAAGTTCACTGTCTGCTGTCTCTTTCCATGCCTTGTATCCCTGTGTGACAATATAGGTACAGTACACTGGCATTTAACTGAAGGTGGTAGAATTTGAATCTGTCTTTGTGCAGAGAATAAACTCAGGCTTATTGCAGCTTCTCTTGAAATAAAGACCTGAGAGTTCTGGTGGAAAATTATTTAAAGCACAGTTTTTCACAACCTTGATGCAGGAGCTGGATTTACACCTGCTTGTACCTGCTTATTTATCTCAGTCAGTAAGAAAGTGCTGCTTGGGTTCTTACCTCAGTTTATTTGTGCATTACAGCTTTCAACAGGCAAGTGCTCACATACAGTGATATAATCAATATGCACCTTCAGTAATTTCCTTTCCATTACTTCTAGCTTTTTGATATCAACATCCTGTTAAGATCTATTTTTAGACAATGCACATTAAATCAATGCAGCTTGCACAGACTTGATTGGAATATTTGACTGAAGTGTCAGAATATGCTCTTTTAGCAAATGCAGGAGTCTGTAGGAATCTGTTGGTTTTAACATCACTTTGGTCTGCATGGGGGAGGGCTGGATGCTTGTGCTGGAAGCTACCAGCCTAGAGAATGGATAGAGGACACCAAAGTTCTGGTCTTGGCTCTGGCCAACTATGAATAATTGAAGATAAAATGTTAGTATTTTTCGGGCTAAGGCAATGTAGGTTGGCTGCCATCTCTCAGGTTTTACATGGGTAGCATCACGTTCTCTCCCAGCTCCAACAACAAAACTCTTCAGGAAGTTAATCCCCAGTTTTAAATCTAGCTGCCACAAAATGACATCAGCTACATCCCAAAGGAATTGCACCAGAAAAAAAACAAAACAAAACAAAACAAAACAAAACAAAACCAAAACCAAAACAAAACAAAGCCACCCAAGGAAACGTGTGTTCGTTTATTCCTAGCTTACCTCCTGATCTCACTGACCAGGGCACATTTGGGGTGTTGCCTTGCCACAGCCTCGATGAATGCCTTGTGCTTGCAGTTCTGTAGCTGATTTGTTTGGCACTCCTGACTCACTACCTGTGTGACAACTTTACCCTACAAATCTCTAAATACAAATGAGAACCAGGAATTATTACTGTAAAAGCTTTGTAAGTTTGAGCACTGAGTACCAGGAAGCACATTCGCAGTGAGCTTTTAATTATGTAGTATAATCCTTAAAACCGTCTCCTGACCCCCTTGGCTGCACTCCGAGCCTCTTTAGCCCCAGGGTTTTCTTTCCAAGCTGGCCTGGCTGCTGCAGCGAAGCAAGAGATGCATTTACCACAATAGCAGCCTCCCCTCCCCCGGCAGAAGAAAAACCAGGGGGAAGGTGTTGGAGCAACCTTCTGCCACTAGGTTAACACGCACAGTTTCTAAATAATGCCTTTCGTTGTAAACCTTTGCAAAGTAAACCCTACAGCAGCGGAAGGGCTTGCTGCTACCAGTGGGGGGTGGTGTTATGGACATTAGATTTGAGAAGCTTATATAGCACATGGGCGAGGATAAAGGGATACAAATCAGAGAGAAAAACCTGAAGAGATTAAAAAAAAAAATCCACGGCCAAGTATTTACTGTTCATTCCCCTTGTGAGTGGTGTTACATATTGTCTGCAGTGAGTCATGCTGAGAGCGAGCCAGGCACAATAATAGTGGAGAGCAGTCCTGCAGCCCCTTCGTTATTGCCTGCATTGGTTGAGACTGAGTTGGGCGAGAGAAAGGGATTCCAAAAAATGTTCCTTTTCTTCCTTTTCTCCTGTTTCCCAGAGGGCCTGGAGGTGATTGCTGGGGATGCGCTGCCGTGAAAGAACCTAAACTAAACTCAAACATAGCTAAACTAAAATCAAACATATTTTTACATTAATGTTCCAAGGGTCAATATGGTGATTCACATAAAACACATAACAGCTCTAAGAGTCGTGCAAGAAAATGCCACTGTGCTATTATAATCCAGTAAAGTCTTGAAGTCTAAAAAGGTTTATGACAGCCTAACCTTTCAACTGGAATTAGGATTGCGGTGTAGGTGTGCAGCATACAATCCAGCTAATTATAATAGTTTGCCCCCAGCTTCCACTCAAGGAGCTCAGAGGTATTCATGCACTGATGAGATGAGCTGTACACACAGCCCTGGGTTACGCTGTGAATATAAAAAGAACCAGATTTTGTGAAAGGAAAAAATAAACAGCCCCCCAGAACCAAGGCAGTGATTCAGCTCTCTATTTTCAAAGCTTTTCATGGGCACGAGCAGCCAACAGCATACTTTGTCTGGTGAAGACTGAACGTTCAAGATAGAATAGTTTAGAATAGTTTATCACAACAGAAAAATGTACATCTTCTGTCTTCAAAACAACTTATATTTCTCTGTACAGATAGATGGAAATATTACATGACAAAATGTTGTTATCAACTGCAAAGAGTTGTTTATTGCCCAGATGATGAACGTGGTGTCACTGCGAAGCAAGAGCCCCTGCATGAACCATCATGTCAGATTCACTGGGAAATGCTTAAACGTGAACTGCCCCTTGAACACTGCAGGAGACATAGGTACAACTGTCAAACTCTTCAGAGGCTTTCAGTTGCTCTCCAAAATCCATACAGCAAAGCAGAAGTGTCTTTCTACTTACAGACGTGGTTTGGTGGGAAAATGGTGGTGGTAGGTGAACAACTGGACTAGATGATCTTGGAGGTCTTTTCCAACCTTAATGATTCCACAATTCTGTGATTTTATGGAAGAAGCCCCTTTCATATAGCTAGGTGATATTTTATAGGCACTTCTTACCCAGCATGTTGTTCTGGCCCATTGCACCTGATAATTGCAAACCACTATAGCCACAACTTGCCCTTTTCATGTACATTGCTGACTGTCACAAGTGCTCGTCTCTCTACTGAACACCCAGAGAACAACCCAGCACATTTTGGAATACAACTGCCTCTTTGGTGGAGAAAGCAGTACTGCCACATCCACCATGTCCATTTCAGAAACCTGTATGCATCTGGGTGACAGCAGTGTTTTTAGTGTGGGCTGATTTTTAGCTTGCACTTGTGCACATTTAGTGACTAACTCAGAGTAGCATAACCCATAATTTTGGAGCCAGTCTATAAGAGGTTACAGGTATCTCAATCCTCTGCCAGCCCAGGACAGCAGGGAGCAAGCTCTGCTTGGCAGCGTGCAGCAGCCTGGCCCTTCACTGCGCCTCTGCTCCAGCTGCTTTTTTTGATCTCCACTCAAACACAACATCTGTGGGTGCAGCAGGACTGGAGGTGGAGGAAGCAGGAGAGAGGGCACCAGACGGAGATCTGCATGCTGTCTGGGCAAGGCCATGAGCCCGGTAGTTCATAGGAAGTGGTCATGGGCAAGTTTCCTTGGTTCAGAAATCAATCGAATGCTCATCCTCCTGCTAACCGGGCTGCTCTTTTCTGATCCCTAGATGCGAAGAGGACATTTGGATATCTTCCCAAGCCCTCTCCCCAAGCAACTGTAATTTAGATTTAAGGCAACCAATTGATCAAAGGAAAGAGGAGAGTCTTGGATGAGCCCTTACAAGTCCCTAAATATGAGGAAGTGTGGTATGCATTCACCTTCTGTAATAACATAGAGCTTTGAACACCTCAGTGTGCTTCTGCAGTATTACTCAGCTTGGTTTCCTGCACCAGCACCGCAGAAATAAACAAGTGTGAGAATACCTGGTTTTGGGGAGGGGAGGCTTGTGACAAGCACCCGTTCTGGGAAGCAGCAGTGCCACGTGGGCTGGAGCACACACCAACTTCACAAGGGAAAGAAAGGAGCCAAAGCCTGGAAATGACAGGAACATCTTACCAGAGGACGGATGACAAATCGGAGCTAAAGCCAGCTTTGCCTCCTGCCATCAGGACTCTCAGCTGCTACTTATTAGTGCAGTGAGCGCACTGTATTAGTGCAGTGTTACTGTGCATAAATCAAAATCCAGCCTCTGTGACACAGCACATCATTTGTTCACTTGTTTTCTCTCATCCCACCTGCCTGATATGATTGTATCAGGAATAAAATAACTTTATGTAGAGAAACCTGCAGTGCCCTTCAAAACACTGTGCTCGGTGAATTCCTGCATCTGTAAATCTGGCTGCTGTGCTATCCTCTCACCAAAATATTTTGACTGCAGGAATCTGTCTGGTACAAGAATGTGCCAGTAATAAACAAGGAACACATTTACATTTGCTGGGCTCACTGAACATCACTTTGGGTGCCCTGTTCTGAACAAACACCCACTTCTCAGAAGCCCTGCTGGCTCAGGCCCACCAGCACAGGCTCAGCGTCATGGTGGGAAGGCCACAGAAATGTCGCTGCACACAAAGCATGAAGGAGGCCCACCAGTAAGATGGGACCTTACACTGAAGCAACGTTCAAGGGGTATCCCACAGAAAAGGGCACCCCTGGTTGGAAAGTGCTCGTTATTGGCAGCATCAAGCTCCTGCTTGGTTGCCTGCTGCAGCCTTAGCCTGGTGAGCAGCCTGCCAGGCTCAGAGGGGGCCCTGATGGAGAACCAGCCCTCCTGCACGCCACCACACCTGCAAAAAATGTTCACTGACGTTTTTTGGAATGTTGTAGAAAATCTCTCTGTGAATGCAGGCCCTCTTCACCTCAGCCACAGCATCAGGCTTGCACAGACCTGTGGGGCAGAGCAGGCGCAGGGTTTTGGTTGCTCTTACAGCTCAGGATCCTCATGCTCCTCACGCCAGCCTTATCCCTAAAGTGCACCTTGCACTGTCAAAACACATACAGCACATCAGGAAGCTTCTGCAGGTGCAAGCTGGCGTCAAGTCACTTGAGTCTACATCAAGCTCCAGGAGACTCCACAATAAGCTTTCCCCTTCTCCATCGAAAAACTGAATAAGACCAGGGTTCCACCAGCTCAACTAGTGCTTGAACGTACTTTGCTGCACCCCAGCAGCTCACGTGCAACACACATACATTTGAACACCTTAAATTGTATTTACTGTATTGTCTGATCCATAATGCGGCCTCAAATGCATCCATACAGAGCTGGTGCAGTAGCAGGTATTTGTGCTCCTGTGTGAACACCTGAAACCTGAATTGGACATCATGGCATCTATAAAACACAGTATCAAAGTCACACTTGCCCCAGACCCTGATCTTTTATTAATTTCTTCCATACAGAGAAGAAAAAAAATTACAACCAAGTTCTTTTAAAGATCTCTCTGGAGTCTGAGTTAGAGAAAAGGCCTTAGGTGGCTTTTTTTTCTTTTTTTAACTTGGACATTTACTACAAAGATAGGCAGAAAAGGTGCTGTTTAATCTCTCTTCTCATATGATCCTCAGTCTCTACCTGGTTTATTCTCCCCCCTGCAGTCTCCTTTGTTCTCTGGTAGCAGTCTTCTAAACAAGTGATTAGCAGAGGGGGGATCAGCCTGCGATGCTTCTAGCTGTGGGCTGCGATGCAGGTGAAAAATGAAATGCACACGTTCTTGTTCTGACGTGCCCCACAGTACTGCATTGTCCCAACAGAAAAATCAGTGTTGTAGCTGCACATATGCTTTTTTCTTTGGAGGTGTCCCTCAGCATTTCTACAAATCTCCCAGACCTCCCTGCATCTTTTTTTCAGTTAAATTACTTTCCTAACTTCATTTTGGCTGTCTAATTGGAGTTGGTTGGAAGTCTTCCCCAGCAAAGCAAGGTTATACAACAGCTTTGGAAAACCATGATTTATCAGGAGATAAAACACTTATCTTCCAATTAACTCCCTCCACCTGTGGGTGCCAGGAGCTGAAATTTGCCAGCTCTGTGACAGGTTTCCAGCAGAGTGACTGCAGGGTTGCAGACCTCAGGGATCCTTGTCCTTTTGCTATGCAGCTGGGAGCCAACAGTTTCTACCAGTGTGTGCAGCTACTGAAAATCAGTAAGTTTATTTTGGTTTCAGACACCACAGACTTTGGGACGTGAAACTGGCTGAATAGATGTCCCCATATATTTCACTGTTTCACTGTTTGAATACAAAATTTCAAGTCCACTCACTCATGGTTTTGCTGTTAGTTCATAGTGAAGTATTTCTATAAAACATTAGCTCCATGAAGGAATGAATTACTGATCAGCATTAGCAATGTAACCTATCAAAAAGGGACACAAGCTTCACCAGCCGTCAGAGACACTAAGTAAATTCAGACTACAAATAGGATGTATTCTCTCTAAAGACAACAATGACTTAATAGACCATCATAACCTATGCAGGAAAGATGTGTTTTTATCAAGTAAATGATGATTTTTTAATTTTTTTTTTGCATTGATTTCAGTAGTTTGATGATTTTATCTCATATGCTATGCTAAAACAGATGCTTCAGCTTAAAAACAAATTGGAGCTTGAGGCTAAATTCCACTTTGTGAATGTCATTGGTGTATGCAAGGGAGAAGTCACAGTTGATAGGCTTAAAATTTGTTAATTATATAAGAGGTTGCAATGGCTATGGTTTACCTATGATAAAATTTACATTTTGTCCTGTTTTAACACATTTGCAGATGTTCTGGTAGCATTGGCTCATAGTCTTCTTCTTCACCTGTATGAGATAATAAATTTCTTGTCTACTGTGAATATAGATGCTACTGAGGGAAAAGAAATGTCAATGTCTGAGCAGCAGTGCTCAGAAAAAAGAAGTCAAACTCTCTGCTATGGCCAGTATTGTACTGTTTGTAATAGATTTATCTCAAGATGTTCACAGTGGAAAGATTGAGATTTGAATTCCCCATAGCATGAAGGTCTCATTTGCAGTCTTTTGGAGAAATCAGCAGTTCTTAGGCTTAACTATTACTTAATAAAAATGCACTTGCCTCCTGTTAATCATTCCTCTAATAAATCTTCCATTGCAAACATACTGCAGTAGGATGTATCTGACTAAATAAAGGTTACGGTGAGGCAATTCACATTTCATTTTGTTTGTACTCACAATTGGTTGCAACCTTTGTTTTCTGCCGTGATTTTCTCTAATCTGCATTCCCACTGTTGTAAGAAAATTATTTGAATTCTAAGTTGATAGAGCAGATGCATATAAACAGATCTCAGCTCCCGTGAGGGCAATTTATGCAAAGTAAGTTTAGGCTCTCTGGGATTTAAAGTTTACTGACTTCTGTCTGTGGGAACTGGAGCACCAATCTGCACGTGGTGAACATCGCCTGTGAATTACCTGCCTTCAGGGGGATTGTTAGCACATGAATCAAAAGTGGCTCCCTAATGCAGAACATCTCCAACAAAAGGATTAGACAGTAGCTCAGATGCACTGAGATGCATTTTAAAGCAACTGGAGAGAAGTTTGCTGGTTTTTAGTCTAATACTGCTCTTAAATATAATGCTAAGTGAAAATAGGAAGATCTGGACAGTCTCATTTTGCTATGGATAATATGCTAACTATTTATTTGCTAACTATTTATTTTCTTCTTTAATGCAGTCTGCTTTCTTTATCCAGGACACAGGTGCTCTCTCCATCACACATGCTTCACCCATAAAGAGAAAGCCAGGAATTCCTACATGGCTGTGTTTAAAGTCCATAAAGTCCTTTGTTTATGTGGGTAACACTCCAGGGAATTAGATGATTACGTACTCATATTTTCCTATATCTCTATATTGTTTTTTAAATAATTTAAATGTAAATTATGCCAATAAAAAGATGAGGTCTCCCAGATGCTCCAGAGCTACTTTCTGCTCCTACCAAGGAACCTCTGCAGCAGTAGCCCTAGTATGAAGCTTGTCTTTGGGAATTCTGCTATGAAGACACTTGTGTCCGAGCTCAGCTGTGGCTGCTTGTGACAGGGGATACTGCAAACGTTGTGCCTCATCAGTTCCAAGCTTCAGGGAACGTTTAAACCATCACCTTTAAAATGATCACCAAGGTAATGCTCTTCAGCTTCGTTATAAATGAAAAAAAAAAAAAAAAAAGATTTCACTTGTTGTAAGGAGGAAGCCAGAGAAATCTGCTGTGGCTTCGAGTGGCACACATTTGTTCACTTTGCTGATTTGTCCCTCTGGGGGTAAGGAAGATGAGTGGCCAAATATGTTGTCTCCATCTATCTTCAGTCCAAAGACCATGGGAATCTGAGACAGATTAAGTTCATTCGTTTTGGCCAATACTGATCCTACTGGAATAGGATCTTAATTTCATGAGATCCGAATTTGGCCTTTTTAGGCAGTTTATACTGCGAAGAGGGTTTTTTTGTTAACTTTCTGAAGAACATAAAAAGAGCAAACTACTGCTGGGCAGAGCAAATATAGACATTTGCTTTGGGCAGCAGCAGAAATGCACAATTCATCTGAACTTGTCATGAAAGGATTTTAGGCAGATTCTGTAGATGGGAAGTGCTCAGCGCCCATCCAATGCACTGCCCGTGGGCATTTCTTTCCCTGCCTGCAGTCAGGACAAGCTGATCATTACACACTTATTGATGCTGCTGAGCTCAAAGAACTTGATTCATTCAGGAAGGCTTCCTGCTCTCTGGCCTACTTTTTCTACCAGTCTACCTTTACTTTTGGTGTCAAATGACAGCACGAGGCAGCATGAGTACGTGCATGTGCTCCAGAACAATAAATCAATCTTAAAAAAAAAAAAAAAAAAAAAAAACATTTTTGTATTGACAAGAAACCAGAATTTTTCAGGCTGCAAGGCAAATGGGAAAGGTTTTGTTTCAGGTTGAATAAAACATCACGTACTGATTTGAGGCAATTCTAAAGAACATGAAAGCAATGTGAAAATAAACTCATGCAGGGTAAATGGAGCAGTGTTCACAAAACTGGGAAGAGGACATACCCCTTGGCACGCAGCAATGAAAACTTCCCCTCCTTATGTGGGAGGCTCCAGCTGCTCTGCAGTCTCCAGGTTCTCTTCTTACAAAAATATCCTAGATGCCAAGTCATAGGGCTGGCTGCCCAAACTGTGCCTCACTGACGGATCAAATACAAATTCTGCCATAGACGCTGCCTGAGACTGTGGTTCTGCTAGGCCAGAGACCTTTTATAACCCACAGGGCAGGACAGGTAAAACGGCAGAAGCTGCAGTGGTAGCCCTGCCCGTTGCCTCCCTGCTCTGGCACCAGCCCGGCCCCGCTCTCCATTTTTGGAGCTGTGGTGTGTGCCTTGAAGGCTTTGATACTCGGAGTGAAGAAAATTCATTAAAGCAGCTATGGAAGATAGGGAGCATCCTCTCTAGAATGGACACTGCTGAGGTGTCCAGCCTGAATATTCACTACAAAAACAGGTGAGGATTTTGCTGTCCATTGTGTATAGTACCCTCATCTGAATTTTCCAGTCTCTTCTTCCAAGATGAAACAGAACTGAAGGCATCCCACTCAGAACCAGTATCCTGTGGAACATGTAGGAGTCCCATGACCCAGCTGTCAATTGAGTAGAAAGAGAAGTGGTTGTTTCCCTCCAATCTCAATTCAGTTGGTATAGCATGTGGGTGTTCTATCCCCAATATCTATTGTTTCAGAAATTGCTTTCAAGTCAGCTTGAAATGCCAAAGTAAAAAAAAAAAATTGCAAACCCACCAACACAACCCTTTCCACATCTTATTTCAGGTGAAATGGTTGACTACATTTGTCTTGAGGTTACAAAGTGTGTGCGTTTTTCTGTGACACAGCAATTCCTTATACACCCTGTGCCCAGCCCTAGCTCAAGCTCTGCCGTTCCTTCGTCCTCCTCAGGCTCTGCTCTGAGGGCATCTACAATCACTGCTGCATCGGGGGGCTGCAGCCTCCTCTGCAAGGACCAGCAGATGTTCTCACTTTGCAGATGCATTGACTTTTCCAGCAAAATGTTTGCTGTGATAAACTAAAGAAATACAACTTCAGCCCTCCCTTTCCAAAATCAAATAACTGTTGCAATTATATATATTCGACCTTGGCAAACATTTCATTTGATCAATAATCTATGGAGAACATTAAGAATGGATCTCTCAGCAGTGTTGCTAAAAGCCACACCCACAATGCTTTTTTTTTCTCTTTTTTTTTTTCTTTTTTTTTTTTTTTCTTTCTTTCTTTTTTTTTTTTCCTTCACTTGGGAGAGTATGAATGTCTTTTTGGAAGATTTCAATTCTGTGCAGCTCCCTGGAAGCCCTGCTGTCTGCAGTGACTGTCAGTATGGCCCACTGCAGGCACGCTGTCCTCTGATCAAACTGCAGCCTGCAACCAGCAGTATCCATTATGGGCTTCTCAGCTGGTTTCTGCTGCTCTTCAGGATATTGAAAGTAGAGATGGGAAGGTAGGAAAGCAGAGACAGATATAGTCATCTTCAAAATGTAGGGCTTTCAGGCACATTCTGAGCCAGGAAGCAATGATACCATGCTGTTCATTTGCACCACAGCAAGATGTCCTATCTCTCTGGAGAATTTTTACAGGTAAGTCAGGGCTGCCCTATGTTTCCCCTTCCTCTTCTCCCCTGCCAACCAGGCTTCTTATTAAAGCTCCTGCCAAGTGTGAACACAGCTGGAGTGGGGCTTGCTTCCTTTTCCAACTTGCTAGAGACTGTACATCTCAAAGCACAAGAGAGGCGGGTGATTTGGCCCCTGCCCTCCTCCAACAGCTACAGCTTTGGGGAACCACAGGAGGTGCTTCCAGCTCTGCTGCCTGCACTCCTTGTCTGACAAATGAGCAGGTTTTCTTTCTCGGCTCCCTAGGCTGTCTCTTTGTCCAAACCACCACATGTGGGCATTCCTTTTGTCATCATCTTTTGTTATGTGTGCCTCTATGACTGTAGGTTCCTATGAAAGTGAAGTGGCAGCTTCCTTATGTGGGATACTTTTGCCACATGGAGATCCCCAGTGGGCACAGCTCTGTTCCCATGAATGTCCCCAGAAATTCACCAGCCACTGCATGGGGCTCCTGAAGACTTAACCCATGTCTGTTATGTGGGTCCTAGGAGCAGTGGGCACCTTGCGGGTTTTACTGTGTGTTTCAAATGTACCCTGCCTCATCAAAATGACCTTAATTCTCAGCACAAAAGTCTTCTAGCTCAATAACCCCATAGCTGGCAGCCAGTACCTTAGTGGCTATGTGAATACAGCAGACGCAGATCAGCATTCCCTCTTTGTAGTCTCCTCACTTTCAGTGGTATCCAGCTCAAGTACATCCTGTGGTGGAGGCCACAACCTAGGCAGGTACAACCTAGGCAAAATAAAAGCCAGAAAGAGTCACAGCAAACTGACAACAGCATGTCTGCCTCTCAGTGCCAAAGCCTTACCTAGCCTTCCTGCAGCAACTGCTTGTGTTGACAGTGTTTCCTGTGCAATGTAGTGCTGTACTGTCAAAGGAAACCTAGAAGTGTTTTTCATATTTATTAGATCATCTTTAATTTGGTAATCGGGGTGCGGGGGGAGGAGAGGAGTTCTGTGTGTTCTTCAATCACCTTCTTGCAATAGCTTCTACCTGTGTGTATGAACTCTAGTTCACTGCTCTCATATGCTGTAGCACACATTTCTCTTTATTTAGCGTCATCAGAGATTTAACAACTAGATTCTCTTGGTTTGTGCTGCGTATTTCTAGTTGCCAAAGTCTCTTCCCAGTGGTCTTTCATTGCCTGTTTCATATAATCAGACTGTAGATCAGATGAGTTCATATCACACTATAGACTGAGGATCAGGCTGAGTATCGTGCAAAAACACAAATGCACAGAAAGAAAAAGGATCTGTACTTGAACTCAGGTTTTGCATCTTGATATACCTGCTGTTCTGTATTGCAGGTCTTCATGGCAGGGATATTTCTAAATCCTATGGGCCTTGTTCTCTGTTTTACTCTTACCAGTGTAAAGCAAAACATGTCCACTATAGTTGCTAAGCAGTAGAGATAAAACTTGTTAAATGGAAGCAAGCCTGATGTTTTTAAATATGTCTATCTCTGTCACAGTATTGACTTTGGTGGAGTCAAAAGGATCTTCCTTTTTATCCATTTGCTGTGCTGTCTTATCTCAATGTATAGATTGAGTTTAACATTACCCTTTTTTAGCCTACTGCTTCAGCAAGGCTCAAATAGCTGTTAATCATCTGGTTACACTAGAAGAAGGTATTTTCATTTTCTGCTCTTTCCCCCCCATTTTTCTTTAGAAAGCAATGCACTGCAATTCTTCCTGAGGCATTGCCTGTAACTTTGCCTCACCCTTGCTGTGTTCTAAAAAGTCAGGTTAGAAAGTCCTCCTTTCAAAGTGAACTTTCAAACACTCAGTGATGCTGCACAGTACTCCCTGATTGCAATTCATTCAGCTCTAAAGCAAGAGCAAGCCTACTGAGATGGCTGGTTCTGGCTCAGCTTGGGGTTACTGAGGTCCTCAAGAACGATAACTTTCTCAAGTGCCAGCCTGGACCTCTGCTGAATGATGAAACCCACACTGTGTCTGGAGTCCAGCGGGTACAGGAATGCCACAGAGCTGCTTTGCAATAATGCCAGCACTGGAACTGCCAGCCTAGGTCTGAAAATGCTCACGGAAGGTGTGTGAAACCATCTTCAGGCTTTATTAGTCATTTGAGATTTTCAGCAAGATGGAGGAGAGGCAAAATCATTTGATCAATTCCTGTTGAAAACAAGGTATGTTGTATTTACTCTACTGGGGAGATTAAGGAACTGGCGAGCATCTGTGTGCAGGCTAGATTGCAACCTGCTCAGTGTGGCTGATTTCTTGAGAGCCCTTCTTGCTTTCTGTGATTGAAGCTGTGAAAGCAGCTGCTTGTTTAAACAGTGGTAGGGGGTATTAACAGACAAGGCTTTTCCTTGAGATGCTTCTTATCACTGTCCTGAAAGTCAGCACACACACTTCTGTGGCTGAGCAACAAGCTGCATCTTGAAAAAAGAGATCTAATTCCCCACCCCCACCCCTCCTCCCCCCCACACACAAAACCCCCGTCCCACACCAAATGGGAGCATGCTATGTCCTGTTAGAGCTAAGTCCCGACATCAAGATCCAGTTTTCAAGCACCTCAACAGCAGCATCCTAGTTCTACCCTTCCTTAGCTTGGCTGTGAAATTGGAATTAGGGTCAGTACCAAAAAAAAATGAAAGTATCTGAGTTTAGGATTTTAATTCTAGCTTCTCAATACTGACTGCCTTCACAGACATTGTATTAATGTTGAGGAAAAAAAGAGCAGAGTATAGCCAGAGAAAGGAGTGACTCCTCTTCCAAACACACACATTCTTGTCATAAAAGCACATTGTGTTAAGATAGTTCTGCTTAGAGCTGATTTACAGAAATTAGATTTTCATTTGAAGCATCATGGACATTGGTAGTGCATTTTGTGCTGGTTTGAGTTTATTTTCTCGGTTGCCATTCATTTCATGACATTGCCTGAGACTTGGAGACACAGCCAGACAATTCTGCTGAACACATGAATACTAAGGAAGTGGTTTCCCTAGTAACAATAACCATGACATTGCTCTCACAACTTCCTGCCCTTCCTTTCGGGATTTGTTTGTTTGCTTGTGTTTCACTGGTTGGATAGAGGAGACACCAAAACTGGAGCTGGCTGAACAGCATCCAGGATCAGCTTACTGGAAGTGCAGAACAGGAAAAAAAAAAAAAAAAAAAAAAAAAGGAATGCTGCATCTGAAAGTGGTTGTCATTACAGAGTTTGGCTTTGTTCTGGCTTACTGCTGTAGTCTGGGGATGTGCTCAGAGCTGCTGCTGAGCTGGGCTTAATAGACTACTAGAACTCACATTCCTATTTCAGAGTATGTTTCATAAACATTTTCCCCCCCACAAATGAAACCAATGTCATGATGGATTATTTGCAGCTTTGTAATCAATTGCAGGAAAGCAGAGGGAGGGAACAAATACACACACTGAATATGCAGTGCTGGCACAGGATCTGTTCCTAGCACTTTAAAGAAGGTTAATACATGATATTTAACAGCATTTGGGAACATGGATGGATGTGTTTCTGGGTTCAGACAACTGGAAAGAGTTGGCTGGGTGATGTGAGAGATTCATTCTCTAATATACTGCAAACAATTCCTCAAAGAAAATTGCTATACTGCTGTTCAGGTAAAGGATTCTGTAGGCACGTTTGATCATTAAATTGGCTTATCTTTTTAGTCTTCTCATCAACCAGTCCATTTAGAGCTTGCTTGAAGCCAGGTGAAGCAATTTGCAGTACTAATCCCCAATTAACTCTTCTTCAGGCACTGAAAAGCTGCAGACCTGGATCCATTGTTCACGTATGTATGTTAATTGTTGTGGGCAACTTTGTTGACATTTTTTATACTAAAAGGATACTCCTCCTGAAAAGGCTGCTATTACCTGTCAGCTGTCTGTAAAGATGTGTCCTATTTAAGGTAGGTCTATTCCTGAGCAAACTGAAATGATTTTATCTGTTGCTTGAAGGTAAAACTGATAAGGGCCAAACTGCAATCAGCTGAGAGCTTACTGTTAAGATAATAACATGAAGAGGCACTGTGCAGAGATCAGCCATGCCTTGCTTTTTCAGGATCTTTGACCACAATGAAATCGTGACATTATCTCAAAGCTAACACACGTAACTCTAGTTGTACAGTATATACAGCTGAAATGGTAAGCTTGATCCTGAGCGATGCTGGATCCCCCATCCTTGCATCTTTCAACAGCAGTTCTGGAGAATTTGGATTAGACTAAGAACAACCCAGCAAATAACAGTGAGGAAGGCACAGAGGAAATGGCCATCAGAAAACCAAAGGTAGGCCAAGATTTTATCCTTATCTGGCTGAGGTGAAGTAGCTCACAGAAAGATACTGACCCTTTCACAGGCTATCTGATGTATCAAGACTGGCCAACACACTTCACTTCAGGGCAACTTTAGAACTAACCATGAGCACATCTGTAATTAGCACTTTGCCAGCACACATAACTCCTGCTATCACAACATTATCTTCCCATCACAAATGGTAGCATTTTTTTAGCGAGGCGCATTTTAAGCCATTGCGTTACAATCCTCTCCTGTAAACCAGCTGTGTTGGAATCCTTATCAACCAAAATCAGTGTCAGACCTATGCAAAGTGTGAACTTGGCAGAGCACAAAACACCGTTTTGTGTCACCAAGATTGTTGACAGTAATGAAATTATGTTGCTGTCTTCTAAGCTGAACGTGTTACATCCAATCACACAGGGCCTCATTACATCCTTAGATTAATAAGGAATCTGCAGTGTGCAAAATCCATCTTCTGATTTTACAATTTCCCTGAAAGTACATTTTATTTCCATGCTTCTACTTACAAAATAAACCTTGTTCTTAGAACTGAGTAATTAAATAAATCCAATGGGTTTATGTGTCTTATGACAAAGGCATATCAGCAACGATCCTACAGATATTTATGCAGATGTGTGAACCTGGATGAGAATAGGAGCGTGGCTTTATTCAGTTCTGAAATAACAATCCAGCAACTCTTAACCACGCAGATAGACAGTTGATTAAGCTGATTTAAACCATTATATTTATTGTTTGTTTTGTAATGGTGCACTGAGGAACCAAAGCATTCAGTTGCAAAAGCTGTATTGGATTTAAATTGCAAAATCTCAGACATTTCAAGTTTCGTTCCATATCAAAACATTCTTGTTTTCACAGTGGTGTAATGTGATTTTTACAGTATAAAACCAGCTATGAATCATTTGAAAATGCACGCTATCTTTGTGTATCTCAGATGCCTTCCTCATGAATAAGACACTTTTTACCATAGGAAGGCTTTTATATGACTCGTACTCATTTCCCAATCTATTTCTAGGCTAAATTTACTGTAAAGAGTTCTGCATCTGCCTATGTCAGTTCTCCAGTGTATTGAGGTCAGCTGCCATTCTCCTTGGTTCTGATGGCTGCCTGTATAAATACAAATTCCATTTCCATCCTATTATTTTTCTAATCAAGGCTTTGTCATGCAAAAGAAGATCTGAGGTGATTGTGTTTTCCATTATGCAAAACATTCCATTATGATATCATCTTTAGGGCAGTCTTATAAAGGTGCCCTGCCCAAAGAAATCACAAATAAGAGCAGCAAAATAGTAGACAAATCCTGCATAATTTGCTCTCTTATTTAACATTTGGGCAACAGAGTTCACCCTAATTTACCGTACGCGTTTCCTCTGACATTCTCGATCTGTACATATGGTAAAAATAAGAATTGGCAGCTCTCACTGAATAGACTTCTGTTAAGTGCTTATCAAAAGAAAAGAAAGGGGTTGTAAAATGCAGTCATATTTAGCACATCCTTCGCTTTCTTCTGCTTTCTCTGCTAAACTCACACTTAGTAAAATCTACAGTCAATGAAATTTACCTTTTGAGCTCAAGTTGTTTCCATTCAGAACAAAGTGAAAAATACGCCAGCAAAGAAAACCTGGCATTTCTTAGAAATTCTCTGTTCTTTCTTATGCCAAATCCCAAGGGACAGGGGCTCCATAGAAAGGGAGTTTATTTTCTAATTCCTTTGAACTCAAAGCTCTTACATTTTCTAGGACAAGATGTTTTCCTAGACAATCTCAATATTGTACCTTTGTATTAATACTTTTGTCATAAAGGTGAATACACACATGTATTTTATGGTGTATATTTAATTTCCATTAGATGTCGTTTCAATTATTCAAATATGAAATTGGCTCACAAGCAGACTCCTGTGAAGACTTGTGTCTGAGTCTTGGCAAGCATATCATATTTCTGCAGTTTCTGTGTATTTGATTTGTCTGCTGTCTCTTCTTACTGTGCAAATTTGTGTCCTGCATGTGTGTGTGTGCTAAATACACATGATAATGAATCTACACTGCCTCCTTTGTCTGGCAAAACTTCTGAATTTGTGGTTTTATTGCAAGTAGTGGTGGTTGTTTCTGACTTCTGATTTCTATAGCCAGGCAGCTAAATTTTGGAGCGGTAGAAAACTTAGGAATTTTAATTATCAAAATTAGGTAAATGGTCCTTTTCTTCTCTGTCTGTTTTAGAATGTCCGTCCAGATGTGGGGAACACTATGACATTGTTGTTCATTCATATTCAGAAATTTTTTCACTATTAGAAATAGATGAATGTAATATAATATTCACTCGTGAACTTTATAACAGCTTTTAGGCCTTGAGTGCATTTGTTTGATTTTTGTTTTGGACATGTATTGTTGTCTCATGCACCATCATCATCATCATGATCATCATCATCTTTTTAATTAAAGTCAATCTCTTCCTTTGATTTCCTGTCTCAGTCTCTGACCTTTCCAAATGTTTTCTATTTCTGCCTGCAATCTTTTGAAGAACTTCTCCTGTCTCCAGTCTTTTGTCATCTTATCTCATTCAACTGAGCTGCTTTCAACCCAAGCTGTAAAAGCTTGAAAAAAAGCATATGCATGTTAGACATGTTATCCTTACTGAACCACAATTTGAACAGCTATTGTCCATCAAGTATAACTAAGGTACATGCCCATTTAAATAAGTCCTTATTGAACTATCAGTGCTGAGTTGCCTGACATTGATGTGGATATTAACTTGTCTGTAAATCCCCTTGTGCTGCACGTCAGCATGGGATGTAGTCTTCCTTCTCCAAGATGCAGCTGTTGCATCTTCTTGGAGTTAGTAGTTCAGATCCACAAAACCAGTTTCCCAGGGCAGCAAATAATGGTTGTTTTTTCTTTTAGTTCAGACATATCTGCCACTGGTG
Source organism: Lagopus muta (assembly GCF_023343835.1). Taxonomy (NCBI): domain Eukaryota; kingdom Metazoa; phylum Chordata; class Aves; order Galliformes; family Phasianidae; genus Lagopus; species Lagopus muta. The sequence continues at coordinate 22,048,142 of NC_064439.1, forward strand.
CCCTATCACTTACATCTGCTAAAATGTTTTGCTGTAGATCTTCCAGAATTATGTCCTCCAAGCCATTTAACACCAACATTCATCTTTGTGATGAAAAGTGAGTATGATTCCATGTCTCCAACTCCTAAATTAAACTTTGACTTACCCAACTGCTTGATTTTCCTATGACTTTACAGCACTATAGGAGCCTCAATGAACAGTTTCTGTAATTACAGTTAACTGAAACTCCGTATGATAACCCTACCCTCTATTATTGTATCTACTCAAACCAAGCGGGCTGCTTTCTTAAAATAGCTTTATTGCTCCCCCCCATCAGTTGTCAAGAGTGATAATTTGATCAATACAGCTTGTGACTGCACAGCAGTCACACCGTTTCAGGCCCACTGCTTCCTCTGAAGCTGGCTTTAATCTCTTGATAATTACATTCAGGATTATTTTTCCTACCAGTGACTAAGACCAAACTTACGTAATTATCTGGATAGGCAAGATTTTCCTTTCTTTAAAACCAGTACAGGTATTGCTTCTAGCTGCTCCCTGACCACCTCCTGTGTGCCTGTGCAAGCTTTGCCAGTTTGTACTGCTTTGTTGGCTCTTGTCCTGACAGCCTTCAGCAGCTCATTGCACTGCTTGGTGTACAGCTCTCCCACCTTAATCTGAGCATGCAGCAGGACTGGGAGGCAAAACATAAATGAGAGGATGAATTCTGCCTCCACTTCTGGATGAATTTAAAGAGTAGCCCTGAAGAGACCATATTTACCTGTTCAGCATCAAGGTGGTAAACTACCACAGTATACTCCGTGGAGGAAATGTCAGTAGTTTGTTGTCTATCAGCATGGAAGCAGGGCCATGCTTTCTATGTCAGTGTCAAGACTAATATCTGTAACATTATGAGTTGCTTTTATTAAATAGCAAAGAATTTTGTTTGCTTAATTCTACTTTCTACTGCAAAAACGTATGACAGTGGAAATTATGGATTTCAGTGCCCACCAGTTCCTTGATATCCCTATGTGTTTTAGAATGTAAGTAATCAGGGCATTCATGTAGTAACTCCTCCATTACACTTTTCCTATTAATATGATAATGTCTTTGGAATTGTTTAGTCAAATCAATTGTATTGATTTGCCTTATTTTCAGGTACACTGAGCATCCTTCTCACGATGAGTTTTTAAACTACCATTTTTTGTCTCAGTTACAAATTGCCTTAATTACAACACTCAGGAAAGCTGGTTCATGATCTGATATGGCAATCCAACTTTGTATGTGTTGTGTTGTCAGGCAGCTTGTGGGATAATGGAAAAGATCTACTCTGGACTAGGGAGAGGATGAGATGTGAAGTTCTCTCTGCTGGAGTGCATATGCCTTCAGACATCAAAGCTTTTAAATTTTTCCATAGCGCAGAATGGAAACGGGACATTTTATCACCTGGGGTGCTGCCTGTTCCCTACTGCTCTGCCTGCCCAGCAGCTCTCCAGGGAAGGAGCAAAAGCAATTCAGATCACAGGCATATTCCTGGCTATAAATGTGGGCAGCCTATGATAGAAGATTTAGATGTCAGGACAAAAAAATAAATGATAAAAATGCTTACTTGGGAACTTTGTAACAACAAACAGACCTCAATGAAGAGGTTGTATCCTGGACAGTTCTAAAGAAAGGACGTGCAGAAGAGGCTTCTTCATTTGAAATACTCTGGCCTTCAACCTCAAATCTAATCCTCCAGCATGGCATGGAAATAAACTGTAATTGTGTAGCACTGCGTTATAGAGGGTAGATGTCTGGTTACAGCACGAGAATCTCCTAAAACTTCCCTGTCGTTAGTGTACAGCAATATGATACAGCTACCCATATCCAATTCAGAGGCAGAAGCTATACAGGCTGAATAGAATTGGTAGGGGAGCAGAAAGATGCAGCTGTCAGCAGCAAATGTGAAAGAGGTCTCTGAACAGGTCAGATACTATCAGAATTTCTGAATTCAGAAGGGTGACAATTTTATTTATTTTTACTGCATGGTTATCTTCTTATGAGAAGAACAGGCCAAGGCTTGGATCTCTACGGTGACCAGTGGTAAGTCACTTGAGATGTATCACAGCTGGTCTGCCATGTAAATTAAGCCCATGTGGGCAGAGCAATGTGCCTCAGTGCCAGGCTGCTGTCCTCTCACAGCACCAGAGCCCCTGTAAAAACTGGCAGGTTAGCAGAGATGGAAAGTCTGCTGTCCAGTCCTCTTACTGGGGCTTCCCTCTGTATGAACTGACAACATGAGTGCTGCCTGATAGGTATTTCAGTGGCTATTGTCAACACATGCTGAGAGAGACGTCTGTTAGTTAGAGCACATGAGGGAGGTAGGGAAAGGAAACTGGAGCTGAAGCAAGAAATAAACATATAACTATAAAAATGCTTAGTCAGGATGTTCATCTATCATATTGATTGCTTTTAAGTCAAGAGAAGATGCATTAAGAAGCTGGCCTGCTACTATGAGAGAATACAATTTAAGGTTCTATCATGGCTACAAACCAACACTGTGAGTTTAAATAAATCCATTTTAAAGAGCCCTGCCATAAGCTCTGAGGGAGAGGTGATAAATAATGGCATTCAGCTCTCAATTCTCAGGGCAGTTAGCTCAAGGTGACTCAAGCCCTGTCCTTTTCCCAGGTCCTTCAGCAAGCTGCTTCCTACTGGGAGGAACAAAGCAGAGGGCTTTCTCCCCATATTTATCACCTCAATGGTTAGTCCAGATTCCCTTTTTTTTTTTTTTTTTTTTTTTTTTTTCAAATCAGAATAACTAATGATTGCATTTGATCCATGAAGATGCAGCCCAAGCTGCAGTTTCACAACTGCTTGAAGCCCATCAAAGCTGGAGCTCTTGCTGACAGAAGCCAACCCCTCCCCAACCCCTTTCCCCCCTCCCCACTCCCCCCGCCTCCTCCTCCTCTGCTACCTTTCAGCTTATGCTTTCCTTCCCCTCTGCACCAGTGCCTCTGTACTATCCCAGGCCTAGAGAGGGAACTGATAGCACTGGAGGAGAAGTAGATTTGGGTGTGAAGCCTTCAGGTCTGCACCAGTGCCTCTGTACTATCCCAGGCCTAGAGAGGGAACTGATAGCACTGGAGGAGAAGTAGATTTGGGTGTGAAGCCTTCAGGTGGCTGCTCTGCTTCTCTGCACTGAGCAGAGCACACGGTAGGGCTGGGAGAAATGGACAGAAGTGGGATAACGTGTGGATCAAGGACCTTAAAAAAATAACAATTCACAGCCTCCCAAAGTTTTCCAGAAGGAAAACAGTTTTCTGAAAAAGAAACGCACGTGCCAACTTTAGGTTAAATTCCCTTTTCTGGCAAAGACTTCCCACCTGAATTTGATTGAGGCCATTTTCATCTCTTTCTGCCTTAGATTTCCCTCTCCAAAATAACAGAGCGGTGCTTTTATCTCTCAGAAGAAATATGTTAGAGACTTTGAGGTGCCAAGGTGTCCAGGTACCCAGGGAGCAGGGGAACAGACAGATTTGAGAGGTCTGCAAATATTTTTAAACAGCTTTTGTCTCAAGTTTCCCTTTTTAATTGCAGAAATTGCATACTGCATTAGTACTGCACAGCTAAGTTCTTTGTAGCTAAAAATGCTGTAAGTCTCCATTATTTTGGCAAATCATTGGTGTAAATGAACTCCAAATAGACTTCATGGTGTAAGAACAACATGGATGGCAAAGGGCGGAAGGCTTTTTTTCAAGCTTTGAAAGGATTTTTGGTGTGTTTCAAGATGCAGTAACTCCCAGTAACATCACTCAACAAAAGAATGAACAAGCATTCATGATGACAACAGTAGCTCTGGTCTGTTTTACACGCAGTTACCTTACAATCATACCATAGCATTATCCTCTTCTTCTGAGCCCACACCTGATTTGGGGAGATCAGTTCAAACTCATCAGATCTGACTTTGCTTTGTTTTGTTTTGTTTTGTTTTGTTTCCAGCAGAGCCAATGGACAGTCTAGTTTGTGACCAGAACTAACACTTACATGACTTCAAAATAATAAACTTGCTTTAAAATAGAGCAGATGGAATGGTTGTTTGGACCTTGACCGTTTTTTCCAGAATGGATGATAGTACTACATAAATACTGTCATTGTGTTCCTCCTCTTAGTCTAAAAAGCTCTACTCTGAGAGTAATATTTGAAATGTTTATCTCTAGAGAAAATATACTTGGTGCAGCCATAACAAGTGGTAGAATACCCTTTCTGCCTCAGAATTTGAGATTAGAATGTCTATATGTATAGCTAAATGAGGATACCATTAGAAATAAATATTTATCAAGTTGGTGATTTTATTACAAGGACAGATCATCATTCAAAAGGAAAAAGTCAGCCTTGTATTTACAAAACTCAAATGAGAGGTTACAGACTAGTTACTCTGGGATACATCAGTCCACCTCTGGCAATCTGACTTTAAAGGGCCAATTACCAGAAAGCATGGGCATCACCAATTTTTATGTATGAAGTCCCTGAGAGATGTTGGGGCCAAAGATATTCAAAGCCATTGCACTATTTCCAAAATCACATGCCTATATTTTCTGTCCAGTTTTACCATACACTTTTTTCCCTGACCTTGGAAACACACACTGTTTCTCTGCGCTTATGCTCCTGTGTTTAGAAAATGGGGATTAAGAACACTGATGCAAAGCTGTTCGAAGTTATTGATGTTTTCAGCTCTAATGGGTGGTTCTTAACAAAGGAAAAGAGTTATTTACCTACTACTATAGTGATTCATTTTTTTTTTTTAGCTGGCAACAACGTTATCGTGCAAATCTTCAGTGAATGCAGATTTGTCCATTTGTAGAAAAAAACTGATTTAACTAAATGCTTTCTGAAAGAGATCTAGAGAAACTGGTGCAACCCCATTGAGTAGATAAATTTACATCAGCCTGAGTGCTTCATATTGATTAAGCTTATGTCAACAAGGAATCAACCTGCTAATTCCGTGAAAGATACTTTTAAACTGAAATAAGAGTGTCTGCACAGGGGGTTCATTTAATATTGGCACTTTCTTCTGAAACAGACAAGCTTTTAAGCCTCGTATCCCGAGTGTGGAACATTTCAAATGAAAATTAAAAAAAGAAAAGTAAGAGGAGTGGTAAAGTAGACATGGCAAAACAATTAGGTTTAAGATATATCTTTTCCTTGGCATTCTGAGTGTTGCATTGTCTCAAAATCAGGCTTGCTTTCATTTGAAGCATCTCTAAATCTTCTCCTGTTTAGCACTTCATTTGGGAACACAGTTCTTCACAGCTTTTTAACAGTTGAAATGATGCTGACTGGCATATCCCAGAGATATGGGTTCAAGGATGTGGTTTCACAGCAGTTTCACTGTTAACTGCTGCTGCAGATCAACTGCAGCTGTGAAATGTCTCCATCATGTAACCTGGAAGCTGCCAATACAACATTTCTAAGAAGGAGGGAAAAGTACCCCCTAAAGTAGTTCACTAAACCCTTTTGCTTGTTGTGGAGTGTTGTTGTCATCCAAAATCCAGGAAGAAAATTCTCTATAGCCTATGTGGTGTTAGAAAGTGGCATTCCTTTATTCCTTATAATAAGTACCAGGCAACTTGATAAATCAAGTGCACCCTCACAGAGTTCAGGTTCTACATTTAAACAGTTAATACATACATATGCAGTACATACATACACAGTACATTGGCATACATATTCATTCTTTTCCAAGAACTCATTATTATATGCTAATGTCCCTCTGAGCATCTAAGGTGGTTGTACAACCACGTACTTTCTCCTCATTTTTCCATCATCAGCTTCATCCCAGTGACTTTTGGCTGACCTCTAGCTGTTTTTCCCCAATTTGGCAAATTTCCATTGCTTGTTAGACCATAATGAACAACTTTCTATCTTAGTACATTCTAATCCAAAACAATATATGTGAAATCTGATGAAAAAGCCCTTGCACCTGGGTGGATGCAAAGATAAAAGTAATTATTGTGACTCCAGTACTCCTGTGAAGCAGAATGGTTGAAAAAAATACGGCTGTTCACACACCAAACAAAGTTAAAATGGGAAGTTTTAGAACTAGCACTCATTGATTCCTTTCGCTCAACTAATATATCAGTCCTTAAACTATTATATATGATTCCTGTTGCTAAACTAGCCTGTATCAGTATAGATAAAGTTTAGGATGCTGCTAGCCCTTCTCTGCCAAAAGGAAGACCTCAATCTCAAAAACTTAACTGCAGTCAGATATGTACTTGGAAGGATGTACTTATAGGCACAATGCCCTCCTATTACAAACTTCTAAGCAACTATTTTACATCAGTCTGCATTTCTCTAAAAGCTAAGGTATATCCATGGGAAAGCTATGTAATTCTAAAAAAGCACATAAATAGAAATACAAAAACGCAATGGCTTTTCAGAAATATTTTGAGTTTCTGTCTAGCCAGAATAAATCCTGTGCACGGGCTGACTCCCACCCAGCAGCCCCGAGGCTGCGGCTGCTTGCAGACTGGTCATCCCAGGCATGACTTGGGACACTTGAGCATGAGACTCCAATGTAAGGAAGAAAATCTTGATTCAGATCCCGCATTCAGCATACGGCCAGCTGAAGAGAACAGATCACTCAGGACACCAAGACGAGGCTAAGGATGGTTCATATGGGGCCTATGTGCAATACCTTGAATGCTCTTGGAGGTGCTGCCATGTCAAACAGTGGCTGTGCAGCAAGGGTCACAGAGTAGTGGATATTCCAACAGGGAAAACCAGCTGCAGAACTAGGGAAGGCCTAGAAAACCAGTGTTCTCCATCCTTAGGACAATTCCTTTCACAAAACCAGCCCAAAGCTTCTGAAAAGAATTTACTTCAAAATACAGCTGACTCCTCTGACATGAAGAAGAATGTTTTCAGGGGAGAAGAAATGCTAACAAGCAGATCCTAGCAGCTCAGTCCTTTCAATCTTTCTGGGCAGTTTGCCTCTGTTTACACTGGTTAAATATTTAAAACTGTCTTTCCAAAGTAAAACAAAAGCCCAAAAGATTTCTTTTAAAGTGAAAGCTGAGATTCTCTTCTAATCTGTACCGAGACACATTCTGTAGATAAATGCAGATCGAGGCTCGGAATTACTCCCAGCTCTGACCTCATCCTGCTCATTCTCTCAGTAACATTCATGGAAAATGCATGTGTGCCTAAAAGACAAAGAAGACAAACTTCCTTCCACTCTATCCCCTCACCTCACACATATGCCTTTTAAATTTGATGTTTTGAAATTATAAATACGACAAATAAATATGATCTTAATCTCATTTACATCAGTGTAAATAGGGAGTAATTTCATTAAGGGAAATGTGCTTAAAGCATGGAAAATCAGTGCGAGGCCAGAAGCAGTGAAAGCTTATTCTGTAATTTCTCCACACATCCCAGCCTTACAGAGTTCTACTCACTTCCTTTGCATCAATAAAAGCACCAGGTCTGCTCTGGGGAGGAAGGATTGCAGGCTCCAGCCCTTAAATCAGCATCTGTGTCTAAGGAACATGAGAGAGGCTGTGCTGTTCTCAGGCACTGTACATAACTGCGGGAGAATTCACCCAAGAAAGGGAAATAAAAAGAGAGTAAAAATGTTCACATTTCCTCTGAACAAAATGAGCTGTGATCTGCAATTGCCCTTTTAAGAGCTGTGACTTTGCCTCGATCCCCAGAAAACTTCTTGCAGCAGCAGAGAGGCTGCAGCCCCACGCCTCTCACCCAGCACCGGACATGTCAGGAAAGGCAGGCAACATGCGGCTTCAATTTGCAAGGGAGCATCTACATTTCTTCTGAAAAGAAAACAAAATCAAATCTCCACATACTCATCTATCTTGAATAAATATTATTAAGGAAAAAAAATGCTGCTGGTATTGGGAGGAAGAGACTTTTTGTAGTCTGCTTTGACTGTGCACAGTGTTTCTCCTTGTGCCTCTTTAAAGCATATAAACTAACTGTAATGGGGGTCTGACTTACAGGAGCGCCAGTCAGAGATTGCTCTTTATTCCTAGCCCATGCTACACCATAGGACTTTGGGTTACAATAGGTGTCACATAGCAGGAGTAAATTACCACTGACTTCACTGGCTAGAGCTCCATTTCCATTCTATTTCTCTTGTTCTCACAATCCCCAAATGCAAAGTCCATTTTTTTTTACCTAAATCAACAATCACAAAGGAATGAAGCCAATTAATAAAAGCCATGTACAAAGGCATCTGGGGGAAATTTAAGAGTGAGACGACCTAGGACACCTGATGGCAATGGAATTACTTGGTATCTTGTCAAACGCCTGTGAGTAACAACTGCCTCAGTGCTGAAATGGCCTTCTGAGCACTTGGCTGCACAGTTGTGAGATGCTTTGCTGCAGTCCTCTGGCTTCTGGCTGCACCATCAAATAGGGCTCATGGTCAGCTCCTACCAATCTGCTCTGCCAGTTGCTGCACGTTTGCTATTTCTGTCTATGCAGGCATACTTTCAAGTCTTCTAGATGTTCCAAGAAATAGTCAATAACCAAGGTAGGCTTTTACATCGTCAGGATTTTATTCTTCTGGCAAGACTAAATCTGTGAGACACTCATGGCCTTTGAGAAGATGGCTATGTCATTGGCACATTGCAAAGTAAAATTATCTTACTACGCAACTGTAAAAGCTGCCTGGGATAACTTTTCTCCAGAAGTTTGGTCTGTACATCTTTGTATCAAATTTGAGAATCAAACAGTTTAGTTTAAGGAGTCTGTATTATGTGGATTCAGGATTTTATCATCAGTGGCTTTAACATGGCAATGGAAGAAGGTACTCTGGAAAAGAGGGAGGTGATACAGGATAACCAGCACGGCTTGACCAAGGGCAGGTCCTGGGTGATCAACTTAGTGGCCTACTGTGATGGCATTACTGTGTCAATGGACAAGCAAAGAGACACCGGTGCCATCTATCTGGACTCCAGCAAGTCTCAGACATGGTCCCCACAACATCCTTCAATGGATGAAGAGTTGGTTGGGAAACTGTACCCAGAGTGTTGGCCAATGGCTCAATGTCCAGGACAGTGACAAGTGGTATTCCCCATGGGACCAGTTCTCTTTCTTCATCAGTGACATCAACAGCGGGATCAAGTGCACCCTCAGCAAGTTTGTGGATGACATTGAGCTGTGTGGTGTGGTCAACATGCCTGAGGGATGGGATGCCAACCAGAGAGGCCTAGACTGGATTGAGCTGTGGGACCACATTGTTCAACAACTCCAAGTGCAAGGTCTTGCACCTGCGTTGTGGCAACCCCCACTGTCAGTACAAGCTGGGCGATGTAAAGATAGAGCACAGTCCTGCTGAAAAGGACTTGGGGATACTGGTGGATGGCAGCTGGACATGAGCCAGCGGTGCACATTTGCAGCCCAGAAAACCAACCATATCCTGGGCTCCATCAAAAGAAGTGTGGCCAGCAGGTCAGGGTGGTGCTCCTGCCCCTCTGTTCTGCACTGCTCTGACCTGATCTGGAGTGCTGCTTCCACGTGTGGAGTCCTCAGTACAGGAGAGATGTAGACCCGCTGGAGTGTGTCCAGAGGAGGGCCACAAAATGATGCAAGGGATGGAACATCTCTCCCATGAGGACAGGCTGAGAGAGCTGGGTCTGTTCAGCTTGGAGAAGAGAAGGTTTGGGGGAGACCAGTATCTAAAGGATCTAAAACTATAGGAAGGAAAGGCACAGACCCTTTAGCAGCGGTGACAGGACAAGGGGAAAATAGTTTCAAACTAAAAGGGGAGATTTAGATTGGATATAAGAAAAAAGTTGTTTTCAATAAGGGTGGTGAGGCAGTGGCATAGGTTGCCCAGAGAGGTGGTGGATGCCCCATCCCTGGAGACATCCGAGGTCAGGCAGGACAGGGCTCTGGACACCTGATCTAGCTGTAGGTGTCCCTGTTCATTGCAGGAGAGTTGGACCAGATGACCTGTAAAGGTCCCTTCCAACTCAAATGATTTACGATTTTATGATAAGGAGAAACAATTACTTGATGGTCTGTTTCACAGAGAGATGTGATGGGAGGGTGATGGAAGAAGGAGAAGAATGTCTTGTTTTGGGGGAAACTCATTCACTGATAGCACAGCCATGTGCAGGACACAGTACATTACACTGCTGGAACTGGAAATGTGAGACTAGAGGATGCTGATGGTTTGGTGGCAGGGGCATCTGTAGAAATAATAGCTGATAGACATCAACTTTTTTCTTGTTTCTTTCTCTAGCACAGTTTAAATGAAGCTGGTGTTTTGAGCCACAGAGAATTACACTTCTAATGATGAGTTTTGTGGTTTGGGGTACTTGAAATCTAGGACAAGTGCTTCTGGGAGGATTTTTTCCACATAGAATTTTCTTTTATTACAAGAAAAGTCACTAAGCAGATAAAACCATCAGGTCCAAGCATGTTCATGAACTTAACAGCTCTCAGCCCAGTTCTTTTCCCCACAACACCTCATCCATCCCAGTTCCATTCTTCTTTCCAAGCTGGTCTCACTGGTACATCCATACCTGAAATCTAAGCAACTGTTCCCAAGCTGCATTTAGCTTTAGTAGCTACTGCTTCAGAACCACAAAAATGGTGTGTTAACCCAGACATTTGTCTGGTTTTCCTTCCATACCAGCTGGTCTGATAACGGGTATTACAAGTATGTGCAAACCTTGTCTGGCACACACCAGTCCTTCTCCTAGAAAACTTCTGGCTTGTTGCACACAGCAACTTACTGATTTTTCAGTAGTTTTTTTGTTGTTGTTGTTGTCGTTGTTTGTTTTAAATTTGAGAAATCTTTTCTAAATATTAAAAATACCAACCCCTGTAGAGAAAATCTAAGACAACTAAGGATGGACTCGTGTATCTTAACCACCTTTCATGGACTGCAAAATGTACTCCTAGGGCTAGAAACCACAGGTAGAAAACCACATAAACTTCCTGAGAGTGGCTTGAAGTCCATATTCATTTTCAGTGAGAAAGAGTGTGCATAATACATGTCCCTGTCCAAAGATTCAGTGTTCAATTGTTTCAGAATGAATAGGAAAACAATTCTAGCTGAATACAAATTAAGCTTTGTGCTAGAAAGGGGTTAGTAATTTTAATTACTGAGGTAGATCTGAAGAGGAAAAACTACAGATTAAATTTGTAAATATGTTTTGCAGTGAATCAAACTTTTTTTCACTAAATGATGGAAAAAGGCAGCATTTGCACACATTGTTTTTAAACTACAGTCCTCAGAGAAGAGAGCTCATGAAAGAATCCAGTGAACCTCAGTAACCAAGGACATCAGCAATCGACATATTTAAGGTTGTGCAATTTCTAAACATGATCCCACTCCTACAGTCGTTACACAGCATAGATCTCGCTATTAATTAGCCTGAATGTGGGACAGCACTGCTGGGAGAAAGACAGTGGCCTAAATAGCACGTCCAAGTTTTATCTGCAGCTCTTCTAGAGATACAAATATCTTTCATTAACCCTTGCCACCTGTGGCAGCCTGGAATAAACGCTGGGCTTGTCCTATTCCTAATGGGTTTTAGCAACATATTACGGTGTATGGCACAGTGCAAGGGACCAAGCTGGGGAAGCACCATGCCTGGTTCTGCTCTGAAAGGCAGCCGTAACAGTTGGGTATTAGGAAAAATTTCTCAGAAAGAGTGGTGAGGCACTGAGATGGGCTGTCCAGGGAGGTGGTGCTCACTGTCCATGGAGGTGTCCAAGAAATATGCAGATGTGGCACTGAGGGACAAGGTCAGTGGGCATGGTGGGGATGGGCTGATGGTTGGATTTAGGGGTTTCTTGCAACCTTAATGATTCTATGTCCACAGCACAGAGGCTTGGTTAATCACTGATTGGAAAATGTGCTAGCATTCTCTTCACCTCCAACAGCAGTTTCTTATTCATATCGAATTTCAGTGAGTACAGTAAATCCCTCGTTCAGCCTTTACCATTTTTTCTGGTTACATGTTTTGGAAGAACAAACGGAACTGTGACTATGCACTCCAGACACACAGGAAGAAATGGCCACTGTTGGCAACTACTGTGTGCCCATGGCGGAACACTTCCTTCTCGGGTATAGCAAGTATGGTAAAACCCAGACCTGAAGTATTTTAAGTCAGGCAGCATTCACCTTAAATTAAACTCGAATATCTGGGCAAGTGGACTAAGAGTGATGGCAAAGCCTTATTTTCACGATTATTTTCAGGCTACTGCTGTAGAGGTTCTAGACAGAGGATGCACATAAAGTACAGACATGGAATAACGAGACATTTGCGATGCCTCTGGCGTGCTCTGGCTGCTCCCACCTCCGCCTGCACAGCTCAGAACAGCTATCATCATCTCAGTCTTCAAACTCACGTCGCTCCTCCAAAGTTGTCCCAACAGTCGTTCTGTCCCGATAAAGATGCTCCGCTATTGTTCCCCGCTCCCAGTTTCCTTCACCCCCTGCAAACTCAGTCCTGGCAGCCCGGCAGCAGCACGGTCCTCCTCCCCGGGTCCCGTCTCCCCCTCCCCACATCACCGCGCCCGTCTCCATTTGGCAAATATCGATTTCCCCTCCCAAGCTCCCGCTGGGCTTTCAGGGACCTGGGATTAGCGCAGCTGCCCGTACTGGGGAGGGGGACGCCGAGGGGGACCAGCAGTGCTCCATCCCTGTAGAGCAGAGGGGGCCCCGGGCCGCGGCACCGCCGGAGGGGGGCGGCCGCCCGCTGAGGGCAGCGCGTGGTGCGCGGGGGCCCGGCGCGGGGCCGGGGCTTTGTGTGAGGCTTCGCCCTTTGTCCCGCCCGATGGAAGCGACGACCGCAGAGCCCTGCTGCCTGCCGTGGCAAACTAAGGGGGGCCGTCCCGCGGGGCAGCCTCCCCCCGCGCCCGGCAGCACAGGACGGGCTCAGCCGCGGGGCCCCTCCGTCCCGCCCCGTCCCTTGGCGTCCCGTCCCGCCCCCGCGCCGCCCCCGCCGCCTTTGTGCTGCCCCGCGCCCGCCTGCGCCCGCCCCCGGGTGAGGCGTTGGGAGACGGTCCCTTACGCAGGAAAGTTCGGCGTCGGTTTCAAGGCTCCTCCCTCTCGGTGAAAGGCAGACTGCGGGGCGCCTGGAAACCGGTCGGAGGGAGCGCGGCGCGGCGCGGCGAGGCGAGGGGCGCGGGCTCGAGGGGCCGGCACAAATGGTCAGGCGGCGGCGGCGGCGGAGGAGGCGGCGGCGGTAGTCGGAGCGCGGCGGGAGGGAGCTGCCGCCGGAGCGGGCAGAGCTGCGCGAGCGGCGGCCGGGGCCGCCCCGTCCCTGCCCTCCGCTCCCTTCATGAGTCGCAACTTCGGGCCGGGAGGAGTAGCGGCGGCGCGGCGGCGGGAGCCCGGCTGGGCGGACGGCACCGACTGAGCATGGCCGAGCGGCGCGGGCCGGCGGGCGGCGGCCCCGGGGAAGTTGGCGGCGGGCGGCGGGCGGGCGGCCACGGGTGCCCTCGGCGGCCGCCGGCGCTGCCGCTGTTGCTACTCCTGTGGGCGGCGGCGCTGCCGGCTGGGGGGCAGCCCGCGGCGCAGCCCGCGGCACTCAGCGAGCGGGGCATCTCCATCCCGGACCACGGCTACTGCCAGCCCATCTCCATCCCGCTGTGCACAGACATCGCTTACAACCAGACCATCATGCCCAACCTGCTGGGCCACACCAACCAGGAGGACGCGGGGCTGGAGGTGCACCAGTTCTACCCGCTGGTGAAGGTGCAGTGCTCGGCCGAGCTCAAGTTCTTCCTGTGCTCCATGTACGCCCCGGTGTGCACCGTGCTGGAGCAGGCCCTGCCGCCCTGCCGCTCTCTATGCGAGCGCGCCCGCCAGGGCTGCGAGGCCCTCATGAACAAGTTCGGCTTCCAGTGGCCCGACACGCTGCGCTGCGAGAAGTTCCCGGTGCACGGGGCCGGCGAGCTCTGCGTGGGGCAGAACGCCTCCGAGCGCGGCACCCCCACGCCCGCCCTGCGCCCCGAGAGCTGGACCAGCAACCCCCAGCGCGGGGGCGGCGCGGGGGGCTCGGGGTCGGGTGAGGCCCGCGGGCGCTTCTCCTGCCCGCGGGCGCTGAAGGTGCCCTCCTACCTGAACTACCGCTTCCTGGGCGAGAAGGACTGCGGGGCGCCCTGCGAGCCCGGACGCCTCTACGGGCTCATGTACTTCGGGCCCGAGGAGCTGCGCTTCTCCCGCACCTGGATCGGCATCTGGTCTGTGCTCTGCTGCGCCTCCACACTCTTCACCGTCCTCACCTACCTGGTGGACATGAAGCGCTTCAGCTACCCCGAGCGGCCCATCATCTTCCTGTCGGGCTGCTACACGGCCGTGGCCGTGGCCTACATCGCTGGCTTCCTGCTGGAGGAGAGGGTGGTCTGCAACGAGCGCTTCGCCGAGGACGGCTCGCGGACCGTGGCACAGGGCACGAAGCGGGAGGGCTGCACCATCCTCTTCATGATGCTCTACTTCTTCGGCATGGCCAGCTCTATCTGGTGGGTCATCCTCTCCCTCACCTGGTTCCTGGCGGCCGGCATGAAGTGGGGCCACGAGGCCATCGAGGCCAACTCCCAGTACTTCCACCTGGCTGCCTGGGCTGTGCCGGCCATCAAGACCATCACCATCCTGGCCCTGGGGCAGGTGGATGGAGATGTGCTCAGTGGTGTCTGCTTTGTGGGCATCAACAACGTGGACGCTCTGCGGGGCTTCGTTCTGGCCCCCCTGTTCGTCTACCTGTTCATCGGCACCTCCTTCCTGCTGGCCGGCTTCGTGTCCCTTTTCAGGATCCGGACCATCATGAAGCATGATGGCACCAAGACAGAGAAGCTGGAGAAGCTCATGGTGAGGATAGGGATCTTCAGTGTCCTCTACACCGTACCGGCCACCATTGTCATTGCCTGCTATTTTTACGAGCAAGCTTTTAGGGAACAGTGGGAAAGGAGCTGGGTCACGCAGAGCTGTAAGAGCTATGCCATCCCCTGCCCCAATAACCACAGCAGCCATCACCCACCCATGAGCCCTGACTTCACTGTCTTCATGATCAAGTATCTCATGACTTTAATTGTGGGCATCACCTCGGGCTTCTGGATCTGGTCAGGGAAAACACTCAACTCCTGGCGGAAGTTCTATACCAGGCTCACCAACAGCAAGCAGGGCGAGACCACCGTGTGAGCCCACAGCCGGGCTGGAAAACTGTGCGGACTGCTGGCGTTCCTGCAGAGGAAAAGTCAGGTGGGGAACTCTGTGCTTGGGACAGACTTTGGGGTTTTGTTCTCCCTCTCCTCTCTCTTGCTGTCTCCTGTAGGAACTGAACATACCATGAGACTGGGGGAGAGAGATGTAAATAGCCTCTGTAAGATTTTGTAAGTATATTTGTATTTAAATTGCAAAAACAAAAAAACAACTCACTTTTTTAATTATTTACGACATTTTTAACCCGTTTGCAGATTTTAACTTCCTTGCCACCACTTGGTTTTTTTTGTTTGTTTGTTTTTTTGTTTTTGTTTTAACTTTAAAGAAAAAGGCATTGGGATTTTATTTCATAGGGCAGAATGGGAAAAACTTCTGACAAAAGAAACCAAACCAACCCCTTTCCCTCTCCCCCACGCGGCTTTTGCAAATGGCTTTGCCCAGAGTTTCAGGAGCAGCAGAGCCTGGGCTGGGGCAGGTGCCCAGGGCCGGAGTGGAGCAGCTCCGGCCAACCTTGGCTTGAGCACCACTCCCTTCCTGCCTGAGGGGGGGGTAGGATGGGGAGGAGTGCACTGCCTCATGGCCTTGTGCCCCACACCATGCAGGGACAGCGTGGCTGGGAGGGCCACCCAGTCACCTATGTGGCCTGGTACAGCTGTTGGTCCATGCTTTGGCACGCCCCAGCCCTACCAGCCCAAGCTGTGGCCAGTGGGCCCAATTTTCTGTGAGGTGAAGAACAATAGCCTGTCCTGCTGAAGGTCCATTTGGCCTTTTTGCAAAGGGAGAGTTTCACCACGGTGTCCTGTACTAGGGAATGGCTGCTGGCTGTCCTTTCTCCTTGTTAAATTGATTTAAATGTACCACATAGTTGAAGAAGGAGTTGGCTGTTCTGTTGTGCTTTGGCCAGGAGTTGAGGTCGATCACTGTCTGCACTTGTAGCATGTCTGATGGCTTTGGAGGTGAATGGGGACACAGGTATACTGAATTTCTTATATATATATAATAGCCACCCTAGTGAACTTCTGAGCTGTAGAGCCAGGAGGTGCCCACTCTGCATTCTCCCTCAGGAATAAGATATTGGCCTTGTCACTGACAAAGTGCAGAGTTTTTGGAGGAAAAGATAAAGGCCACCTGCAAATCCAGACCCAGGAGTCAGCTGCAACTTCCTCTGTCTTCATGGTGCCGCTTGTGTGCATCGGCGTTCTTCTCCCCATAAGGAAAACATTGAGGGAGAACTACCTGGAACGCCTTGCTGCCTGCCTGTGCTGTGGGGTTAACTGCGGGCTCTGCGCAAACAGAATCAGGAAATATGAGCTCAGTAAAAAGAGCTTCATCGGAATAAAATGCAGTGTTCAGATTTTTTTTTTTTAATTAAATCCATAAGCTGGCTCCTCAGTTTGGAAATGTTTGAGCCGTTGCCGTTCTCTTGAATTTTAATTCATTGACATTTAATTCATTACACATTATGAGGGTGTGATGATTTTTGCCAGTAGTAAAAACAAAGGGAAAACAGAAAACCAGAATGTCTGAGCACTCTGGTGGGATGTTAGACCTTAAAGAGCCTCTGCTGTCTTTTCTTTTTTCCTTTCTTTTTTTCCCCTCCACTATGGTAATAGCATTGCACACTACAAAGATCTGATACCATGTGCAGTATATCTACTACCTTATATGCTTCTGGGAATGTGCTTCTTTTTGGAAAAAAAAAAAAAAAAAAAAAAAAAGTTAAAAATGAAATGTAACTTTCAACAGATGCATTTAAATATTTAGTCCTCTGTATGAAAAACAGCAGAATGCTTCTCTCCTGATTGATTGTATTGTTTTAAACTTTTTTATATTACAAATGCCTGTATTTAGGTTCATAAATGTTATCTATGGCTACCATACCCTGAAATTCAAAATTATTTGAATTTGGTATGCATTTATTTCTGTTCATTATCACGAGATCATCTATATTTATAGAGGAATAGAAATTTATATATATTAAATACCATATTTTTAATTTCTCTGAAATAAATTGAGGTTTTGTACAAAACTATCTTGTCCTTTTACGTATTCCTCTGTCTAAGTCAGATGCTGTGTGAAAGCAGTGTGTATGCTACAAGATGTGTGGGATTACTTTTTTCTTTTCTTGTGTTGAGTTCACAGTAACAAGCTGGAATTCAGTGCAGGAATTCATTGTGCATTTTGGTTTTTATCTCTGGGCCGGTCTAGATTAATCCTTCAAAAGGAGTAATGTAAACTGTTCAAGATCTCTGACAGGGTATGGTTGGTGGTGTGAAATCCAAGAAGAGATCTGCTATATGGCAGGAGAAGAAAGAAGCTCACCAGTTCTTTTTTTTTTTTCTTTTTCCCTTAAAGAAAAGGGTTCTCTCAACTTAGCCTTTCTTCTCTCTTTCCTATTAAAATAAAAAGATTTTCTCACTGCTCCAAATGAAACTCAGATTATGTAGCAATATTGTCAGAATATATTAATGAGCAAAATAGTTTTGTTTTCCTGAAACGTTTGGTTAATCCATAGTTAAAGGATGTGCTCATGGAAATATTTCAGCTTTACAAAAACCGCACACATTCTTAAACCTTTAAACACATCACTTTTTTTTGCCTCTCAGTATTCATTGTTCCAAGTGCCGTTCTGTACGCTTGGTTTTGTTAGGAAAGAGTGCCTAATTACGGGGATCTGATTTCCAGTGCTATAACCCACTGCAGCATCTCATTCTGCAGAGCAAGAGGAGCAAGAGAAAGGTGGAAATAATTTGGGGCGCTTTTATTTTTATTTTTATTTATTTATTTATTTATTTTTTTGTGGTGAGTAATCAGCTATAGAGACATAAGGAGAGCTTAAAACCTCCTGTAATGACATGAAATGAGAGGATGGAGGGTTTTTTTTTTTTTTTTTCCTAATTTTTTAATTTGGTTAAAATAACCATAGTTTTTCTTTCTCCGATGTTTTCCCTGTTTTTGCCCAGTATTTTTTTTTTTTTTTTTTTCTTCAGAATTTTAGCAGTGAAAATTGTCCTGGTCAGCATTCAGCTAATGACCTGAACTGCAAGCCATTCCATTTCATTTGCAATGGAATTCTTTTTGGTCAGTGTGTAATTACATTTGAGCCATTTTGACTGATCTGTCGTCTTACAGCTGAATGCGTGTGATTTATTTATGCATGAGAGAACACATTTAATTGTAATAGAAACTTTGTATTTATGGTAAGGGATGGAGGGCCCATTTAAAAACAAAATACTTTGGAAAGTTCAGTAATAGAATTGTTTCTTTATGAAGTAAAATGTTGTTAGTCTTTGCAGTTCGTGCTTTGCAACAAATATGGGACCTTTCCAGTTCTTAGGATTTTTTCCATAGATTGCAGAGCTGATTTCCATGTTCAGTCTTGGTTATTTCAATAAATACACTCAAGAGCACAGTACAGTCATTTAAATGGCTCGCCTTGTTTAGAAGAGCAAACCTCTGCCTTTTTGTTTGCTAATTTTTGTGAACTTTCACATTTCAGTTATTTGAAAGGTCACAGCCATTACTGAGTACTCTGGTACTATCTGTGTGACTTCCCTAGTTTCTTATGCTTTTATTTCTTAATGTGTCAAATATAATTATATTTGCTACTTTCTACTCATATGATACAAAGGTGTCTTTTACACAGGTACAGTGTGGTGATCACTGATACTTTTACCTTGCTTCAAAAACAAATCTGTCCACTGGCCTAGGGAATTCAGAAAGGATTCTTTACACCATCTGTGTAATTGATGTACTGTGTTTTCCAGAGAGAGCATCACTGTCTAAAAAGAAGCAGTGTTGCCCAGTTCCTCTCCTCCCTGACAAGATGAATAATGTAAGAACAAAAGCTGTGGTATAGCAAAGTATCCTAGGTTTAGAAGTACTTGTTAAGGCATTCCTTAGTCAACAACTTTTCTGTCTCTCACAGGGTATATTTATAGCCTGAAATGAAGGGGCTCTGGGAATTACCAAGTTACTCTAACCATTCCGCTGAAGAGGGCTGTAGCCCAGAGAACTGGGAATGCTGATTTACTGTTCATCCTTCAGTAACAGTAATGCTCTTTAATGTAGTGGCAAATTTGTGGTATTGGAATGAAATTATATGCTGTTTCCATAACAAATCCTATTGGTAAGGGGAAGGATTTCTGGTTAGTTCATATCATAATGCCCCAAATTTCTAGTCTATGCATATACTTTAAAAAGTGTTGCTTGCTTTTTTTTTCTTTTTTTTTTTTTTCCCTGATCAAATGGGAAAGCTGCAGTCTACAGGGCCTGAATTCTGTCCTGTGGATGGTGCCCATTTTCCTACTGTCATCTCAGTAATTCCTCTTGGGTGCAAGTGTGTTACAGATGGTGCTGAGGATTTAATTTGTTTAAATGGACAGTAGTTGGAATCTTTGTATGATGATCATTAGATATGAGAAGAAGCTGCTGTACATGCACAAGATGAGTATTTCTGAAAGTGGACGACAGGCTAGTAGTACCTCATCAGTCTTTTGTCCACCTGGTCAAGAGACAAATTCTAGAACAACCCCATGATTCTGTTGAAAGGTATGCACGCAACAGCTCAACAGGGAAATCTGTTAAGATCTTGGTATGACATGTAATTACTGATGGTACTGTTTGAAAAAAGGTTGCATTTGTGTGACAGCTCCTCCACCCCAGTACTGCATGGCATGACAAAAAGCTTCAGCTAGCAGACGTTCTTGTGACAGTTGAAGAGGTGAGAAGAAGTCAAATTGCTTACCTATAAAAATAAGGAAACTGAGGTAAGGCTCTATTTTCATCACTAATTGATCCTCTAGTGCCCAAACACTGGAATTGCATTATATTTGATAGAAGTTTGCATTGACAGTGCTTCAGGATTCTGTAGCAATACTGTGTAAAATCAGTTTTAAACATCCTAACTGTCCAGTGCTTCCCTCCCTTTTTCCATTATTAGATTTGTATTAATTGCTGTTTGCACTTGTTGAACCAAAACATCATTGTTCTGCATGTTCTGCAAATGTAGAGTGAATAGATCATATGGATTCTGAATGTAAAGGTTGATTTAAAGTGCGAGTCCTTTTGTTGTGTGTTCCCATTAGAAGTGAGAATTTTCTCTCTGGTCCACAGCTGTGGAGGTTTCTCACATACTTGCCCTTGCAGTTTGCACACCTATTTGCATCTGTAGCTCATAGGTTGAGTTGGAAGGTTTTGGCAAGGATTCACATTCATGAAGAGAAAGGGAACTTCGTTTTTCTTGCTTTAGGTTGAACCCCTTGCACAGAAGTGCTGCCACAGAAGGGCTTTGTTCTGAGTTCCTGATCAGTTTTGAAATAGTGTCATAATTTTAAGAATGGGCTAGAGTTGAGTTTAGAAAACAAGACTTGGTGACTTTGTGGCTGAGGTTTTGCTTTCACTGTTCAGTTTTTAGAAGTATCCAAACACTTCAAATCTGAAATAGCTGTGTAAGGACAAACTAAGCACCCCAACATCTCACAAGCATTTGAGCCCCCGTGTTGGTTTGAGAGTAGCCCAGTAACTGTGTTAAAACAGATTAGATAATACTAGGCCCTTTAAGAAAGATGAAAGGCATTTAGTTAATCATTTTAGGTCAATAATCACTCCTACATGAACATAGAATGGAGTGGAAGATATTAGAAGAGTATTTGTGAATGAGCAAAATAGGCCTTAATAAGCAGTATATAAGTGCAAGTGCCACAATTTGCAGATAAAAGCAATGACACTGACCGTTTAGTTGTTGGCAACACTTCAAAAAATTTAAATATGTTTAAGAAAGCATCCTGATTTCATAGGCCTTGACAACTGTGCTTCAGATCTCAAGTTGTGTTTAGTCTAAACTTCCAGCATAACCACATCAGAGAGCCTTCCATACATGAGGTCTTGCCCTTGTTTGCATTCAAATCAGCAACATTACGTTGCTTATCTTAAGGTTGAATAAATAACCTCTGGTCTTCTAGTCAGACAACTCTCAGTGAAGACTGATAATTAGCCATCATGTCACGTGAAATGCTGCAGGCAGGAGACCCTGCAAGCCTTGTCCTCTCCAAGTATTTCAAGGCTCTCTTGCCACACTCGTAGTACTGGGTGTGGCATGCTGTGTTGGGAAGACTGTATCTGCCACCTTGACAGATATTCCTAATGGGCTATCTTAGAAATAACTTCACAGTTTTATAACCGAAGAGATAGACATTTATCTGGAATTAGCTGTCTTTTAGACTGTTTCATTATTAATGGTCTGCAATGTCTAGTAAGGTGTAATTGTAGGCTAACATATAAGGCTGCTGTAGTTCAGTAGCACATCACATTAAATGAAATTTGTTTTTGTTCATTTGTTCATATCAGCAGAATCCCTCTGAATGAAGGAGTGTTTTTGTCTAGATCTAATATAGATTTTACAAATGTTAACTACTTACTGCAACACAATTAAAAAAGTCATTTATCATGTGATATTTTGATGATAAAGATTACAAGAAAAAATAAAAGTGGTCTGTATCCCTAAGCTGGAATGTCTTTATGCTGTTTTGTTGCATACTTGATCAGCATTACTGTGATGACTCAGTGTTGGCCTCATTGCTCTTAAGAGTCTAACAGAATGACTCATCAATGCTATATGACTTGTGTTGTCATCTTCACATTAATTACTATTGTGTTATCACTGGTAACTTGTTTGACCTTCACTAGCATGCATAGATTACTACAGAAGAGAAGGATAGAGCTGGTAGCCACAGGAGGTTGCACTCTGCTTCCCAAAGACAAGAGCATGTCAGTCCTCCCTGGCAGCTTGCCCACTACTGACTGATTGAATGCCTTCAGCTTCACTTGGACACTTGGGCTCCCATCCTCTCAGGCTCCCACCCTTCCTCAGAGGTAACATTTGCTTATTCTAAGAACTCCATGGGTGTCCTACTGGCAGAAACACTACTGGGGGTGTGCTGAATTGGCTTATTTTCCTGGCTTACCAGGTTATGTGTTGGATTTTATTTTGTTTTTCCCCACCAACCTAGGACAGAGGCTATCCTGGCTGTCCTCAATCAGTTGACAGAGAAAGTCACTGGCAGCACATGCCATTACAACATCCCTAGCCAGCCTTGTAACGATCCCATTCTACTTGCTTGCTTGCCCATGCCATCTCTGTGACTTTAGTAGGAGCTGCATTGCTCCCACAGTTGTCAGAACACAACTCATGCCGATACCAGTTTATTTTTGAGGACTGACCATGCAACATTCATCACAAAGTCCTTGCTGGCCAAATAGAGAAGTGTCTTGCCCTGAAGCTGTTCCACAGCTTCTTTGTTTGAGACTTTTTACTCTTAAATACAAGAACAGATGTTATCCAAAAGGAACTGATCTTGAGTTAACACTGAAAGTATAGCATAAGCAAATAAGGATTTTCCAGTTGTTCATGTTCAAATATTACTGTGCATTATGATAAATTGGCTTTGTGTAAAATTGAGAAGAAAAGTGTGCAATCACACCTTCATGACTGACTTCAGGAAAATGATTTAGCCTACTCCCCTACAAATGCATCTTAAGAAATATGAAAAAAAAAAAAAAAAAAAAACCACCACAAAAAACTCAAAACATCCAGGTGGGTTTCTAAAAATATTTATGTATTTGTTAAAAAAAAAAAAAAAATCAGAAGAAACAGCTCATCATAAAACCAGATTTTACTATAACTTTTGTTGACTTTTCAGTACTTTGTTTGTGGCAGTAAAACCTTCACTTCACTGTGGCTGCAGGTGGTGGTGGGTTGGGAACTCCTTGTAGTTGTCAACTGCAGGCTTTCCTTCTGCTTTCTGTGATCAGAGACAGGAATTAGTCACTTCTTAGCATGAAGACCTAAGTTAAAACATTATTTCCTTCTTAATTTAAAAAAATAATAGTTCAGAGGGAAATTAAATTTTGCCATGTGCTCAAGGGATTTGTGTTTTGTAGGACTGGGTACATTAATGTTAGTGAAATTCTTAGAATCAAATTGTGCCCAGCTGTAAAGGTGAGGAAATGGAATCTCTCCCGTTCTAGTGAAGAGCCTCAAGTGGCACTGCTGTAACATGATGCCTGAGTGCCATCTTTGCTTCCTGACACAAAGGCAAAGGTTAGCAGATTCCTGAGTGGCAAAGGGTAAGAGCCCTAAGCCCAAAAGCACCAACATGTAAAGAGTGCTGTGATGGGTGCTTCTAGATCTGTCACTCTTGCCACTGTGCTGTGGCCCCTATCCCCCCCGTTCCTGAGGATATGGGGAGAAAGAGGTGTAAATGGGGTCTGGGAAGGCAGGAGGCTGTGTTGTGTGGGCAAAGAGAGGCCAAGGAGGCAGAGGAGGAGGGCAGCAGGAGATACCTTCTGCACAGGCAGGATTTGAGATGAATTGGAAATTGCAGCCCCTGCCAAAGGTAGCTGAAGGGTCACTACAACTGATGTGGAAAGGAAATGGCTCACCAGAGCTTGCATGAACCACTGGGAGGTCTCCATCAATGTGTCCCAGAACCAAAGAAGGTGGAAGCAGAGAAAAAGCTTCTGCTTGAGTGTTTCTAAAGACTAGACAAAATCCTCCTGACTGCTTCACACAAAGCAGCCTCCTGCACCCTCCCCGCTGCCCTCATGGCTGCTTGTGGGTGCCTGGTCTGCCTGCTAGCACGGCCCTGGGGCAGCATGCAGGCACTGCGCCAGGGCAGGCATGGGCTCAGCTGTGGCTGTGGGTGGTGGTGGGTTGGGAGCTCCTTCTAGATGGCAACCGCAGGCTTTCCTTCAGCTTTCCTTGGATCCTGTTTTCTACTCCAAGATTAAAAATCTCCCCTCAGGGGAGAATGAAAAGGAAATTGTGTGGTAGGCTTTGCTGTGTTTCCAGCTGACTTTTTCCATACAAGTGGGCAGTTGGGCCCAGTGTTTCTTAGGATATCTTTACAGTAAGGATAAAATCCTCACCCTGCTAAGGCAACAGCAAGTTTCCTGTTGGCCTTGGTAGGGTTGTAATTTCATCTTGGGTTCAAGATGTATTAAGAAGTGCTTTAAGATCATGAGGATAGAAAAATGTAATGTAAAAAATAAAGATTTCTCATTCAAAAGCTGTTCATAGTGCTTCACTCCTTTCAGCGGACTACAAAAATATTTTTGGTGTTTTTCTGATCCTCTATATAAAGGCATTTTCTAGGGGTGGGTATTATTTAATGATACTTGACTCTTCAGTACCTTTTTCCTCTGTTTCATCATAAAAAGGAGATTAAGATTAGTTTCTCAAAAATGATCAGTTACAAAACACTTGTTTTGATTTAGGGGTCTTTTTAAAACAGTTGTCATACCTATTTGAAATGGGTCTACTTTTACTTCTATGCAAGCCAAGAACATGAAGGTATAGCATGTATTTCTATCATCATTTGTTTCTCCAGTTCTTTGTAAAAGTTTCATTTTCTATTTTCTCAATGCTGTTTTTTCTTGCAGTGGTTCTGGAAATTTCTGTGCAATAGCTATTCTTCATAGGCTATGGAGGCATGTATACCATCTATGGAGTCATCCTGGAGAGCAGGCACTGGCAAACGGCAAAACAGCGTAACTTGTGGAATTAACACTTCACGTTGACACCCATTAAAAATATTCAGAGATTGACTCAGCCTGCCCATATTGCACAAATAACATGCTTGGTTCTGAGTGATTCAAGATCTTATCTGCTCTCGATGCGAGTTCAGTGTGGAGGGCCTGATCCTCTTCTCATTAACCTCCAAAGGAGTTTGCTGCTCACTTCAAAGAGAATTACATCAGCAGCATTTGCAGTGAAGCACATGCAGTTCCTGTAGCTTTTCCCTTTTTTCTTTCTTTGTTGTTTTCTTTATTACTATAATTGTTGTTATTATATTCCAAACTACTGGGAAAAAAAAGAAAAACAACAAACAAAAGAAGGGCTAGAAAGTGGCAGAAACAAATTTGTTTTCTGATGACGAGTGCTGTTGCATGAAGGCTCTGTTTGTTTGGAGTTCTTACGTGCAAATTGAGAGTAGAAAGCAGGAAAAGCTGAGATCATCAAGATTTCTGGCTGTATTCGTGGTGGAGCACCCTCCATTCATGTTGCCCTCATGCCAGGAACCTTGCACGGTCCATAATATTCTTTGGATATTGCACAACTACTCATTAAGGCGTTATAAGCTGCTAAAACCTGGAGCTGAGGAGTTAGGTTTTGCTGCTGTTAGTATATCCGTATAAACAACACTGCCCGCAGTGGTCACTGCAAACAGCTCTCTAAACCCCAGGGAAGTTAGCAGCATTCCTTTTGTGTTTTCACTGTGCATAGCTTTTGAAAGAGAGGAGGCATGTATGGAGGAGGAATAGAATAGAGCAACCATTGGGGATTTTGTTTGTTTTTCTATTTCTTCCAGGCTGTCAGATTAAACAACAGAATGAATTCACCAATATTTTACCTTTCTAGTTTTATTGTTTTGTAGAAGAAAAGCCTTGTGACTCTACAAATACCAGTTCCTGTGGGAAAAGGGGGCAGCAAGCACATCTCTCAGCCAATCTCTATACTTCATGTGTTTTAAAACCCTGCTTTGTGTTGGAAGAGTGTGGCTGCCTCATCAAATGCGTCGCCCACCATGGTGTCAGCTGCAGCAACAAATCTGTCCCTGCTTGCAGAAAAACCTACAGAGGCGTAAGAAACTCCTGGCCTCTGCATTCTCCTCCTTTCTCCAACCTCCAGAAAACCTGCCTTGGTTCAGATGCTGATCCTTGCTGTGTTTGTCCAGGAGGAAGTCACACAAGATCATCGTCTGCTGCTTTCTGGCACCAAACAGCAATGAGATGGTGACAAACTTCAGTGCTTATTCCCACCATTTGCCAGCTCAAACCTAGAGAGTTTTGTTTAAAGGGCCTTGTATCCCCATTTCCTGTTGTCTGAAGCCTGCTTACACGGTTTAAAACCTAGTAATTCATCCATTGCGGGGGATGCTCCATGCTGTCCTGAGGGAGTGAACATGAACCAACTGGCTTCCAGTCTCTGAGGGTTTTTCCCCTGTGCCCTGTTTGATTCTCAGTCAGCGTTGCCAACTTCTTGTCATGCCAAAAGATGGTCTCCTTACCGCCATACTGCAAACACCCTCCTGGCTGGAGCAGGAAACCCTCAAAGCTGTTTCCTTCTCACTTTGGCAAATCTTCTGACACAGGAGTTGGAGTGAATGACATGTGGTGACATGAACCTCTGCTTTTCTCTCCGCTGTAACTATCTCAGCCACTGGAAACTTTGCAGCTCTCTGGTGGGTCCTGGTGAGTGTTGCCACCTCAGTCTGCCTTGCTCTCCATGAGCATTTGTTGAAACTCACAGAGAATCTGAGTTTGCAGTTCAGGTCTCAGCACGCCCAGCAGGACTTAAAGTCTGGGTTGAAATGTCAACTCCAAGGCCAAGAGAGTGGGAATAGGACTCAAATTTTCCATATCTCCCTTGTGTATCTTGGCAGGTAAGGTTATTCTGAGACTGTCCCCTCGCTTTTTTTCTTTTTTCTCCCCATAAAGGAACTATAAGGCATCCTACTTTTCTCATAATGCAAGATGGGAAGAAAACAGAAGTTATAAAGTGTCCGAGAAAAGAAGGTGACCTCTTGCTGAAAGATGACACGCCTGAGGCTGGTCTCTGTAGTTTGGCCATAGCGTTCTGCACTATTTCTGGTGTCAGGAGAAAGCAAATACCATTCTAAACTTTACTGATGAATTTTGACATAGTTAATATGGAGACAAGCACATATTTTTAACAGTAAAACTGCTGAATGAGAGAAACATCAAAAGATTTTGCTGGAAGCTCTGTTACTTGGAGCCTTTAAATTCAGACTGGCTGTCTTTCCAAAAGATAAGCTCTTACACACCATCAAATTATTTTATTTGATGCAGGTATTCCTGATACATTTTTGAGGCTTGTTTGAGGCAAAAGGCCAGAATAATAATTCTAAATGTTCCTTCTGGACTTAAACTCTATCTGAAATGACAGCTGCAGGAGTTCACCTGAGCTTCTTGCTGCTGTTCTGCAGTGCATTGCTTGACATTTGGGAATTACTCAAATGCTTCTGCTCTGAGTTCTTCTGGTAAACGTTATCAGGGAGGTTCATCGGAAACCCAGAGTGGACTGTGAGGACTAGTGGGAAGCCTGGGGACATCAGCGTGGCTGTCAGACACTGCTCAGCAGCAGGCTGAAATGCTGTGATAGTAAGCAAAGGCATGAGCTGTGCCTCAGTCTGCCTCTTCAGAGTGAAAAGGGTGGAGGAGGTAATGGAGGACAGCACAGAAACCTGACAGTAGCTCATTAGGAAAGCCTTGTTGTTCTTCTGTCTCATTCCTCCTCAAAGCAGTTACTTTAGATAATCACGAAAACATGTCCTATGGCATGAAACAAGCCGTACCACCTCTGTGTCTGTTTAGAAGATGATAGTATTTTGGCAAGTGGTTTAATAGCCACTGAAATGCCCAATGCATGTTAACAATCTAACCAATAAGTTATAGACTCTTTTTTTTAAAAATTCATTGAAGAACATTGGCAAAACTGCAAACATATGTTTCTGTTGCTAAAGCTTAGTCTTATCACAGTTTGAAAATGTGGAAAATCAATTACATGCTTTGAATTACTCCCTTTATTGCTATAAAAGAATTTCTTCATTCTTTCAGGGCAGTGTATACTTGGTAACATCTACCGCTAACAGGCTGTTAGGACTTTCTGCTAAATTAATACACTACAAGTAAACTAAACAGAAGGCCGGTGGAATGCTAAACATCCACTTTCTCTTCTGTTGTGGCTGTGCTGCAGCTTGGGAACCCTCAGCCTTGTTGCTACAACATCTGGACAACATTTGGGGCTGTCTCTCAAGTGCACGGGTGTGCACCTCCGGTGAATTTTAACTTTCAACATCTCTCTGCCTCTAATCTATATTTAATGTTTCATGACTAGTAGTCAAAGAAACTTCAGCTAAATATCAGGTTGGAATGAAAATGATCCTTGGGAAAACACTCATTTAGAGCGTTCGCCGGCAAAGTATCTGTGACAGAGACGTTCCCCAGAGATTTGTAGCCCATTCTCTCACAGTAATAATAATTAAGATTTGTGATTACTGTGCCCACATAATCAAAGATCGCTTCATAAAATGTACTCCCTAAAGGGAAGAATTCCCTTCTCCTAACTGGATGTCAGTCAGAGGGATCAGCACCCCCAGGGATCTGGAGTCTTTGCTTGCCCTTTTCATTACAGTGTTGTTAGCATTGTGTTACTTCATATTCTTCTCGATGCAAATGAGTAGGTAATCATGTGTAAATCGTGCCCTCCAGAAGGCACATGTGGTGAGTTTTTTTTCCCCCAAATCTACCACAGGGATTTCTCACATGGAACATAATTACATCTCTGCCATATGGGCTCATTTATATTCTATTACAGGTTAAGCTAATACGACTCAGAAATATGCTAAAAATACCTCAAAGTATTTTGAACACTGTCAAAACACTTGTCATTTCTTGCCTGCCTGTTTGATTGCGAATGACTTTATATTTATTTAGAGATCCACAGTGCCAAGTGACTTTAGAAAAACAAAATAAGGCCAGCTTTGTGCTGCCTGCTCTCCAAAAAAGTTCAAATTCTGTCCCATGCCATTCTATTCTGATGTCAAATACATCAGTGAACAATGACACAAAAAAGCCTCTAAGACATATTTACCTGAAGAATTGCCTCTGTGGGTTTTAGATTTCCCAGGAGGAGAGGAGCACGCGTTTCAGCCGTGTAGCTCTGTTGTTATTAGACTCTATCAGGTCTGTGTTTGATGCAATTACTTTGTCTTGACAAAGCTGTACTTCCACTTTAGTCATAATAAAAGTACAAATCTCTCTGCTACCCACTGAAGAAGGACTGTTGTTGAAAACAAACAATGTTTGCCTATAAAAAGATTGTAAGATAAGAATAGGTCAGTGGTATCATAAATAAGTAGGTTTAAACCGAAACAACTGAAGGTTATATAGCACTGTTTTTGAAACTGTATTAGTACACAATAATGTGCTGTTTTTCAGTTTCAGTGGAAATCTTAAATTTCATTTGAAGGTTTTATTTGACAAGATTTTTTATTATTTCACTGCTTCTAAAACTACTATTGCTGACATCTCTGGACACAATCTGGGTCTACCACAATCAATTTTCTTTTTATTCCTCTTATTTAGAGTCAGTATTTTAGTCTTTGAAATTTGATCTGGTTTCATTTATTCCACTAAGGAGGAACCGAATAGATAGCAACATGCGGTAGGGAAGAACAGGTCAGGGGATGGGAGAGAACCACACTGGATCTGCATGTGATACATCAGCTGATACATCACAAAAGCAGTGGCTGACCTTAGTTCAAGGAGAAATCTCCTAGAAGTTGGACTGGGGCTTTGAAAGCAAGAGCTTCATGTTTCCTCTAATCACGAGGTAAAATACAGTCCTGGTTTATAATGCCCTTTGAGGTGTGTGGTGATGAATAATTCTGTGTAGGCATACAATCAATTCTATAACCTATCCTTCTATAACCTTCCTATTATTTTTCAGAGATTTGCTGGGAAGCGTTTGGGTTTTTTTGGCTTTTCTTTTCTTATCATACCATAGAATAATCAACATTTTAAACTATTCAGCCTTTAAACACCAAGCCCAACCATTCCTTATTGTTTTTTCATGCTCTCAGACAACAATAATTACTAACGCTTTGTCTTCAGACCTCTATGCAACAATCTACATAGGCAACTTATATCGTGTCTGAGAAGTCCCCTTGAAGTCCAACATGTAAGTATTTTTCTGAATCAAAGCCTGGAAGCTGTGATGTCTGTAATTGTGCAAGAGCCTTAAAATCACAGGAGGGAGTTTTGTTGGAGTTTACATTGTTCTGAACAGGCACCTTTCAAAATCGGCTGGAACAACAGAGTTCTGGTCAGAACTGAGCATCGATCATTGCTGAATAAGAAGACTGTTCAACTGTGCATTCATTGTAAAGGGGAAAAAAAAAAATCAAGCCAGCTAAGAGTTTATTACCTGAGAAGAGTATTTTTCCAGCTGTCGTTATTCCTGAAGCCATGCAAGGGACACTGAAGTGATTTCATACATCAGGGAGACATAAAGAAAGAGTGGTCTCCTGGGCTGTGGAACAAAGAGAAACAAACTTCAAATCTCAGAGCAAACTCTATTAAATAATGTTTTAATTCAGCTGTCATAGGCATTTGATTAAAGAATATGCTATACAATTTCATTTTCAGTTTCTATAGCCACGATCGTGTAAGAGCGTCCCATGCCCTTGGAAAAACAACCTTCTCCCCCCCCGCACCCCCCGTTGCACACAAAAGGGAGTCTTTTACTCTACGTCTTCACAGCGTGCCTCCTTTTTCTCCAGGCAAGGTTTTTCATTTTCCTTCCACAATTTCATTTAATAGAAAAGTGCGGTCACTGCAATGCAGCATGGAAAGATCACTGTGTGCCCTGGTTTTATTCTCAT
Source organism: Lagopus muta (assembly GCF_023343835.1). NCBI lineage: Eukaryota > Metazoa > Chordata > Aves > Galliformes > Phasianidae > Lagopus > Lagopus muta. Next base: position 22,078,775 of record NC_064439.1, read on the forward strand.
CCCCAGGCAGCCATCATGTCCTGGTGCTGCACTTAGGTCAGTGCAGTGTCAGGAGCCCACCATCATCCTGTGCCAGGCCAGAGCAAGGTGGGATGAACTGGTAATAGTGTTCCAAAATAGCAGGGACAGCAATCTTTCCAAGAGAGAGGACAATGGCTCGCATAACTTGTGGCACTGAGGGACATGGTTTACTTGGCATGGTGGTGATGGGCTGATGGTTGGACTAGATGATCTTGCTGGTCTTTTACAACCTTAATGATTCTGTGATTCTATTCTATGTTTCTCCTCTGTTAACTGCATGCAGAAGCTGGCAATTTGGTGACATTTGCTTATTTATCGATATTTCAGCATGTCAATATTGTCCATTGGATGTTGGGCATATATGAATTTTCTTGCTGGGTCTGCATAAATATGCTCAGTTGTGCCTCCTGCATGAGGCGTTTATCTGTGGTCAGTGCCTCGATGGGAAGCTCTGGACCGCACTGGAAATTGGTGCATTTCATCATGCGTATCATTTGCAGGAATAGCTAAGATCAAGTGCCTTTGCATGAAAATGGTATTCTTAATATCCATGCTGATACTTTAAATCATCCATTCCTGGATATTCAATTCATCTCATGATTATGTTTGGACCTCCTTTGTCATCTGCTGGGTAAATGTGAAATTATTTTGCTGTCTAACATGATCTACTATTACCCAGCTCTCTGAAACCCTCTGTTTCATACAATTATTATTTGCATCATCTATTTGGCTAACACACAGTGACTGCGCTCCAAATCTGCGTAGATGATAATCTGTTTTAATACCTGTACAAATCAATTAAATCTGTTTTGTGCACAGTTCACTGCATGCCAAATTGGGTGGGAGAGTAAAAGTACTTAGCAGAGGAATCAGACTGCACATAAACATGAATTAGATAAGCCTTGCAGTGTGAGTTGCAGAGGAGGTGAAATGTAACATTTAACTCCTTCATCTACAGATAGATTTTTAAAAATGGCCTCCAGAAACAAAAATGTAGGGCAGGACTGTGGAGCCCCTACAATGCTGGGAAGTTTCACATCAGATTTATCCCTTGATGCTTGACCATAACACCTCCAGGATGGCTACTGGCTACAGATCACAAAGCTAACTGGAGGTAATAATAAATTATTAATAATTGTAAATAATTAATAATAAATTATTAACCACATTTAAAATATGTGGGTAGATAGATGAAATTCTGTGCCAAAGAAACTGTTGTAAGGCTATGCATATATCTAACACATGCTGCTAAATTTTTGCAGCATAAAGCATTGTACAGAAAAGTTTATTGTCACAAGGAAGATGGATTGATTCATTTTAATATTACAGTGGTATTTCAGATTGCAGATACTTGAAGAGAGTTTGGTTGTAGAAATGGCCAAGCAATCCTGCTGCTGGTCTGACCAAGGCTGCAGATTTCTCCCATGACCTTGTTTTGGGTCTGTGGTCTGTAAAAGGGAGCAGTATATTTTTATTGCCCACTCAACAAGGCTTCATTGCAATGATCTCCAGTTAGCACTTGGACTTGCTGCATTACAGAGCATGCTTTGCCTTATAGGGTAAATAGTAATGGTGAACTGCAGAGGACTTGGAGGAAGGAGCTGGGAAGCCAGCAGTGAACATTCACAAGGAAAATTTTTCTTCATGACCCTATAAACTCTTCTTGTATCCCAAAATACTAGAATGCATTGAGCTCTGTGCAATATAATGTAGCTGATAGAGACACTGTTGGTTTCATGCTGTTATACCTGTGCATGGTCATCTAGAATGAGCTTGTCCACTGCTGAAACACACCACCCACTGCCTCACTGTGCTCATGTACACTGTTTGTTCTCCGTAAACGTTCGGCAAGAGTAAAGGGTGCCATTCTTTCTGCATGGAGGAATTTGGTGACATACCTTTAGTCTATATGCACTTCTATATCAGACACCATTCTGTCAGACTGCCCCTCTGCCGCCATCTGTCACACAGAAAGAAAATGTAATGAAATCTTGGAGGAAAAGGTTGACCTCTGCTGCCATACCACCAGCATTCACCTCTGACATCGTGGGCCAACATAATAAAATAGGAGGCATTACTTTTGGAGCTCATGTGAGATAGATTTGACCTAGTGATCTGGCAGCTGAAAGATCATCAATTTCCTTTTATTTTGTATATCATTTGCTAAGATTGTTTTTCTTTCCATTCAAGCTCTTATATGCTACTCTCTATTGTAGCTGAATGCTTTCATTGGAAGCATTCAAAGTAAGGACATGCATGTCATTCACAGTTTTACTTTCTTTTCAAGTACATAGACATTTCTGGAAGGTTAAAGACTCCATGTTGGTTTTTTGGTTTTTTTTTTTTTTTCTTATCTTTTATTTTTATTATTATGTTTTTTTTTTTTTCTTCTTTTTTTTTTTACTAATGAAAGTGGATTAAGAACCCTGTCAAATGCACAGGCCAGAGCATTGGCTTTGCTTCCTGGAAAGCTCTCTATTTGTACAAAAGACATTATTTCTTGTTACAGACAGATCCTTCATGCCAAACCAATTCAATAGTCAAGTACATTCCTTGCCTCTGCAAATGTTTTAGGCCATTTAATGGGAACATGAATCTGAAGAGAAGCTCTATAGGGAGCCAATGTAGTGAGTGGTCAGACTTGATGTTTTCAAAACAATTAATGTTGCCAATGGAGGAGAAAGGCTGAAAGCTACAATTTCCTTAGGCTGTCCTTTTCTTGATGGATAGGTTTTTTGTAATGTAATTTTTCACATGTGTAATTCCTGCATAGTCACAAGTACATTTTACACAGCCCTTCTGTTTCTCATGCACGAATCAAAATTCGAGCCCAGTTCTATGCATTCAACTGTGCCGAAGTCCACAAGTTGAATTTAGGTTAGAATTTAGCCTTGTGAGTTTTGTGCTGTCTCCATCAATATGAGGTTAATGGATGAAAGTGTGCACTTAGGCTATTTTTGCACATTTAGAAAAAATACACGAATGGGTATTCGCTTTGGGATAAATTCACAGTGGAATGAGAATACCCTTAGGATATTCTAGCGCAAGTGGTATTTGCGGGGTCTAATGCTAGTTGAAGGTCTGTGGTACAGTGACCCCATTTGCATGTAATTATGCAAAAGGCAGATTTTCATAAAGAAACATGGCATGTGTACTGTGCACTACAGTATACAGTGTAAGGAGAGAAATATTCCAGGGAGCCCAACGGAGAAGCTAAGCTGTGACCCCTCTGATTTCTGTTTCTCAAAATGGAGATGAACAAGAATAGCTGTTCTCTGAGCCATTCCAAATGCACTTTGGGGCACAATCCTCTGATCTGACTATTGACGGCGTGTTTTGAGGTTTAGTAGTGATGGATATAAGCCAAATAGGGGCAGAAGAAAGCTGGGTGTGTATGCTCGTGATACAGCACAGATGAGCACCTACTTTGTTGTCCTGCCTTCCTGGGGCACAGAGCTGCCCTGCTACCACCTGGCTGCTGGGATGGTTCTTCAGGATTGCACTGAGTGCCCAGCACATCTAGGAGCTGACTGAACAAATTTCTTGTTTCTTCCAGGCTAGATTGCTTTCACTGCTTGTAGAAGGGGAATACTGAAAAAAAAATAGTTAAATAAAATAATTTTTAAAAAGTTGTTAGTCAGCAAATAGGAGAAAGCCATTTGCTCTGACACTTTTCTGTCTCTGCAGTGAAACACAGGACAGGAGTTGCTTTAGAGCTGTCCCCACTGTGGGCAAAGAGATTCATCTACAGTTTAAACATTCAGTGCACAGAAAATGGAATAGCAGCATCTCCTTTCATTTCTATGCTCAACAACACACAGTCAAACAGAGCACTTTGCTTTTCTGCAGTATCTCACAGTATTTTTCTTTATCTCTACTTTTCTCCCCCCTTCCTTTAAGTCCTTCTTTAAGATTTATTTTTCCTTGTGTTTATTTTGGAACATATGAGGTGACCAAATCCTTCTCCCTTTGTCTCTCATCAGAGCCTTCATTGCTTTACATCCATTGGGAAGAACTGATCCAGTTATCTCCCAAATTGCATTTCAAGAGCTAGCAAGCCTGACTTCACAGATAAACTGGAGTGCGCCCCAACTGATGTAAATGCAGGACACAGCTTTTTCTGCTTCATTCAGCAGGAGATGATAATTACCCAATTGTGCTACAACATTGATTGCTACCAGAGGGATCAGTGTCTTTGCCATCATTTCCAATATTCAGTTGTTATGTAGCGATCGTTGTTGTCTATTATTTTATGTTAGGGCAGCAATTAGCACTCTCAAAGATTGATGTCTTCCATTAGCACACAGAAGACAGTTTCTCTTCCATACTTCTCACAGTCTAAACATAAGACAAGAGACAACAGATAAATCTATCAAGCAGCCCAGATACCGGAGAAATGATTATTGATGCAATGAGTCACAGCAGTGCCTTATTATAATTTCTGCAGGCTCTTTCTTTCTGGCTGCAGAAGACAGAAGCCCTTCATTTGATTTTCTTTCATTTGGAGTATAAGATGCTCCCTCTCCATCAGATCTACACTCTCATTATATCTCAACATCTGATTCAAGATTGGTGAATGAAGGAAAGCATCCCTCCCTGGAAGGGAGATACATTTTCATAAAGCAGCAAAATCAGTATTTTTCAGGACAACACTGACTACCCAATTTCTATTGAGTGGAAGTATTTGGGTAGGTATAAAGCCTACATAACCCTGGACAGCAATGTGCTCTACTTGGTTGAAGGCATACTCCTTCAGTATTTTCAGATGTCTCCACTTCATTGTCATCATGAGCTCTGCAGGCTTGGATAACCCTGCTAGCAGCCTCACAGTGCTGCAGAGGTCCTTAGGGATGGCTGCCAAAGAACCTCAATGTAATGTATGTACATTGGCTTGTATGTACAGTCCTGTGAGCTGTGAAAAATACGCAGCCATGGTTTTCCTTTCTGATAAAGAAATTTGAGATTTCAAGATTGCAAAAAAGTTGTCAACTTTTTTGGCATATTTGCAACTCCATTTTCAGTCAACAAAAAGACATGACTTGCAAATTTTCAAATGGAATGTGTAAAGTTGCAATCAGACAGACATTCAACTCAAAAATCAGATCACGTCTCTCTACCGGACTTTAGTAAGACCTGTCTTATCAAAGAGAAGTATCCCTTGCTTCACAGTCACTCCTTATTCTTGTTATCATTCTTTGGCAGTATGCACATTTGTGAACATCTGTTTCAAAGATGAGGTGCTGGAAGAGTGAAATCTCACCAAAGATCTCTGACAAACATCTTAAGATGTGACTAAGAATTGCAGCCGCTGCCACTGAACCAACCTGATGGTTAGTCTTACAAAAACAAGGTCACATATCACAGTAGTATTACGGTTTTGTTGCTTTTCTTTTTTATGTTTCAATTACAAAAAAAAAATGTTATCATAAAGTAACTACAGTTTACATTTTATGAGGGCTGATCCAAAAGTAAGACCTTCTATTTTATTATGTTATTATGTCAGAGGTGGATGTTGGTGGTATGGCAGTAGAGGCTGAACCTTTTCACAAATATTCCATCACATTTTGTTGCTGTGTGACAGATGGCAGCAGAAGGAGAGTCTGACAAAATGGCATCTCTCACTGAAATGCGGATGAAGAAAAGGGGTTGAATTGAATTCATCCATGAAGAAAACACTGCATCCACCGACAGTCCTTGACTCACTCTTGCTGAATGTTTCTGGAGACCAAACAGTGGAGGTGAGCACAGTGAGGTAGTTGGTGTGTTTCAGCAGTGGCAAAAGTGACTGTGGATCACCTCTGCTGGTGCAGCTTTTACAAACACAGCACATAGTTCTTGTTCTTCACTTATGAAAATGTATAGCTAATGATAGTGACTATTGAAAAACACATTTTGTAGCTCTATCAAATAATTGTTCTTCTATCAGTGTTGCTGTGCTCATTGGATCTGTTATAGTGTCCATGGAAATAAACAGGAGTCATTACTTTCAGAGCGACCTACAAATATGTAGCCCAAGACAATTCCTCTTCACTCCATGTGGCCAAGGCAACAAAACATTGAACATCCATGGTTCACCTGATATGCTGGCCACTTCACTGCCAAGGATTTCAAAGAATCATACTACTTTGCTTTACCAGGTAAAATTACTCTTCCTGGCACAATAAAGGTTTAGGGAGCTGTGCTTGCTGCTTGCTTCTGGGTTGTTGTTCCTATCAAACCTCCTGCTTTGGTACAGGAAGCAGAAATGAGTGAAAACTGGGAGAGCAGTCTAAAGGACGTGAAGCTCATTGTTATATAAGCACACTTACTGGGGAGGAGAATATTTATTTGTTTTCACTTTTTCAAAAGGAAAAGGTAAAACTTAAGAATACTTTATTCAAGGGTAGGCCTTAGCTAAAAGCCAGGTTGGGATACTCTGGAGCAGCAAGTCACTGCAGTGAATGCTTCTAACCATAAGGACAGGGCTTTAGAGGCAGTCTGCAAGATCTCCATCACTGAGCCCATTATGGAGCACTCAGATGAACACCTGCTAGGAGGGGCTGAGCATCACCTGCCTGGTTTTGGAGCTGGGAGCTGGACTGGATCACCTCTCCCTGTAATTCTGTGGTTGCATGACTCCAAGAGCACACCTCTGCTTGCAATTAGGATGATTCAATTAGTATCATTCCCCTAAATTACCAAGGCCACTTCTGCCATCCTCAATTAATCCTTAGCCTTCAAGTGTCTGCTGTGATTAAGTGGCTGTTATTGAGGTATTTTACTTCAGAAAGAGTGAGAAAAGCTGAGATGGAAAAAGCTATTTGAGCAGAAAATAGTACAGGAAGAGTCAAATGCCCAGTACTGATACTGCTGTACACAAAGGAAATATTTGAATTGTGCTAAGTTAGGCAGACTCATCCCAGAAGTGAAGTAGGGTGAAGTGGCTTAAATCCCTTCCTGTTTTGGGTTTATGGAGGCTTCCTGCAGCTCCAGGTCAGTGATTTATGCTGACCTTGCTGGGTCGATCTGTTCTGCATCTCAGGGCACACTCATGCCTGATCTCTGTTCCAGCAGGACGCACTGCTCATTCCCGTGTCAGGAGAGCATGTGGGCACCGCATCTGTCTCTGTGGCCAGGTGACAAAAGAAGGCCTAACTGCTATTTAAACAAAAATGATACAGCTTGCTTGTATTAATCTCCAGTTACCATACCATCCTGCTCTGTCCCCCATCGCTGTCCTTGCCACCAGCTCTCCCCATCTCTGCTGTTGCCTCTGACACCCTCTACATGCCACAGCACAGCAGAGCTGCCAGCCCTGAGCATGACAAAGCTTTGAGAAGTGACCATGATGCAAATCATATTTTAATTCCCCTTTCCCTCTCTCCTTCATGGGAAGGTTGGAGATGATGGTGTGTGGCACAGGCATGGTCCTGCCAAGAAGCAAAGTGCCTGTGTGGATGGATGCTCAGAAGGGAAGGGTATTTCACCCCCATGGACAAATGTATGAATATGAAAGTTGGGAGAGAAGGAAAACAGATGACTTTGAGTGGCCAGGTTTACTTTGCTGTTCAAAACTGTGAAGTTGCGCCTCTCTGTGCCGGATTCCCTGCAGCTCCATGCCTAATTAGACAGGATCAGGCTCGGAGGGCTGCCTTGCTCCTGCCTATTAATAGTTGGGTTTCATTGCTGAAGTCTTCTTTCCTGCCCTATCCAGTGCTCCTGCACTGTGTCTATCTACTCCTTGCGTCGGTTTTATATTTTGCCTGACCTTCTCCAGGAAATAAGCCATTTGTTTTCTGTGGAAGCGCTGCCTGAGGAAAGAGAGCTGGACTTCTACGCCTTTTGTTGTGTTTTAGCCGAGCCATTCATTGTGACTGAACAGAAGTTGGCCTTTTTTGGGATGAATGATTTTTCATGTGTGACAACCATTTTAATACATTGCAATTGTGTTCCTCAGTATAATTTTAGAGCCATTTAAAGTGGCTTTCCAGGCTGTTTTTCAGGGGAAAGGAAGCTATTCAGTTCTGGGAGGAAGAGTTATATTTCCTCATCTGATGTTTTTCAGTCTTCATCAGAAGCTGTGACTTTTCTAACTCAAAATTCTAAAGGATTGTAACTATTTGGACGGTGTTTTGTATACTCCATAGATAACTAACATATTGAAGTGAAATCACTGTAAAGAATAAATTCCACAAAAATCGTGCAGGATGTCTTAGCCACATCAAATTGCCATGAGCCCAAAGTCTGTTTCCTAATGGATACTATTTCACCTTCTCAGAATAAATCACTTAAATCAAATGATCTCTGTACCTTCAATATTATTCAGATTTTTCTAGTCTGATTTATTGACATTAAAATGTAAATCACCTAGATGAGATTACTCAGATTAAGTTATAAGTTAGTAAAACTTTGCAGTGGTGAGTGTTTCTTTATTCTGGGTTCACACAGCAGAAAGCAGTCCCATGCCATACCCTGGGCACTTTGAAGCCTGGAGATATCACTGACCCACGTTAGTGCTGAGAATCTGCTTCTTCATCTGGTAGCATAGGTGAGCTACCACTTCTGGTTTCCTCACACCTGTGTTTTCCCTGACTTGCCACACGCAAACTGTGAGCACTCTGCTATGTCACAGCCTCAGTGGTAGAAGACTGCAGGTCTCTGTGCACTGGCTGGGCAGAGGCAGGAGCTTCATCCTCTGTGATACACAATTTACTTACTTCTCATCACTGAATTCCCAAGAAGTTGCCAAGCACAGCTCTCATCCTGCTGCAGCCTGACCACCTAAAAAATGGCATTCCAAGCAAAGGAGGTTCATGTAAGGACTTCTGTATCCTGGGAACCAGGATGGCCCTCTCAGTGGGCCCTCATGCCTGCATTCTTTACTACCATGAATCTCTGAAGACTTCAAAGTGCGCCCAAAACTTTTCCTGCACTCTCTGCCATGTCTAATTTTTAACCCTTCCTCTGAGAAATGAGTCCACTAGTGAATAGAAGATAATTCAGCTCATTTGGTCTCTTGAGATTCTCACTAAGGGAAAGAATAACAGTCCAACAGCAGCTTCACTGATCTGCATAGAAAATTCAGGCTACTTTTTTTTTGCTGACCCTACTGGCTTGCCACATACAGCTCTAAAACTTTATTCTAGTAATCCAGAAAGGCAGATGGAATTTTCAGTCACAGGCTGTCAAATGTCATGTTCATACCACATTGGATTAAACGATAATAGAAGAATAATTCTTTTAGTAAAACATTTAAGACATATTGAAATATAAGCTTTTTGTGAAACAAATTCATAGGAATTTTACAGCTTCAGAGCAAAAGTAGATAATGAATTTTAGAACAGAGTTTTTTTTCTTAAAATAGTCGCTATTGGTAGGTCAGCAGATCTGTCCTACTAGTGTTGCACATGGCCTCAGCTCCTAATAAAAGACCACCAGGTCATTCATTTGGACACTGAGCACACTAAAAATCTGCTACATCATGATGTCCCTGCTGTGGTGCATCACTCACCTTTCTCTCTTCTGTATAGCTGTAGTCTGTGAAAAAGTGAAGTTATTACATGAAAATGGAGTGAAAAACATCATTTAGATTACTGTGCCCAGCCTCTTATTATTGCATTTGATCATTCAATAAACGTTCAGCCACAAAGGAGCCACTGAAAGCTTGCCAATTCCCTATAACAATTTGCAGATCTATAGAAACTGTTAAACATCAAAGAGAAAGCTGACTGGTCAAGTGCTTTACTACTGATTTGTGTTTTCTAACACAAGAGCATTTATGCTCTTAGTTACCATAACAAGGTAGGTAGATGACATTCAACCATCCTCTCCAATATAATTTTGAGGAAAATCACTCTGCAAACGCAGATGTGGCAGCTATACACAGACCTTCTGTATACACCTTAAAGGCACCTGAGTGATTTGTGTTTCAACAGAAGCACCAGTGTAGCTTGTCAAGGCTCTAGCTGTGACTTACCTCTGATGCTTCAGGTGGGAGCTAAACAAATCAGAATTCAAGTTTCTCTGAAGAAGGGAAATAAAAAGTCCTTATTTCTTGGCCTAAAAGTCCAAGAAACGCTTGAGGCATGAGATTATACAATTGAGGAATAGATGAACGCAACAGACAAACCTGGCCTCCTTCTTCTGGAAACCAATGGCAAAAATACTCATAATAAGCTTGAACTCCTGATACCAGGGCTTCATCCTTAGCCAGGTTCCAGATACATAGAGCTGCGAATCTCCATTTTACATCTGATTAGCATCTCTGCCTCTCCTGGTCAGTTGAGACTTCAGCTCAACTCTGTTCACTGATTTGTAAGTAAACTCTGTCGTCTGTGAGTTTGCTTTGCATTTTGTTTATTATAATCTTAAGCAGAAGGAATTCTGCTAGTTGTATGAAAGTCATAGAATATCTATACCGTGTATGAGTGTAAGAGAGATAGGAGACTTTCTTCAGGTTTTTGAAAATGTTCTTAGTTCCCGAGTGGGAGCACATACTTGTATGGTTAAATTACATGGAAATAGACTGTCACCTGTTTTAATCATCTTTTTCAAAAAATGTAGTCATGTTCCTATTGGGAGATCTCAGGCGTAGCTTAGCTGGTTGAAGATAGCCTGTATCCACAAGCATGCATGTTAAACTCTGTGCAGCTGTTGTGATTTCCCACACACAATGAGCATAGTTGGATGTGGTGCTCAGAAACATCTCTCCCTCTTTTGGAATCAGAACACGTGGGGCACTGCTGACCTGAGGGACCCACATCCCTAATCAGGCTGAGATACAGTTGTATCCACTGGCCATAAGCATCATTTTGATTCATATGTTTTGCTTTGATTCCAAGGGAGAAATGCACATGTACAAAACATTGTTAGAAATATTTCCTCCTTTCGGATGTCCCTAATACAGTTTAGAGATTTTTTTTTAATTGACTTTTAATAAACTCTAACCAGTTTACTTGGTTGGATTCTTATAAAATGCTAAGTCTTTAGAAACATTGCAACAGCCTACTGTGGAATGTTTTTATATGTTTTTTCATAAGACTGTGCATAAGACAAAACTAAATTTGCTCCGGTTCCTCGGTGGCTTTTATTAAAGGATGTAAGATTCCAGTGTTTACATAATAACTTACAGCTGCTGAGAAGCTATTTTAGTCAGTGCATACACCGAGCTTACAGTTACTGTCTCCAAATACCTGTGGTCTAGCCACTTACTTCAGTCTGCTGATGACTTAGCCGAAATAATCCACCCATTGCTATGCTTTCGGCTCCCTCTGGCCTGACAAGAACCAAATGTGGAGCCACTCAGGGAAACCCAACCCAGCTGCTGTCTCCTCACAGCCCATAGCTGGAGGTGCCCACCGCCCATGGTCTGGCTGTAGGGACAGGGCTGTCACACCGTGTTTGCGCCAGCTGGGAGCTGGGGTGAGGGACGTGTCACCCTCAAACCCACCTTTGTGAGAGAGGGGCACAGAGCTCAGCTTGAGCCCTGCCCTGATGCCTGCAGCTCACGTACCTAGCTGGTGTGAGGCAGGCAGCAGGCAGGAGGAAGGTGGCAGATTGTTTTAAATACAATTTATTAATTTCTGAGTGGGTTACATGCAGTCATTATTTCTGTCTTTTTTTTTCTCCCACTGATTTAATGAAAACTCCTGACATGAGTGCAATCTGGTGCTGGCTGTTTGGTTATTTAATGGTAATTTTTCTGACAGAAAAACCTCTTCATTCAATTTGATCATTGCTACTAAAATTGCTTCATGTCTCCAATATCCAAGTCAGTCTGCCTCCCAAGAAAGTATGTCTTTCTCAATGCTGTTTAACGAGAACCACAGATTAATTTATATGCTTATCTCTCCCAATTATTATTTCTGATTTTGTTGTGAGAAAATTCACCGTTCACTCAGTCTAGGATTTCACTAAGGCTTTTTTTTTTTTTTAATCTAGTTCTTTTAATGAGCATTGGAAACAGTGTAGGAAACAACGATAGAAGGTAAATCCCTTTTAAACAACAAAAAAAGTGTATGTAGCTGAGTTATCTGCTGCCTCTGCTGGGGTGAGTGGGGCTGTAATGCTTTTGTGTACGAATTGCTTTGGGATAATAATGTTTTCTACTTGCTTATACATTTTTCATCAGACAAATCAGGCGAAAAGGTTGTATCACACAGATCTGTGACTGGAGCTGCTTTCCTGTCCTGCAGCTGCAAGCAGAAGATGAAACACATCTTCATACTTGGAGAAAAAGGGTCAGAGTTAGAGGGAGAAAATGGTATGAAAGTGCAGAGCCTTGGATGTAAGTAGGTAGCCCCTAAAGCAGGTGCTAACAAGACCTTCTTGACAACCACTGAGTTGTGTGTGTAGCAGAGAAGTTACAGCTGAAAGAAAAGAAAGAGGCAAGGAATGGCATTGTGCTGTATCTGACTGGGATTATAGTAGCTGAATGAGTCATTGTTATAAAATATGGGTAACAGAGCGTCCTTTCATGTCTCTCAATGCAGACTGAATGCAGTCCTGACCAAGATGACAAAATTCATTTTGATTGAATGCTTGTCCATATTTTTAAATGAAATGCATGTGGGGCTATTAGCTTAGTTCCCCGTCGAAGGCGGCTGTGCCACATAGCCCTGCCATAAGTTTGGCAGCCTTTGAAGCACCTGGCATCCTCCAGAACAAACAGGCATATTTGAATGGGGATAAATGTTAAACCATTTTGTAGTTTTCTCTTCTGACTCCGCGGTAGGTATTTTTTATATTAAAAAACACATAACAATATAAAGGGTAAAGCAAAAATGTATATGGATAAAGTGCTTTATAAAAGCAGAAAGCGAGAGGAGGACATGGCTGGAAGGGATCCTGGGCTCCTCCCATGTTGGAGGAGGACAGGATGGGCAGGGACACAGACTTCTTTGTCTGAAGTAGACACTAAGCTTTGGGATCCAACGAATACAAATAATAAATTCTACTTTTATTACTGTTTTATCACATTCTTGTTAAAGCTAATTTACAATTTTTCAGCCTGGAATTATCACTCCCACAAGTCCCATCCTACCATTTTTTTCTCTTTATTATCATTAAGAAATAGCTATGCTTAGCTGCAAGCTGAAATGGCCACTCATGTCCTTTGGCTGACAAATGAGCAGGTTACCTACAAAGCTTCATTGAATAAGGTTCAAATCCTTAGTGACTCGTGGGTCTGAATTTCAACCAAATAGAAATACTGCATGACCATTTACTTCCCCTGAATGTTTTAAGGTTTTGCCAAGGATTTACAATATGTTTTGTGGTTAAAGAGTTATTGACACGGTTATACAAAGCACTGCTAGAGTAGTCTCCATTACCTCCATCACTGATAGGTGAGCTCAGAACAGGTGAAAGCTTGGACTAGGACAATAACCACAGAGTGGAAAACACATCACATAGAAGAAGTTAAAAGGACTTTGATAGCTTTATGTAGCACAAGAAAGTCTCAGAGAAGGCACTGTTTATTTCTTAAGCATGTCTCCAGGAGAAAAAAAATCTTTTCTTCTGAAGGGCAAGTGAGTACAAGGACAAGTGGATATAAAATGGATGAACATGCATTCATGTTGGAGAATACAAAAGGAACTAACAATGAAACGAGAGAGAGTCTCAGCTGGACTTCAGGGAACTTACTGGGCTCTATAACCACAGTTTGAAGCCATTTATTAAACCGTGTTTGTAAAGTGTGATGATATGATTGTCTACAATTGCAAGTAAATGACCTTAATGAGTGATTTTTTTTTTTTTTAAAGCTTTTCCTAATTATTTTACCACCGTTCTCAGTACCAGAAATAACTTCCAAAATAGATCAGGAGTTGAGAAGCAGGAGGATTTCACAATGAACTTTCTGGCTGGAAATACTGCAACATTACTTCTTTTCTTTTGGATGCAGTAAAGGTGGAACTGAGTGTTGTGCTCCTGTTGTTTCACTCTTCCTGAGAATCACTTCCAGATCCCACTGGTATCATTCTTCTGCCTACAGCTGCTTCCACAGATTTCTCAGTGGGTGGACTCCCTCTAAATGTTGCCTGTGCTTCTGCCAGGATGTCTCTCATTTTCCAGAACCCCACCTTTTAAAGAAATTCTAGGTAGTGTATAACAACTATATACATAATACAGAAAAGACGCTGTACTTGGAGCAGAGTATTTTCTGTTGGTGTTTTATTAGTTCCTGCAGATGACCAGCTCTACAAGAAGTAGTTTTTGTATTATTATTATTTTTAAAAGCTTTACTCAGAACATACTGATTTATTTATTTTTTATAATGTTTATTCCTAATCATCCATGTCCTATAAAGCACTGAAGTGAAAACAAACAAAAAAAAGCTGTCAACTTTTCTACCATGCATTTTTTTTTTTAAATTTAAATTAGGCAAAGTATAATAAATCCAAGGAAAAATTTACTAAAATGAAGGACTTCAGACATCTCAGCTGTACTGATTCAGCTATGCACTCATAAGAGAATCATGGGAAGAAAAGCACTGCCCACTTTGCTCATCATTTTCACTGCAGGTCTGAGAAGCAAAGTCAGAAAATGGAGACGTAACTGCATAATCATCTACTAGCACCATGCACTATGAGCACTCCATTAAAACAAAACAGAAGAAAAAAAAAAAAAAGGATATGGCTACGTCATCCTTATGTACACGTCCATAGCAATATATTTTATTCGCAAGAAGTGAAATGGAACTTCAACCTCCATGCAATTATGCTACTCACTGCCAAAAGAAAGAAAAGGGCTGTTGCACTAACAGAGACCAAGAAAGGTCAGTTTCTGCATTACTCAACAATGATTTCCACAAAGACGTGTGGGACATATGGCATTTTACAAGCTTTCAAGTGTTTAAAAAGATAAAATGAAGCAGCCTTTTCACCCATATATATTACTTTGCTTTGTGTTTAGAAATTTCAATAACAGTAGCTCTAGACTGTTATTTCATTGTCCTTGTGGTACCAGAGACGAAATACATCATTTGAAAACAAACCAAAATAAAACCAGCATGAAGGAGGAAATGCTGAAGCTGGCAGCCTGTAATTAGGGCTACCATCTGTGTTGAGGTTCAGAGAAATAAATGCATGCTGCACTGTCCCACTGGCTCTGCATAGCTCCTGAGGTTTAGCAGTGTGAGCACTGAGCTTTCTGATTTCTCCATATCTCACTCAAATTGGCCAGTCTTCTTAATATCTTGTATCATATGTGCCTAACAGGTCATGGTTGCTGACTCCATAGCTGTGTTAAGTTCACTATTGCATCACAATACAGGCATTGTCTCACAGCATAATAAATACATGTAATTGAACATTTTCACCATCTTTTTTTTTTTTTTTTTTTTTTTTTTTTTTTTTTTTTTTTTTTAATGGGCAGCTTTAAAGGGCTTCAAAGAAGGTTTAGAAATATTTGCACAATCTTGATATATTTTATGAATTTCTTTGTTTCTGTTTACATTCCATTAAAGGACCGGAGAGAGAAGTGCTTCATTGTTTTGAATAAAGCAATTTATATCAATTTAATGTTTGACTGCACAAAAGCATTCTGAGCTGAGTGTTTATTGTTCATCAACCCAACTGCAATATATCTAGCACACAGAATTTGTTTTATATATATACACATACATACATATATATATGAAGTATTCATGCTTTCTTTATTTATATGCATTTATATGTGTATTTATATCTGTGCATATCCATACACGTGCACAAATAGCTGTAGATTACATACACAGTAATAATACAGCTATCTCATTAGGAAGACATGGAGGATGGGATTCATCTCACCTATATTCACCCGTCAGAAAATTGTCATCTCTTCTAAGGCAGTCATGCAGGTCACCTCTGAAGCCCATGGAGAAACGCAAACAGTGCCAGGGTCTGGTCCATTGCACTCAGCTGCTTTAGAGCTGGAGATATGCATCTCTTGCCATTGCCTGCAGAGAAAGCCTACATAACTAATTCAAAGCAAAAACATAGCTTTCAGAAAAGGAAACCCAAACCAACTCGATCTCTTGTGAAGCCAACTGATCTAGAATTTTGCACTTCTTCTGGTTCGTACTCTTCTATTTTGTGGTGGTGATAATAGCAGTGATGCACACCACCAAGTTAGAAAAGATCCCTTCTACTTGAAATCAGAAGGATTTATTTATTTTTTAAGTGGTTATGGTAATGATTAAAGTGAAGAGGAAATTGTTCGTGTTGCCAGTTCATCCTTTATTTTGTTTTTTAATTTTCTCCTTAAAAATGTCTTTGAAGCAGATAATTGTATAAATGTGACTTGATCACTGAAATCACTGGGTGGACTTTGAAATTGTGAGAGAAGAAGGAAAAGGGAGGAGAAGAATTCATGAGCGCTACAGTAAAGAGAATTATTAATCTGCAGAAATATGTGCCTCTGTTACTACTGGCTCTGTGAAAAACTGATTTCGCATGTTATAATGAGCCTTCCAAAACTGAAAAAATAGGGATGGGTGTGCAAACCTACATTTGTACAGTGTACAAACACTTTGATCTCCTAAGAAGGCAAATGTAGAATGAAATGTAAATTGGATTTGGAAGAAAACTGCAAACCCATAAGAGAAACAAAATTGAAAACCAAAAATAATGTCTTCTGGTTTAATGGTGAGACTTGGCAATAACATCTTTGGGCACTTCTGAAAGGAAAACTCAGATGCTTGGCTTGATGTGCAGGAGAGAAATTGCCTCGAATTTAAGTCTTTCCAGTACATTTTGAGTGCCAAATTCCAGCACTGTCTGAGAGAATGATATTTCTCTAGAGTGACAGTTTGAATCAATAGTTCATCCTATAAGCAGGGAAAATCATTGTGGCAAAGTTCTTTGCTACAGTAAAACAAGTAAAAGTGGAGAACATGCTGTGTCTAATGCAGGCGAGTTTTCAAGCTCCTGTGAAACAGCACACAGTGCTTTGCAAAATGTGAAAGACATGGTTAAGTGCACTAAAAGCAGCGATACTGCACTGTGGCTCACAGCAGCACTTTCAGAGATGACAGACTGGTGAAAAAAAACTTGTTACTATCTTATTAACATTTTGCTGCTAAGACAAGAATATTCAGGATCACAGTGAGTTGCAAAGCTAATCTAGTTCAGTGAGAGTGGCCTTAGGCAACTCTCCCAGTTACCAGAAAAATGGCGCATCTGTATCTAGGGAGGATAAGAAAGTTGGAAAAGCAGCTGGATCTGCAAGAAAAAGCAATTAATCCCCACCCTGTGAGGTTACCGATTATGCCTTTTGTTTAGGTAGATGATTGATAAACTTGGTCTTTTAACATCAAATTATCAAAAGTTGTTGCTGAGTTATTACACTTAAGTCTTGCGGAGGCCAACTTAGGGAATTCCGTGCCAATTTTCATAGCTTCAAAGTGTTACTGGCTTCTAAAATAGATAAATATAGCTTCCAAAAATTATGTCAACTATGTTTCAAGTTGCACAAAAAATGAGGAACACCCTATTTCAGTGTCACTTAAATAAACAAGTTAGCAACCAGTCATAAAGACCATGAAGGAAGTAATTTAGAAGAATGTTGAGCTCCTGACTCCAGGATTCTAGTTCTCTGACCCAAACAACAGCACTCCCACACGCTGGGGAATGTACAAATAAGCATGGGAGTGCCAAAACTGGAAAGCTTTATCAAAAGGCCAAAGACACAGGAAACTTCAGATTTGGATCTAGATCTGAGATTCATTTCTTTGGCCTCTTTCTAAAATTAAGTGCAACTCCCCTGAGTTCCGAGGACAGCTCAGCATCATATTGCAGGGAAGTCAATGAGCAGAGGCAGAAATGAAATGGCAAAGGACTTCCTTGATGGTGAGAGGGGGATTGTTGGAGTGAAGAAAATGCCTGCAAGGTCAAGGATTGTTCTCGGATGGAATCAGATGCAGGAAGGAGAAAAGAGAATTTGGAAGGAATTGGGAGGGGATGAATAAAGTGTAAGGAACTTAGGTCTCGTGGCAGCTATCATATGCCATCAAAACTTAGCCTTAAATGACTAAGGCAGGTTTGGCTTTGACCACCTCCAAATAAAATTATGAAAAGCAAATTCTGCTTTTAATTTTGCAGAAACATGTCCCTAAGACCAGTGACATATCAGGCTCATTTGCTTAACCAAGTCTCCTCTATTTTAATAGCACACCCCTCAGTCTCCCCAAAGAGATGGTTCTTCTTTGAGTCTGTTTTCAACATCAGGAAAAATCAGACAGAAATATGAACTGCGAGTTGTTCATATCATCAATCCAA
This sequence comes from Lagopus muta, assembly GCF_023343835.1. Classification (NCBI taxonomy): domain Eukaryota; kingdom Metazoa; phylum Chordata; class Aves; order Galliformes; family Phasianidae; genus Lagopus; species Lagopus muta. The sequence goes on from NC_064439.1 coordinate 22,097,032, forward strand.
CTTTTAAATCTTTAGAACTTTATCCATCAGTGGTATTACACAGTCTTAACACTCTATGAGACTAACAGTTACTGACACGCATTTCTTTTCTGTACAGTAATTTCACCAAGCTAATTAATAATAATGATGAAAAATTTCAAAACATTCATGGAGCACAACTACTTGTTCCATTTTTGTAAACTCTTTAATGCGTGTCTCCATCATTTCTGTGAAAATCCTTTTCTAAATATGACTTTCGGTAATGATCTTAGGGTGAATGTAAATAATGAGCTAGAAAAATCTTTAGATTTTATTAAGGCTGAGGATTACTTGAGAAGTAGTTGAAAAAGGAGAAAGCTTTTCCTCTCAATACTAAATATGTTCCGCACAGTAATGTGAAAGATGCAACTTGTTGTAAGAGAAACCATCAGATAAAGTCCTATGGTCACAGCTGTGGTTGTAGCAGGGAGTGGCACATACCCTCAGAAGACACACAAAAAAAAAGATCCTCCCAAATTCTTTTAAAGGTCAGATGCGGGTTCAGGTTTGCAGCTGGAAGCCAAGTGCAGAAACTCTGCAGCAGGGATTCTGGGACACTTCCACTCAGGATCAACATTTTACGGCAGGACTCTTTCTCTGTAAAGTGATTACAAGAAAACCTTGATCTGAAAAGATGGAGACCAGATCTGAAGTTTGCATTTGTCTTATAGAGGTACAACACTTACATAAATACAGTTGTATGGGAACTGCTGAGTCACGGCCTGAACCTCTGATTGATCACCTGAGGCGAGCCATGAGTCAGCCAGAGGAGCACAGGTGAAGTCAATTCACCTGTGCTGCCGGAAGGGGTGGAGCCAGGCTGCACCCTTCCTAGACCTATTTAAGAGCTGGCTACCAGAGGGGAAGGATCTCTTCTGGGGATCATCTCTCTTGGTGTTTTGTGGTAAGCTTAGCCAAAGGATAAGCTCTTCCACCTATTCTCTTTTTGTGATCGTTGTCTATTTTGCCTAACTCTCTTGATTATATTGTGATTATAACATCTTGATATCTATTGATTATACAACAGTTCAGTCCATGATTTGCGTTTTTTTTTCCACCCAACACTGGTTTGAAAGAATGAAATATGATTGTGGTATGATAACAATTTATTCCATCAGACTTCTTAACAAATTCTCTTCCATGATTAAAGATCACAGAAAGACTTCCAGAAAAAAATCTCCTTACCCTTTTCTTCAGTTCTTTTGGAAGGCTTGTGATGGAAAAACTAGAAACTGGAGAGAAGAAGAAAAGAAAGAGAAAAATTACAGGAAATCGTTTGCTTTAAAATGAAAATAGGAAAAAAAAGATGAAATAATGTCCGAAAAGATGTTGTTACTGATTTGCTTTAATGCTGCATTTACTGCTTCCCGCCAATCCTCTCAACCACTTTCAAGAATGAACAGTGTTTTCAGTGAAATGAGTAGGCATTCCTAGTGCGTTTATTCTATAACTAAACTTTACAAAGTTAGGCAACTATAATTCCAATCTATTTTGTGCCAAATTTACTGTTAAATATTACACTACATTCATTGCAGTTCCATGGAACCACGTGTGGGGCTGTCATGTACATTTTCAAGCTTTTCGTCTAGAAAGAAGGTGCTTTTTTTCTATATTAAAGCTCTACATACAAACTGTTTCAGACCCGTATAACCTTTTCTTTTTCCTTTTTTTCTTTTTTCTTTTTTTTTTTTTTTCTTTCATAGGGAAAATGTCAAGGAAAATTACCTTTTCCTCCACAGACAGTAAAACTGTTTTCCAGTGGTGTCCTATTTCTCATCATAAACAACAACAACAAAAAAAAAGACAAAACAAAAAAGAAGTGGTGCATTCTACGTAATTATAGTCAAAAGTATCTATTGGAGAAATTTCAATTGCTCCTTAAAACACTATTAGCATGGCTAATAGCATTGGCATGGGAAGTGACTGTCTCCCTCTACTCCTCTCTTGTGAGGACCCACCTGGAGCACTGTGTCCAGGTCTTGGGACCACAGCACAGGAATGATGAGAAGCAGGTCCAGAGGAAGCCACAAATGTGATCAAAGGGCTGAAGCACCTCTCCTATGAAGACAGGCTGAGGGAGCTGGTTGTTCAGCCTGGAGCGGAGAAGGGTCAGGGCAGACCTCACTGTGGTCTTTCAGTCCTTAAAGGAGGCCTACAGAAAAGTTTGGGAAAGACTCACTATCAAATGGTGTAGTGATTGGATGGGGATGATGGCTTTAAAACTAAAATAATGTAGATTTAGTTTAGATATTTGGAATAAATTCTCAACAGAGAGGATGGTGACCCAGAGAAGCTGTGGGTGCCCCATCTCTGAGGGTTGGATGGGACCCTAGGCAGCCTTACCTAGTGGAAGGTGTCCCTGCTCATGGAAAAGGGGTTGGAAATGGAAGGGCTTTAAGGTCCCTTCCAACCCAAGCTGTTCTGTGATTCTATGATTATATCCTTAGCATGCATAGAAACTACAGAGAATGCTCAATACAACCGTAGTTTGTTTGTTTAGAAAGTTCTCTGCTCACCTTTTTAAATGTTAGGGGTCTCATAGTTCTATTCAAATGCAACATCACTGCTAGTTCATTTTACCAGCATTCAGTGACCACAAAATTGGAAAACAAAACCCACTTCCACATCATGATGATGTGGAATGATTCAAAGAGGGAAGAATAACTTTTCTTAAATTTTGTATGATTTATGTGCATGAGAAATAAAGGTCAAGGAATGAGAGAAAAATCACACAGAAGAATTACCACTCCTTATGCTGTCAGAATGACTGGGATCATTGACAAATATTGATCAATGACAAAATATGTCATTGATCAAATGACAATATTGTCATTTGGCAATAGACTGCTGTTGAGTAGAGGCAAGACTATCAACAGAATTCAAACTATTCAAAACCTAAACTCAAGCAGGATAGTCTTTAAAGAAGTCAAATGGCAAAGTAGTCTGAGCAATCAATATATAGTTTGAACCGTGCAAATGTCCTTTATTCCTTTTAAAATTGTACATTTTTGTTGAGAAAGTAAAAGATTCCAGAGGAAGAACAGACAGGACTTCATTGTTTGTTCCATGGGACAGTTTTTCTCCCTGCAGAGTATAGATATCTAGTCTTGCTTTTGCTATGTAAAAGTCAAGCAGTTTTGCTAAGGATTCTCAGCAGTCAGAATTATGTCACAAGCATGCAACAGAATAGCTGTCTGTCAGCATTGTATTAGCAAAATCTTTCTAGACATTTACTTTGAACTGATGGTGTACTATGGATCAAGCAACTGATACCACTCATTTGTTTTGTGTCATCAGACATTCACTTGACAGCTCACAATTTCTCTCTTAGTCAAGCTGCACTGTTGTGTAAGCAAGGAAAATGCTTTGCCAGATTCAAAAACCTAAATCTAAGCAAGCTTACATAGTGATAGCATTTAAATGTATAGATCCTATTTGTACAACATTCATTCTTTTTAGGTTAATTCCAGGAGAGAGCCTGCATTAAACATACACAAAGATTTAGCTATATAACCTTTTTTGAGACCAGGTTTCATGTTTCTGTCTGGGTGTTTTTGACAAGACTACCATATCCTCAGATTCACATGTAATGAGCATTCTTTCATGCCAGTATACATGATTTCTGGATTAAATTGTAAGTTGTTTGTCAAAATGTATGTTTCTTACTCAGATTTATCTCATCAAATTCTACACATGGAACCTGCGTGGTATTTGAGCACATTCACAGAAGAAAAGGAAGGATTTTTATTGTTTCTATAAGGTTTTTTATCTTCATTCTTTAGTCTATTATATGTTTTGCTTGCTTAATGGTAAAGTGACAGTCCCTGAACCGGGTTTTTAAAATGGATGTCTAGCTGCCACTTCCAATATGTCTCACAGCAGCATGCATTAACTTATCGTGCTTGGAAGTACAAAAAGATTATGCTGTGGTGAAATGTTAACAAGGTCATATCATACACACACTCGCTCGTTGCACTTTTCTTCCTTTCATGGCTCCTGTTAGGTATTATTCCATGTCATGCATAAATAATGTTGCTCTAGAGAGAAAGGCAGTGTACTTTATATTACTGGTGCTGCTATAGTATTGAGACAGTCTGAACTTCTGGAGTGAATTTGGTACGTGTCACTTGCTAAATTTTTGGTACCTAGCCATCAAAGGCAAATACAGCAGATGAATATGTGTGTTCATGAATATAATATTATTTTCTACTTTAGATCGCCACTGCAGCAACCAAATTGAGATAGTTTTCATCGAAATGGGATTTGGCAAATCTCTCTCTGGCATCAGGCATCTGATTTTACTGGGCTGTTGTGGAGCCTGTCAGACTGTCCTGGATGAAGCATCTGAAAGCTCAGAAGAGCAGCACAAGAAAACAATTTAAGCACCAAGGAAGTATTTCACAAGCAGAAAGTCTCAGCTACTGAAAACCCTGACAAAAAGCCAAAGATAAATAATTTTCCCTTGACAGGGCTCTTCAGCATTGCAGCAAGTATGCCAGTACATCTGCTGCAAGACCTCAGCTCCTCCCAGCACTCCTCTGCTCCCAGACACCGCCAGCACCCAGCTGGCCTCGGGGGAGCCAGCTTGGGGATTTTCGGTGTGGCTGGGTCTCTGTCCCGAGCCCAGAGCTGTGTGTGGGCTGGCCAGGCCTGCCGCCTGCTTCCCACCCCTTTTGATTCCCTCCAGATGGAAAACTGTGATTTTTGGGCTAGATATCCCTGGCAGGTGTTGTGGTAAGAGGCCTGCTACAGTCTTTGTCCCCCAGATAAATTACCACCCACGTACTAATTTCAGATTTAATTTTACATATATCTAATATGATCCATGAGCATTTGCTTGAAGGTCTGCCACAGAATTTGTTTACTGCCATATTCTTTCACGTATACATATATTTAGCCCTAAATCTCATTTTGTCCACGTTTGAGTGAAAAAAAAAAACAAACCAAAAAAATAGCAAACATTTTATTTCCATGTGTTACAAACAGCAAGAATTGTCAATTACAAATGGAATCAATAGAGGTCTGTGTGGGGTAAGGGGAAGAGGTAAATTTTCTTGTTAGTGGAGAACAAAAACATTATTATGATTGATCTCACAGATGCTCTTTGGTTATTTCAGCTTTAGTGATTATTTTGTAGCCAGTAATCTTAGTTTATTCAATAATTCTGAGAAAGGAGAGAGGAAATCTAATGCAAAAGTCAGCTTCAAACTAACAAGATTAAACTGGTTAAGGGAAAAAGTTGCAGGTCATGCAGCTTCCCCATTACAAACACAGCTGCATCCAGTCCTACAGCCCCTGAGCTTTCTGTTATCATTCTTCAGCAGTCTCTTCTATTACAAGCAAGAAAAATTAAGTCGACTTCCTGGAATAGAGACGAGTCAGTTTGGTGATGTAACTCATGCAGTATTTGGTGGTCTTCATAATGAACTTTGACTCTATGCTTCTAACAGCATGGGGCTTTAATAAGTCCGCAGGATAACTAACACAGATATGAATACATATTCAGGGAAGGAGCAGTCAGTTTTCTTTCTCTATTAGACTGCTAGTCATCGCTGATATTAATAGCTCCCAGTTCTGTCTCTTGGAAGACTTAAAATGTAGGATTAGAAGAGTGTGGGATAGGTAGTCACTTCTTTAAAAGAGACTTCATCCCATAGCTTTTCATTCCTTCTTTGCAACCATAGATTAAAGACACTTAAAACTCAGGGTTTTGATTTCATTGTAAAACCCATATATCTGTTGGTGATTTGCTCCAACACAGCATAAAGTAGGAACTCTTAATGGAAATGTCATTCTGAAAAACATGCTCTTTTTGGGTAATTGTTATTAGCCCTTTGTTTTTCTGAAGAAAAAAAAAAAAAAAAAAACCCAAAAAAACAGAGAAACAATTGTCCAGATCTCCAGAGCCCTTTGGAACCTGGGGTAAACCAAGCAGTGAGCAGTGAAGAAAAGCCACCCAGCTCAGAGTCAACTGACAGTCACTCCACAGAGATGAGGGTTCAGAGAAGTATCCACACTGTTCCAGCTCACCCTGTACTGATGCAAAGCAGAGTCATGATGGACCTAATCAGGAGCTGCACTTCTGGAGGACATCTTGTGTCACACAAGCAGCTATATGGAGAAATTATGGTAATAGCAAAGGTCAGAAAGCCCAAGAGTACCTAGGAGGAGGGATTTTGCATGATAAAGAAGCTGAGCCACATCCTGAAATCTGTTCTTCAAGCAGGACATGAGACAGTTTGGCAAGAACTCAAGACAATTTCTGATGTGCCCTGGGTTTTATTTTACTGGAAATTCTTCACAGCTGACTAATTTCTACAAACTCTTCAGCTTAGATGGAGCTACTATTTTCAGATCAAAGAGGTTTCACCAGAAAATTCCAGACCAGCTCTGCCACGGCATCTCTTTGGATTGCCGTACTCCAGGGCTGTCTTGATAAAAGCAGGCCATTAAATTTCACTTTATTTTATAGTTTTTTAGTTCTGAATGGCTGAAAATAGAGCTTTTGGTACACTGTACAATTCTATTTTCCAAATTTGTTTCATTTTGCAACAGTACATTTCAAAATATGAATAAACTCATTTAACTTTCTTTATATTTATGTCATCAAAAGTCAGGAATGGTCTTTCATTTTCCTGTGAAACTAGTCAGATTTCTACAAAATCTCCTCTGGAAAGATGGCACATGCTATTTCTTGTTTCTAATTCCGTGAGTTTCTACTCCTCAAAGACTGATAAAATGAATCCATACTTTCAAATCAGGGAAGATTATTCCTCCTATGAATTACCTATGAATAAGGAAGTTAAGTAATTATGAAGTTGTGCCCTACATCTCCTAACCTTCATTTCTGCCTGAGTTCTTCAGATTTCTTGTTTAACTTCTCTGAAACAGTCATGGATGTCCTGCTGTCTTTCATTGTTGCTGTTTGTTTTTCTTTTTGGATGGGCAAAAGCCTAATTGGGTTCTCTCAGGTGAGTGAAATGGGAGGAGCAGGTGTATGAACCTGTACGAAACTTAACAGGACTCAATGCATCTAGCATTAGTAAATCAGTGACCTGCTTTAGGGTTTCCAAAGGAGGAACTCCACATAGGGCAACTGGACTCACCAAGCATAACGTTCATAGAATCATGGAATCATATGAGTTTGAAAGGACCTTTAAAAGTCATCTGGTTCAACTCCCCTGGAGGAAACGGGGACATCTACAGCTAGATCAAGTTGCTCAAAGCCCTGTAGAGCCAATCATATTGGCAGATGCAGACATGGACCACCCCAGAATATGGTGATCTGGAATAAAAATCTGCATGTGCTGCTACTTTTTACTCAGTCTGTTTCTTTGCTGAGTTTTTTTCTAAGCTGCCACTCCACACCACTTTTGTACTACAGGCCATTATTCCTTTGTTTTGCAGAGTGCCTTTGGACTCGGACTTCCAGATAGCCTAGGTCAAGGTAGTTATACGGTAACTGTTGATCATGGCCAGAACCTCTGATTGACCACCTGAGGCGAGCACTGAGTCAGCTGTGGGAGCACACGTGAAGACAACTCACCTGTGCTACTGGAAAGGGTGGAGCCTGGCTGCATCTCTCATAGACCCATTTAAGGGCTGACTACCGCTGAGGGAGGATCTCTTTCTGGAGATTGTTCCTTGTGGAGTTTAGTGGGAGCCTATGACACTGGTGAGCATTTCCATTTATTTTGATTGTCTTTCTATTGTGATAATTTTGCTAAGCCTAACCTTTGTGCACCTACTGATTGTACAGTAGTCTTCTATAGGGAAGAGGACTGTTTAGAAAGAAGAACTTAAGCTATTTCAGAGGCAGGAATTCGGCGCGTTATCTGATACGTTTAAGACTTCAAGAGAGCAACAAAACTGGGAAGGATTTATTTTTCATGGTGTAGGTGATGTTTGATTGCAGTTGAATACTTTTCATGTATTTTTAATAGTTAAAATTCAATATTCACTGGAAGATCAAAGCACAACAGGCCAAATATTACTCTCAGATGTATATGTTTGTCTCATACTTTTCTGGGATCATCTGAAAATTGAGGCATAGACTATTGAAACAGGAACTTTGTAACTGAGTGAAAGCAAGGAGCACTGCTGGGGCTTTCACATAGCTCCCAAAGAGGCCAGAGGAATGAAGGGGAGAAGAATGGGTCTTAAAGCTGTCTTTCTTGAATATTTAGTCATTTATAATGCCCTCCATCCACACCCCCTCACACTTACTCCTTTTGCACATTCTGCAGAAGACGTTCTCTTCATTCTCTCACTTCTCACTCCCTCTCACCTCCTAGCTTTTTATCTAACAGCTTTGATATCATAAACAGAATCCTAAATGCACATGAGCTTAGTGGCACCAAGCATGAGGTTGCCCTCTTATCCCCCACTCTGTTCTGCTAGAGCAGCAAGGGCACCCTCCATGCCCACAAGGGTCTGCGCCATGGCCAGTGCTTGGGTACACTGCATCCCTCTTCCCATACGTGTCCACACCACATGCCTTGCAAGGCTAACAGCCACTTTTCCTCTGAGAAGACAACTTGTCCCAGTCTGTGTGGCTGCATGCACTCAGGCACCATTGGTAAACTGCTCTGGATTGTTGCTGTGTTGGTATAGGGGTGCTTCTCTCCTGAAGGGAGTAAGCCTGACTTTGCAGTCTAGCAATGGGACAAAAAAGAAAAGGATTTCAGTTCTCTCTCTTCCAATATTGAAATTTTTAACTACATTGCAAGTAATTGTTGGAACATGGCTGATTCCCAGATCTTCCTCTCTGCTGTCAGTGCAGGAGTACAGGGTCCTTCTGAGGTTCACTTCCTCTCTGTGCCACAGTAATTCTGAATTTCTGCACACACTGTGAAGAAGCAAGAGCAATTTTCAGCACATTTTTCTCAGACTAACATGATGGTCAAGTCCCTCATACAGATCTCAATTCACATACCTTCAGGCAAAAAAGAAAATTGAATGTGATTTCTCATATCCTAGGTCAGTGTGCTAAACCTATGGCTGTGAACAGAAGCAGGTATCCTTGCAGTGTATAGGGAAAGAGTAAATTATATATCTAGAAACTGGGGAGAGTGAAGTTGAAAATACAGATTTTTACTCTCCAGTTTCACTTTGGACCTTAGGTCTCCTCACTCAATCCATTGCTTTTCATTGGTTATAAGTGATGTGTCCCTCTGTGTTCCATGCCATACAGATGGCCATGCACTAAGACCAGGGCTGCAAGTCCCAGTGCCTGGCAGGTGCTGATATTACCTGCAAAATCTTACAGCATCTACATCCTCTCTGTAATGCTTGCTTTGTGTGGGTTAGGTCAGCAAATACAGAGTTTCACCCACAAATTTTCAGATCCTGCATCAGGAGCCCTGAGGCCAGCCTTGCAGGCAACATTTGGGAGTGACGTGAGCAGGAGAGCTTAGAAAAAAAAAAAAACTACTCTCAATATTGAGCAAACATCTGGCATGGGTGCTTTCAAACCATCATCTGTACTTCATTCTGCTTGCCAACACACATCATTAACTTTTAATATAAAGAGAAAACAAACGTGTTTTTCAGCAGAGTGATTATCCGCTGTATATTTTTTCATCTCTGAGCACGTTAACTATGGTTTCCTCTGAAATACTTCATGAGTGTTAGTATTTTAGGCAAATATTTCTGTCATTTACAGAAGCTCATGGGAAAAGTTTTTTTTTTTTTTTTTTTTTTTTTTTTTTTTTTTTTTTTTTTTGCCAGGCTTTAAAAGATTTTGGATTTGTTACACTGTGATATCCATGAGTGTCCTGCTGCACTGTCAGCATTCTCAAGTGTCCCCATGATGTTGTTCTGTTCTAACCCTCTTCCTCAATTTCACAGTAAACCTACCATTCTAGTTGTCTATGCAAAGCAGTGGCAAAATCCATCTCTCATATGGAGTCAGTATTTACTGTGTTTGCAATAAAGATCACTGAAAATTGTTGCAATTCAGGAACTGATTCAAAGCATTTTGTTTCATCACTAATATCAGAAATTGATTTTTCTGACTTTTTTTTATTTCACCGTTGGTGCACAAACAAACTTTCAGAAGAGATCAAATTTCAGCAGTTTCTAGTTGAAATCTGAAGAAACTGTGCAAGGTTGGTGACAACCTGAACATACCACACAGGGACCAAGTGGGCTGTAGCTCTTACCCAGATCCTTAAGAACCATTTACAGAATTGTAGGGGTTGGAAGGGATCTCGAGAGATCATTGAGTCTAACTCCCCCCAGCTAAAGGAGTTACACTGTAATAGGTCACACAGATAGGTGTCCAGTTGGATCTTGAATATCTCCGTAAAAGGAGACTTCATGATATCTCTGGGCAGCCTGCTCCAGCGCTCCATCACCCTTACCGTAGAGAAAGAAATTCTTATGCGTGTTTGTATGAAGTTTTATGCTATTGCTCCTTGTCCTACTGCTACACACCACCAAGAAGAACCTGGCCTCCTCCATTTCTCTCCCACTTCACTTTACATATTTATGAACATTAATCAGGTCACCTCTCAGTCTTCCCCAGGCTGAACAGACTCCGTTACTCAGTCTTTTCTCTTATGGCACATGTTTCAGATCCTTTATCATCTTGGTGGCCCCCTGCTGGACTCCTTCCAGGAAAGCCCAGTCTTTTTTGAGCTGGGGAGCCTAAAACTGGCCACGGTATTTTAAATGTGGCCTCACCAGGGCAGAGCAGAGGGGAGGATCACCTTCCCTGACCTGCTGACCACATTCCTTTTAATGCAACCCAGGATATCATTGGCCTTCTTTGGCTGTGAGGAAAGAGCAATTTGTGCAACTTGAAATAGCAAACAGTAGCCAATACTCACAATGAAGCTTTTATTTCTGATATCAGTGGGTTCTGGAAGTTTGCAATGATGGAACAATTTATAAATAAACACATATTTTTAAATGTTATCTTTATAAAATACTGAATAAGTATTCCAATATGAAATAGAAGAATCAACATTGAAAGGCCAATTAAAAAGATAGAAAGGTCTATAGAAAAGTGAAAATAAAGAAACTTTCTAGTCCTTCGTGGTGTCTAAATGAGTCAGACCATGCTTAACATATTTCTGCAGTGCAGAGTAGTTTCAACACATTCAAGGGTTAACAAAAAACTTTTCAGTCAGGGTGGGCCTCTAGCATACTAAAGAAATTCTTCTTGTACTTGGACTCCAACAAGCCATAAAATATTTAAACACAAAAAGCTATTTCCCCAGTTACATGGCAACACTGAAGCTTTAAATATTAAAAACAATAGCACTGTAGTATTCAAAGCAAGTACAGGAGTTCACTGGCACCTGACACCTCTTGCTTTCTCTTGCTGGAGTGGTAGAAAATATACTTCATTCTAAAAACAAAAAGAGACTACTGAGGAATGCACAGTCCCCATATTCCTTCCTATCGGAGTACAGAGAAAAGAAGTATCTTGTTGATTTATCTACTTAGGCATTTATATAGCATCATTCTCAGGAGTATCTGGATTCATGGAGTGAGAAATGCAAGAGGGACCATTTATTGTTATGGGAATAAGGTACGTAATGTGAGATAGACAGGAAAGATCCCCCGTGAATGTGTATTACCATACATGGAGTAAATGGTGGCAAAGGTAATTTTCCAAATCGTAGTGAAAAGGCAGAAAATATATAATGAAAGCTCTCTGTTCTTAGGTCAACAAAAATATGCAAAGGGCTGGGAGTTACAGCTGGAGAGAAATCCATCCATGCAAATGTGATGATGCATTGTGTTTGTAAGATAATCTCTCCATCCCCAATCAAGCAGTGCAAACATTGAAGGAAACCAATTTTAAGGCCAAAGGCCAGAATTAAATATCTTGGGATATGGCTATTATGGATTTCAAGTAGAGTATCTTCAGAAGCAAGAACAGCCACAGTGCCATTAGTACAGAACTCCTGGCTTCCTCCTCTGTCTCATCTAACTCAAATTCTAGTCTTCACATTGCCTTCTTGTTAGTTCTGTGGTCAGTTCAGCAGTTCACCCATTTTTAGTTTCTCTGTATCATCTTCAAGCTTCTGTCTACCCAATTCTTGTCTTTTATTATTCCCTTTATATCAGCTTTTTCTCATTTCTTTTTTTTTTTTCCTCTTTTTTTTTTCTACTCAATTCTTTTCCCATGCACACTTCTCTTCAATCTTTCCTCACAGACTGCATCACAAACAAATCAGTGCAAATAAAGAAGCAAAGTTCTACCCTGAAATATGGCATTGTAAAACCATCACTTCTCTCAGTACTGGCACAGAGCTGTTCCTACTGCATCACCATCTGTGAGGTTACAGCAGCTTCCAAAACAGTGGTTCGCTGTAGCAGTGTTCAGGAGTACCTATGCTTAAAGATGCTTAAGGCTTTTCATTAAAATACTTAAGATAAAAAGATACTATCTAATGTAGATGCCAAGTATTACATGTAAAATCAGCAAAAGTTTCCAGTGCTTAAGAAAAAAATAAATCAGAAAAGTGAATCTGACCTCTTCCTTCCAGCTTTGCCTGGAATAGGTCTTGCTTATCAGTTAATCTACATAATCACCTTGGTGAAGCTTCCATACTTTCCCGGTAGAGAAACAAAAGTACAGCATGCACCTATCTGTAATAACGAAAGATGTGAGAGCAGAGTCAGTTTGGGAATATTGTTAGCTAGGCCTCATTAATAAAATAAGGCTAATGATTTATTCATGTCCAGGACAATAGGAGGACAATGTAGAGCAGTTACATTAACGGTAAGGAGATGCTTTGGGGAAAAATGTGAACACTAATGGAAATTGGTTCTGTCTGCTGCAGTGTTTTGTATAAAACAGTGTGGGTGATTTTTCTGACCAAATCAGTACATGAGGGACACAGAATTCCCTATTCTACATATTAAAATAGAAACTAGGAAAATATTCAGATTAATATAAGAATATATTATCGCTTCAGTGCTTGAGTAATTCTCAATCTCTTTTCCCCACATGCAGTCTTTTATTCCATCTTTTCACTCTCCTTTTCCATAAGCCTTGAACTTCCTACTGTAATTATAAATGCGGACATTTTTGCTGTGAAAATAACACTCCAAAAAGGATCTGTGAAGACACTACTTGAAATAGTTACTGTTTGAAGCTGTGTATACACTGTATGCCCTTACAAATGAAGCTGTAGTGTTTTTGAACTAACGGTAGAAATCTTTTGCCATATTCTGGATTATTATTTTTTTTTTTTCTCTCTCAAAAAGCAGAGTATGTGAGCCACGCTTTTCTCCCCCAAGGACCTCTGTGCCAGTCCTCAGGCAAAGTTGTGGAATTTCTTTCTTTAGTCACCTTCAGGGTTATTTGGGATCTGAATAGTGTCCGTATTTTGCTTGGGTTTCTGCTGGTGGGATTCAGCAGTATCAGAGTCTTGACTTGAAGTAAGGTCACCCGGGTGGGGAACAAATGCCATACCCTTTAGGCTTGTTCATGGCTGCCCCAGAACCAGCTGAGAGCCAGGGAAAATCAGAAGCCCCAACTCTGTTCAGCTGTTTTCTTGTACCAGCCATATTGCAAACAGCTGAACTATATATAATCCTACAGATAAAAAGATGGTTATTTTTCCTCTGTATATCAGTTCTTCATTGCTAGTATTTTGGCTGTGTCTATACCAGAGAATCAAATAGGAGAGAGACAAACAGCTGGGTCATCGCCTTAGCGCTGCTGTGTCCATACACCCGAGCTCTGTTTTCCCTCAAACAACAGGGCCTCTTTCATCATGCCTGCTGGGAATAGTCCTTGGCCTCTCTTGTAGCCCTAAGCTGTGGCCAAGCATTGTCTGAGAGAGGGATAATTGGCAGGAAAGGTGCTAAGTATTAAACAGTACAGGGGATAGCATGACGGGGCTCTAGTATAGCCCTTGTCATGTGTAGTTTACTACACAGACATAGCAAATATTGAAGACTATCTCCTTTCTCCAGTAAGACAAAGTTTCAAGGGAATTACAAACTTCTGATTAAGCTTTGAATGCCCCAGTTCCCAGGTCATATCCAGGACCTGAATGACTCCTACAGGCAAACAGTACATACCAGGACAACATAATTGTATCCCAAATTTCACCGGAAGTAGAGGCACCAGCTGAGTTTTTCCTGAATTATATCAGCAGATGAGTTAAACATGCTGCTCGAATGGAGGAGAGCAGCTGTTGTGGAAAGCCAAAAGGAAAGGTGATGAACATCTCTCTGTGTAGCAGATAACATCTAACCTTCATGCTGCTTACAAGCTGAACGGCTCATCCCTGTGGCCAAACATGGGTAGACAGAGAGCCACAAAAACCAGCAGATGAACCATGCTATTGCCAAAACTATCAGTGAGAAATGCCAAAGGAAAGGTAGGGTGAGCAATGCAAAGGCAGCAAACTCAGGACTGCAAGTTGAGTACCCTAAGGTCTGCCTTCTCTAGAAGAATCTGATGTTTTCAATCAATTTTTGCCTCTGTATTATTTTTAACAATGTCATTCAGAACTGCTTGATCACAGGTTTAATACTCTTTAAAAACAAAACAAAACAAAAAACACCACAAAAAAAGTAACTTTTCCAAAGCATTTACAGTTATTGTTTATTTTCTTTGAGACTGCCTCAGAACCATATTGAGAATCTGCTGAATGTCATAGGGTGAAGAAGGGGAGCAAATAGAAGTGCACAATAGAATGACAGTCAGTTTCAGAAAAAAGAGTTACTTTTCCTTTTTGAAAGAATATTTTCTACAAGGAGGAAAGCAGAAGGTCAAGTCCCTTTTTTTTTTTTTTTTTTTTACCAATTCCAGTGCTTTGTAAGGAACTGTCAAAGTAGCTCAAACCTTTCTTTAAAGATTCATATTTTTCTGCTAAGTTTGATAATGCAGACCACAAACTTTAGATCCAAAATCTGTTTCACAATATTATTGTACTCTGTACATCAAGTTTTGGGTTAATCCTACTGCTAATTACATTTACTGCTCAAGCTACAAAAGTAGATTTTTCCTTTATACAAACACTCTGCCTCTGATCTCATCCGTGATTTATATACATATAAATCAGTGATGGATTGAGTCTCAATTGAACTGGAGAAGTGAGGGAGCTGTGTGCAATGCCAGTCAGGAAGCAGAGGGAAAGAAAAAAAAAAAAAAGATGTCAAATTGCTCTTCTGTCTCCCCTGTAAATCTGTCCTGTAAATTCATGCATCAAAGTCTCAGGAAGCTGCACTGGTCAGAATGTAGACTTTAGTCTAGCAAATCGTCCCATATTGCCCAGGATGAGTGAATGCTCTATGGGCTTCTGAGTTGCCTATATTTCACCTCCTGGACAGTTTAATGCTACTTCTTTTTTAAACCCAGACAGGGCCACAAGGCACAAAGATCTGAATTATACTCTGCTCTGTCTTTTGTCTGTTGCAAAGCACAGGAACCACACACACTGCTCTCCCTTCTGGTGACTCTTTCCAAAGGGCTTTTTGGCCCCATTTACTTACTCTTGATCTTGCTATCAAAGATTTCTGATTTCCTATAGAATGAGGCACTCTGCAATGGATCAGGAACTCTGCCTCAAGCAGGGGCTATATACCATATTATATCATATGCTGGCACACTTAGTTACTGGTGGGTATATTTCTCGATGCTGTTTCCTTCAGAAGGCTTCTGCTCATTATTATGATCAGGGAGATAAACTGATCTTGTTTCTCAATGTCTCTCCGATGTTAATGCTTCAGAATGATTTTTTTTCAGGAAATACTGAAAGTCCTGCTTGACAAATGCTTTTTTTTTTTTTTTTTTTCCCCTCTGTATCGTCTGCCTCTTTATGGATTTCTGGACAACATCAGTCAGTAATTCACTGCCACTGAACAAGTCTAGGTCTTCCCATCACTTGACCTTCCAGCCATTAGAGTTTATGTTGCCTCTGCAGTTCTCCATGTATTAACTTCAGAGCTTGTTTTCTACTACATAGCTTAATTTCTATATCCAGAAAGGGATGCAGAAACCAGAAACAGGTTACCCTTTACACATAAACACTGATTTCCACCTGTAAATTGAGCAGACTAAAATGTCAGAAAATTAGTACTTGGGCAGAAAAATGAGGCCAGGGATTTTAATTATTTTTCTGTAATACTATAGAAATGTAAATGAACTTGGGAGCACTGTCAGCAGCAGCCATCTCAGCATGGTTGTGTTTTGGGAGTGGTGTAAATTTCAAGGCTCTGTCTCATGCGTTTTGTCTACAGTTTTTAAAACTGCTGGAACCAATTTTGGACATGAAGAAGTTTATTATAAATAAAAGCCCTTTAAAAATAGTCTGAGTGCTTTAAATGCAGCAATTAAGTACCCATATTATATAAAACACACCCATATCCATAATTATTTCAACCACAAAATAGTTTCTACAATTTCCTTGGAAGCAAAACAAGATACTTAATTTCATAACTAGTCTGTTACTGTTACTTTTCATTGAGTTTAAGAAACTAACTTAGCAATCTTTGTTAACAGCTCTCTTCATCATGATTTAAAAAAAAAAAAAAAAGTAGTACATTCATGGTGTGCAATATAAGACAATTTCAGTAAAGACACAGCTCCACCATTTGAATACTCTAACAAAGCCAAGTATGTAAGCTTATTGCAGAGGAAAGCAAAGGGATAGAAACATAGGAGGTCTGAATGTGCAGAAATCAATTTTGAAATCATCAAAACTGTACTGTACACATCTGTACAAGTAGACACCCAGCAGAGTGGGAATCTCCCTCTCCTTCCAATTTCTGTCTTAAGGATGACAGAACCAATTAAAGTCAGGGTTGAATTTCATAGAATCGCAATCATAGAATGGTTTGGGTTGGAAGGGATCTTTAAAGATTCCTTTGAAAAACCTATGCCCTGTGGAATAGATATCCACAGCTTCTCTGAGCAATCTCTTCCAGTGCCTCACAAGCCTCATAGTAAAGAATTTCTTCTGTATACTTAGTCCAAATCAGCCCTATTTCATTTTAAACTGCTCCCTCCTATCCTGTCACTACACTCCGTGATAAAAAGCCACTCTTCGTCTTCCTTGTAGGTACCTTTCAAGTACTGGAAGGCTGCTGTAAGGTCTCCCAGAACCTTCACTGGGTCAAACCATGCCAATTCATAATAACATCTTTTATTAATAAAGACATTAAGCAGTACTGGTCATTATATGGACCTCTGATGAATACCAGTCTTCACTGGTCTCCACATGAACATAGAGACATTGACCACAACTCTGGATGCAACCATCCAACCCATTACTTATCCACTGAATAGTCTACCCTTCAAATCCGTATGTCCCCAATTTAGAGACAAGGATGTTGTTTCGGACCATAGAAAAGACCTTACAGAAGTCCAGGCGTCTACTAATATAGACATTCCATCATTGAAGGCCTCTAGATTGGTCAGACACATTTTGCCCTTGCTGAAACCATACTGGCTGTCTTGAATCACCTTCCTGTCTTCCATATGCCTTCACATAGCTACAAGAATTTTTTTCTATGGTCATAGAATCATATAATGGCTTGGGCTGAAAGGAACTTGAAATACCATCCAGTTCCAACCCCCCCTGCTGTGGGAAGGGTTGCCACCCACCAGACCTGCTTGCCCAGGGCTCCATCCGACTTAGCTTTCAACACCTCCAGGAATGGGACATTCACAAATTCTCAGCACATCCTGTTTCAGTGCCTTATCACCCTCATAGTAAAGAATCTCCTTTTTAAAGTATCTAATCTAAATCTCTCCTTTTTTAGTTTGAGACCTTGTGCCTTGTCCTATCACTATCTGTGCATGCAAAAAGTTGGTCTCCCTCCTGTTTATAAGCTCCCTTTAGGTACTAGAAGGCCTCTTCTCCAGATTGAACAAGCCCAGCTCCATCAAGTTTTCATCTAATACATGTTTCTATACAAATTTTAGTATCTATGATCAATTGTGATCAGCCCCCTTCATCAGCTAGTTATCTGCAAATAAAGACAAATAAGAGGTATTTCTATGTGATAAATAAGGAAAAGGACAAATTTCCTTTTATTGCCCTGGGACATAGCATGTCTCTGTTGTGTCCTCTTGCACATTCTGTAGGATCAGGAGGGATGGATATAGTGAATTGCTCTGTACAGTCCTGTCTATCTCACTCTGCATCAGAGCTATCTGTGTTAGAGACTACACAAATCCTAACCCAATAGACTTTCTGCTAGCAAAGCTATCCTCATGCGGTATGTGGAGATACTGATTTAAACACAAGGGCCCTTCCTTCAGTATAAATAGACCTGCCACAGCACATCAATTTTATTTATGTCAAATTAAACAAAATTCTGCTTTTTGGCTTAGAGGTAATGACTTTCAGCCAAAACCAAATTCTTACCTCTGAGTTACATAAACTCCTTAAGGAGAACATTTATAATACAGATAGTAATAGACATGCAGCTTCTATGTGGTGGTGCTCCCAGGTAATGCTAGCAGAGAGATCAGCTAAACATCACAAGAATGACAAAATAACATTCAATGGTGGATATGAGCTTCTTTACAAAGCTGTGCAAGGAGACACCAGATAGAAGGCTGAAGTTGAAGACATTTATTTTTAGGCTTTGGGTTTTTAAGGAGAGCAAAGGAACCAAGAGGGGAAAACAGTGTCAACAGTTCACACAGACTCTCTTTTCATGTTTGGAGAAGCTGAGCTAAACTGAAACTATAACTAAGATGGGATTTAAGGGTAGACACAATAAAGGCAGCCACAATCTATACCTGTAACAAGGAAGGTCACTTCTAGGAGGTTTTGATGTAGTGAAACTTGAAAAATATATTCATTTTTGCCCAAAGGCAGAGGCTGGCATGGCAGCTTGGGGACCACAATGGTAATTGCTCCTAAGAGGAAAAAGAAAATGTTCCATAAAGTTCCAATTGCCTTTAAAGAAGAGAAACATTTGAAGGACTCTTCAGTGCTGTTCCAAGTTCAGCAGAATGAAACCTCTCACGTAGGGCTGCTTTCATCCATAGGTATTGCCGCAGTCAACACAAATTGCTGGAGAGGGGAATAGGTCAGGGGTGGAGGGAGGTGCAATTACGACAGCAGAGTGAAGCTGAAATAAACAGAGCTTAAAAAAAGCAGAAAATACTTTTTTTTTCCCCCCCCCTAAGGAACCCAGAGCAACTTTAAATACAAAAAGGAAAATAAATAAACAAACAAACAAATAAATAAATAAATGGGGGGGGAAGAAGTGGCAAAGAGACATGGAGCATTTTTTCCTAGGAGACTGGTCTCTATCTCCTATTTTGCTGCATTGTTGATTAATGTAATTGAAGTATATATAACTGCAACAGAAAAGGAAATAAGACTTCTACAGGGACCCATTAATTTCTTAAGGATAAAGTGTTTGAAGGTTCAAAGGCTTTGTTAAAGCTTATTTTAAATTTAAAATTTCCATTGCCAAGGGATTGATTACCCTTCTTGCTTTAGCTTTGTCAAACAATAAGTTGATCCCAATCCTTTCAAAGTTTTATGATGATGTACTTACTATATTAATTGTAAAAAAAGAGGGGACTGTCTTCTATTACTCAAGGACAATTATTTCAAAATGAGGTCTGCAAATGTTCTTTCAAATGTTGAAAACCTTGGAACCACAATACTTGTATCCACTATTACAAGTCACAGCATTTTGAGATATTGTACTTACTTTTGAATAGTTCTCTTTGGAAAAACTGCATACCTTCATACATGTCAATGTTTTGGGCTGTGTGCAGTACTGGAGAATAATGTAATTTCATGTCATTTAATAGAAATTACATCATCCTGAAAAAAGTTCTTGTGGCAGACTGAGGCTCCTGTTTTTCTGCTAAACTCTGTTTTTTTAATGTGACCTCATCACCCTGACTCATTATTCTCTCCCCTAACTGACATCTGGGTTTATACGTGTCCTGGAGCAGTAGCAGACTTCTCCTGTAGTAACTACTACAGTGGGACTCTCAGATTCAGTTGCAGTTCTGTGGCAGTCCCATCATAGCACTAAATAAAGGAAAACTTTATTTTTCTTATTTTCCTAATAAACTAGCAAACGGGATCAATTCATACATGTATACACACTTCAAAGATTTCCTCACAAAAATGCACTCAAATTGGTTTTGGTGTTCAGAACTTCAATCTTTCAAAGAAACTCAGAGACTTGCTCCAGGAATGTTTTTAAATTTCAGGTCACAAATCATCTCTCATCAAAAAGGCAAAGTTTCATTAAAAAGCAACTTGTCAAAAGCAAAATGATTTGTTACTTTGATTGCTATGGTAACTAATGGCCTCAACTGTATCTCCAAGTTAAATCAAAATGGTGGCACCTCACTCAGTAGGACTGCAGTTCACTCTACCATGTAGTGCATATTTGGGGCCCTACTTACATTTTCTATCTGAAGAAAATATTGGTGCTTACTGTTAATTTTTTACTCTCTGAATGTTCTAAAATTGAGCTGTTATTAAAGATTGTGAGATGAGATTGGCCTGAGCTGCAAAATGTGTTTCTGCACTCAATTTTGGATGGATATCATGCATTCTGGCTCTCTTATCTGACATGAGTGAATTGGTTTTTCAAAGCAGGAAGAGATGAGGAGAGCAAGGGAGCCAATAACATAAAATGTTGACAGTTCTGGAGATTTTATTAGGAGTCTTAAAATGCTTGATATTTTTCTTAAAGCTTCATCTATGGAAAGAAATTATTAATGGCAGCCTGAGGTCCCATTTTAGGAAAAAAATGTAGACTTCATGATTGTAATCACTGGCATGACTCTGAAAACTCAAACACACAAAGCAAATAAATAACATCAAAATATGTCGTTTTGAAACAAGAAGATTTTAAGGCTTTCTGCTCTGCCCAGCTGAATGGTTCTTGCTCTCTTTGGTGCCAGTGGCATCTGACAAGGCAGAACTGTACTGTGAGTTGGAGTTTGAAAGAGAAGTGGGAGAGGGTGACAGTATTTTGGTATTGCAGTGTTTCCTACCTGGAGAGCGCTTTCATATTTTGAGTTTTCTTTACAGCAGTAAGGGCTAGAAACTATTTAAAGCACCAAAAGCTCAGTGCCTGAGGAAGGCAACAAGCCTGCATGTATTCCCTGGGAAGTCTCCCTGTCAGCTGGAGGTGGAAGAGGCAGGGTAAATCTTTTAATATGCAGTAAATAGGCAAAGTCACTGTTTACAGTCAAAAGCTGCTTTTTAAGATTTCATGAGTTGTTTATTTAAAGACAAGCAAATAAATTCAGGTCACCTCTTTATCTTGCTTAATTTAGGAAGGCAACTCTTCAAGCAGATTTTCCTCCTGTTTTCTTACTGCTGGAATCACCATCCTCTTGTGCACTGCATCAGGAAAAATGAGAAAGTGGGAAAGCTCGGACTTGTTTCATTTAAATTTTAGATGAATCTGTTGTGGCAGGGTATCGCACAATTCTTCCCAAAACCCCACACCAGCAAGACAGAGATCTCATCTTAAAATTATTATTTTCACCTACAGAAAAAAGTTAAAAGCTCATCACAGTTTGCGTGCTATGTACAAGTTCTCTCTCTTTTTTTTCCTCAACATTGATGACCGTGTATTGTCAAGCTTACTCAAATTATAGCCAGTCTCCAAAGCACAGTGCCCATCTTGCTAAGGAGCAATGATCGTGATGAATTACTCATCTCCCCTGTTAGCTTGTATAATGTAGATCATCTGCATATGTTGCTATGTCCACAGTGAAAAAAATTACATTACAGACAAGCAAGAGTAGTACCTCCTTGACGTAAGCAGCTTATGTTGTTAACTGAGTGTATACAGATTCTGCAAGCCTAGCAACAGGCTGAAAGGAAATTTGAGAGGGGAGTAGCAGGAAGAAATATTGTTCCTGGAAAGCCTGTTTCACAAACAGAGCAGACAATGTATTTCTCTAATTCCTCACAAATCTTCTAGGTTAACTCTGAAGCTGACAAGGCTGTGAACAAGAACACATGAAAATTATGGTTGGTATCTGTATGGGGACTGCTGAATCACAGCCTGAACCTCTGATTGACCACCTGAGGCGAGCACTGAGTCAGCCACGGGAGCACAGGTGCAGGCAATTCACCTGTGCTGCCGGAAGGGGTGGAGCCTGGCTGCACCTCTCCTAGAGCCATTTAAGAGCTGACTATCAGTGAGGAAGGATCTCTTCTGGCAATCCACTCCACCAGAGTTTTCCATGCAAGCGCAGGATATGGTGAGCGTCCTTCTTTTCTGCTCTACTGTAATAACTACATAGCCAAGCTCTTGGATATACTATAACATCTGTATATTCATTGATTGTACAGTATCTGGTATTTCAAGGAAATACATTCAGTGGGTTTTTGGCCAGGTGCAATTTATTGTTTAAGCACCTCTTCTTACTCACATAGCTAAACTAGACTGAAACAGCCTCATACCACTGCTGATTTGGTGAATCAGTCTCGCTTCAGGAGCACAAGCGCATATTTCTTTGTCTCAGACCTCCAAAATAATGTTTATATGTTTAATACTTGAAGAGCCTGAGCTCATCTGGCTCCTTCCTGGAGGGTAGGGAGAGCAGGCAGGGACATCAGGGGACAAGCAGGGGGGGTGCAGCCATCATGTGAATGTATGTACGCACAGCAGTGTAGCTGCACCTACATGTGAAGTTACTCTGATGCTTGTCTTTCTCTACTAAATAGTGTACTTTGCCTGTAATTAACAGCTAGAGCTGCATGATCTCTGTGTAGCAACACCAACAGATCAATATTTGCTCTGGGTTTGACTATGCCTAGATGCAGGGCAGAAATACAGGGGAGTGAAGGGAGGAAAAACTCCTTACATCTGCTTGTACATGCTATGGATCCGAGTGTGTCTGGAAAAATCTTTGCAGAATAGTATAGCACTTGGAGAAAATGGCTAGTGGTAAATTATTGGGGATGAGAGAGGATGGAGACCAAAGAGGGGATGAGGAAGCACCAACACCTCCTACATCAAAGCACAGGAATGTATGGTTAACTAAAAATTACGCAAACTTGTTTCCATGTAAATAATGATGTAAAGTAATAGAAGAACTGGAATTATTGTCCCCCTGAATAAAAACATAACACTTGCAGAAAAGTCTTAAATACCAAAATGAATATCCATGTTCACTTCAGTTAATAGTTGTTTTCCAGAACATGAACTTCACTACTCTCAGAATAACTCACACTCTTCAAATATCTGCAGCTGATGGATGCAGTCTTACAGCTGCTTGCAACAGCTGTGAAAATGTGAAAATATCTGTATCTCTCATCTGTTTTAGTCAAAGTTTGCTTCTACAGCCTGAATCTCTGTATTTGGTGCTAAAAACAGAGATGGACACCACACAAATTCTGCTAGCTTGATAACATTAGAAGAAATCTCGGAATGTCTTCAGTCGCTCCAGCCACACCTACAAGTGTATCTGTCTGCTCTTCTTCCCTCATCAGTGCGCTTACCCAGACTGTGGGAACCTAGATGCAGGTTCTCTTCTGAACAGATTTAAACTATGTTGCAAGAGATTTATATAAGATATCCATCAAAGTGGAACTGGAATCCAAACCTCCAAAAGCCAAGACCTACCTGTAAAGCTCTATGGGCTTGTATCCTGGTCTAATGCAAAGTATCTGTCCCCACAAGAATGTCAGCAGGAGATATGGATAATGCAGACTTGGTGACGTACATGTTAGGGTTTAAACAGAAGAAGAATCCAAAACTCAGGCTTTCCAACTCTCCACAAACCACTGAATGGTTAGATTAGGTTCTCAGCATGGTATCTAATCCCATTGTGGATGTAGTCCTTTAAGGTAGTTCTTTGGTCTGCTAAAACAGCACCAGCTGTGATCTATACTAGTCTCAGCATTTTAATGACTTTTGGCTAAACCTTCATAGCTAATGGTTAAATTGCCAAATGCTCCATAAAACAAATATGCAAACAATTTGCTAGTTAATCATCTATCATAAATGGATGTACGCAGCTGCTGAGATATATAATTGCTGTTTCATCAGGGTTGGTACGTTATTTACATAATTCCCTTACTGATTTTAAAATAGATATTTTTTTTTTTCCTGAGGAACACAGAAAGCAAGAAATGCTAACATAATGTCTCATTAAATGCAGCATGTTAAAGAGACAGTTCTGGTCACAGCTGGTGGATAACAATAGTGATTTCCTTTGATGTATTTTAAAAAATAATTGAAAGTTGTATATCTGCATATTTATGTATATTCATATATATGCATGCATTGTTATAGACTTATACGAAATATTTGTATGTAGAATAGGCATATGAATATATGTGTTAACATATTCAAATTAAGATATGTTAAAAATGCATAAAATAGGTCTTTTATGCAAGTAAGAAAGATAAAACATGAGCAATAAAATATAAATCAGCATTTTTTCTTTGATTCTGTGCAGTATTTTTGATTAAACAGAATATCAGCTGAAGATGGAATCCAAGCCATACAAATTAATATGTTTTCAGGAAAAGCATATTAAGTGTGAGTTCATTTTGTTTTCAGAAAAAAAGAAATAATTGAAAATGGAAGAACACAGCTTGCTAGTGTTTTCTAAGTGAAAGCATTAGGAAAAAGTGATTAATAGCTTTCTAATTTTGTATCTTATTTCTTTGTCAGGCTCTGGGAGAGCTAATGAAATAACTCGACACCTAAAAAACTGCAGTGCTAAAATGAAAGTTACAACAGTTGTAGAAATAGCACTAGCAATGAGTGAACTTGGCATACTTTGACCTATTCTTTCATCTGAATGCAAGCCCATACGTAGTGATTGGATATTAACAGTAATTATCTCTCAGAAGCTGGCTATGCAGAGTTAGAAAACAGCACATGCTTTCTAAAGTCTTGTTTGTGTGTAAGTTTGGTATGTCTACATTTGCTTTCTTTTCATGCTCTGCTTTCCAGATTAGGTCTGAGAGCTAGGAACGGATTCTAGAATACTCTTCATTACTCTGGGTACCACATTCCTGCCTTTGGGAAAATATCTAAGTGCTTTCCATTGTAAATTGTGCAATTAGGACTGACTTACTGAGTTCCAGCTTTTATGTGGCTCTAGACTTTGGGAATATTTACAGGGAAAATGTTTACATGCCTCTAATGCCTACATGTCTCACTGGCATTTCTTCCTGATTCATCTCTCTCTGTAATAAAAAAAAATGAAATATATTAAATAAGCTTCAGAAAAAAGCAGGAAGAATAAGAGTGGAAAATGTGTTTTGTTCTATTTTACCAAACTGTAGAGCGATTAACTACGTGCTTTCTGCCCTTACCAAAACCTTCTGATCTTCATCGGAAAAAGCTGTTTTTCAAATAGAAGGTGAGAGCATTCTGCAGTTCTCAACTGCTCTTTGCCTCTTATGTAGAAAACTTAATTTCAGCTGAAGCTGGTTTCTGTACATTTAGCAAAGGTGGGTGGAGATCATCAGCATTTCACCGGCTTTCAGTCATTATAGCCTGAGCTAAATTCAAAAAGTGATTGAATAGGAGTAAATGGTTCTGCTCCATACTCTTATTATTTTCTTATACCTAATTTTAACATTCTGATCTCTAAATTATGTGCCTATAAAGTCAAGCATTCGACATGAAGAAAACAATGCCAAATTTTGCTGTATTTGACTTTAATCTGACCTCTGAAAGTATTCCCCGTGACAGTCTTCAGCTCTGTGATTCTTTTCTCTTTCTTCCCTTGAGCTCCACAGCTGTGCTTACTTTCTGCTGTTCTTGTTTCAGGTCTCAAGTATCTGTAATTCTGAAAATGTGGTGGTGTTGCCACCTCTCTTAGTTGATCTCACCAAAACCTCATGTCTCCCAACAGAATATGGAGATCATTTTACATGACAGTTAACATTATGAAATAATTTTATATATGAAAAAGCAGTTTCCTATGACTTCTATTGTAATGGAAAGCATTTGTGATTCATGCCAGTACTGAGGTGAAATATGAGAACAACAGACTAAAGCCATCCTCCAGCCCCTTGCATAACCCAGGACATATTTTCCATGTCTGGATGAAGCAGCCCTATACAACACTGTACATTCACCACATTTAATGTTTTAAGTAATAGCCATTCTCTGCTCTGAATGAGAGGCAAGGGAAAGAGGCAAGTGCCCAGGGAAAAATGAGTGTGTAGTCACTTCTTTTGGAGCCATATTCTACTGCATGAGTGCTACAAGGCCGAAGGCATGTATATTTCACAACCTGTCTGCTATGTCCCTTCTCTTTGCTGCTTGACTATACAATCGTACTGTTCTTTTAACAGTAGTTTAATTTCTTCAGTTTTCCTTTTTAAATAATGCAAAGCTGAAAATGGGCAAGTCATTGTCGTGAGAATAGTCTCTCCTGACTATCTCAGGAGGGATGAAAGCTCCAGGTCTCTGGCAGTGGGTGACTTGATGCAATTGATGGCAATAGCGAAGTGTTTGAGCCATCCCCTGAAAGGACTACCACTCTGGTTTTATCAGTGGTTTCACAGGTATTTGCTGATAGCAGACTGTTGAGTCTCAGGTACTCTGCTGGCAAAAGTGTCTTACAAACTAGCACTCCCCTTTCATCCTTCCCCCCCTACTTATCTATGGCACTTTTGCTGTCGTCTCCTGCCACTTGTCTTCTTCCTCTTCTGCTTCTGCCTCTCATTAGCCAGAAGTGATAGAGCCATCAGCTGGAGTCACGGAAAGGACTTCTTTATCCAGTGTGTTCTCACATGCTGGGGCTTTAAAGTTGCAGAGCTGGCAGTCAGAGCAGTTTGCACTGCTGAGCCTCCCAGTCCCTATCTGAACTAGTTCCTCTTGGGTCCATATAGGAACACCAAGTTGATTTGTTCACCTCAAACCTCATTCTTGAAGCCAAGAGAATTACTTTTGCTAGAAGCTACTCCTAGAAAATCAACCAGAGCCAGACATCCAGCATGATTTCTTCAATGCTTAGAGATTATTATAAAGTAATTTAAGCAGCCGCAAATCAGATCTTCTGTCATCTGCAACGGAATGTTTAAGAGAGTGAGAGCTTATCTCTCCTGACCTGTCCAAGCTACCAAGCTACAGGAATGGAGTGATCAAATATTGCAGAGCAAGTCCTCAATATGGATTCATGGATCTATAGATCCTGCAGACAAAATGTTTTAATTTTTGTTTTACTTCTTGAGACAATCATTAGATTCCTTTCAGTTTGCCAAGCAGTACTATGGATTTGAACAATATAGTCCTACCTCTTTTATTTTTTTCTTAAGCCAGTGGGTCAAGCTCTGTCATTTAATGCACTAACCACCAAGTCCCACTAATGTCAGCTTTCCTTCAGAGGATGAAATAATATGATTTAGTCCCAGAAAGCAGACCTCAAAGTCAGAGGCTTTATAAGCATGCCTCTTAGACCAAAGGCTTTAGCAGGTGGATTCTAAGGATTTTATTATGAGGAGCTTGACATGGAGTGGAAACTCTGAGCCATGAGGACTTGCCCTTTCTCTCAGCCAGATGCTGAGCTACATGTCCTCCGACTGTGTTCCAGCTGATATTGACAGCTGTTCACATGCTATAAAATTTTCCAGCAAATGACTTTTACAGTAAGTATTATTTTTCTAGAATTAAACTAGATACATACATAATAAGTATAATAAGAAAATAAAAAATAAATATAATAAGAAAATAATAAGAAATAATAAGAAAAGCATATTCAGGATAAAACAAATTTAGGTACCTATGGGGTATTTAAGTTTATATAGGCTAATGATTGAAATGTCCACTTTATAATCAAAATTGCACTGCATTTTTGCACAGTTGACTGTCAACAAAAAGAATGAAAAATATTTTCAAAAGAAAAATGCAGTGGGCTACTGGCCATTTATATACTCTACAAATTTTAAAGATATATTCCTGATAGTTTATGTGGGCTCATTTTACATGAAATGCCTTTAAGAACAACAAAGCAGTTATTTATTACCACATGCTCTTGTTAATAAAAATAACTCTCTTCAAAAAGTGAAAAATAAATCCTAATACTTAGTAGTACCATGGCCACATATAATAGTCAATGGGAATTTTGTGAGTCCTGATTGTGGTTAATATTAAAAGATTTCACTTTCCTCTCTCCCAGATTCTTTTTTTTTGTTTTTTCATTGTTTAACATGATGTCAGAGGTCTATGGACCAGCCTCACCCAACTCACACTCCTGCACTAAGTTGGTAGAGGTTGGAATAGCCTTGGCCTGTTGTGGAGCTTCTGAAGCAGCAGTCACGAATGAGCTGGAGGCCTTACTGCAAGGGGATACAGATCAGGACCCACTAGGTGAACTTCAGTATCATGTGTGGGACTTCCAGCTCCCTTTTACATCTGATCAAGTCCCCATCCTCTCTACTACTCATGACTGCAGGCCTGCTTTCATGTGTTTTAACCAATTCTGTATGAATTGGTTAAAGTCCTGTAATTGAGTCCTGTATGAAACACGATGATGCTGATTCCTGGATCACTCAGTCACAAACTGTCATTTAAAGATCACAGCCTCTTTGATTAACTGTTCTGGATATCGGCACCACTGGGCACAGTTGCAGTGCTGTGCTGTAGCTTGTGGCTGGAGCCACGCAGGTATCTGTCTGGACTCCTCTATTTCAAAGAGAATAGGAGGGACTGAGGTGCCTCATGGAGGAATAAAGATGTATGCAAAGTCATTGTTAAGGCAACTGTTGAGAAAAGTTATGTTCTATTCCACTGTCTTCCTTTCCCATAGCCCACACTCCTCCACCTTGACGTGAGTATCCATGTTGGTGGCCAGTCCTCATCCACTGGATGTCCTCCATTATTCACCTGCCTGCATGTCAGCCTGTAAGTCAGGCTGTAATGTCAGCCAGGCCAGAGGCACTTAGCTACAGGCTGCAAGCTGTAGGACTGTGTACACGTACATGTTTTCAGAAAGCAGGCACTCTTCAGGAGCTGTCCTGCTTCCAAGATTTCACTTTATTACTGTTGTTTACATTCTTGTGCAGATGTGTTTATGTGAATGTAGAAAAAGTAATGAAGATTGGTTTTGTTAAAATCATACACCCACAGGGTGAGGAGAGAATTCCAGAAGTATTCCAGTCACCTTTTCATCCTCCTCATCCTCCAGTGCGTGCTAAGTGCATGTGTCATCCCTGATACTGGAGCCTTTGTGAGTCATTCCCTGAAAACCTAGTGTTTCATTATTATTATTAGAAAATGTTTTCCATCAGCAGGAGTGACATTTGTGCTGATCAGAAGGGGGGCATTTTTCTTGCAGCCATATCTCCAGCAGCACAGTCCTTCTACTCTGCCTGGCAGTCGTTCTATAAGCCCCAAAATGTGCTGCCCTGAGTGAGGTGACCCACAGAACATCTTTCCTAAGCAGCTTGTTGATGTTCTCCTCCTGCCACTGCAGTGACTGCAGCTTTCTGTGAAGCTGCCCAGATCACAGCAGCAGTCCTGGCCTTGCAGAACAGTCCTGGCCTCACTCATGTCAGCGCTGTCTCTGCTGGCTTGAGTTGCCAACTAGCATGAGGTGGATTACAGTATGAGGCTTTCTGACTTTGGAACCCAACAGGCTAAAGGGAAAGAAAAGCAAGGGGAGGAAAATCTGATACTCTGTTATCAGCTCACTCATTCTCTGTCACAGTGTAATATTAAAATATTACTGCATCTGCAAGTGGGACAGCAGTACGTCCTTATGCACAGAATACACAGTGTCTCCTTCTTCCCTTGCACGTTCCTATGTGCACAAGTAAGCTAAGCCTACATGCTCCCTCCAGGGCCATGCTCAGATCACTTCAGTTCTGCAGTGTCAGAGCTGGTGCTGCAGATACTTTACTGGATTAAAAATACTTCCTGTTGTTGCTATTCCTTCTATATACGTCCTGGTTAGAATTTCAATCAGCAGTACTGAAATGCTTCCCAGGAGGTTTCCAGTAACAAACTGATGCCTTTCCAAGACTGCATTGCCAGGAAGAGTCAGATGAGGTTTCAGCCAATATCTGTGTTTACAGATTCTGGAGTGAGCTGAACGGAATTTGTCAACCAGAGCCGTCTTAGGTTCACTGCAACACGTCTGTACAAAACCACTTTTAGCTCTCCTGCACTCATAACTTCTTCTGTCTTGTCAGTCATTATGGCACACCTCTCAGGTTGGAAGGGCTGACAGAAAAACTGCCTTTCATCATGTGAGATAGTCTCATTATTATGGAGCATTACAGAAACAAAAGATACTGGGTGTGACTTGCTCACTGAGATGTAAACACCTAAAATAGGTCAGAGCTAGATCCACATGAGCACCCCGGGCTGCCTGGCTGGCGGAGAGCACCAGCCTCAGCCTGGCATCATTCTCAGCAGGACCCAGCGGGGCAACCTTTCTCCAATGGGCACCGAGGCCTGGCAGCAGCCTCAGAGGAACCAGGTAGATGGAACCTGAAAAGCAGAATTTCTGGAAGTGGTCCTCTGGTAAAGAGAGGAACAAAAATAAAGTAGAAAATGATGTGTCACCAAGAAGCAATTAGTAGTGATTCTTTGGGGATTCGTTTTCTCTCACGCTCACCTTCCTTTTCGCTGTTCTCAGCTACCTAGCTATAAATAGAGGAGTAGTTGTGTGCCTGCAGCCATCACTTTTCTTATCTGTATCATCTCACTGAAGTGTACAATTAACTTCTGTTTCAAAAATGCCCATTGATTATAATTTTCCCATTGTGAATTAAGAACTGCAAAACATTTATTGATTCTTACACAGGCATACATAAGCAGTGAGTATTCACTCATGTTCAACACATTATTTTCCTAGTTCATGGCAGAGAAAGATGACTGTTAAACTGTTTAACTGTTTCTGATATTACAAATCAAGATTCAGAAGCTCTATGAGCAGTAAAACTATCTAATATTTGCATCTCAACTCACTACACATTTTTTTGATTCTTTTTCATCAGCTTTCAGGCCAAGAACAGAGAGTGTGAGCGATTTTAATCTGCTGGATCACTGTGTGGAAATTCTTCATGCATGAAACCTGAAAATAAAGAAAATGATAAATCCAGTAGGTGATGATACAAATAATGAAGACATAATGTTTTCCAAACAAATTAGGTTTCCATTTTTAACTTTGTATTTGCTCCTGTCGTTGAAGATGGGATAAAATAAAAATAGGTTTATTAAAGATTGATCATGCTGAAATGACATGATATGTTTCCTTGTCAAGGTAAGAGGTTTACGTTAAAAAGAAAAAAATAATCAACTAAATAATTATCATAGAGTTGATTTATCTGGTATTCAAGAGGCATTTCACGTTATGTCACATAGAAAACAACTAGTTAAGACAAAGAGTGTAGAGATAACAAATGAATTTTAAAATAATGAGATGACTCGAAGAGAGATGGCAGAGGGTCCTGCTGCAAGAAGTACCAATAAATAGCTGCCAGGGATGCCTCTCAAAGTTTAGTTTCAGTACTGATCTTGCTTAATGTTTTCATCAGTCATTTTGACACACAAAATAGAATGGGTTGATGAGTGATACAGGATGAGAAAAGCGCAGGTCTGAGAAGCAGGAAATGAATGCTGTCATGAAGACAGACCTGAATAAATTCAATCTTACAAATGAAAAGTTGTGTCTGATATAATACAGACTCCTGCTGTAGGCTGGAATTACTCAGTTCAGCAGAGCATCTTTTAAAGCTGTTGACTATTTATTTTATGTTGACTTTTGTGTTCCAGTGGTTGGGCACCACTTTCCCTTTTTGTTTGATTGTCAGTTAGTTGATCTGAAGCAGTAGGTATCATTTAGACAGCGTGGGATGGTGGGCAGTGTGGCCTGGGCGTGTGTATAATGACAGCATGAAAATTATTATGTTAATGTAAAATGTTATATGGAAAAATAACTTCCAAAAACTCATATCAAGGGCCTCCTAGAGATCCTCATTCTGTTAAATGTCATGACGCATGCCAGTTGTTGGACTTGTGCCTCCTCCCATGAAGTGGAAACTTTCCAGGTTCAGTTTGGAGTTTGCTGTCACTTTTAACACAACTCATAAGACAACTCCAGTCTTCATGCTGGAGCTCATGCTTGAGGGTCTTTTACATTTTTTTCAGGTACAGTCATCCATATTAGGATAGAAACAAGACCATAGTGGTGAAGCAAACAATCACACAGCCCAATTGCAAGTTTCTGTGAGTATTGCACAGATAGTTAGCAATGACTTCATGGAATCTAATTATTTCCACAAAGACCCTCAAAATTTCATGGTAACAGAAAAAGTAGTAACTATTGTGAGTTGTTGACATGCAATTTCTGAACAGACGTAAAATCTGATATATCATATTTAATAAACTCTTCTACAAAAAGTAGTCTTACAATATTGTAAGAAAAATTAAGAAAATGAGCAAACAGAAAGATTCCAAAATCTCTCTAAGAATGACACATGAAACAGTTTTACACTACTGGTAGCACATTCTGTCTTTAAGGTGTACAGGAAACTACTGAGAGGTATTTTTTAATCCCACTTTGTTTCATCATGTCTTTTTACAGTTTCCATTTTATATTTAGTTTCATAATCTAAACAATTCTGAATTATTTGTACAACAATAAAATATAGAGTTTTGCTAACTTAAACAAACTGTTCAGCAATCACAGTCCTACATATACATTTTACATTCTTCTGTCTATTTTTAATGGCAGTATCTAAAATAAAAAGATAAGTACATTTTCAGAAAAGTATCTTTAGTGGGCTTTGAAAAAGCAAAAAGTTGAATATGTGTTTTCTTAGTTTACACAAAATGGGAATCAATAAGGGATTGCATGTATTCTTTAAGCAAATTTCTTTTGCATTCACCAAATACAGGAATATATTCAATGAGCTTTAATTGTAGTCTCTCAGCTGCTCTGGTCTTTTCCCTCAGCTATTGAGGGCATGTCTCTCCCATAATCTCTTTGTGAGGCCAGCTAGAGCCAGACAGTGGGAAAAAGGTTGTGGGAAAAGCCTTCCAAATGAAGTACTCTGTCCTCTGAAGATCACTGTTCTGAGCCAAGGACTGAGAGCTATGACTATCAGCTAGGAGACCCTCAAAAGTCTCGTGAGCATTTTGGCTAGCTGTCCAAACTGAGGTTAAATGCTGCCCATGCAGTATTATTCACCTTAAGATTTCAAAATACATCCCAACTGTAAGACAAATGCTTTCCTTCTTCTCTCATTCAGATTTGCACCCAAAAATTACATAAACAAAAATAAAAAATGGAGATCCAGACATATTCAAGCTTGGGTGGCATACAGTGCTTGAGTGGCAGAGACAATCCTGTTGTCCTGACAATTAGTTCTATTAGTCCTCTGTAGACTATTTCACCATGCTGATTTCCCCCCAGACATGAGGTACAATGACAATGCTAGATAACAGCTCTCAGGGAATCTGTGGTGTTGGTGAATTCAAAACACCAGTACAAATTCTTAATCACTGAAATAGTGGAAGGAATCACTTGTCATTTTGCCCTTCCATTCTTAAACTGAGTTTAAATGACTCAGATGTTTTACTTCACCCCTTTCCCCCAAAAAAGTGCTATGTGTGATGAGCAAAAGCAATTAATAAATTATACAGCTCAATCCCATGATTTTGCGCATTAATACATGAAGCCTCTGACCCCCTACAACAAGAATTTTTTAGTGATTAAAGAGACATTCTGGCATAAGTAGGTCAAGTGTAGAGCTCTGGAGCTTCCTTCACCATCTGAATCTGAGTTTGCAGCCTTTCTCTCCTTAATTATAAAATCTCAGAAATTGAGGGAAATACAGAAAAATCTGAAACCCTATAAATAACACATAGCAATGCTTGGCTTCTTTGGGGTTTCTCAGGTGTTGTCATGTTCTGAACTGTGCAGCCAGCATTCTTCATACATTAATAATCAAGAGAAGAGACATTAAAGAATAGGAAATATGTGAATAATACAAGAGACAAGGGAAATATAATGAAAGCAAGTGTCCTTCACCTGACATTGGGCACGATCATTCTGTCCCTGTGCAAATAAATCTCAGGCTTCAGGTTTGGTAATGAGGCAGTAACTTGCTTGTAAGTGCAACTGAAGGCAGATAAAGACAGCTGTACTTCCAGATAGCTGTAATTCTCTATTACTCATACTGCAGAATTGAGTCCTTCAAGATAATAGCCAAAAATTAAATAAGCCTTTTAACTGCACTGTGTTAAGTGGGGTCCCTGGCATTTCCCGGCATTAAGAAAAGCTGCTTTAAAAGCAGCTTCAGAAAATTTATCTTTCCTAAGCTTGCAAGCAGACATCTGATCAAACTGAACAAGGGCAGACATGCCAAGGTGACAGAGGAGCCAGCAGCTCCCCCATGTAGGGGGCTGGTGGGCAGAGCCAGGCACTCTGGGCAGGCACAGCTATGACCTCCCTGTGCATCTCACACTGTCCCACATCTGCTGGAGATGGCAGACAGCATACTAAATGCATCAGCACTGCTGTGCCTATAGCACATGTTTTGCCCTCGAATTAGGCAAGTGGGATCCCAAAGATATTCACCTTCCTGTCTTGCTCCTAGTCCATCTCTGATTCTACTTAAGTGCTCAGCTCTTGGCTGCAGAAGTACCAGAGCTAATACTTATATCACCTGCAGATAATTTTTAAATTCAAGTAGCATTTGTTATGCATTATTATTTAATTTGTCAGAGAAAAATGCTTGAGGAAGAAGTCAGGTGAAGAATACAGCTTCCCCATGCCAATTGTAATCCTTTGAAAACTGCAGTTCAAAATCACTGCTACTTTGAGATCGAAACTCTTCAGGGGCAGAGTTTATAACCCTGAACTGCCCAAACTCATTTTTTACATTTAGATGGCTTTGATGATAAGCTCAATCTAATCTGACTTTGGACAACTAATAATACCTCATTAGAAAAAAACAACCACTATGCTCAGCATAACATGCAGCCATGGAAGATCATCCTCCCAACTATTTAACTGATTGAATGATGGAAGGATTGGTCTTTTCTAATAGAGGCAATGTTTAATATAGACTTACATGGCTGTTAAACTTCCAAGGTCTTGTGAGATGAGTAGCATCCTACAGTGGTGAGCTGAGATTCAAGGGATCAAATCTCACAGATTCTCTGCTATTAAATTGTCCCTGAAACTCATTTGCATCCTTTTGGCCAAATATTCTGATAGGTGCCATACCTGTAAACAAAGTTTGAAAGTAGCGCTTACAAACAAAGAACCATACCAGTAACAGAGTAACAGTTAACAAAGTTGTATTTATGAGAGGGGAAAACAGAAATTCTTCCTGTCTTTTCTGTAACCCAAGTTTAAGGAAACACACATTCCATTCTGGATCCATGATCAGAAATTCTCTCTCTTGGTTGAAACTGGCAAATCCTTTTGACCCATACTTAGTTCTGCTGATGTTCAGTTAGAAATAGTGATTAAATCTCAAAAAAAGAAAAAAATCTTTTAAATTACAAGAAATGAGTCCAGGAAGAGAATGTGAATGTAGCCATAAAGAGTAAAAAAAAAAAAAAAAAGTAAATAAAATGCTGAATTATAAAATAAGTATTCCAGTTGATCCCAACAAAAAGAGTCTTTACTAGGATTGACCTTGGAAAACTGATACCACTTATTTAGAAATAGATTTGAGCTGCAGAATTTGAATGAAGTAGTTTTTGGGCAACACTGTTCATTACAATGCACATCAAGGTTTTGGTTTGACCAACTATAGAGTCCAGTGACAACATGCAAGTATCTACTTGCATGCTAAATATGGGTTTATAGAAGTAAATGACAGATTACATATAAACACTCATCCATACTAATCCAGTGAAAAGCATTCGTGCCATATTTTGTTGGTATGTTTTCAAAATCCAGCTGAAAATACGATCCATTATTTTCTCTAGCTTCAAATAACACGAAAACAAAATAACCTACCATCTCTCTATTTGAGTTAAGCAATATATCTTTATATATCTTTGTCTTATTTAAAAGATATGCTGTATGTTTTTTGAATGATGTGCAGTGACTAGATTTTGAAAGACGATGGGAAGGCTTTGGCAGTGCCAAGTGGAGACCATGAAAGGCTGAAAGTAGTACATTTAGATCACCATTCTGAAATCTCATGTGGATAGTTGAGAACTGAGATGTTTGTAATTTTTTCCTTCCTACTCAGGTCAAGCAGAAAGTTAAGTAGAACTGAATGTCAAATTTGGATTTACAGAATACTTTGCCTTTTTTGCCTTTTTTTTTTTTCCACTTACAGAAGTGTACACATAATACTTCTATGTTTGGCTATGAGATTTATTATTGTAACAGTTTGCTTTCTTCTCTAGCTTCATGTTATGACTTGGAACTGTTTATATGCTTCTTTTGTGATTCATATGCCTAAAAGTCTGAAGAAAAAACATGACTGTTTGTAAGCTCTCATAGGAGTAATCCATTAATAAAATGTCTGTGGATTTCCATCCAATGCATTGTCCATTAGCTCATCAGCTAATTGTAAACCATGTAATGGTTTACAATATGTAGATATGGGAGTTTCCTGCATAACAAAAGAAGATCTCTAATTTATGTGCATGGAGAACTGTTTAATTTTCTATTATAAGAGAAGCTCTGTGTATGACCTTGCATATAAAAATATTTGATCTTTAGCAACTGCTGAAAACAGATTCTATACAAAGCATGAACTCAGCAATATGAACATTTACAATTATACATCTTTGCTTTCATGCTTAGTGCAATAGATCAGTTCTTATCTGTGTGTGCACCAGCTTTCCAAATCTTGTATTACATGAACCAGCATGGTACTATTTCCTCTTTTTTTCCATGGCGAACATGGTTTGAGATGTGTTCACTATGTATTTTTATTCTCCTTTGTAATAGGACTGTATTAATACTAATCATTGAATTAATGAGAACAGGTGGCCCTTCTGTTCACTCTGTTATCCCACCCCATCAATCCCTTTCTTTGAGTGAGATCTGCTACTTTTTTTTTCATGAATTATGTGCTGCTTTTCAACTCAATTAATACACAGTATCAAAAGAGGTTTTACAGGTGTTGCTACCTGAAGCTCCTATTCTCAATGAAAACAATTTCATACAATGCTTCTGTACGTTGCATAACCTAGTTAGTAGCTAAAATAAGTATGGCAGAGTATCTAAAACTGCAGTGTATCATATTATAGAAATAAGACCTGTAAGTGGCTTCCAATGAGATCTATGGATCATAGGTTTACAAGAGCATTTGTGTCTTTGTATGCACTAATGCTCCAGC
The DNA here is from genome assembly GCF_023343835.1 of Lagopus muta. Taxonomy (NCBI): domain Eukaryota; kingdom Metazoa; phylum Chordata; class Aves; order Galliformes; family Phasianidae; genus Lagopus; species Lagopus muta. The sequence continues at coordinate 22,134,273 of NC_064439.1, forward strand.
AATCAGATGGGGGATGCATTCGTGGAAGTATGATAGTTTTCATTATTTTTCTGTCTTGTTTCAGAGGAATTCCAGACCGCTGCATGAATATTTATATTACCAAGCAGAATACAGAAAACAAATGCATTTTTATTGCGTATTTGCTTGAAAAGCTCAAGGAGTGGTTAGAAAGAGGTAGCGTTAGAACAGGCTGCAGAAATCTCCAAATAAGATAGAGTCTAGTACAGATGATGCAAAAGAGCTAGAAAGCAAATAACAGGAACACCTGACTTTTTTTCAGAGACTGTTCTACTGTAGGACAGTGGGTTTTAAAGAATGTACTTAGAATCCTTAAGTTTATCTAAGAGTATTAATAGTTTTATAGGAGAAGGAGAGATATCAGTAGCATGAAGGAAGAACAAGACAGAAGTCTTGGATAATAATAAGAAGCAGTATTAGGAGCAGCCTAATTGGCTTATATTTTGGCCAAATGTATGTTAGTCTTCATTTGCTAATACTTCCTATGATTTTTTCTTCTACCTGAAGAGCCAGTAATAGTTTTGATGCATATGGCATTCATAAACAATATTTTCTTTCCCCAGTTATCCCTGTCATCTTAATAGTTAAACGTTAAAAGGAAATTTTCCACATGGTTTTTAACCCTTGATTTTGGCTTCTATTAAGCAAGTCTTATTTTTAAATTGAAATTTAAACACTGAAAATTACTCTCTAACTTACTTGACTAAGCTAACTTCTTCTTCAGTATAAATCATTATGTTGATGATCTGAAAAAAGAAACAGTCTACTCATAAAATAATGAGTTTCAAAATGAGAGAAAATAGAAATGCAGATTTCAAGTTCCAAGTAAAAAACAAAGTAAAAACTTCAGTGTCTAAGTAGATGAAATTATTCACTGGCCTTCACTTTTTTCTCTTCAGTTGCTTCATATCCTGGGTTCAGTTGTCCCTGAGCTATCTGGAATAAAATGAGAGCAACATTTTTTTTTTTATGAACTACTATATGAAATTTTAGAAGCAATAAGCAGAAAGTCATACGGCCAATGAAGCAAGCAGTGGCAAAAGTCTAAACCATTACAGCTTTCAATCCATTTTTTGCAAAGCTCAGGTAAGTGTAGATTGCACATTATTAGGATATAAAAGGTGTTTACTGTGAAGTTTTTGTGCATTTCTTCTGGTTTAGAAATGTAGAGCAGCCCTAGAATTCCTTAATACCAACACTGCTATCACTTTTTGCCAGTTTTGAAGAAAGACGTGGCCCAAGAATATGTGGAGGACATAGCTTTTTCTTCTGATTTACCTAGTTCAAAGCATTATGGGAAATGTCAAACATTGTGTAGACGTGGCAAGGGTGAATGAGCACAGTACCAGGAATGTCACAAGTATACAGTAAATTACCTCTTTCCGAGCAATAGTCACTGACATTTTCTTGTGGCAGACTCATACATATCTTTTCTGAATATAATTCACTCTGTAAAGATTTGTCTCTTTGTCTCCCAAATCTTAATCTATCAGATCATGTTTAACATTTTCTCTTATTTCAGTGCTGCAGTTTCAGATTTATGTGGGATGTTCAGGCCCTAATTGGATAAAGTAACAATTGAAAATGAGAGATAAATATTTAAACAAACAAAAACAGATAAAATTGTTTCAGATCTAATAGCTGTGACATGAACTACATTTAACATCTGATTACAGTTCACTAACTGCCTGGTCTGTATTAGAAGACTGAATGTGTCATGCAGGGACTTAATTGGCACTTTTAGACTTTGTACTGATCTTTGATATTAGTCATATTATTTGAACTTTTGATCATTTTCGGAAATACACAAACACAGGAAGATCCACTCATCTCCTTTAGGTCATTCCTGATTTTTCCCCAAAATTTTGAGCTCTGATTAATTATAAATGCTTGTAAAATCTTCAGTTTGGAAAACTTCAGAATTTTTTTTTAAAATAAAATTGTTTTAAAGAACAATTGAAGGCATTTTAGCCTGAAATCTTGGGATAATGTGTACATTTACAGAAAAAGCCCCACATTTTTAAAAAATATTTCAGAATTTAGGGTAATTGCTTATTATATCCATGCAGGTATTATAGTACTATAAAAGTTTAGTCTAATTCTTAACATTCTGAGGATAAAATCCTTCAAGCCTGATTCATTTAACATTTTCCAGTGCTAAACTAAGAAACCACGTTTAAATATTGTTTCTAAGATATGTAAACAATTGATATCCTTTCCTGCTTGTCCTAAAGTATATATGAGAGAGTAGAATGAAATGGAATGGCAGAAGATCTGATTAACTAGGCTCTTTAGCATTGTGGACAATATGACTGTTATATAAATAAAATGACTCACTGTGGAAAGGTCTAAATTTTCGAAACCCAACACAAATTCCAATTGTTTTAGCTAAAACTAATGGCTTTTTTTAAAGATCATTCTATCATGTCAATGTTGGTTAGAGTCAGACCACTTTATTGATGTTTTTAAGCTCGGGTGTGTATACTTAATGTCTAATGTTAATTGACATCTTATATTTGAAAATGATGCTCTTGATATGTATTAGGTCATGTGTAGTGTTTTCAGATAATTAAAACCAGCTAGGTCACAGTTACCAATCTTTAAAGCAGGCAGGTCACTGGGTTTCAAAACAAGCTCATCCTCACCCTAAAGTAAGGATGTGAAAGCTACATCATTTGCTATCTACCTATCTATATGTATGTGTATATATGTATATTTAAGCGTATAGTGAAGCAGAGTACAGAGTACAGGAACACACACCACCAAAAAAAAAACAAGGACTAGATGACCCAAAAGGATTACATTCTGTTTTCTCATCTGTATTCTATGTGTTTTATTCCATAAAATTGTTTTTAAATTATTTTGTTTATTTCCCTTACTTTACTGTAACTGAATCAAAAGTATGTCACAAATAAAAAATGTGTTTAATAAATGCAAGAAAATTATTATGTAGTATAACAGAAGTAAGAATTACTACTTTTTTATACCTTGTTTTCCCTTATTTTTACTTGTTGAAAGTATAAGGAGAAACAAATATGTCTCTTCCACTCAAGATATGTAGCAAAAAAAAAAAGGAAATAGCTTTAATTGACATCAGTGCTAAGATCCCATGAAGGAACAATATTTTTATTTCCATTAATTGTGATATGCAAAGGATGTATAAAAATCAAACTTATTGAAAATAATGCCACATACCTCAGAGCAACCTCATTTTTCTAACATCTTCTATTTTGTACTTCTTGAAACATAATTACTCGAAGTTAATCAGAAGTTCAAGGATAAATGCTTTGAAAAAAAATGTATTTCTTAAGGAGATCTTTCACAGGAAATTACGCTGTGGTTGGTAATACTTAAAGTTCCACTCCTTCCTTTGGGCCCTAGGAATATGCAAACAAAAAATCAGTCTGCTCCGCAGCTTACTGCCTAACTCCATTGGTTCTACCCCTGTATAGGTGGTGTTTGATATTTGCAGCTTCACCAAGGAGTGAGTATATGTGCAATTCTAGGAGTCCTAATACAAAATTTTGGGTACTACAAAGCAAAGTATCTTAATTCCATGTGCAATTGAAGGTAATTAAAAGGGATTGATCTGAGTAATACAGGGGCCCATGTTCTGTTTTGAATTATACCAGTTCATCCCCAGTGATACAGGTATATATATGGAACTGACACAGAGAAGGAATGTGACAAAGAATGAACAATCTGGTTTTTGTTTGGAGGACTTCTGCCCAATATTCTGGCTGTTCCACAGCCATTAGTGGAGAAATCATTCATTTACTGTGTCCACTGAACAATTGCTTTTATTCTGATAAAAACTGTTAATTTTTCTAATCCTTGTCTGGCTCAGTTAATGAAATGTGGAATATCTACTGAAGAGGAAAATAAGTCAACAAAACTTACTGCATCAAATATATATTACTATGTGGGTGTTTTTTTCCTAAAATGCTAAGAGGTGAAAAGCTAGTACTTTTATCCAGCTTGCCATTCAGTCATCTGAGCAATTACTTGCTTAAAGCAAATGACGTCTAGATAGTGGAGAAAGATAAAGTTGAAAGACTATTCATTAAAAATATTTTCCTCCTCAATAGATGGTTTGGTTTTTGAAGTAAATTGAACATAAAGAGTGGGAAGGAAGAAGAAAAATTTGAAATTTTATCATACCATTTTAAGTTTGCTTATGTCACAGAGAAAGTAAATGGCAATAGAGTATAAAGGAATCTAATCCATAAAGGAAGAGAAAAAGGTTAAAGAAGTCAACAGTAATTAAATGGTGATTGAAGCTGAAAGAAAATTGATCTGTGTTAGCTGAAGGCCATTCTTGCCTTTTGGGATGTTATGCATCGGTGAAGAGGGGAAATAAAGGTTTTTCTTGTTTTGATATGGAAATGCATGTCACATCTTCTTAGCCTATGGTGCTGTGACTCAAGACTACACTGAGTTTCTGGTACACTGATTCTAGTGTCCTATGCAAGCTTGTGGGTACTGTGTAAAGATAAGATGCTCTAACAAAGCTTGGCAAGGTCAAAAGGCATGGGAGCTTCAACGGTTTGCCTGCTGTTTTGTCTTGGGGCAAAGAAAGAAAAGCACCCTAAAGCAAATGAATCTAAATAGGGGTAGCACTGACACATCCATGTAACAGCTCTGCAATATCCATGACTCAGGGATGCAGTGATACTCTCACAACACATCTGAAGTTTGACTCTTCGGGGGGGATACCCTTATTGCTACCAGGGATCAATGAAAGGAACATTATGTGGAGAAGTTTAATAAATGCCAGCAGCACTAAAAAGTACCTTAAAGTTTTGGTTTACTGCTTCAGATGTTGATTAGCTTTCTGTCAGAGCATTAAGAAATAAAAACCTGAATCTAAACCTGTAACTCTGCTCTAGTTACATGTTCTCCATAACAAATGAATTACCAAATGCCACTGTAAACACTAGTTTCTAGGCCAGGCAGAATCCCACTTCACAGAAGTCTTCTGTTCTTGCAAAGATCAGTGCTTCTTCCATTCCCCAGGGCCTTATAAAACAGAATACATTTCCCTGTTGTGAGTTGTGGAGTGTGTGCTGTAGGCAAGGACCAGACCTTGTGGATGATCGCTTGTGGAAGAAATGTTGGACCATGGTAGAGGGTTACAAAACCAGCAATATTTACTGATTAGAGAACAGATCCTTCATCATCGCTTGGTTGCAATTTCTGTTTATGTCACTGGGAGTACTAAATGTGTTATGAGTCAGTACAGTATGATTTGGTCATAGTTGTATAGATTTGTGAAATTATTTGAATTTAAATGCAAAATCAAGTCATTTGCTTACCTAAAGAGTAACAGACAGCTACTAGGTGTTCTGGACTACAATTTTTACGAGTTTTTTTGTTTCTAGAGAGAGCTGTAGATACTTACCATTAATAACATTTATGTTAAAGAAAGATATAAATTCTTTCTCTAGTGAAGAAATAGAAGTAACAAGCACAACAACCCTTTTCCTTGAAAAATTGTATCAGAAATCTCTCTATTCTATTGTGTATATTGCACTAGCTGCCTGTCATTATCTTGCTTAAGTTTGTCAAGTGTAATGATGATAAAAATCACTTGGTGTAGCCACCTCAAAAAGTAGCCCAGAAAGGAAAGCTTAGGCTTCATCATGCAATTCTTTTTTGCCCTGCAGATCACGCAGTTTATTCCTCCACCTCCTTCAGTAAATTTTCTTCTGCAACCATTAGTGTTGTAAAGGCCACAGGCTCAATTTCTTACCAGTTTCTTGAGGGGACACAGTCCATTTTGACTTGCTGAAAATCTGAAGTCAGTGTACTCTAGAACATATTAGAAGGCATATACCTATGAAAAAGAAATAGCAGATAAGCCATGAGCTGTGAAGTCAAATTACGATAAATTCAACACTAAATTCTCTGACTTAGAGATTAAAGCAACACAAATATTTTATACTGAAATTCACTAAATCTAGAGCTAGCAGGACCTGAAAAATCCAGTGCTTAAATTTTAGGCATTCTGACATTTCAGGCACCCACTTATGCTTAGGCTTTCTAAGAAGATTAACTGGTACCTGGAGGCTGTCTAGTGTGCTGGCACCTTTGGGGAAGATGTGGTCATGCCCAGTGCCATCAGCTTGGTGAGACACGGAGTTGACAAGGGCTCTGTACAGCTTCAGCGCAGGATGACCTGGGCCATTTTGCATCCACGTCACACAGAGCACCTTGTTAATTCCCTGTGTGTCAGCCACAGTAACTGCTCATGGGCTTGCTTTTATCTTATATCAGTTTTCAATATGACTTCTCTTTGAGGTTTAAAATAGCACATATTGCCTGGCACTTGCTATGCACAGGTGTTTTATGGCTGTACAGAGTGTACAAATGATCTGTAGCTCTGCTGACACCAGAGTTTCAAATCATCTGTCAAAAATGTGCTCACCTACTGTGCAGGCAGGTACATCTGAGCTTGTCACCAAGGGCTCACTGTATAGTCCACAGGATGCTCTGTAGACCTCAAAAGTAGGCCACATGAATCATACCTCAGAAACTAAATCTCTTACTCTCCACAGAGTAGGAACTAAGAATGACTAACTCAGATGTAAACATCTACGTTGCAAATCATTATGGTTAGGTGATGTAATTTCTGAAAGTAAGGATGACTTAAAATGGTCAGCAGCAATTCAGTGGGAGTTTTAATCATCTCATGAATATATAAACATTAGATTTAAGTTCCTAAGTGGCTGTTAGTCATATAAATCTCTTGGTTAATTCAGTCTTTGGCCAAAATTTGAATAACTGAATTTGTACTTTTGAACAAGAGATCCAGTTCCTCCTCTTGGCACCTCAGAGGTTCACAAAGCCCAAGGGACAGTGCACCAGAGGTGGTCAGGCACTGCTGCAGAATTTTAGACCCTGGGTACTCTTTCAAAGAGTCTTTATTTTAGAGGACTTGGGTTGCACTTTTTTCAAAACATTGGTATTTGTGTAAAAGATGACGTTGGTTTCTCTGATGACTCTGCACTATTTTGTCACAGGCTGGGAGACCATGGCTCCATTCTGATTGTGACCAAGTGAGTTTAATTCTGTGATCCTTAAACTGCAAGTTAGAAGGTCTTTTGGACTTGGACTAAAGTAAAAGTTTTTTTTGCTGAATGTCTACTTCACATTGATTGTTGGAGATATAATGATAGTATGAATGGCTATATAACTTAAAAAGCATAAAATTTGTAAAGGGGGCAACTGAGTCTATATTAAAAATTATTGATGTCTATTAACCAGTGTACAGATAACATGAAACAGGAAAAGTTGCAGACAAAATTAGAGACCTAAAATGGTACTTCCATTATAAAACAAATTCTAGATTCTGCTACCTAATGCTTTACTAATGCTGTGAGAAAGGGAACATCTTCAAGAAAAAGAGAGCAAAGGCTTACTGTACAAATACAGTCTTCCTGTTAAGATGGAGGTAGACTTGAATTATCTTAAGAAAAAGAAGAATAATTCTCACAAGTTGATTTTAACCATTTTGAAATATCAGAAAAGGAGGAAAAAGCCAACAGTTTCTTACAGCTGCTTTCTGCGCAAGACCAGTTTTTAAAGAATTCCAGTTGAGTGTCTCAGTTAACAGAAAAACAGTGCTTTGTACAGCTCAAGTGTGTCCTTCTAAAACCATGTATGGGAACTGCTGGGTCACGGCCTGAACCTCTGATTGATCACCTGAGGCGAGCACTGAGTCAGCCGGGAGCACAGGTGAAGGCAATTCTCCTGTGCTGCTGGAAGGGGTGGAGCCTGGCTGCACCTCTCCTAGACCTGTTTAAGAGCTGGCTACCAGAGGGGAAGGATCTCTTCTGAAAATCTGTTTTGCTGGAGTTTTGTAAGTGAGCCCAGGATGTAGGTAAGCTTTCTATCCACTTTTTGTTATCATAGTCTGCTTTGCCTAACTCTTTTGTTTATTTTGTAATTATAGCATCTTAATATTCATGGATTATACAAACCTTAAGTCATATCCAAGTAAGGAAAATACAATCAAATTCTGAGAGCTTATTTTTGAAAATGCTGTAAGGTCAACAAAGCTGTTACAAAAATATACTTTTTAAAAACAGGAAGCCTTTCAGTTAGTCTACAAGGCCGCTTTCTGGTAATGATACAGAAGGAAAAGCTCACTTCAGAGTTTATATGAATTATATCAGCATTCACATTCTGGCGTAGTTTTTTTCTGTTGTTGAGTACTGAGCAGAGTATCTCTTTGAAATTGAAATGACTACAGAAATGGATAAGAAACAAATGGACAACTGAACAGTAAAAAATAGCCAAGAGCAGATGTTATGTAGGACAATGCAAGGATGCAATAGCTGAGTTATTACTGGGGGTATGCAACTTCTTGCCTGAAACTGCCTTAGTAAAAGGACTTGAGACTGCCAAATGGGATGTCAGTTTATAGAAATAGTTCCAGGGATGATTTGAGGAACTACAGGCCTGTGAGTCTGAAATCTACAGTACACATCAGTAGCATGTTTAATGAGAACAGGAATAATGCACATCTGGAACTACTCCCTGTTTTTGTCCAATGAAGTATTGCTTTATAAATTCAGAGTAGTTTGAAAAATAAAAAAAACACATAGATAAGGATGATCTGGTAGGTACCATCTACTTGGTTTTCCAAAAGGCTTTTTACAAAATCCCTCAGTAAAGATTTTTAGAAAGTTAACATCTGTGGCCTAAAGGGGAGTTTTTCTTTAGATGAATATCTGAATGAAAGACAGAAAATAGAGGGTAGGAATAAATGTTTAGTTTCACATTGGAGGGAAACCATAAAAAGAATTCTTCGGAGACTGTTCAATATATTGAAAATGTCTTGGAAAAGGGACAAGTCGAGCTTGCTAATGATAGTTAGTCACCCTGAACATCAAAGGACAAGGGCCAAATGTGGCGGACTGCAAGCAAATTTTATGTCACTAAGCAACTAAGCAATAAAACGGCGAAGGAAATTCAGTGTTGAACAATTTAAAGCAATACACATTGGAAAATTTTAGCTTTATATAAAAAATTAAGGGCTCTGTGGTGGTCTTTGTAGTCAGGAGTGGGATGTAGTTGCAAAGATGGATAACTGAATGTAAATGTCATAAGTATTGAGTAATTGTCAGAAAGGCGAGTAAAACATTTAGACTTCCTTTTTAGGAAAGGAATAGAACAAACAGGGAACATCACTACACCATTATATAATGTCAAGCTCTTCCTATGTCCCAGGATTTTCAAGTTGTGGTCTCTTTATCCCAAAACAGACGCAATAGGTATAATTCATGTTCTAGGCAATGAGGTCTTGAAAAGAGATTTAGATTTATGAAAGTACTAGTGACATCAGGTTTTATTTCTTGCGTTGCTCAGAACATTTGTATATGGTTTTAGCTGACATGTTTCTGTACTCTTACAGCTTTATTTTATGGGGGGATATCTTTTTTTTGAAATGAATTACTCGGAAAAACATACCATTTGCACTGATTGAGTATTTTTGATTCTAAACCACAGCAGGATTGTGAATGTTTGGGTAGCAAGGCTTCTTAATGGTGATGAGCATTCCTCCTTTTGCCATATTCAAAATTTCACAAATAAATCCACCTGAAATACAAACCATCAAAACACATAGAAGTAATCCTTCTTTCAGATATTGAGATAATAAAACTTTTGATAGAGGTAACAAAATTTAGCTGATAAATGTGCAGGAAATAATGTCAGCAAGTATACAAACAAAACTCTAAACAGGATGTGACCAACAAGCATGGTTTCAAATTATTTAATTTTGGCAAGAAAAGCAGTCAGTAAACAGCCCTCCTTATGCAATTTTGAGATCAGAAGTTTTTAACAAAAGGAAGTAGCTACCAAACAACATGGACTTAAATTGTGAAATTCATTGCCAAAGAATACCACAGAAGCAAAAAATATAATGCTCTTGCAAAATAATTGTACAAATTAATGGAAGAAAATGTCCACTAAGTGCTACTAAACCAATGACTTGGATATATGTTCCAGCACTTATAGTCCTTGATTTGCAGAACCAGAGTGATGTATGAGTGAGTGGTGTAAGTCTTACAAGCGTTGCTTTTGCTCAAAATAACAAACTTTATGCTCTCCTACTCTGGCTATTGTATTTCACCACTAATCGTAAGAAATACTAGCCAAATTTAAGTTTAAACAGAAATGGTCTGAATCACCTTTCCTAATTGGCAGCCTACTTTTAAAAATATATATAACTAAATAAATAAGAAAACAGAAAAATTAAAGCCTTTTAACAACATCTACAACAATCTTTTTAGGATAGGCTGCATCATATGTAAGTAGTTACAACATTCGAGCAGTGCTATCTGACATTTGCAGTTAATACTTACCACATTAACAAAAAATTAAAGTGTTGAGTTCTTCCCACTCCCCATGCATCATTCTGCTCTCCTGCTATAAGTGCTTTTGGGGAGAAATTGTGATCTGAAGAGATGTTTAATTCCTGAAAGAACTCCTTTTATTCACAGTGGAAGACGCATGAATTTTACAAATCTCTACCAAAAAAAGTTTTTTGTTAATAGTTGGTGAAAAAAGCCTAAGGAAAATGTGTACCTAATCCTATTAGCTGACTTAATATAGAATTATTAAAAGCCTTGATACACAGGATTTAACACAATCTTTCTAGCAGGGTGTGATGTAATCTATTTTTGTTCCTCTGCTAGCAGATGGCTTACCTTTAAGTAATTTCCAATATGTTAGGAGATCAAAAGCCATCCTTACACCACTGAGGCAGTAATCGTTCCTCTCTGCTGGGGGTTGCTTGGGACTGCGGTGGGGATATGCAAAGGCTGCTGGCATTTCCAAACATAGAAGGCCGACATTTCTTCACACTTTGAAGTTAATAATCCTTCAGAAGTTGAAAAACTGAGAGATTTTCAAAACCCTTTTAATGTTCTATATGCCATGTGCTAAAGTAAATATCTGCAAGTAATCACTGAAGACTAGTGCAAGGAAGAGCTTCTCAACATGTATGCTGCATGCAAGTTCTGCTGGACTGTGCAATGCACATGGTTGTGCTACTGGGTACAACCTTCCTGGTTTGAGAACACCATGTTTATTTGGTGGCCACAGTTTTTGCTCTTCTTACATTAAAAGTAACAGAATAAATGGTATTATCTCAATATGACTTAGAAGTAAGAAACTGTAAATTGACATTTTCCAAAAACAAAGGGTGCAAAAGTTAGTTCTCAGAAATAATAATGAAAGGATCTATATTTAAATGTTCCGAAACCTGACTCATAACAAATATTTAAATAATTTAGAATTAAGTTTGGAATTAGCTTAACCTATATGAAAGTCTAATGTTATTGAAATAACTGAAGGCCACTTCGTGTGAAATTAAAAATAGTACTTGAGCTGGGTGTATTTATTCTTGACATTTTAAGAGTCTGACCATTCAAGAGAGAAGTCGGTGACTAAACACCTGGAAAAATGTTTGCTTCTGCCAGCTGTATCTTCTCCACAGTTGCAGTGAATTTTTTTGTGTTTGGACTACTCCAAGTCATTCATTCAAGCCGAGAAAGTGATCAAGTACAGAAAAAAACAAGAAAGCTTGCTTTCTTCTTTCAGTATATGAATAAAAATTGAGTGGTAGAGACTTGGATGTATTAGATTTAAACTCTTAAAGAGTAGAATGATGAGAACACCTCAAAAGCATTAATGAAATGCAGGCAATATGCTCCTAGTCCATTTTAACATATTTTGATAATAATAGTCATTAGTTTCTCAAACATTCCAATTATCTAGGACAGGTTTTTATATCAGTTTCCTGCACACATCCAGAAACAATTTATAGGCTAATAATGACCGAAACTTTAATTATCTTGTTGGTAGAAGCATCGTATACTATTTTATCAGCATAATACAGTACAAAATGAAGTCAGAAAGAGGTACAGTAAGGCATATCATTATAATCACATGCTCTTGAATGCCTGCTGTCAGCGCAGCACATTGTGCCAGGGTGACCTGAGGTACCCAAAGCTGTCAGCAATATCTGGAAGCTGAGCCAGATGTGTGCCTCCCTGTCTGGTGGGGTACATGGCTCAAGCAAAGTTGCCACAGACATCTTGTCTGTGCATCCTGGAATCAGGGAGGATCAGGAGGGCTCATGAGCTCCTCTCTGCTGCATTCAAGCAAGTGCAGAAACCTTTTTCACTGTTTAACTTCCCCAGCAGGAGAATTGACTCAAAGAAAGGTTAGGGCAGGACCATGTCAGGGTTCTGCAGTGCAAAGAAAGGAATTATGCTGACATCATGTCCAGAAGTGTTGCCTCAGTGCAATTTACTTCTGCCAAGGTTGCAGTAATGTGATAATGGTTTCAATGTGCTCACAGGCTCCAGAATCAGCTTCATCTGTCCAGGCATCCCCCTCCCTATTTGTCTCTTCTCTCCATTCACGATCTTATCTGTTTGCTTGTTTTTTTCCCTCATATTTTAAACAAGTCCATAATTTTTGTTCAGTACTGTTCACTAGTTAGTCTCCAAAGCTGAAGAGCCTTCTGTTTTATCCCTGTTTTCAAGTTAGGAAACTGAGGCTCAGAGCAGAGATGTGATTTATTCAACATAAGTCAAGATCCTTGTGCTTTAGTCAATCACCTCTGCTTCTCCCCAAGCTCTCATCTTTTAATAAAATGAGTCTTTGCTTTTACTTCAATACTTATTATTAATGAGAAAGCTACACTGAGGGAAAGGCTAAAATTACCTTGAAGCCTTACTGGCCAATGTTCATAAAAATGAAATCTCTCCAGTGAGGTGGATTCAAACAACAGGTTCAATCAACTGATAATGTGACCACAGAGGGAAAAACAGTCAACCATCACATTAGGAAGGCATCCTTGTATAGCCAAGGGAAATAAAAAAAGATTTCCTTTGGAATACACATCTTGCAGAAATACCTTAGTGCAAAGCCATCTCTTTCAGGTATGTCAGCATGGGAAATAAAAAGTCTAAGTTCTCAATAGGTGTCTGAGAATGAGTATGAATCTTGTAGCCATTAAAGTAGAAGAAAAAATCTTCCTCTATGATTTGCACTTGTATTTCTACTGTGTATTCTGCACAGTAGGAGAGTGTATTCTGCACTCTTTCCACATCTAAGCTGGTTGGGATACCCAAAGGAAACAAAATAATTCAGTTCACAATAGGCTATAAACAGAGACTATCTAGAGTTCGTGCCAATTAGAAAAAGGAGTATGTCCTCAAGTTTTATAGCTCGATGTCTCAGATTTAAGTCCCTCTCTGAGAACAGGATTGCAAAAATACAGGCATCTTAGCAGTGCTTCCCAGGTATGCTTGCTGCCTGAAATTTCAACTGAGGAACCTCAGGCGGGCATATTAGCAAAAGCAAAAGGCACCACTTTCTTTTAAGCACAGTACAGGGAACAATTATGCACAAAAATCTCTCTGATATATATTCCAGCACAGGCCAATGGTACACAAGCCATGCCATCCCAAGGTGTCTGGACATGAAGGGCTTGTCAAAATGAATATGAGATGACTACTGTGAGTCTGTATATATAGAAAAAAGCATAGCACAGCAGTGACTGCATAGCACTTTCTGTATTCCTACTGTGTACCAGGCAAAGATTTTCAGTTCATACATCATTCACAACTTGCTACAGGGATTCCACAAAGCCAGTACATATCCTTTACACAAAGGAAGTGGGAAAAGAAGAAATTCAGAAAAGAAAAGATTCTGAAAGTATGTCTGCTGGATGAGTAGTCAGTGTCAGGGGCACACACGAAGCTTAGCAAGAAGCAAAATAAATAAGCAAACAGTGGCATCGCCTCTACTCCATCCAAGCCGCTATGATACAAAGCACTACCTCTGGTATTACAGAGTATCTTCTCGCTGCAGAGCAAGAGAGCAACCTCTGAAAGGCTTTCTCCATCTTCCTTTCCCCTCCACCTCCTCAAGAAGCATTCACGCTATTTGGTATACAAATGGTAAGAAAGATGGAGAGAACAAAAGGTAAAATAACATGGAATGGAGCATGGTTTAGATTCAATTTACCATCTTTACCAACAAACAAGGAAAATAACTCATCTTGGACACTTACTTAGATTCTTCTACAGTCCCTTCCAAGGGCCATGTCTTCACTCTTCAGAGGCTATTGTAGGAACCTGTAAACAATAGAGGTCAATATGGATGAACCGTGGATAAGTGTTTTTGCCTTCGCTCATTAAACACAGCATCTATTATCTTGGCCATGCATTGAATCACTTTTGCTGAATAATGTTCTTCAGAAGAGGTCCTGCACAGGTACACACACAGGAACATCCTCTCACTAATCGACCTATATGAGTGAAAGAAAATCAGTCATACATAGTAAAAGCAATTCAGAAGGCAAGTCTGCAGTAAAAAAATTCAAAAGCAGAGGCAAGACAGAGCAGATTAACATCGATCCAGATAAACTTTTCTGATTAGATCACTTTTGGGGACTGAAAAAATAAAAACAATTTTTTTTTTTTTTCTTTTCACAAATCACTTGGGTCCCCAGCCCAACGTAGCCCCAGACCTGCATGAAGAGGAGACCAAATATGAACTACCTTTCTTACCCTTACTTGCCTAAAAAATTAGTTAAGAAAGTATAACGGTAGCTACTATGATTGATGGTTACAGGTAATGCCTGTTGTTGTTTTCCTTAAAGCATCATCCTTAATCCAATGCTTAAATAAAGCTTGCTAAAAGGAAAATGTAAGGGCTTCATACAGCATGAGTTCTGTGCCATAAGCAGTGGTTAAAAAGTAGTTTATGGATACTATATCACACACAAGGCAGCACTGCAGCATAGTGCCAAGCCCAGATCTAGTCTTGAAATGTGTTTTAACTCTGAAATGAATACTGTATTGCAGACTGCCTGCTAGTTTGGTTTCAACCATATTTTATCTCCTGGGGTTCTGAGCTGATTGTAGCAGAAAAAGATGCCAAGACAGTCTCCTGTATTAAAATATATGGGTTACATATGCACCAAGTTTTATACACAGTTTAGACTTAAACATCAGCAGCATAACGCATATTGGGATGTAAACTGTTTTCAGATGTGTCTATGGGCTCGAGTGGAAAGGAAAATATTAGTGCTACTCAAACTGATGGCAGTCAGGACCCAGAAGGTGAGCTACAAAGTTCTGAAGGGGAGCTGCTGTGTTTCTCAAAAGCTATAACCCTGACATCGGGGTTAGCTCTATTTCTCCCTTATACAGCAATGTGTTGCATTATGGCTGTCTAAATATTCCTGGAAGCATTTCAGAGATTTTGTGACCCAGATGTGGATTATGTGTAACACTAACTATGTACATGCTGGAGATGATTACACTGGGAGCTTTCAGATTCCATTCTGCACGTGTAGTACTGAAAAGAAACTTGACTTGTACTTATGAAATTCCTTTTGACCATAAGAAAAACAGAAGGAAACCCCCTTTGGAGACTTCCATAATGGGAAACAGGAAACAGGGCTGTCAAGAATGGAAAGTTTGCAGCACAGGAAAAACAATGGACTCTATAAACATAAATGCCATTATCAGATACTCTGCAACGGCCTTGCAATAGGTCTAAAGTTGAAAATATGCAGTGGTTTGTGTTTTCATTCGGATCTGAAGATTGGTTTATGGGTTATTCCCGTTCTACTGAGATCAAGTGGTATTTTTATATTGAAAAATGGGCATAGGTTAAAGCCCAGGGGTAGTGGTTTTTAAAAAGACTCTTTATGAGAGTTTTCAGCATCTTGATTCATTTCTGCTCCTTGTTTTCGCATTTCTTCACAATCAAAGCATTTGAATTGGAGCAGTTGTCATGAAGATTAGTTGGGTAGCAATACAATGAGTTTTAATGATAGCATTTAAATATTAAAAACAAGATCCTGGTATTTCATCGTTCCTTCCATGGTTTTATTTTCTCTGCAGAACTGATAAAAGCACAGATTTTTCATTGACATGGGAGATTTCATTCAAAGGAAAGTACAGCAGCTTTTTGTTTAGACTTCAGTTAGTAATGCTCTTCTAGGGCTTCTCTGAAAGCAAGAAAACACAGAGGATTCCAGAGTCTGCCTTCCTCATGCTTGAGGACTGCTAACGAAGGGAAATAGAATAGAATCATAGAATGATTTAGAGGCTGATTATTGGTTCAGAGTATTCCTGAAGTGTACCACAGCTAACTGCTTGTAAAAGTGCTGCTTGCAGTCCTGCTTTAGTGCAGTTCAAAAAAACTCAGCAGTCTCTAGGGAGCGCATGGCCTCTTTGGCTCTCATAGAAAGCCAAACCAATCTCAGGACAGCTTTTGCCTGTTTATATTTATACCTTAAGGTCTACATTTCAGCAAAATTCACTAGAATACGGTAGCCAAGCCAGAACCTCTTCTGTTTTCAACTCAGGTTCCGGTATTATCCAGATAACTGCTATCACCACTCACCTTGCTAAGGGAGGTTTCTAGCTTCTTTGCACTGATGATAGAGAAGGTTCTAGGACACATCAACAGGTCAAAAGTCGTGTCCTTGTCCTGCAGGTTTTGAGTAACTGCAAGGGAGGAAGGAGAGACCTGATTTAATGTAGATGCTTACATTGCAGTGGTCATTTTCAGTGGAATCAGGGCATGACTGATCTCTCTCAGCCTGTATGAAACCATTGTTTCTCTACATTGACTGTAAAGTAGATTTGTGACTAGTTTGGACAAATACATCCACAATGTAAATGTCAATATATGGGTCAAATATCCACCCCTCACTTACACTTGCTGTGTACATTTAGGAGCTCAAGGTCATCCTCATGGTTCAGCACAGTTGCTGTAAGAAAAGATGAATTCAGCTCAGCCTTTTCTGAAGCACTGACCCTCTTCTGCAAACACAACTAAACTGTAAATAGAGCAGGACAGGACCAACTCTCTTATGAATGTGTTTCAGCTGCAGAAGATTTTAGACAAATAATCTATTCCCGTCCAGGTGGGATATGCGCATCCTGGGATTTCCATTACCTTGAGTAATACAGGGGTAGTATGGGGCTCTGTTGCATGCCAATTTATTTCTACATGACTGTTACAGTGAGAGTTGGATGTTGCTCTTGGAGATGGTTTAGACCTGACAAGAGATCGTGTTACTGACTGGAACTACTGAATGTATCACTTATCTTTTATCTTTAGAGATATTTAACAGCTTTTTTTTTTTTCATTCCCGTGTTTGAAATCACAAAGTTGGTGAATTATCAATACTTTTTACTGTGCTAAAGCCAGCATCAAAGATCTAAAAAAGTCTTCTTCCTCAAGAACAGAAAATAGATATTTGTATGGCTTCTAGAAAAACCTCTCTCACCTCAAGCAAATTCATTGGCAATATTTTGATCTGATTATCAGATTTCAACAAATTGAGAGATATAGTCTTTCATGAATGAATAATGTAATTTCTGTGCAGTACAAAATATTTCTATTCTTCCTACTCTTCTAACATTCTTCTTAAAGTGATGTGATTCAACCAAAGCTAAATGGGTTAATAAAAATCAGCAAGTGTACTATTGCTAAGCGGAACCAAATAGTACTTGTTCCTCTTTCAGATACTGTTTGCTCTTCTACCCTTCTCACACTGCTCTTCATCTATCCCAGGGAAATGGCTGCCAATGTCCCTTGGGTGTCCACAGCCTTGGTGGCCATCTGTGCATGGGAGGTCTCTGCTGAAGGAGGCCCTGTTTCCCTTGGCTCAGCTAACAGGGTTTCCACTCTCTGTGCCTGGGAAAAGGTCTTCCATCTGTGATGTTCAGTATTCCCACTGTGCCTCAGCACTGATCCATAGTCATCTTCCTAGCCTCTTACTTTCAGTTTCTTCTCTTCTTTCAGGACTCTGAGCAGATGAGAAACTGAGCAGCTAAGTAAAGAGAGCATAAAAAGGGGTATTTGCCTTTGCAGTCACCTCTTATTCTGCACCATTCCGGATGGTTCTCCTGAAATGGTGGTTAAAAAGTGGTGATTATGCCAAGAGGACAGCTGAAGGTTTCAATTTCTCAGAGTATTGTCTGCATTTTTTAGTTCTGCAGTTCTGTGGAGGTTTTCCTAAATGAGCTGTGACTGAGGAAAGTACAAAAATTAACTGACTCTCTTCAGGATATAAAGTGTAAAATTAAAGCTATCAGAAAGAAGAAACTGCTTCTAACAGCCAAAGGCTCAACTTCTGTCAGCTCAGCACTGAGCTCTCCCCACCATTGTCTACCTCAGAATTGGATTCCAGTTGCCATTTTCTGAAGTACCTCATTGACTACAGTTCAAATTTTCCTTGTGTATGATTTGAAAAGCCTGGCTATACTTTCTGCTCACCCTAGACACATCAATTTCAATGACGCCTTTATTCTGAAATTAATGACAGCATACTTTGTGGTCCTGTACAGATCCTAGGAACAAATGACTTCAGACTGCTCTAGTCATCTAGGAGAGATAGGACCTCCACAGTGCAATTCATCTCCTCTATCTTATTCCATCCTAAAACAGATGTTTAAATCACACTCTGGAAGGCTTGTCTCTTCCCATTGACTGTTAATGGACCCTTATAACTGGCAGAGAATAAATGCCTAAATTCTGAGGTTTAAGATTAAAGGTCAATGAATCTCATCATAAATGAACAGCTAAATGTTTCACCAAGGCTGTGTTACCTAACCAGAAAAGGACTCTAGAGATACTTGTGTCATCATTTTCTTTAAGTACTGATGCTACCAAAATGTTGCTTTGTTAGTGCCTTAGAAGAAGAAAGAAATCAGGAATATCTTAGGGAGAACATCAGATACAATCCAGTAGCTGCCAGCAGGAGGAACCGCAAACTGTACGTATTGACTGCTATGGTGTGTTCCTTTAACTTTGCATGATAGGATTATATTAGAACTAAGATAATCTTTCAAAACTGTTTATGAAATTGACACTAAGGTAAAAAATGAAAGAAATAAAAACATTAATTTTGGACCATAAATTATGAGGCATCTAAAGCCATCTACATCTTCTACCAAATCAAAGGGCTTGTTGCACAAGATTGCATTCTGTTCTTGGAAGTGTCTGGGTGGTGCGTGCAACTTAGTCACTGTGAAAGATTATGTAAGAGAACCTGAAATGCTGCTATTGCACAGTAATGCCTTCTTTACAACACTGAAGAAAAAGCCTGAAGTGTGGTAGGGAATCTTTTCAAAATTCTCCCAGAAATAGGCCTTTTAGCCATGGGAGAGTTATCTGCCTTGAAAGACATTTTTCATTCCCTGTCATCCATCTGTTCCGGAAGAAAAAAAAAAAAAAAGAAAAAAAAGGCAGCAGATTTTTCCACAGATAATTTAGAAGGGCAAACATTAAATATTTAAGGGAAATTTCCCAAGAAATGCAAATGCTCATACATAAACAGAAAAATAATTATTTACCTCTGTATGTAAGGTATAGTACTCAAAGTTTTTCAAGGGTATTGAAAACCTTGAAGCTGTGATAATGAAAAAAAGAACAGAAGCACAAATCTGGGATGCGCTGCTGGTGTACATGATTGATATCAGCCATAATTATTTGAGTCTTAGTTTTGCTGGTTTCAGACTAAGCATTATCCCAAAGATATAAGTATTGTTCATTTTGTCCAGCCAGTTTGGTAAATGGCAAAGTTGAGAGAAATGGCGATTTAGGGACCAGTGAGCAATGCTGCAACTGAGCTCATTTCCAGTGTTCTATGTTGCTTAGAAATACAACTTTTTATCTTCTCTGAGACCTGAAAGGTTGTGCATGTACACAGGATGAAGATGATGGCTTACAGATGACAAATGTTTCAGAATAATTCATTTAGAGAAAACCCAGGTAAAAGAAAATGCCTGGAAAGTGCACTAATTTTAAGATACACTTGGGCTTTTTAAAAGAAATGTTATAATGCGCAGTGTTTTACAGGGATTAATTTAGTCACTCTTTAAAAAGCAAGCGAAAAAGGTTTTCAGTTTTGAGGTTTCCACCTGTATCCTTGAATCTCTGTCGTGACTGGAATTCCAGGTTTGCAACCCTAGCAAGATTACTTGGGTTTGGTGGTATTTATTTACATGTCAGAAGTCCTCATCAGACAAAAGAGGGGACGTTTAGGTTAGGTGTTCAAAAAAAATTCTTAGAGGGCAGTCAGGCACTGGCACTGCTGCCCAGAGAGCAGTGGGTGCCCTATCCCTGAAAGCACTCAGGGCTGGGTTGGATGGGCCCTGGGCAGCCTGAGCTGGTGGGAGCTGGGTGCTAAGAGCAATCAGCCCTTAGCAGGAAGTTGGAGTGGGGTGGACTTTAAGGTCCTTCCATCCCAAGCCATCCTGTGATTCCATCCTTCTATGATTCAATGGACTGAAGTTCAGCCACAAATAAGGTCAACATCATGCAGACAGATGCAAGCTTTTGTATCTGACTGTTACGCAAATGTCCACTGCTATTTTTTCTACCTTCTTACCACCTTCAAGGAGAGAGAGACCTTCAGTGAGAGAGGTGACTTTCCAAGTTCAGGTGATTAGGATCACTCTGCAGAGGTGAAGCATTTTCCCCTTACAGTCAGTGGCAAGTGTAGCAGATGCTCTCTGACAGACAGTGAGCATTCTGTGTTGGTAACTAGAAGCAGCTACATAAGTTTTTTTATGGAAATTCAGTGTTTAAATTGCACAAACTGGGCTAAGCACCCGAGAGATCACCAACAAATTGCAGATATTAGATACATAACTAAAGCATACTGGATTGCCATATTGGTTAATTGGCATCACAGTTACTGTTGGTCTTCTTAGTATGCACCATTTCAGGAAACTGAACATGTTTGCCTATATTATTATTTGCATGGGACTGTATTTCCCCACATATTCAATGAACAGTGACTATTGTCAAAAATCACTAAGGAATCCTTCTGTCTCTTTGACTCAAGTCACTGTTGCCTCTCGAAGCAGCATGGGAGGCAGCAGAGCCACTTTGCAACCTGACCCCAAGGAATCTGTTCATCTGAGAAACACAAAGAGTTAAAGCAACAGGTGTAGTATCGAAGATGACAAGCCTTTCCCACTTTCATCTCTGAGAAAAGCAGCAGCATAATGAAGATAAATAGGAATTTTACAGACAGGTAATCACACGATAACAGACCCCTGTTATTTAACACCACCAGAGCTATTTCAAATAGTGTTAGGACTTGTCTGTGCCCACCAGTATCAAGTTCTGCTAATCAGTGATCTGTAAATGTGCATGGTTCATTAGGGCCCCAAGAACAGCTGTCAGTGTCCGCTCAGGATCAGATTGCAGGATATCATTAACTCGGATTCTATATCCGCTTCAAGGCTTTTGTTACAACTAAGTCATAATTCTTTTTTTTTTTTTTTTTTCTTCAAACAGGACAGCTAAAGACTAAGGTTTCTGTTTTACCTGCTTCTGTTCAGTATCATTTTAATGTGCATTCAAAAGAAAGCTGTAAATATAATGTTCATTGTAACTAGTGCAATAAAACAGAACAGTTTCATGCCTCTTGCGCAAGCCTGTGCTCAAGCTTTATAGTTGAATTGTTTTTGTGGAACAACTTAAACCCACTTTAATCCCATATCACCTGTAAAATATGTAAAAATCCATATAAAAAACCACATTATATGCTTCAGAGCAAGGTTTTCAGTTTACTTTTGTGACTCTTATCTGATAAAATAATACATTGGTTTGGCTATTATTTCATGCCTGTAGTATAGTTCTGGAAGCATAAGGCCAAGCATGCTCCTTCTCATGAACTGTACTCTAATTATAGTATGGGTTGTTTGATTTTAAGTGCTTCCTACTGCAGTAAGTTATTTATAGCAAAAATATTTAAAAAAAAATGCTGGTGTTCGTTTTCTTCTTACTTTTTGAAGCAATTCTACTGCTTATTTCTGCATTAATTTCAAGAATGATCAAGAAAATCAAGAAAAAAATCATATTCACAATTGATAGATTTAGGATCATAACAAAAAATCAACCAATACGTTATTAGCTGAATTTTATTCAGTCATCTTGGTTATTATTCTCCTAGACTAGCTAAACAATAACAAATTGGATTCATGAAACATTCATCCAAATAAAAAATACTCAAATTCAGTAGTTTGCATGAATAATTACATCAGCAAAAAAGAGAAAAAAACACTAACAGGCTCAGTGCTGTCTATAGCATGTGTGTGTTTATAATATCCTATTTTACTCATGTAGGCTATTATACAATTACAGATTAGTAGATCAGTTATTAGATACTAGGCTGATTATTCACTACTGTTCTTATAAGCAGATTTCATACACTCAGTATGAGTCTGACCAAAAATCTACTTACTTCAGTAAGGATTATGTTCCTAGAACAGGCTACGGAATATAATTAGTTATATTAATTAATTAAGATTAATTAGATTAGTAAAATATTAATACAAATTGTAGATATCTGGATAGAATATGATGCTAAAATTAAGGCTCCGGGGTAAAATGTGTTTTTAAAAGAAAGTCTCAGACTTCGTTGCCAAAAATTCAGCCTTTTTAAAGGACCCTGTTGAAAACCCAGATCCAGCATATACAATTGTCCTGGCAGTATTTGGAGAGGAGTGGATCTGAGGCTGTCAGCCCGCAATCGGACACCAAAGTAAATTACTCCAGAAGTCCATAAAATACCTGCAGCAGGAACCAGACCCCTTCATCCATACATGTACCTGTTCTTCCACATCCCTACATGCACTCCAATGTCTCTTCACTATTCAAAAAAAAAATCCCAAAATTCATAAAGCCTCTCGTTAAAAAGCTGAACAGAATGCACACGAGCTATAAGAGTGAAGGTTGCTGAAACAAAGCTATACATCTCGGGGAGATGAGCATGTCATTTACAGGACCCAACTGTGTTTCAGGTCTTCAATGGTCTCCTGTTTCTTCTCAAATATTTTTCCACAGGGACGAATTTAGGTTATAATAGTTGGATGCTGAAGCATAAAGAACTGACCATTTACCTTTCTGTAGCCTGGACCCAAAAATACTCCTGATCTGGCATGAGCACTTAATAGTGTAAGTGAACAGAATTTAATGCAGTTGTGTGTACTGTGCCCTTGAACCTATGGCTGTGAAAATGTGTTCCTTTTTGCCTTGTATAAATGATGAGCTATGTATATTTTCTCAGTGAAGGACAAGCAAAATAAGATACAGATTTAAAATTATTTCATATTATTTTTGCTTAGAAGAAAATCATATTTGTTTGCAAAAATGGAAAACATTGGTGACTGCCTTTGACAGAAACTGTAGTATTGAATTCCTCAGAAGCTGACACTGATGTACAGCCCTTGGTTGAAGATGCCAAAAGCTCCATTTTAAGGTTTATCTGCAAGTGACTGAGACTTGCATCTGGCTGAAATAGCCCGAGAGCTGCCAGCACCATTCTTTTTGGACACAACAGCGGACTAATCCCCAAACCCAAGAGTACCTCAAGGGTGGCAAGCTGCAGGCAGCACCCCTGCCCCAGGGCAAAAGTGGTGGGAAATATTAGGTCCTGGTGGGATCTTTTGGAGCATCTGCCTGCTCCTGCATGTCTTTCTTGGCTCTCTGATCATTTTCTAGCAGGAAATCTGTTTGGGTAGGATCTGTCTGGAGTTTGCAGTCTGCCATCCCCCGATGACAATTTAGATGGAGCAGAAAATTAGTCTGAAACCAATTTATCACTGAAAGATTCTATTAAAGCAAAACAAAACAAAATTGTTAGTGGGCAAATTAGTTTAGTTCCAATGGCCTGCAGGTATTGCGGAGCCAAGAGGCCTGTGGCTTGGGAAGGGATGGATTTCTCCCAGCTGGGGATGTTGCCACAACAATGAGAAGCAGATTGTAGGTCATGTTGTGTAAAGTCAAACTTCTGTCCCTGTTGGAAGAGCTCAGCACAGAGCACCAGCCACAAGCCGAGAAGAGAACTTGTTGTAGATTTGGGAACTTCTACCACGCTGTATGGAGATGCTTACAAGATGTTAGTAGGGACAAAAAACAGAAAGCATTTATCAGTAAGACGGGAGAAAAACTGTCTCCTTTGTCTCTCTGGAGGGTAACTTCCTATGATTAGAAGCTATAAAGAAGATTTGTGGCATTTGCATGCTAGCTCTCAGTGCAGAAGATACTAGCAATATTAAAGCTGTACAACCAATACCAACTGGTAAAGCAGAGTCTTGGTTGTAAAACTGAATAAAAAATAAAAAGTGATATCTGTGACTGCTTTCCCTATTCATGGATTACCACCTATCACTAATAAAGCATATTAATAAAAAATATTATATCAAACTATCTGATATGAAAAGGTAAGTATCAAAGAACTAATAAGCTACAAACTATTGTTACGAAACAAAATAGAACGGATGATGTACTGATGCTTTTGGAAAAAAATATCATCATTAACTCTGTGGAATGACTGCTATTGAAATTCTGGTGAGACATTTCTCTGTTGCAATGCTGGGAAAGGATTAATGTCGGAATCTGCTGGCAGGACAAATCACAGCAGCATGCTTGATGTATTTTTCAAAAGCATTCATTTTAATATAGGAATCTTTCTAACTGGCATAGCGTAGTCAGTGAATGATAATTAAAGGTAGTCATTTAATTCATTTAATGTAATTGATTTTTGTATTTTTTTCCCAAATGAAAAATAGGGCTGTTGTAAGAGAGAATGTTGCTACCCCAGCCTTCTTTTGATAAAGCAATAACAAGAGACATAACAAAATGCTGTGATAAAAACAAAGTCTCAGCTCTGAGCCTTTTCTTACATATTTTCTTGCAGCTGTGGCCAAAATTATAGGAGTTTTCCACACACCTAACTCTGGCTCTAATTTACAGTAAGTAGGCTTACCACGGGCATCTGGAAATATGTGATTTTTCTTTCATCATATTGATTTATATGACCATAATTATGACTATCATGATGTTTGGGAAAAATGCTAGTTCTCCTGTTACCTGCTTGGACTTGCTATGTTGTGCAAAGCCCTGTAGGGCCCTCTCCAAAAGGCACAACTGCACGCTGACTCCTCTACCCTGTAGTCCTATCTGCTTTGTCCTGGATGTGTGGGAGCCAGAGAACAGGGTTGCAGGTACCTGTGATGATAGCAGCACTGCCATTCATGGGAAGCCTGGTCAGTGAAAGCATTTGGTGTAAAAATATAAGGCCTTTCACCACTGTGAAGTCAGAGCCCAAGAAGAAGACAGCTCCCTCAAGCTGTGCTTCGACTTTGATGAAAGTACAAATTTTAAGATACACTGTGTTGAAACAGAGCAATACCTGAACAAACACAAGTGTGGATATATCTAGATTTCAGCCTGTTTTTGGCATTGAGACCAAAACCCCAGATCCTATCATACTGTGCCTCTGCAACGTTTGAATTCTAGATCCGGATCTGGATCCACGTTTTGCATTTTGCGCTTGTTTCTGAATAAGTAGGAACAGCGGTATCCCACTGATCTGACATTCACAGCTACAGTCAAAGAGATGTAAAAACACAGCAAAGACAACTCCCCAGTGCTCTTAAATTCCCAAAGAAGGGACTCAAGCTGCTGCTTTGGAAGTAGCTGAGGAAGATTTTCAGATGTCCCAGTCTTTTGCATTGACTTTCCAGGCAGTTCTTTTCATCATTAAGCTCAGCAAGGATCATTAACACAGCGACTGGTTCACCTTCACCCGTGTAAAAATGTCCTATAAAAATCCCATTGAGTTCTCTAAAGATTCAGAGCGGGAACAATCTCTTCTTCTGTGAACCTGTTCCCTTTATTGTCTTTAAATCAAGGAAGACCATTACAAGGAAAGATTGCTCTGGGACTATTTGGGGAAACTAGTTCAGGATCTGGGGTGCACACACTTTTACAGCAAGCGGGCCATTCCCCTGTTCTAGCAAGCCACTAGAGTTTATTCAATGGAATTGACATATTTATGTGTCTGGCATTAGAGGGAACAATGTGGGCTAATTTTTAACCTGACTTCCTGTTAAAATGAGTCTCATATGGCTCTGCTGTTTGTATAAGTGTGCATACTGTCTGTGACAGCATATATTTTAACTACATAATTTCTGGAATTTGACATAGATCCACTAAGTTCCTGCAAGCTGTCTGAAAATAGCTAGCCACTGATGGGAAAGATTGTACTTCTGTCTGTACTGAAGGAAATGTGTCAGTGAATCTTCCCCATACGAGAAGCCAGGGAATCCCGATGCAAGACACAGGCCATAAACTAGCAGAGTCATTGCCAGATCCATTACTTACTAAGAAAACTGTTTGTTTGTTTGTTTGTTTTAATGGAATAGTTAATTGCTAAGTTATTAAAAGCTACTTTCATTCCAATCGTAAGCCTTAGGAACTGGGAGATGCTGAAGCCCTGTAGTGTGATGGGTAGCGAGTTGAGCAATGCACTGATAGGAGCACACAAGGAGGATGAGCAGAAGACACTGTCACCTGTGGCTTCTATGCACCAACATTTGTCTGACTCAGTTGCTCAGTGGTAGCTGACTGATTTCTTTAGAAACAAAGTCATTGGATTACCTCTATTTGTGTAACTAGTTGGGTTTCTGCCAGCCCACGCCTTGTCAAACAACTTTTAAAGATGTTGCATATTTCAACCAAGTCCACAATGGAAAAAAGCCTAAAAGACTGTTTGTTTCCTAAAGAGCCAATAAATTAGGAAACTGTCTACAAAAGAAAGATCCTGTCAGAGCCCTGACAAATCTTTCAGGCAGGGAGTTTCCACCTTTCTAGATACAAAATGAATGAATACTGTGGGTCCTGCGTGTGCTGCTCCACCCTCCTTTGACGTTCTCCACATGTGCAAAATATATAAAATAAGTGGAAAGTGACTGTTTAAAGTGGCTAAGGGCACTAAACTTGCCAAGTATATTTACAGCACATCTAAAGGTTGTTGCTAGGATCACTAAAATGTTTATTGGCAGAATATGAGGAGTGAATTTTATAAAATATTTACTTCTGGACAATAAAAAGGAGGAGAGGATGATGATTATATTTCTGAATGTCTATAACGAAAAGTTTGCTCAGTATCAAATCCCAGCCTATTTATAAAGAAACTCAAATGTCACCCCTTCCACATCCAAATAGAAGCCAAGTTAAGGACACATGACATCTGCTCCAGATGAAAGTCAATCATGCTCTTAATGCAATTCCACATATATAACAACTTCCTCTTTCTTTTTTTCTTTTTTTTCCACTTACCAAGGAATTACTTGGGGCATCTTAGGAGGATTGTCAGTGTAACAGCTTTGGCTTGTTAAGAGAGTTGGGAACTCAAATTTCCTTTGTGAAGATGAGGGGTAATGGTTCAGTAGCTGATATCTTGCAAAGAATTATCTATTTGGCATGTGCACAGATATGTGAGAGCTTTCCTTAAGCAAAAGTTATGTTCCAGGCTCCACTCGTTTCCTGTGACATTCTTGAAAAATGTGACTTTGTTTTCTTGTGCAACAAATCTGTAGGCTTAAAGTGCAGCAGTGCAGCAGTACTGCTCCATCACAGTCTTCTTCTTCATCTGCTCAACCACGTGGAAGACCAGTCAGCACTCACGTCATTGTGCTGTTGGTAACACTTACTGTAAGGACACATGCTCTCTCAATGTACAACAGTGCTTGTATCAGCACCTGCTTATTTCACACTTCTTATGTTAGTGCAGTTGTTAAATCTATTCCATCTTTCCTTTAGCATCTACACATGCTCATCTGAAGTCATGAATTCATAAGGGCTCAACACGCATCTAATAAAAACTCACAAAAAAACTCTCTGCCACAGTAGCATTTACTGCATCATCGTTTTTCTTACAGGGGAGGAATTTTTCAACAGCTTGTGCAAAGTTGCGAACACAGACTTAATTAAAACCACATTCAGCAGAAAGGTATCTTACATTATGAGTGAAGGAAAGATCTGGGTAATATTAAGCCGTTGTTAAAATACACAACTAAATCAAGCTAATTGTTATTACTGGCAACCCCAGTGACAGATGAGCAGTGAAACACTTGACTGAACAGGCCTTTGGTCAAACAACTGATGTTACAAAGCTATTTGGCAGTAGACTCATGATCCCACTGAATGAAGAGATATAATGCTGACAGTGAGATAAACAATGCAATCTGTGTAAGTATCAAAAGCATTGTCCTTCCTCCTGTTCTTACAGAAAAATGCTGGTGGAATTCAGACTTGAGAAGCCTTAACACTGGTAGACTTGAGGGACAGGAGCCACAAAGGTAATCTAATCTCCCGACAGAAAGTCACAATCTCTTCCACTAATTTCCATTCGATAACTCATGGCTAATGCTATTATGTTGTTATCTGTCTCTTAGGCTGAGGCACTGATGCAAACTTAGTTTTGTCTTGTTCCACATGTCTTATAGTTATTTACATCCACAGTATGTATAAAATGTGATCTTTTGACTGTGAAATAGTCAAACAAAAAGAAATAGAAAACAATTAAATTAAAAGAAATAGAAAACAACCACAATTCTATTTTTTCACTGTATAGTAAGAAGTGATTGACTAAGGTTCACTCTGTTAATTAACTAAGTAATTGGAAGGATAAAAGCAGAAAATAAGCATTTAAGTTGACAGATGCAAGAGTGTGAGAGATCTCTGATTTAGAGAACCAAACTCCAAGTAAATCAGGTCAGTCAGGATCTCAATTTTATCTTTATTTCATAAGCCGGAATCCTCTCTGATGCCTTCCTTTGACAAGGCTTGTCTACTGACAGTGACTTTTTGAACTCCTGTAGAGATAATAATAGAATCAGAGAATCATTTGACTTGGAAAAGACCCTTACAGACCATCTAGTCCAACTTACCTGCAATGAGCGGGGATACCTGCAGCGAGGTCAGGTTGCTTAGAGTCTGGTCCAGTCTGACCTTGAATGTCTCCAGGGACAGGGCATCCACTACCTCTCTGGGCATCCTGCGTCAGTGCCTCACCACCCTCACTGTAAAAAAAAACTTCTTCCTTATATTCAATCTAAATCTCTACTTTTTTAATTTGAAATCATTTTCCCTGCCCTTTCACCACAGACCCTGCTAAAGAATCTGTCTTCTTTTTTCTTACAGCCCCCTTTAGACACTGAAAGGCCACTGTCATTTGCTTAATGTACACGCCATGGCCATGGAGATGGAAAGGGAACATTTAAGATTTGGTACAAGTAGCATTGTGCTAGTTTTGCTCAGAAAGGTGCTCGCATACATGGTGATGGGCACAGTGGAGGAACCTGAATAGAATAGCATATGCTGTCAGCTCTATCTGAAAACACTTTCTTCCCAGTAAGGTGGTTCTGCTTGAGCCTTCATCCAACGGAAAGAGGTTATCCTTCATTTAATACAACTTAAATTGGAATAATGAGTATTGTGTCTGTATGGAGGACTCATCTAAGGCTGCAGTTCATTTCTGTGCTGGTGAGCAAACAGGAATAGTTACAGGAGGGAATACAAGTGAACAATGTTGAGCAAGGCTGATGAGATCCACAGTTGAATTGCTCTCTTTTCTAATCTCTTCGTTTCAAGAAAAAAAAGAAAAAAAAAAAAAAGAAAAAAATAAAAAGGAAGGAATAAGACTGGAAATAAAGGACAAGTTTCTAACAGTGCATGCAATTAACTATTGAAACAGCTTGCTGTGTATTCTCCTTCATCTGGAAGGCTTTCAGACAAGGCAGGATGTCTTTCTAAAACAGATTCAAACAGAGCCAGCCTTAATGGCAGGATTTTTGTGCTGCGTAGGGGCTCAGATGAGATTTTTCTAACAACCCCTCCTGGCCACAGACTCCCAGTAAGTTTCACTTTGGTGGTTCTCAGTGTTTGCATGGTGGGGAGAAGACCATTTTTTAACAATAATTTAATTCTTGGTAATTCTCTACACATATTTCCAGCATATATAATACAGTTTAAGTATCATATCAGTAACACTGGCCTATCATCATAAATTTAAGACGGAGCTATATTATGTAAGCTGAGAACTTATCCCATAACAATTAATTACTTGAATAGCAATGTGATAGGTAACTGATTTAAAGAGAGCAATGTTAAAGTCAGGGCTGCCAGTGTACCTTCCCACTAGTAATATTTGCTACTGTTCTGATCTCCTTTCAGTGTTATTTATGGCTAATTAACTTGACTACCAGATAGCAGTACACAAACCTATCCATTGAAAGATCTATTCCAGATAGGAGATTATCTTGTTTGTAATACTGTTTGTATTCAAGATCTTGTCAGAAAACCAAGCTGGTCCTGTGGGAGGCTAGAAAATATAGTTCTCCTTTGAGGTCCTAGTTCTGCTTAATGTGACTTGTGTAGCAAACATTACTAAAGGTTGCTGTTTATTTTGAGTCGACATTTTCAGCCCTTACTGCAGTTATAATAATTAGAAGGATCAGACACCAGGCTCTGTTTTCTTTCTGAATATTAATCCTGTTCACTGTCACTTGTAAGCATAGACCAGCGTTCTAAATAGGTTAGCTAACCGAATCTTGGAGAGGCATAACCCTAAGCCAATTCCCTGCATATGCCTCCCAAAACATTATTTTTGACAGTCTCAAAAGGTCTCTATTTTGATGCTTTAGACTGAAATCTGCAGTGCACAAGTACTGATCCTCAAACTTTATCTGAGATCCATTTCTGAATTGTGATTGTCTCTCAGCTTCTCAGTTTATGAAGAAAATAATACTGTTCATCTATAAAACAATCAGAATCTAACAGTAGAACTCAGACAATAAATCAGACCACCTGTAACTATTCAGTTAATTTTTATAGACATTTTGCAGTTCATAGGATGTCATATAATATGCAGTAAAATAGCATGGGTACTATTTTTTTCTCCTTATTTACATCACTCAAAAATGTCTTTCTTTGAACTGATGTTGTCCAAATTTAAAGAAATACTTCGGGGAAGAAGGAAGAGGACTTGTCAGCGGTAATAACAATGGACCTCCAATGTTTCCATACTCTGCTCACTGCACTGAGCAAACAAGCCTTTGCAAAACCCAAGAGATCACTCTTACAGTTCTGCCTACAGTAGGTTTTCTTATGAAAACATGCAAGAGTACTGAGGGTCTCACCTGGCTGCTCAGATATGGTTACTATTTGTTGTTTTTTTTATTTCCCTGAAACCCTCCTGGTGGTTATGATGCATGAGAAGGAAGTGGTGGTGAGGATGCTTGTCTAGTCCATCCATCCCTGTATGGAGAAGACCCACCTTACTAGTTGTGCAGTAAAGGAAGGTGCAACAGTGCCTTCTACCAGGATAGGAGCATGCTTGTAACCATATTAATCAACATTTTGTTTAGAAAGCAATACAGGAAAAATTAACTTACCCTTTCCAAAGGCTGATGGAGTCTAAAAAAGGGCATGATCTCCAAATAGAAATGCTGCTCTGTTGGCTGCTAACTATTAAACAGGGGTGAGGATCTGCTCACTGGATTAGCCACACCTTCTCACCTAGTATTTAATCACTGGCTCAGGCCATGACCTAGCAACTCCCATACACTGGCAAAAACTTTCACACCATCAATGTTAGTTACTTGGTCACCAGAAAAATTTTCCATTTTTGTCTTTGTCTGCATTACTCTTGGCTAATACTTGATAACAGTGAAAGCTCTCTTTCAATACATTCAAAGGATACTGCCTGTTTTAAGGAGTTTGTTAGCAAATGCCAGGCTTTAGTTACTTGGGCTGAGATTTGCCTTGCCACATGTTAACTTGAGACTCAAGAATTCATAAACATTTTTGTCACTGTTCTGACCCATTAGCAAAAAGGAAGGTGGAAGAAAAGTTATTCTTGGCCATGCAAACAACAATTCTGCCAAGCTTTTATTTAGGATAGTCTCATTCTCCCACACTTTACTGAGTGGACTTGAAACTAGGCCTAGTGAAGACTGCCTTTCCTTGATGGGTGCATAGCACCAGGACCCACTCAATGAGAAAACGGTGGGAGAGACTGAGAAAGGAATGCATTAAGGGAATGGAGCCAGAGGAGAAGGAACATGCTGTCAGCAGCCCTAGTAGCACTGCTGACTGCAGTGCAGTGGAAAAGATCTGTCCTGGAGATGCTTTCAGCCACTCTTTGCAAAATGCTCCATCCATTTCTCCCTCCTTCAGCTCCACACAGACAATAAGGATTCATTCTTTGTCACATCTTCACAGCCATCCAGAAAGAGGAAGAGAGCCACCACACCAGCTGTCTGCCTGGCAGGCACAGCCATGACTATGCCATCAGTATGCTGGGATGAGACATGCTGGAGGAGACAAGCAGAAATTTACCCAGCTTTTAGAGTCATGGTTTGGCATTAATTCACTTAATGTGCTCCCAGGAGCAGGACAAGCAAGGGGCTAATGAAAGCAGATTCCCAACAACTCCCCAGCCCAGCCTAGCTTCACACAGCCTCATGCATGTATCTAGTGTGAAAATGGAAAAAAATAAATATCTGCATAAAATATTTTGAAAACTCATTTTGATTGTTTTTCCTCACCATTCATAATATTCCTTATAATTCATAAAGGTGGAATAAAAATCTCAGGTAGTGAGGTGGTTTGGTTTTATATTTTTCCAAATTTCACTTTTACAAAGCTTATGAAAATCATACACAGAATTGAAGTGAAAGTATTGTCATTAAGTCTGCAATGTCAATAATTCAATGTGAATATTAGAGCTGCCAGTGTGAGCTTAATCCAGTCTCTCTGGTGTTTGTGTATTATAATAGCCTTTACACAGTCACAGATTATAGTGATGTAACTAATTTTCTGCAACGCTTTTGGGTATTTGTTGGTAGAAAATCAGAAATGAAGTTTGAGTTTTTTCACACAAAGTCAGGAGGTGTTAGTGTGCCTCTGCCATGGGGAAGGGAAAGGGAGAGACCTACAGGAGGCCCTCTCCATGTACTGTCACTGTCACTGGCCCCCTCTCAGCACTGACATACTCATTACAGCAGAGATGTGGACTTTGGTTTAGAGGAAGACAATGAGCTGTATTTTGTGTGTGAGAGAATATTCTGATAATGCAGGGAGTCTCAAGGGAGAAAGGGGGAGGATTTTCAGCTTATCAGGAGATAAGGAAGCCTGAGAACATTATGAAATGCTAAAACTTTCTTTCTTTTCTAGAAGAATTCTGGCAGTGTAAATCAAGCAAAGGCTTTACAATGCCTTAGTAACTCCCAGAAGCAAGGAAGTGAAGAAAATAAAATAGATTTGCTGGCTATATTTGCTTTTTATTACACTATCACATTCATATGAAACATTCTTGCAGAATGCAAGGGATACTTTACACCAGTCTGTGCTGGCTTGAGCCTTGTGAGAGACAGACAGCATGATGAGTGAGGACAAAAAAGGTGAAATCTCAAGTTTTATCTGAAAGACTTCTTGGGATAATCTTCTGATTTAAAGAATATAATTAACAACTTCTGAGATAAATTCTAATTAAATTGACAAAGATTTAGGAGGAGCTATGTTTTCATAAAACCGCTGCTTTCAAAAATAAATGATTTTGTTGTACTTCATCAGCCAACACAGACTTTCGTCTTTTCTAAAATTCACGTTCACCTTTGACTGAATATTTATGCATATAAACACATGTATTTCCTTTTTAACACAAATAATGTTACCTACATAGCTGTTTACGAGGAGGTGCAAACTGATGTGCTTTATACATGTTGATATTCCGTCCAACTAATTCATCTAACCTTGATAGTATTTGTAAATGCCTTGCCCAGTTTCCGTGGAAGATTAGACCAGAACAGCTGTTGCCCATCATAGTCTGCGTATAAGAAGGATGCAAAACTAGGAAGCAGCTGGAAAATGGTGATGCTGCCTTCTCATTTGAATGTGTGGTTACTTGTTGTTACTCAGGTGCCTGAAGCCTGAGGAGTTTAAAAATTTATTCTGCTTTGGAGGATCACCTAGCAACAGTGTCTGGGAAACCACTGCTCTGAGGGATTTTTTACTTTATTATGTTTTCAAGTATAAGGCAAGTGGGCAAAATCTCACACAAGATCAAAATCTAAGCAAATCAACATTAAACATCCAGCTATCACAACAACAGGAATTATAAAAATAGTCTGCCTTAAACTACTCAAATTACATGGAGAAATGATATTTCCCAAACCTTTGTGCAAAGTCAGTCTCACCTTAAAAGTTCACTGGAAATCAGAATTGCAAGCAATATGAAATCAGATGTGATTTAAAATATGGACAGGAAGAAAATCCAGCTAGCCATTTTCCAACCCATACTGGGTTTGCATTATTCAACAGGGTTAGTCCAAATCAATAAAATGCAGCTATTCAAACTGGAATTTGACCAGAATATCCATCTGAATGACTTCTACTGCATAATTTAAAAAAAAAAAAAAAGTTACTATTTTGAGAGCTGGTCCCAAAAATACTGCGGAAAGGTTAGGAGATGGGGTTGGCTTTTTTTTCCCACTTCACTCATTTTAATAGTCATTGGATTATTTCCAAAAATGTTTCATAAAGGCTTCATTTCCAAAACAGATCAGAGCCCTCCCACACTGGGTTGTGGTCCTGTAGGCTGCCAGGGGAAGGACAGCCGGTACTTATCACATCAGGATCTGCGTGTGAACGTGATAAGGGAATACAGAGCAAACATTTAGTGCATTTCTCAGTTCTCAAGACTTTAATCTTGGGTCTGTGAGAAAAGTAGGCCACATACTGTGGATGTCTCCATTATCCTGTGGGGACAAAATGTATAACAGTGTGTTTTGACTTAGTATGCCTGTAGGAATTTCTGCATACTCTCTGTTCCTTTTTCTCTTTCACACACAGAGGGAATATTGGTTCTTCAAATAACATGATGTATTAGAAGGCTTTTAAAACTAATCTGAGCCAAAGAAGCACTGACAAATTCTTCCGTTTGGTGTATATGGACTGCCATATTATCACGTTGAACTGTTCAATTAACTGTGGTAATAACAGCACACTGACATGTAAAAATGTCAGGTGAATAAAAAGATGTTTTGAAGTGCAGTGTTTGGAGTAAGCTGAGGGGGAAACAAGTGATTTCTAAGTGTGGGTTTCTAAGAGTGAGAGCAGCTGAGTTCTCCCCACTCAAAAGAATGCTCACTCCAAACTCATTCTCTAATAAACTCCAAGCACAACAAGATATAAGGTGCTTACTGCCATTGATTCAAGTGAAATCAGGTGTTAGTTATAGTCTCCAGCTCACAAAGGGGAAGGTAATGGTCAGTCAGAGGAATGTTAGAAAACACATGGAAGTCTAGAGCATCAATCTTCAAAATAGAGCACAGATGGAACAAAATAGTCAATCTTTCCATTTACGCTTCGATTGCAATGGTTGCAACATTTATTTGCAATATTTGATTGCAATTGCAATATTTGTTCCTGTGCAGGCAGGGTGGGCAGGCTGCACCTGGTTCATAATAAAGACAACATTTTGGCCTTACTTTTGTGAGCTGTGCAGCCAGCCATGGTTAGCAGCAATGTCACAGTGGTATGTAGAGCTTCTGCCACACCATCATCTTCTATCAGAAGGATTTATGATCCCCTCCTCCCAAAACCAAACTTCAAGTGGCAAGTTACACAAAGATGGGTAAAATGGAAGTGATTACCATTAATTTACACACAGGAAGTCAAGGCAAGAAACACCTTGAGATAAAGACAAAAGTGTCTTCAACTGTAGGATTCACCTCACCCACCTCAGAGCTCCTGTTATTGTCAATAGTGAGAAATACATGTTTTCGTAATGTCTGGTCTTTATTTGAAAATGAACTTCTGACTGAAATTAATTATGTGTAAACTATGAAAGAGGGCAAGGTAAGTAGCTCAAATATATACATATATATATATATATATTGTAGGCAGACGGTCATATTCTTGCATTATTCTAGGTGAATTGAAAGCATTTAAAGGGATGTCGTACTGAAGGTCCAAGTCATCTGAAGTACCTGAGCACCTATATGCCTCTTTAGCTTCTTTAAACATACATGTATATGTGCATGTGTATAAATATATTTTTGTTTTTACGCTTCACAAAACTAACTTAGCTCCTGGCTCAGCTGTTTTCTGAGATTCCCTCTTCCAGCCATCTAATTTGCCTTATTCATTGCAATCACTTGACACCCAGTTCATGACTGAGGTTCCCAATACGATGTAGGGCATCCAGGGATTAAGTGTCATGACACTTCACATTGTAGCATTTTATCATCCTTAATGGTCCATGTCACTTGCAGAGAAGACTCTGCAAAAGGCTGGAGACACCGCAAAGCAGATGCTCCTCACTGTTCAGGCATGAATGGTGCCTGGGCCAGATGAAGTGTGCAGCCCAGATCCATAACTATAGGACTCGCCTTCCCACATTTCACTTTATACCTTTAGAAATACATGCCTAGAAAGCTTACAGTGTTTAAAGAAACCTCTTTATTCACTGTCCAGTTTTCTCCTTCATTTTCCCCTGTTAGTACCACTGTCAGCAAATGCTGATAATGTCCTTCAGATATATACAGTGACAACAGAAGGCTATTTGCAGGATACCAGTGGGAGTTCCATCTCGATAGGCTGGATTGCAAAATAGTAACACCTTTAAGCTAAAAGAAGAGAAGTTAATTATCCTAGTGGTGTTTGTTTACTTGTAGCATTTCCCTCAGATGCATCCTTCTTTTTCAGGACCTTACTTTATCAGCGTCCGATGTCATGGAACCCAAAGACTTTGGGGATCTTCTGGAGGAGAAACTGGCAAAATGGAGACAGATGCAGGTTAGAAGTCTTGGTTTTGTTTATATCACATCTTCATTGAATGAAACAAAGGGTGCTTTATCTCTGGAGGGTAAAGCTGATGTAAGCTGTTTCCATAAAAACACAGTGGAAACAAGACAGTGAAGTCCTGAGGCTAAAACTTTTCTTTGTCATCAGAAATTATTTAGGAAAGGTTCCTATGGCCACTGCAGGGCCGCCTTGTGTCTCTGTCAGCCTCATTAAGGGGTGAGTGTGTCCTGTCACTCAGCTTCCAGCTTTCTCTCTGGCTCTTAGTCCAGAGTTTTCCATCTGAGAAAGGCCCTGGGGAAGGACTGTTATTTTACTGAGAAGTAATTCAGGGAAGGCAATAACAAGCAGAGAAATTATATGCAGGACAGTAATTATTATGTGTTTGTTATACTGTTACCAAAACAAATTAACTGACAGAAACTCCCACATTTTTGTTTCAGGAAATAAATCAACCAATTGATAATCAGTTTTCCAATGTTTTCTAGGTCTAATTCCTTACTCATGTATCCTGCACACCATGGGTACTATGAAAAGAGAAATGATAAGTTGACTCATATGCAGCTGACATTTTTCTGACAAGAGGACCAAAGATGCCATCTCTGGATGAAGATGAGAGGGAGACAAAGTATAAGGGAGAAAGGAAATATACCTTCCTCTTTTTTCAGTTTCGACATGATTTCTCTGTGGGCAGCTCCTGATGGAGGGGAGGAGAAAGGGAGATATCCATTATTCTCATTATTCTTCCTCTTTATTAGATGGCAAACTGGGATAAAGAGAGTTGTTATCAACCCTATCAACTCTTTGAAAGGGTTGATAACTGCAGGACAAGGGGAAATGGTTTTAAGTTGAGGGAGGGGAGATTTAGGTTGGATGTCAGGGGGAAGTTCTTTACTGTGAGAGTGGTGAGGTACTGGAACAGGCTGCCCAGAGAGCTTGTGGATGGCCCATCCCTGGATTGCATTCGATGGGGCCCTGGGCAGCCTGGTCTAGTATTAAATGGGGAGGTTGGTGGCCCTGCATGTGGCCGGGGGGTTGAAGAGTCATGATCCTAGAAGTCCCTTCCAACCCTGGCCATTCTATGATTCTGTGAGAGTATTTCCTTTCTTCTCTTGCCCCAACACATTTGCCAAGCAGGACAAATGAAAGACAACTAGCCATAATGAATTATTCTGTCCCAAAACCAAGGCAAAGACCTGAATCATGTTTCCTATTTTCACACTCTATTTTACAGAGATACAGAGCCCTTAAGGCTCAGCATGTATCCAGCAAAAGATATATTCAGGCATTATTACTTGAAATTCTATACTGATTATTCTTCAGGGACAATGAGAATTAGAGGTGGAATAATCCTGCCATATCATTCTTGATGGATCACAAAGGCCTTCACTTGCATTAATTAAGCTTCCCAGCAGAGTTGTGTGTAGCTGAGTAAAATGCAGTATGAAGAGATTAAAGGTCCTGTTTTCAAATGTGGGCTCCCAAATATAAGCAAGTTCCTTTTTGCATCCACTTTTGTGGGCATTTTCCTGAGGACTTCATCAGTCTATGGAATGATGTTACAGCTGCCCCTGCAACACACCTCCGCAATGTTGCTTCTGAGCCATAACCACAAAAATATTTTTCGAAAGCTATTCCAAGTCATGAGGAGTGCATTAGTAACTGTAAGTTCACCTTGAGAATAATCTGTTTTGAACCAACATTTTGGGAAGGTTTAGAGGAATGTGCTGGTAGTCGTTTTGGGATCTCATTCCTTCCCTCTTTTTGGCTAGCCGGGTTTTGTTTCTTGAGCAATATAGTCTTCAGACGGGATTACTGGGCTGGTGAATCCCAACCAAAAGAATGCGCTTATCCTGCTGGTTAAATCCTCTTGGCAAGAGCACTCACTCACCCTTCAGTGTAAAGCACCCAAGACCATTTTCCAGAGGATGGGGTCTGCTGACTGGTGCGCCTTTGTGGGTGGGAGGAATGACATAACACATAGCAGACAGTGAGTGGTTATTCTGAAAGGTCTCACTGATTTTATATGGTTCTGCATCCAGCATGGTCTGACCCCATGCATGCTGCTCACGCTGGTGTGTCCTGAGTGCCTGAGTGCTGCACAATGGTCAGAGCAGCGGCTGTAAGGCATCTGCCCGTAAAGTCCAGACAAAGGTGGAAAATCCTAAAAATCTGCTCAGACAGGATTTTTGTTTAGATAAAGACCTGTCCAGAAGAATTAATGTTTTCAGTCACGTTAGGAAAACTGTGCTGTACTAGTACAGCTTGTTCTATTTGAAGGCTAAAATGATTTCATTATGCCAGTACAAAGCAAGCCTGCTTGTCCAACTGCACCTATACTAAGCGTTCTTCATTCCCATAATGTACTGGAATCCCTATACCAGCATTCCCAGTGTAGATACAACCTGTGTTTCAGTCATTCATCTCCAAAACTGGGAAAAAAATCCCTAAAAAAGGGTGTGGTGGGAATATAGTCATCAATGGATGAGAACTGCTTTTAGATCACAGAGAAAGTCACAAAATGTTAAAACTCAGTGGTTTGCATAAAGCACTTGCATAAGTGGTTTATGGGTTTATAAAAGCATATCTCACAAACAAAATAAGACTGCTTTGAGTATTTGGGAATGATGCCTTACTAAACGTGACAAAAATGAAATTCATATAATACTCATCAGTCAAATATTTCAGTTTAAAATTTTTAAAGAGCATTCTTAATGCTCTTTAATCGTCCTCATGATGTTACAAAATTTCTGTAGTGATACCAGACCAGCTCTTCACGTGTTTCAAAGTTTCCTGTTATTGTATCTATGGATGGCAAGTAGTAGCTCTGTATGAATGCAGAAAGTCATTAAGACAGCATGTATTTCTTTAAATAGAAGAGACAGATAAAAATTGAAAGTACAGACTGGTTATTGAAAGCCTTCAAATAAAAGTTTTGTTTCCTTTTTCTCAGCTTAGACTGCCATTCCATATTTGTTTTGTAAATTATTCGTATTTATTAAATAAATAAATAATCATTATTAAACACCAAGGCCTGCCTGGTTTACCATTTTCTACACATTGCAAATGCTGTTGAAAGCATTCCTATCACTTAATAACTTTTTAAAAATGCAATTGCCTGAAAGATCCCAGGTGAAGAGCAAATTAAACGAAGATTGGGGGGAGATTATTGTAGAAATACAGTAGACTGTCAATTCTCCTACCATAGGTAAGACCACATCTCTGCATAGAGCAGCTAAGGCTGTGACTGAGCAGCTCTGATTGTGTTTAAAGATGCCACAGAATGACCATCTCCTGTAAAAAGATCTGAAACGTGACTCCTTCTCAGAGTATAGTAGACACTTGTACGCCATCTGCCATGTTTTGGAGTAGCACTGACAGCAGCACCTGCCTTCCGAAAAACAAGGGAGTCCAGCAATAGGCATGAAAGACCTGGTTGTGTGCGACAGGAAAGCTACCCATCAGCCTCAGCTTTCTGTACTCACTTCTCCAAGCCTGGATCCTCCCTTCCACATGTGCATCAAAATGTTCTTCTCACGTCTGCTGGATCTCTGCCTTGTTGGCATGAAGCACACATACTCGGCCATGCAACCAGCCTTATGCTGGGCATAACACAAACAATTAACCCTTTTGGCAGATGCAGCACCTGTGGGTTTGAGGGAGTTAAACAAATGGCTGAAGCGCTGTTTAGCTTTCATTAGCCCGAGGCATTGGATTACAGTGTTATTTAAGGCCCTGCTCTTGTCTGTATTGGCAGAGACTTTCAATTTAAAAAGAAGTATGCTGTCAGACACCCTAATCCTGGCAATAAGAACAAACTCACCTGATTAAACACAACTACGTAAACAGATTAAGCAGCTGTCATGCACCAACAAGCAGTGTATAATACGAGATGACACAATATCATAAACAGCATATATATTGTTTGGAAACTTCTATCTCTTCAGGTTGAGATCAAATATTTACAGAACACACAAAGGCTGCCTTTTATTCAGCCATTGTCTCTGTTCCTCCAGGACAAACTTCATTCAGTAATTCTTCACACATGTTCCATTCATTCAAGCTTCGTGCACACCTTGTTCACTGTGGGTCAAATTCTCTTCACAGCTGCTTTCTTTGCAAACCATTGGAAATCAATGGATATGGAAATGATTCACAAGCAATGAAAGCAGAGATGTGTTGTTTTTTTTGTTTTGTTTTGTTTTTTTTTGACTGGGAAAAGGCTTTGGGAATTATAAGCATGAGTTTGAGTAGAATCTGGGCTATGATACAATGAATTTTCAAGACAATTTAAGAAAAATGGATCTACATCCTCTTGCCATATGCTTTCTGCTACAAACATCTGGTTCCAGTGAGATCTTGTTGTGGGATATTTTGTAATGCAAAAATGTGTGACTTTTGCTCAGAGAAAGGTTTGGTCATGGACCCTTTATCCTCAGAGTTAAATGTACAGTAAGGCTCCAGTTTGTTCATTACATGTCTGGGGACAATTAAATATCTGCAGCCAACCGGGAGGCATTGATCTTAGCAGGAATAACAGCCAGCCTGCAGAAAGACAGATTGGAGTTTGTTGTGAGATCTGGGTAAACTGCAGCAGTATGGAGGAGAATCCATGGCACAGAAAACAACACAATATATCATGTGCTAATGGTATCATTTTTTTGCTAACTGCTTAGCCAGATATGCTATCCTCTGAAACTGTAGGTTGTGGCAATTAAAGCAAGGCAAAAATAGAATCTTTTCTTGAGAAGTCACTGAAATTTAAACCTGTTCATTGACAAAGTTTATTCATGATCTATGGTAGTTTCTGGCTTTATGGACTGATACTTGAGGGTTTATATGTATTCATTCAAAGTAGTATGTAGTCTAGATATTTATATAACAAACATATACAAATGCAACTCCAGATTTTCAGTCTTAATTTCCCTAAGTGGAATTATTATTATTTTCAAAAATTAGACATCCACTATTTTGAGGAAAATCAAAGTGCTCTAGGGAAAATCAAGCTGGACACTCAGAATCTGAATGCATCACAGCACAGGTCCTAATGCTTTTTATGAGTTTTTACCTCCAACAGCATCATCTGACAATGAGTTCCTGGCATTATTTCTATGCACAAGCATTGCAGGTTTGTCAGTCACACTAAGTAGATTTTTCCCATCAAATAGAGAAGGCAACCCATAGTTGGGCCTTACAGTTCATTGTCACATAAAAATTCTGTTGTCCAAATCCCCTATAGACTGCAAGTGGTTTAGTGTTTAAATCAAACAAGGATGCCCTGTTGCCATTTTATTCTTATCCAAGACACCTGAATG
This sequence comes from Lagopus muta, assembly GCF_023343835.1. Lineage (NCBI taxonomy): Eukaryota > Metazoa > Chordata > Aves > Galliformes > Phasianidae > Lagopus > Lagopus muta. The sequence goes on from NC_064439.1 coordinate 22,176,329, forward strand.
GGTGTGGCACCTGGTGTGATTAATTCACTGAGAAGACTGGAAGACTAAAGAAGCAAATTAATTAGTTCTGAAGTAATATCCTGAAAAGGATGGAATGCTGTCAAAACATCCTGAACAGAAAGATTCGCTCTGGGGAGGATTGAGATTAGGCGCGTGACAGAAATGTTTGCCCAAGCTGGACATTAAGAGGAATAGCAGGGTGGTCAAAAAAGGGAGTTTTCTTGGTTTCAGAGCCAAAGAAGCCTGAAATGCAGGGATCAGTGGAGAGATCAGGTTGATGGAGCTGCTATGGTGCTCACTGAGGTTGCTATTAAAAAGAGGCGAAGTATTCATACTGGTGGGTGTTTGAGCAGTCATGTAGCCTTCAGATTCTGAAAGCAGGTTGGCCAAGTTCATCTGTCCATATCACCATGGAAGTTCAGGAGGAAAAAAGAGGCTTTGGTAGCACACCTTTTGTGAAAGTCACACAGATATAACAATTCCGTCTATGATTCAGCTTAACTGGATTCATGTAACTTTCCAAACACACTGCCAAGACCAACTTTCCTTCAACATATTTGGCACAGGGGAGATGATGGCCTATGAGGTGAAGAAGTTAGGGTCTTTCAAATGCAAGTCAACTCTGAAACATAATAGCACTGGATTAACTTTAGGCACACAGTTTTGAAATATGACTTCTTCCCAATGAAAACATTAAAAAATTAGGAAAATCTGTACAAACCGCAAGACCACCAACTCACTGTGGTTTTATAAAATAGGTGGAAGTGACCTACTGAAGTGAGCTTGCAGAACTGAGCAGATATTTCTTCTTTCTCTTACAAGTTTGAATAGCTGCAAGGGCAACATCACATTAGGGCACAAATTCAAGTGCCTATATATAAATATAGGTGAATTGTGCCATTTCAGGTGATTTCTGGTACTCAAACACCCATGTTAACTGACGCATTAAATGGGAAATCCATGGCCTTTTGTAATGAGGCAGGACACCATGGAATATTTAAACTGTGCTGGACATATATGTTTGGGTACCCAAATCACTCCCTAGGTGTCTCAGAGTGAGACTGACATGGCAGCTTGCCCTTTGTGCCGCTAGTAATCCATTCCTGAATGGTTTGACTGTATCCCTGAAGGTGATTAGCAGGCCTTAGGTTGAACTTGCACAAGAGTTCAGCAGCATAGCAGTATGATTAAATTTCTGACTCCAGGCTCATTCAAAATGTTGCTGCTAGCACACACATTTCACACCCCAGTTAAATGCGGGAGTACACGGTGAGCCCAGCCCACTCTTCGCCAGTAGGGCTGGAAGCAGAACCAGAGCTGTGGAAACGTATTCTGTTCCTTGGGAGGCAGATGTGATTCACTATAATCCCATGCCTGCTCCTCAAACGTGTGTTCCAGCAGCCTGTTCTTTCCCCAAATGTTTCTGTTGTATCACGTCTGTCACTTTGCTCATTTAACCACTCTAACAAATGCATAAAGTGCTCCAGCTTTAAACATCTGTGTATCAGAAGAAACACATTTCTATGACAGAAGTGGTCGAACCTAATTGCTGTGGCTGCCTTGAAACAGATTAAGAGCATGGGGACAGGCAGCTTCTATCTCTGAGGCAGGGGAGGGTTTGAGCTGTGCAAGTCCCCTCCATCTGCATGGCTGGAGTGTGGGGCTGAGCCCAGGGTGAGCCTTAGCCCCCACTGGCTGCATCACTGTGCCTGAGAGCTTCACTCTGGGTACTCCTGGTGTTAAGCCTCAACTGCAGGCTCAGTACAGCACTAATGCAACCTTGTCGGTCAGGGAGAGAATCGTTATTACTCAGATCAAAGTCAGGATTTGTTTCCTGTTCTGAGTCACAGTGAGAATTACTACTCTGTATCTTATCTGTCATATTAAAGTTTTGAGTGTCTTTAACTCAAAATGAAACATTTAAACTAGTGCAATTAATGCATTTAACACATTTCAGCATTGAAAATGATTATCCTTGACTATGGCATCAGAGTTAAAAAAAAAAAAAAAAAAAAAATTGAGACTATAACTTTATTCCAAGCATTAAGCCATGTATAAATTATAAGGATTCTGGACAAGGGGATTATATTGTGATCTCAAATTATTAAAAGGCTTTAACACACTGAGAGAGATCTCAGCCTTTGGCGCTGCTAACGTACAACATTTCTCTGAAGCTTAAACAACTTTTTTTGCAGATCCTCCTTTTTTATTTTCTTTGATCATATTTCTGTCTTCATAGCAGTAAATGGAAGAGATACGAGCAGAGCACTGGAATGCTTGGGCTGGCCAGGCATTAAAACAAAGTTCTGGCTTCAAACTGTCATTTTATTGTCTCTCAGTGGTCTCTCAGGTATTGAAAACTAAGACGCTGTCCTTAAGAAAAGACTCTTCAGAGAAGTTCTGGTATGGTTTTCTTCAGCATTTCCACTTGGAAAGATCAAGTTCCCCAACTAAATAAACCAAAACGAATTGCAAATTCTAAATGGACAGTGTAGATCATAATTAAAAAATATATTAATAAGCATGATGTTATCCATACAGATAAGAAAATAAGAGCAAGCAGAAAGCAAAAGAGGCCTTATCCTCTTATTTCCCCTCTGAGCTACAAAGAGGCCATTACCTGATCTAAGAGCCAAAATCACTGTCAGGCTGAGGATGGAATGTCCTAGGGAGGCTGGGATAGCTCCACTGCTGGTGTCCCAGCAAAAGAATAGCACCCAGCAATCTCAAGGTAAGGCCAGCAGTGAAAGGGCAGCCCATGTGAGTTCATGGATCTGGGAGTAGGGCAAGCAAGTCAGATGATAATTTGCACTCCAGACAGTCCATGGAAAAACTAGGACAAAAGGATTTTTCAGGGCATGAATGCTACATCTGCTTTTATTCAGATTATCAAAAGAGTGCTCGGCTAGATTCTGAAACCCCCTGAGGTTTATAGTAAGGCAAGATATAGAGAACCAAACATGGGAAAGCAGGCCAGGGGACCTCTGCAACAAGGGAGACTCAATGAAGTTGTTCTGAAATTCACTGCAGAAGGAGCTCAGCACACAGAGTATGAGATACCTTTTGGAAAACTGAGAGCTCTTTTAGACACCAAAGTTGCAGATCCAGGCATTTAGCCATCTTTGCTGTCTTTATCTCACCAAACATCTTGCACAATGATTGTAACGAGCACCTGTAGTAACTTTCTATTTTCTGCAAGACATTCAAACACAGGAGGATACCTGAAGCAGATCCTATTGCTTGTGTCCTTCATAAAAGAACAGCTGGGCCATCACAAAATAGCTTAGCTTCTATACTGTATTCTTTCTATAGCTATCATTCATTAATGTGGCACCTTGCCTTCCTCCACTTCATAGATACATCTTTCAAATGAGGCCAATGACAGCACGGACAATAACTGAACACACAGGTGCTTCATTGTGCAATATGCTGAACAAGAAGCACACCTTTGTGCCACACATCTTATCTATGGTTCCACAGCTTAAAGCAAATATGAATAAATTTAACTCTGCTTCACTTCCTAGGGAGGCAGATTTCTCTGTTTTGTAGAGAGGTAAAGCTAGGCACAAAGGGCAAGATTTTCAAAGGTGCTGAAGTGCCTGAAGATGGAGAAATGTCTTTTGGGATTTGCAAAAGTGCTTATGCAGAGTAGGTACCTGCCTCCCACTGAGATCAGTGTTTTGTATCTGTTCAACAGATGCAAATCTGACAGCTGGCTCTGTTAGAACAATATTTGCTGAGGGTAAACCAACTGTGTACAACAGAGAATGCACACAGGACCCATGCTCCACTTTTCTTCTGAGATGGGACCAGAGTGACATTCACATGACGCAGAGATCTCAGGCTTCAGCCCACACGTGGCTTCTGTCTGAGTTGATTGGGCTGTACCATGCTTTTATGCTTTCTTGCTATACCCCACCCTCTCCAGGAGCTCACACAAGTCCCTCATGGGAACCCACTGGTATTTTTCCTAAAGCAGCCGCCTTTAGCAATCTTGTGTGCCTTTTTCTGGCACAGTCATTCAGCAGCTAGTGACGGATTAGCCTTCTGCTTGAAATAGTTACACTATCTTTTAATGTCTAAAGATCTAAATAATTGTAAATGCATTAATTTTAGGTATCCAACCTCTGGCACCTTCAGGAAAGTGTAGCCAGAGGCGCTGCTCTGGAGGCTTTCATGCAGTCCTGTCACCTGCTGATGATTTTCTACATGAATTTAGCAACTCTCTAGGAATAACTAATTCACAAAAAGACTGGGATATCTCACACAGTAACTTACATATCAGCAAAATTCCTGTTGTTCAAGTTGTCTCTCTGGGCATACCATGAGCTTCCTTTGCCTGCTACCACTTGGCAACATCACATCTACATGACAGCCATGTCTGCTGTTAGGTTCACTTCACTCTGTCACTAGAAAGAATCAATTGGTTTATATCAGAGGGAAGCTTGAAGACCATTCAGCTCTGACCCTGTGCTATGGGCAGGGCTGACACCCATCAGATCAGACTGCCCAGGGCCCCATCCTACCCAGCCTTGAGTTCCTCTACGGAGAGGGGATCCATAACCTCTGAGGGCAGCAGTGCCAATGCCTCATCACCCTCTGAGTAAAGAGTTTCTTCCTAACACCTAACAAAAATTTCCCTCTTTTAGTTTGAGGCCATTCCCATTTATCCAACCACTATCAGACTTTGCTTGCAGCTTGTCTCCCTCCTGTTTGTAAGCTCCCTTCAAGTACTGGAAGGCCACAACAAAGGCTCCCCGGAGCTTTATCCTCTACTCCAAGCTGAACAAGCCCGGGTTCCTCAGCCGTTCTTCATAGGAGATACTCCAGCCCTCATTGTAGCCCTTCTCTGGACCTGCTTCAACAGCTCCACATCCTTCCTGTACTGGGGGCCCCAAGCCTGGAAACAGTACTCCAGATGAACCCTTACAAGGATTGGGTAGGTTTCCAAGCAGCATGCCTCGTCTCCAGTGACAGGACAGTCTGACAGGCAAAGTACATGAGAATGAGAATGAATCAGAGCCAAATGGAAAGAACACCCCACTTCCTGTCCCTGACCTACAGACTGTATACATTGTCCTGTGGCTTTTTACTATATTGTTCAGCTATGGTATGAATAGTAATTTCTATATTATAGGTAATTTGAGGCAAGTAGGTACCTCTACCAATGGTCCTGGCCAAATAATGATTTTCTCAGTGGAAACAGTGAGAGAACCTAGACAGCCTTGGTACTGTGCCTTTTTTGTGTGCTTGCGACAGAGTTTGCTGGCTCCAGGGCTTGTGTTACCGACACAGCTAAGCCTGCTTCAACCCTCCCAGGCTGGAGTGCTGGTGTGTAATCCTGAACAGGATACTTACTACTGAAAAGCACACTCTGAGAGCAAGGAGTGAAAACAACAATTGAAAAACAGCCTACAGCAAAATTCATTACCTGTGGATTCAGTGCTAATGTTCCAGGGTTATACATGCTGTTCAGTATTTTATCTACAGTCACACCAGATATGTGAGCTCCCAAGAAAACATCTCTTTCTGCCACAAAATTTCTGGTACTTCTTATTTAGACCAAAAAAAAAAAAAAAAAAAAAAAAAGGCAAATAAATTTAGAAAAATGTCTTATTCCTCATTTTTGTGGTAACTGAAACAAAAACCCAAGTACATTGGGAATGGATGTTCCTCAGTGCACGCACGTGGTCTGGCTTGGCACTGGGTTCAAAGGGGAGCTCATTGCTGGTGCACAGCATGGCTTGCATGGGAATGGGCCACTCGCTGGCAAGCCCTCCTCCTTTGTTCAGCCACTCTCAAGCTTAAAGAAAGTCTGGAAGACTAAGAATGCAATATTGAAAAACAGAGAAAGAACTTTAATTACATGCTCATCACTGTACTTTATAAATGTCAAAAAGACACTGTCAAATTCAAAACACATTTGAAAGCACAGTATTGCTATTGATTGTCTTTGTTTCAGGAGCCAGAAAGAATTAAGACGTATTTATTTTTCTCTGTCAATAGTATTTATTTATTGTTAAGGATTTATACACTTAATTTGTTGTGAACAGAAAAACAAGCTGTTTCTCCACTTCTCCCCTGTATTTACTGTTTTATGTTTACTGGAAGTAAATAGCACAAAGCCTTTTCATTTAAAAATCCTTTATGATTATAATCTGTAAAATTCCTTTAAGGGAAAACATCTAATTTATGTCAAACCCATACCTCTACACATAAGGAGACAGAAATACAGAAACAGTATCTTGAACTTGCATGACCTGATGGCCAGACCACGGCTGCCGTTAACCAGAGGGCTACAATCATCAGCAGGCAGGGGTCCCGCAATAAAGCAAAAAGGAAAAACAAATGTCAGTGTTAACTTCTGTGCTTTACCTGGGCAGCTGAGGTGAAGTGTGTAATAAAATATTTCTGCAATTATTAAAGCCTTGACTAACAAAAGACACTCAAAGAAAAACACTTCTCAGCTTAAATTCAAGTGCTAGCTCCTGATCTTATCCACAGTATATCACATGTGCTGATTAAACATCAGAAAAGCAGAGAGAAATCCTTCCTCGTTCATGTTGCTTACAGATGATTAAGCAAAAAATCTGTTCCAAATTTAGTCCTTGTCAAAATGACAAAACGTTCTTTTGATTCGATGACACTAAGAGACATTAAATGATATAAACAGGGCAATTTCATCTTCCGAGGACAGAACCATCACAAGTTTGGCAGTTTGACATGGGGAGAGTGTAAAATGAAGCCCTGTATTAATTGCTCTTGATACCGATTTTCTCCCAGGTCCCTCCCCTCTGCTATTAACACAGTGAAATTTTCCTCTGCAGGGCCCTGGCTCCCCAGTATGAGAAACATATACATCAGGATGTTTCCTAACTCTATTTATTAAAGATTCCACAAACTTGCCCCTGGCAGAAGATTGCATAATTCTGCTGACAAACAGTACATGCTGGTCTTAAAGGCAAGCGCTGCTACCCACTGTTGTTGGCTGCAAATCTGCCCCAACATCATCAGAGCCTTCAGGTGGACTTCATCAGTTGTAGTCATCTTATCAGCTAGGCACAGCCTATCCTAATGACTTGATAAATATTCTGGCATCCCAGTATCACTATCAAGAGATTCAAATCATGCCCAGTACTTACTTCTGCTATTACTACAGAGTTATTGGCAGTGACTCTTTCACTTATCTCTGTAAGCAGAGGTATTGAACAGTTTCTTTTATGTCTCCACTCCTGGCCACTATGAGCAGAATTGATACAGAAATGTCCTCCACCTGGATGGGAAAGCACATTGCCCATGTGAAATTTGAAGAACAGATTTAGTCTGTGTGATAAATCAATTTGGACCATCCCCACCCTAACCTGCTAACGTAAACTTGAGCTGCACCTGATTTCTGAATTACTTGAATGGGAACACCTTCATCCAAACCTCCCACAGCCAGCTGGGCTCTAGCTGAGATGTGCTCCCACAAATAAAATTGTTGTGATGCTTGCTTTAGCATAGTGTTCTAATGCTAAGAAAGGGAGAAAACCGAGGTTAAAATAAAGCTGCTGCTACTGCCACGTGGTGATGATCAAGCAAAATCCTTTAGGACAAAATTCTAACACCACTCAGAAAAAAATAAAACTCACCGTTACAAGGAGAGTTTACAAGTAATACATAGCATCTTCTAGATTTCCCTCCCCCCCACCCCTTTTTTTTTCTTTTTTTCTTTTTTTTCTGACATAACCAGGGCAGTTAAGGTGAAGACCTCTGGTTTTCAATTTCTTTTCCTTCCATTTCAAAGTGGATCGGCTGAAGCATGGAAAGTTTGAGAGGGAGCAAATGCGGTAAAGGCAATAGCAAAACGATCTGTATCTATGTCATCACGGCTTTCTCTGTCCCAATGTGGAAACAATGAAGAGACAGGATGGAGGGACGTGAGAATAGTGGAGCAGAAGTGAGGTGTGGGAACGAAAAAGTGAGATGTACCAAGATAGTAAATTAAAGGAAGAACTGAGTCAAGGAGAATAAATGTTGGGTAAGATGGGATGGAGTTAAGAAGATAAGTAATGCAAAAGAAAATTGCAAAATGTAGATAAGGAAATAAGGCTTAAACTGTAGCCTTTTTCAATTTTATGTTAGATTAGCACAATAAACCATGTACCTCAGCACATGAGATCATGTGGCCCCATGCCATGTGAAGATGACTGACAGATTAATCAACTGACATCACAAGAAACAGACACGTAAAAGAAAATCATATTTAAACTGACAGGATAATTACTTTCACCATCCCTCACACAGGTTCCCCTCAGGCAGGAACCCGACTCCCGGAGCAAAAGATATGGAGGGCTATCACCACATACAGAAATATTTTTCTCCCTTGTTACATTCTGAGGCATTTCTTCCATTCTTTGTGTCAGAAAACCATGAGAACAGAATGTATTCTATGATCAACATGTAGCCAGGATGAGCATTTCCAGCACCAGAGAATCATTCAGTAACATCTGCAATCAAGATGTCTCTGGATGAGCTGTGTTGTTGTTTTTTTTTAATCTTCACACTCCATAATCTTTGTGGTTGATATAGAGAGCTGTTTGTATTATGCAGGAGTTTCACTTGAAGAATGGAAACAGGCCCTGGTACACCCAACTCGTCCAAGACTTCCTGTTGTGATGGGACTCAGTTGCGAGAGACTGAAAAATTGCAGCTACCCAGTGGGAAGCCAGTAGGTTACAAATACTTGGTGCTTTTCAGATCCAGACCCAGTGTGAACACCTAAAACCATCATCTGATGATTTGAGGTGATAACAATTATGTGCCAAATTGGATCTGACTTCTTGTAGCATCTTGCACTTTCACCACAGTTAAGACCTGCCTCTGGTTATAGGGAGATTAGCTAGCAAGGGAAGTGATGCATCTATTATTAAGCTTATAGAAGGCAAAAAGTGTTATAGTTTCTGTGCACAATGGAACTATCTGCAATTTTTCCAAATTGAATTTGTGACAGAAAATATGTATTTCCCTTCAAAACAGTGAAGTTAAATAACTGCCAGCTTAAATTATCTTGCATTCTTACATCTACCTTACCCATTAATTTTGTTTTGGCTGCTTAGGGAGGTAACATCTTCAAACTCTGGAATGTCCTGCATGTATTTGATGTTTTTGCTTTGTTTGAGGTCTGAGTGGTAGTAACTGAGCAGATATGGCAGACACTGAGGCTGCCAGAATGTTTCCACCACAACAGTCTGACACGCATGTTCCCATGCTTGAAGGGATGGGTGCTAGATAAGGAAATATGTGCCTTTTTTCATCCTTTTGTGTAACAAAGTATTGGCCTCAGCTTGGTTCCTCTCCCCCACCAACCTGCTTCCTGTACCTTGTGCAGATGAGGACACTTTATCCTCTCGCACCCTGCCAACAGCTCCCACGCTCCCCAGCCCTCCCATCCCTGCCTGCGCTGCTCAGAGATCGGCAGCTGATTCTTCCCACCTGGACCACTGCCACAGTGGCTTGACTGAAGATGCAGACAGACAAGGAAGTCTTGTCTAGGTAGACAACACGACTCCTTCAGCAAGTTAGTCAGGCTCTGGAATAGACAAAGCTCAGTTGCTTTTCCTCATTCTGCTTCAGATCTCTTCAGAAATTCCTTCTGAATAATGAAAAATAGAAACGAACTATCTCCTATCCTGATATGAGACTGCTTGTCCTATCATACACTATAGAACTGCAGAATAGTAGGCTTTTCTTTGATGCCCCTTCCCATCACCCACATCTAAATTTAGCCCTTATAATCACACAGATCCGCCTTTCAGAATGAGGGGAGAGGGGCTCAGAGGCAAATTACAAACCACAGTGGGATATTTTCTCTGCATAAATGTTCTCAACCTCAGAGTGATCAGCCAAGCCCAAGAGAGATGCATCACCAGTCAACATGTCATGGCAAAATCTGACAGTACAGAATATTTGGCTGTTTATTCAGAGAATATATTTGAATAACGAGTACATTCAAGAAACCATGCTGCTGCTACACTCATGGAAAAAAGAGCAAAAGGCTAACTGCCAAATAAATTATGTGTTGCAAATTATTTTTTTTACTCAGAGCTCCATGTGTCCCAGGAGTAAAAAGCTAGCAAAGAAACTCTTTACCCAGGCAAGTGGTAACTTGGTAAACAGGATTTCCAACTCAGAATTCAAACATGAGCACAAGCAGAAATACCTTGTTTTCAGAGTGTCCAAATACAGGTGGTAGAGACCTTTCACAAAATAAATGGATGGAGGACTTACAGGACACTCAATATAGAACCTCCTTTTCATCCATGGAGGAGCTGTTTTCAAAACATATGAAGCCTAACTTAGATTTGTATGCCTATTTACTGGAATAGGGAGATTTTTTTCCTCTTCATCTTAGATGCCTCTCCATGATCCAAATGTAGGTGCTCCTCCAGGATCCAGGTGTAAAATTGCTTAAAGTCTCTGGCTTTTGCTTTAACACCTGAAAGTTTCAGGTAGATTTTCCTTTTCCATAAAAACATCCACAGCGAGCTTTACTGGGGAACCTAAATTCTTTTCCTCTGCAAAACCAGTTAGCTGTGTGAATATCTTTTGGGCACCACAGAGTTCCTACACGACTAATAAGTAAAATTTCCCCTTTTGTGGCCCACCTATGAGAGCACCAAGAGATAAAGCCTACAGAATGGGGCAATCAAGTTTTCCCAACAGAACTACTTCTTAGAGAGTTTTTCATTAAACAACAGTTTGCATCTGGACTCCTAGTCTCTTTCCTTATCTTTTCTTCAGCAGCAGATTTGCTCTTTTGAACCAGTTCTAGATGATTGTCTTTCTTTTGGTTTCTGTATAGGAAAGGTCAAGAATCCCTCTAATACTTCTAAGAATCTTTCCCTGTTACCTTACTTTATCCTTTCTTTTCTCACCATTTCTTATCTAGACCAAAAGCAGAGGGAGAAATTAATGACAGAAATAATCATTTTGCTTCTTTTTTTTTTTTTTGTAGCTTCAGGCCATGCTTTGAGCTGCTGGCAAATACCTTACAGCAGACCATGTGTGAATAGTCAGGATAGTTCCCACAGTAGTTGTGTTATGTCCTGCTCCAGTTTGATAGGATGGAAATAAGTCTAGGGAGCTCACAAAATCCTTGCTAGTGCTGCTTCCAGCAGTACAGTTCAGAGACACATTATCACACATTTTTTGTCTTCTGGCCTGTGAGGACACTCTACAAAATTTTATTGACCCTGACCAAATCTGCAACTCCAAACACTGTGCTCACCACCCTACTGTTCACCTTCCCCTCCAACTTCAGAACTAAATACAATAAAATAGGGTGCTAAAGGCTTGATTCCAGGCAGCTGTCTACTGCACTTCCAGAGGTAACTCTTGCTTCATAAGTATCTCTGCTTAGGAGACTACTTCAAAATTTTGAGTTATTCTTGTTATTATTGAATTATTATTATTATATATTGAGTTATGCTGCTCTCGCAGATTGTGGTCTATATATGTGAATGTCAGACGTTCTGCTTGAATAAAAGCTTACAAAAAATAGATTGTTTCCTTATGCCAAAGGACACCCAGTATCCTCCAGCCCATCTCATTGTATTTCATTATCTGTCTACAACTGTGGTTCTCATTTATATAATCTTCCTGTGTGGCCTCTCCTAAGCTTCCTTACATGGCTGTTATCACATGCCTGCCAAGTCAGGCCTCAGCGGATGGCTGATGCTAATGGTGTTGAGCACTTTCTCTTTCTGTCATCCAGTGGTACATTGGCTCTGGAAATGAGAATATGGCTTGCTAAGGAAAAAAAAAACGGATTGATTATTTATAGTTTACTCTTCTGCCACAGAGGGTGAAACAGCTTGCAAAAAGCATGAACACTTCTAAGCAAGAACAATGAAGAAGTATTATTTGTGTGCAGACTTCCCCACAGACTCTATCTTTGACGCCAACTTAAAATGTTCCCAGTCAGTGATGCATGGAAAATGTTCAGGATGCAGTAGACAGTTCTGAAAACACCAGAACCAATCACCTGGGAAACAAGGAAAACAGAAAGGCAAGTCAAAAAGTATTTCAGCTATTAAACAAACACCACCCACCTGTAGGCGAGTGGCTAGCAGCCTGAAGCAATATGTGTAAATTCTTTTTAGAAGTTCCAATAATTTTTTTTAATGTAAGGAAGAGAATTAGTTCCTCTCATATTCTTTGTGGGTTGCTTAAAATCTGATGCACAACAGTAAAAATGCAATACCAACTCCAGGTTATTTCAAATAATTTTTATGTTGATATAGAAATGACTGTGGGTTTGTGAGTCAAGTTGGATAGAATTAAGAATTAATCTTAAACAATAGGTGAACTCAAATCCTAGGCTCAAAACTGGGGACAAATGAGGGGTGTGCTTCTCATACTTGACCCTAAGTCCCAGGGGATCTGGAGCCCTTTTGAAATAATCAGTAGCAAGTATTGCAGTTTTGGAAAACCAAACATAAATCTTAGGATAATGGAGGAGGGTCAGGTATCAGCTCCTTCAAATGGTGCCTACAGAGCTAGTTACCTTTCCTTTGTATTTGCTCTTCTCTTACATTGGTTCAGGAAATAGTTTAATTTCAAGTAATATTATATTTTTTAAAAAATAAAATTTTAAATTCCATACAAAAGAAAAGACCCAGCCTTGCTCAAAGCTCCATGTGATATTAAACCATCTGGGTGACACTTAACACAAGTGATCAGCTAAAAGGAATAAATGACACAGATTGTCAGGGCTACTTCTTTGTCACTGAAAAAAATAGCTATCACAACACCACCCTTATCCACCATCTCTCTTGATACTGGCCAGATAGAAGTTTTTACCAAAGACTTGAAGGTTCCCTTGTTGTAGTCCCATGTCTCATTGTTGGAGAGCCCTGTTACTGTTGTCCACTGTTGGCTGTTTCTATATTTTATATGGCTTTAGGGCAGAAAGTACATTTTGTTTGACTTTATATTTCTTCATTATCATAGGCAGAACATAGACCTTGAATATTTGTTCTGCAGCTCAGTGATTTGTGCGCATCTGCATGGCCATGTATGGTTAAACTGTTAAAACATTAGCAGTGCTCCCAAGTGCCTCAGGTTCTGGAATCTGAGGGGCAGTGGAGAGGTTGCAAGTTTTCAGTCCATTTGATAATTAGGCCCCTGAGAAAGCTGCTCACTTTGAATTTCCCAAAACTGAGGCACCTAAAAATCATGGCATTTATGGAAAATGTGGATTTAAATGTATAATGATTGCGTTCTGCTTTATTCTGAAATGTGTGTACAAACCACAATAGAAAATTACCCCTTCATTAACACCAGTAAAAGTGGTGATAATAATAACCTTTCAGTGCCGTTCCTGAAAGGGAATTGCTCAAGGTTAAGAGAGGTAACCTTTGAACTGGTGTATGTTTTCAAACCAGAAAGATTAAAAGGTCAAAGTTGAAGAGTATATATTTTAAATAGCACCAGATGGCCGTGGTGCAAACACAAGGCTGAATTCAAACTGCTGTGCAGTTAGAGCACATGCACTCGCAGGGACCCCATGGGTGAATTACAACCTCTGTGCATTCTGGCCTGTCCATTATCTGATATATACCTGTTCCTGCTCACTATTTGGCTGGGGATGACTTTTCTTTCTTAATGACTGTTGGATGAATAGGGCCAATTCTTCAGACACAAGAGCATTCCCAGGGCCAGCAATGAGAGCTGGGTGTGTGTCCAAGGACCGAGGTTAGCCCACAACCCAGTGTTTTTCAACATTTTTGATTCCTGGACCCCTTTCTAATTAACTTGGAGAAGTGGAAACCTCAGTGAAAATTAACACACATGGGTTGCTTTAGAATATTTATAACCTTGGTTTTTGCAGTCACCTTTTGCAAACAATTTCAAAGATCTCTACAGACCTCGGACTGAGACCATCACTGAAAACAGGCTCTTTCTCACTCCATCCAGTCCTCACTTTGCATAGCCTAGTAGTTTACCTTAAAAACATCCTCTTCCAATTTCACTGCTTACAAAAATGAATGCAGCTGTTCAGATTTGATTTTACCTGGCACAGTCACTTGAAGGTTAACCTAATTTCTTTTGCTCTTTAGTTCTCACATTTATGTGTCAGCAGATATTTGGTTTGCTTCCTCCCCCTCGCTCCATCGTTTTTCTCTCAGACAGCTGTGCAAAACTAGCTGTAAATTATTACAGCTTTATATACTCAGGATTTTTTTTTTCCCCAGGCTTATGGTGTGGCATGATCATATCAGCTTGTTGTCTAATCTGAAAAAATCTTTTTCCATGTGGGAAGCATTCTGTGTGCTGATCAACTAGATTTATTGCCTATTAAATTGACAGTTAACTTGGAATAATAATCTCAAGGAAGAATCTAGACTATGTGCAGTGGGGCCCATTTCTTTCCAGATCAGTCTTAATTCTCTGATCTCTTGTAAAGCAGTCTTACCCTTGCTTAGGATGCTGAAGACTTTTCCATCTGCCAGAGATATCCCTTAAAATATGAAGTCAGAAAGTCAGAGCTAAGGGTGAAGAACAGCCTTCTCAGAAACTCTGCAAGCTATTGTCCTTTCATATAAAGTCTTTTTTGTTAGTCTTGCCACTTCTTCTTTCCTTTTTTTTTTTTTAATTCTTTTGTTGAAAGCACTTTGAGAAGGGCCCATTTGTATCACTATATTTGTATCTCACATGCAACAAAATCTTTGAGCACTACTGCATTATAAATATTAAAAGAGTAGAATGATTCCTAGGTTGCAGTTCTTTCAATCCAAGATTTTTTCCAATACCTGCCCTCCATCAGTTCTCTGATATGATAAAGTTCACTAGCAGGTGAAAAATGCCATAAAAGATGCAAAAAAAAAAAAAAAAATCATTTTATAAGAAGTAATTTTGTTGAGAGGAAAGGTCTGGCTTTCCCCAGGAAACAACAAAGACAAAATGAATTAATATTCCCTGCCAAATGATAAAACTTGTTACTTTACAAGTTAAACTTTCGTATCTTGAAGAACACATTCTTTGTGAAGTTACAGTGTTTTGCTAGTTATTTTGCATGTCCCTTCAATTCCTAGCACTATTTCACATTACATGCATTGGTCGGTACCAACCTCTTTATTTATTTCACCAGTTCTTGTCATACAGGCTCAGAATAAAGTGAAGAATTTGTCATTTAGAGTTTTTGTTAGCCCAAGCTATTCTTTAGTTTGATATTTGCATGTAAATGAGATTATTGTCATGTGTCTAAACACTCTGATTTTGTTTCAAGATGTTCCAGGGCAAGAATCTCAGTGCTACAGTGAAGTCCATGAACTGAGCCGTAAGTGAAGTCTTTCTGAAACATTCCCTGTTGTTGGAACATCTTCTGTATGCTAGTGTAGTGACAAGGGATTCCTGCAGATCTCACAGAAAAATTACATTTAATGATGGTGGGACATGTGATTACTCATAGAAATTCTACAACTAGTTTTTATGCCTCTAAGAGAACTTTTCAAACCTATTATTTCTAGCAACTACACCATTAATATCACAAATATTATCAATAAATCCATATCTTCATTATTTTTTCAACTTAAATCTGTTTCCACTCTGGAAGTAAGCTTGGAATAACTCTTCTGAAGTGAATGGAGTCCTGTACCCAAAATAAAACTATAATAATATCTTAATCTAATCCATAACATATATGTATATATATATATATATATATATTTTTTTTTTTTTCACGCGATTTTATGTTCTGGAACAATTTAATGTAGATAAGCAAATAATTCATATATTGCTTTACTCACTTATTCCCTCTAGAAATTAATAACTTTAAATCTGTCTTTTGGAGAATGAAAAGGCTCATACCTTAAGACTAAAATAAGTTGTTGTATAGAATTTTAATCAGAGAGATTAGCTAATGTTAGCATGTATCCTGCACATCTTAAATGTGGTTTCAAGGTTACCCAGCAATTGAAGAGAGCTAGATTTCATTATTTGACCTTCCAAAGAAATCAGCAATACTAAAAAGGATAACAACATTTTTTTGAATTCCATTATCAAACCCTTTTTTTTCACATAACTACACTGCTACAACATCTAAGACTGTTTTCAAACAGAACATGTCCTAAAGATTGTACAACTTAATTTTTTTCCTGACTTAATATATGCAAATGAAGACATACTTGTCAGCAAGCTGTCATTTACTGGTAGGTGAATCCTAAATGTCTATTGTATGAACCTTGTGACATTACCATTAGGCAAACCATTCCCCAAGGCAACATGAATATATTTAGTTTTTGTCCTTATGAGAAAATTATGTGATACAACTGAAGAGATTTTATAAAGCATCTTTGGAATTGTGACTTCATTTAAATTCATTAATTATTTTAACACATTATGTATGCATCAACATCGCTATTTATTAGTGCAAGCTGATGTTTCTCAAGCCTCAAGTGTACAATAAGCTGCTTCAATGTGAAAACATTTTGTTGGCTTAGATTCAACTTGTCATCCACCAGCACAGCTAGGTGCTTTTCTGCAAAGATATTTTCTAGCTGGTTAGTCCTCAGCATTTACTAGTGATTTTATAGATCTGACATTTTATAGGTTTTATTCCTCCTCAGGTGCAGGACCATGTACTTTCACCTACTAATCTTCATGCGATTCTTCTCAGCCCACTCTCCAAACTGCTGAGGTCCGTCTGGATGGCAGCCTAACTATCTGATAGATCTGCTACTCCTCCTAGTTTTCTGTCACCTGCAAATTTTCTGAGGGTGCCCTCTGTTGTGTAGATTAGGTCATTAATAAAAAGGTTAAACACTGCTGGCCCCAGGATAAACCTCTTTGATAAACCATCTGTGAGTGCCCTCCAACTGAGCTTCACGTCAGTGATAACAAACATTTAAGCCCAACAATTCAGCAAGTTTTCAATTTACATCACTGTTCATTAATATACACTGTACTTCATCAGTTTATCTGCTAGGGTACTATGGGAGACACTGCTGATAGCCTTACTGAAGTTAGAATAAACAATGCTGACTGTTCTACACGCATCCAGCAAGCCAATCATCAGAGTTTATCAAGCTGAGCGAGCATAATCTCTCCTTCATTAATACATATTGATTCCTTTCATGCAGGTCTGTGGTTTTTTTTTGTTTTTTTTGTTTTTTGTTTTTGTCTTTAATTAGTTTGGAAATGGCTTCAAGAATTATTTCCTTCTTCAGTTACCTATCAAACCTTATCAAACCTTATCCTTATCAACTTTATACCTTATCAAACTGAAGGTATCTGGCCTATAGTTCCCTGTTTCTTCATTCTTGCACTTTTTGGGCACAGTAGTAGCATTTGATTTCTTCCAGTCCTACGTCCTTCCCCCTAATTTCCATGAACTATCAAATACTATCATAAATGACTCAACAATGACATAGACACACATCTCCTGACATCTTTTCTCGATTTCCTGCTCATTGGGTGGTACCATTCTTGAGCCTGGTGAATCCTTAAAAAAGCAATGTATTTTCAACAGCTTAAAATATGCCCGTGATTAGCCTCTTCTCCCAACTGCCATTCATCACTTCTCCCTTAGCTATGATAGTTGGCAATAGATACTGCTCAGCCTCTCCTTCAGGATATTGTATTCCAGAGCATACTCTCTAAGGCTGTAGTGAGCCTCAAAATCCAAGTTAGCAGCCTAGTAGTCTTTTGTCTTTTTAATACCATCTTACAGAGCTGACTGACAACATTAATGGAAGGGACAACAGAAGAAAAGGAAGACAGACATCTAATACCTCATCACAACTCCAGAGTTACCAACATCAGTGAGATATTTCAGGTTGTATATTCTCTCTTCAGCGTGGATCCCATGTAGCTTCTCTTGCTTTCCTTTCACTTTATCTCTGGTTCTTGGTAATGCAGGTTTAAGATTTACATGAAATATGACTCCTCCTTCCCTACTAACTAGGATCAGATTTCTTTTCCCCTCATGCCTGTTGGATACCTATCACAGTATCCATCATTCCTATAGCATTCCTTGGTTAGTACATCACTCCTACCCAACTCATTTTCTTGCTCTTTGCAACAATTCAAGACAGCTACCATATTTTGCAAATCATGTAATATCAGATGTATTTATTTTCAATACTTCTCATTAGATTTCATAATTGCTTGGTTACTGTGAGTTTTTGATAGAGACTGCATATGATATATCGATAAGGAAGATAACTAGCATAGTATTTACGTACTTTTTCTGTGTAACACCTTTGAATTTAGCTATAACACATCATAACCCATTACATGAACATAGACAATGGCTTTCCTATATAAATAACTTCTATCTTCCATCTCGGAATGGCTCTTTCCTGGTTTACTTAATCAAAATCCAAATAAGTATTTTTAATACACTAATTTTTTCTCATTTCACATCAAAGAACCTTTCTGAATGCTGTTAATTGTCTTTGAAGATATGTTTAAGCTAAACAATCCACAGTTTAACTAACTTTATTTAATCAGAGAAGTGTTTCAAAGAAGAAAAGAAAGAAAAATGGGATTATAATAATTTTTAGATGACTTAAATGTTTACAATTGAAATTCATTGCATCTCTGATTTTTGTGACTATTAGCTTATGAATATCCAATGTTTTCATTTCTTATGACTTTGTTGCTAATCTCCTAATGTTTGTTTCCTTTAATCTTCTGCTCTTAAAGTCATAGAATTTCTGGCAAATCCCCACTTTCCTGTGAAAAATAAAGCATCTATTTTGCATTGCCTCAGGAAGTCTATGTATTATTATTAATAGTAAGATTTTTAAATCTGTCTCGTGACAATGAAGATGTTATTTCTGTTGAGCCCAAAACAGTCTTTCAGCATTTGACATTATCTTAAATAGTATTTGTTAAGGATGGATTAGTAGTAATAATAGAAGTATTACCATAGCACTTTTGAGCATTAATCATGGGTGAGATTGACATTACATGAGCACAGAATGCAAGTTGGTCTTTCCTCTAAAAGCTTTGTGCTTTCATAATGTTATACAGGCTAGCTGACAGAGAAGTAAAAGGCATAAGTGAAATAGTGGTGACAAGTGTGATAGACATAATGAAGCAGCAACATTACAGTTGTTAATTTTCTTAGGCATCCAAAGAGAAAAGTTCTAAGGTGTAAAAAGACAGAAAAAGAAAGGAATAAAATGGCCCCAGCAAGTAAAGTAATGTAGAGGAACAAAAAAATTCAACAGAGAGAAGAGAAGAATGAGAAGAACATTTCCCTGATGAATGATTACCATTTGTGCCTGGAGACCAAGTGTTCAAGTTCCTCCTTCTACAGGACATAAGGAAATCTTGATTGCTGTCTTCACAGCTGCAATCTCATGGCAAAGCCACTGAATTCAGAGCTGTGACATTTTGATATCCATGCCCTTTTTAGAGTCTAACAGGAAGATTACTCTCCTGTGCTTATGGAAGGCATTTGAGTTCTGGGTCTTTTCATCGCACGTCTCCTGTTGCTATAAAATGAAAAACATGATACCCTACTTTTTCCTTTTAAATCTGTATCTGAATCTTCAAATCATTCTGAACTTGGCATTTTGGTGGAAAGATGAACTACTCCTTGTAAGGCAGCTGCTACGTTTTCCACTGTTTGCAAGGAGTTCTTTATTGAACAACACCGCACTGTTCTTCCCTGTAAAACGTCTTTAATGTGCTGCATAGTCCACTATTTAAATTATATATATTTTCAGCTAGCAGGAACCACACAACCTCAGTGTGAGTACTTATCTTGCCCATCTTGCCCAGAAGTCCCATCTCAGGAAATCCAAATTTTTCTGTATCCTTGTTAAGAAGAGAGGCCAGGTGTTCCCAGCGTGGCCTCCAGCCCATTTGCTTGCTGCATGTTTGCTTCCACAACCATCTCTTTTCCTCCTCATTCTAGTACAACAAAAGCTCTGAAAAGCATAGCTCCAGCCAGATTTCCTCAGCAAAATATATTCCATGGGGTAGCAAGAGAGGGAATGAAACAGCAGCATCTGGAACAGCCTCACCAAATTCCTCCCCTCTGCACCCAAGCCCACCACCTCAGCCAAAGCCAAAGCTTGCCAGCAGAGAACCCAGTGCTTAGACACTAGTACTGGTCTCCCATATAAAATTCTGCTGCCAAGCTTCTGGACCAGCTTTAGGAACATGTTTTTAATATTCATTGTTCACTCTGTCTGTTACAGATGTGCACAGTACAATTATTATAATGCTTTGCATATGTGGTGTTATGAAATGTGTGCCTTTAAAGTCATGCCAGCTTTTTTTCCTGTAACCCAAATATATTATTTCTACCTATGTTCCAGTTGCTTAGTTTGCCACACATTTTTTTTTTAAACTTTATTATAAAGTTTAAACTATCAACTATGTAAGCAATGCAACCAACAGAGAGCAGATCCATTTTCTTCATAAAAAAGCAGGTTTTTTTCATTTGCATGCTTGATATTTTTTTTGTGCTCCAGCTTCTCCACACGGACATAGATGCTCATACAAACATCTATTGACATAAAAATTCATATTTTATGAAAGAAAATTTTTCCCTGGCTAGGAAGCTCTGCTGTATCCAAGCAGCCTCAACTCCAGCAAAAGATGTCCTTGCATTAAGGACCTTCAAGCTCAACCATTTCAGCTCATATCCAATAAGGAAGCATTATTCCTTGCTCTAAAAGATCATCTCTCACAGAACATGGCAGACAGTCATCTGAAAGACATTGTACTTATTGTGTCCTGGTTATCCATTTTGGTTCTTTACTAATTGCGAGGTCCAATCAGAGTAGATGGTATCCATATCCCACTTACGGGCCTTGGTGGCTCTGAGACACATATAGGATCTCCTGGGATAACAATGCCTTCCTGAAGCAATTAAACGATCAATGTGAGGGAGAACGAATGAGAAGCATAAGTGCAGGACACATACATTGTTAAATTACAGTCAGACACAGACTTTATGAAGCAGAAACTTACTGCTGCAGATCTCATTGCATTCAGATCTATGAACAAAATTCATCTCTTTAATCTCTCTTCTGTAATTTGCTCTCTACTTTACTATCCAGAAAACACCTTTCAATTCCTATTCAAATCCCCCAACAAGCCAGAACACAAAATAATCAAGTTACTTCTTCTTCAGTAACTTAAGACTAAGGTGTATATGGGTAATGATTTGAGGATTTTATTAGTCAGACATTAAAATATGTATGGGAACTGCTGAGTCACAGCCTGAACCACCTGATTGACCACCTGATGCGAGCAATGAGTCAGCCAGAGGAGCACAGGTGAAGGCAATTCTCCTGTGCTGCCGGAAGCCTGGCTCCACTCCCCCTAGGCCCATTTAAGAGCTGGCTACCAGTGAGGAAGGATCTCTTCTGGAGATCTGCTCTGCTGGAGTTTTGTAAGTGAGCCTGGGCTACGGGTAAGCTTTCTATCTATTCTCTTTCTATTATCATAATCTGCTTTGCCAAACTCTCTTGTTTATTTTGTAATTATAGCATCTTAATTTTTATTGCTTATACAAAATAGCATGAGTGTAGAAAGAATTTGTTCTAAATATATTTGTTTGATGAAGTTCCTTGAATAATATCTCAACATCTCAATTTAAAACCTGGGCAAACCAAATAATATATCTAGTAGGGGTGATTTCAAGGCATGTCAAAACAAGTAATATTGTGTCTTACACTTTTCAATAGCATAATATGCTTTTGTATTGTCCTACTTGATTAATAAATCTGCAGGAAAAGTGAGCTTTTGAAAAGCACAAAAGGGTCAAGAGTCTGTGTTAGATGAATGACTTGTGATATATCTACTGGGGAAAAAAAATAAAGAAATGCAACACTGTAGTTAGATTTCATAGCATGTCTTGCAACCCTTGTTTCTCAGTCATCTGGATAGGAGAGATCCATAAGTTACATTTTGTTCATAAAATGTAGGCTTTTTTTCAGTAGGAAAGTGGGCGTGCAGCTGGTGACAAACTGTAGGTATGTCCATCTGTGTCTCTTTCTAACGAAGACTCAAGATATGTCCATGATATGCACTAGACTCAGGAGTTCAATATAGTTGCTAGCGAGTCATGACTGAGTTTCCAGGCTTTAAAGGGTTATTTTATTTGCCTTTACATGTTCTCCCTAATCTGTATCCCTTCAGAAATGCACTAGTGAATCAGCTGCAGCTTCCAGTGCTAGCTTCTCAGAATAGGAATAGAGCTCTGACAGTAGGGATATACACCTCAATTAAAAGTGAATCCAGTCCTGGGTAATTGGACAAATATGAAGTGGGATGTTTCACAGCACCAAAACCAAATATATCTAGTCTTTAACTGGAAACAAAGAAGTTAATTTGAAAGTAGCATCTTTCAGACATACTGAAACTTAACAGTATGGAGAATAATGATCACAGAATTGTAGGGGTTGGAAGGGACCTCCGGAGATCAAGTCCAACCCCATGATGATTGAGAGGGTTGTGAGGTGCTAGAACAGGCTGTCCAGAGAAGCAAGTGTCCTGTCTGTGCAGGCATTCAAGGCCAAGTTGGATGGGATCCTGGGCAGCTTGATCTGCCCTGCCCATGGGGGGTTGGAACTATGTCTCTAGTTCTTTAAGGGCCCCTCCAACCTAAGCCTTTCTATGATTCAACAATTCTATGGCATACAAAACTTGTCACTGTGGTGGTGGTCTTGTATTTTGTTAGGAAGACCAGCATCCAGTAACAAGCTCAGTTGCTTTTACTAAATTAAATAGTGTGAAAGCATGAGCTCATGATTGTCCATATTGTTAGATATGAGCAAAATATCTGGCACTGGTTTTGGTCATGCCTACTTTCCCTTTCCCTAGCAGGAATGGCTTACAGGCCAAGAAGTACTCTCTGCAAAGAGTTCGGATGCAGCCATCCTGGTTTGGAGAACAACACAGTTCAGTCCTATGGCCAAGAGCTTTGCCATTTCATTTTGCCTCCAGGATGGAGAAGAGCCAGGCTGGACTTTATTTCCTAGTGTAGGTATAGGCACTCATGTCTTTGGCATAGGAACCAGTAAAAACTGCAGGCCTTTGGTTACAAATGAAAGAGTCACATATATCTAAAATGAATGTAATTATATTGCAGTTAAACAGCAAACCATGGTGAATCTTAATTTGTTTGATGTTGTGATTTCATTCAGTAAATTGCCTAAAACTTCCACTATTTTTCTGAAGCACATCCAGGATTCTTTGCTCTGGAAATATCATATGATCAATCCTCCCAAGGAGATTTTCAGCGTGCCCTCATTCTGATCAGGCAGGCTTGTTTTTTATGCTGCATTTTGATATTTCCACATCTTCTCCTAGCTGAACACAAGTAGGACAGCTGCTCAGAACTTAATTTAAAAGGTAAACTGACTTCTTTTGAATTTCAAAAAGTCACAGGATGGATCTTCTTTTATCAGAACCAGCTTATCCGTCCCTAATTCAGAGAGAAAAGTAGGGGTCCGGATCAAAAGGCTTCAAATGTTTCCAAAGTTCAGGGCTATTTGGATCTCTGGTTTTGGTGTAGGCCCATCCACGACCTGCACTGCCCCTATATCACCATTTACCTATTCTCCCCCACAGACATTTTTTTCTTTCCAGCTCCCTTCCTCTCCATCACTCTTCCAAGATTAAAGTTTTTTTTATTATTATTATAATCATAATTCCTATAAGAGATAAGAAGCTCCCCAGTGTATCTTTATTAATCCCAGTTAAGATAACATTTTGAAAGCAGACAGGGGAGAGATTTATAAAGAGCAAGAAAATGCAGTTGGAGATGAGCACAGCAGGGCCAAAATTTCCTATGCTGTCTTAGGCTGTTTACAAGGTAGTGTAAGTTATATGTGAAGTTACATGTAGCCACTTTGTTGAATCTGAGCCTAGATTGTATTTACCGGTATGTTCAGTGTTGTAGTAATGATCCTAGAAACAGCCTTCATTGTATTTTGCCTCTTCTGGTTTATGTTTGTTTTACGTTTGTATGTTATGTTTTATTATTTACATTGTTAGTGTGTTATCATCAAGTTAAAAAACAGGCTGTTTGAATTCCCACCAGTTTGTTATTTGTACAGTTTGGTTATGGGCAAAAGAAGCAAACCATATATGTGAAGTCAGTAATTTATTGTTCTAATTACAGTCTTAATAGCCTCAAAGTTATTGTTAATGCAGTTACTGTGACACTACACAGTTTAAATCATGTAGCGCAGTTAAAATAAATATACCAACTTTCTAGCACCTCCCTCCTTGTCTAGTGCCAAGCCTACACACCCACTGCCCCTCAGTTTCCTAAGGCTGATGGTATCTCTCAGTGTATGGCACAAGGTAGAGTTACCACATGTCTTCTGTGTCCCAGGCCCTCTCCTAGAGAAGTATGATGTTAGTATTAAAGGCTTCTCCTTCACCTCTGGAATTCAGTGGGGGGCTTTTTTGTTTGCTTACGTGCTATGTACCTTGTTTCTCATTAGTGCACGAGTCCATGTTGTATCTCCATGAGCTCTATATGGTGTGTTTTATGTATGTTGGTTACTTCTTGGTTCTCACTGTTGCCCAATGGACTGATTTATGCACTGCCTAAGGTTGCTTTCATTTGCTGACCATAAGTGGCCCCAGTATATAGCCCATAGGTCTTCCACATCTTCCTTTGCCTGTTGTCAAGGCCTCTGCCCTCATCCTGTCTTCTCCTCTTTCTGCTGCATTTTCTTCTAGAGTAATAGGTAAATGTTTTATTTCCACTGTCTAATAGTTAAGAAACTATATTTAGTAATAGACATTATATGAAGTGGGTAGCAGTCCCCTAGGTAACTACTATTACAAGCTGAAGCAAATCTCCTCCTGGGTCTCCTGCCTTGGCTCTGGCTCTTTTTCTGACTTGAGCTTTCTGTGAGATCCTGGGTGTTCCTTTGCCTTTCTGAATCTCTAAGATGGATAAAATGTGCTGTCACCTTGATAGAACAGAATAGAGAGGAAAGCAGTGGAAATGAATCAATCATTACTATTTGTTTAAATGAGAATCTCTGTCAAATCTGAAGAATTAATTTGGTCTGAGAGGAATGCTAAGAGGCTTAGGACAATCTCACCTGACAATCAAGTGAAGTAAATGTTTGTTCTCTACACAGAGCTTCATGCTGAGAAGAACTAGTGTGATGGGTTATCTTAAAGTGTCGTCCTATTCTGTATTCATTTTTTTCTTAAAACTGAGAACATAATGATCTACCCAAAATGGGAGGATCACCTTTTAGATGCATAAACAGATTTTTTTAAAAGTTTCATTATTAAATACTGAGGATATTAAATCATTCTTAGAGGCTAGATGAACTTTGATAAAGCCTACTTATTCTGGGCTAATCTTGTGGGGCAAAATGCTCTCTAATGTGCACCAGAAGCAAAGATTATAGCGAGCATAACATATTGAAATCTAAATTAATCCTGCTTATTGACTGATAATATGTCCTGATCCTGAGGGAATGTGTCTAACTTATTATTTTTAAATGATTTGGATTCCTTTAGGATGAGCAATTCCCCAATTTATTTCCCATTGGCTAACTGGTGAGAAAGAACTCATTAAATACGAATGGGGTTGTTTTTGTTTTGAAAGATTGTTGCCAAAAAAAAAATCACATTCATCCAGTGCTGTTTGGTTTGTATGCTTTTTCACACTGCAATATTTGGAGCATGCACAAAAAATAAAAATTCAAACATGAAAATAAGACTCATTTAACTGTTTTCTTGCAGTGAGCACCTCCCCTCTGAGTCCTCCTCACTACAGATCAGGACAGCACTGCTGGTACAATCAATGGATCTTTGTTCCCAGCTGCTGTCAGAAAAATGGGGTAAAATAGAAAATATTTTAGTGCAAACTCTTTCAGGGCAACTTACCCAAGGGGTTCCTTGATATAACCTCTGATGATGACCTAGTTTTTAGTAAGGGCTCTTAGCCCTGACTGTAGGTTTACATCCTACTATGTTTAACAGCGTGCTCTTAATGAAGCCTTAGTTACAAAAAAAAAAAAATCTCCTTGACCCAGACAATCTTTCTGCAGAGGTGTTGCCCCCGTTGTCCCTATCTGGAGTCACCTCTTCTCCTCCTGCTTTTGTGCATTTCTCTTTCACAGAATCCTGAAGCTCCTACTCAGCCCAACTGTCACAAGGTACTATCTCCTTGCCCTCTTGACATGCTCATTACATATTTGTTGAACCAGATTCTAGCAAATCTTTAAAAGATGAGCATATGAAACATAAAAACAGATTGATCTGTGAATGGAAGATCAGTTTGCATTGCAGTTGTTTTTCTTCTCAAATATCATTCATCAATGAATGATGTGCTGTGCTCTGCACTGTGCACTTAGACCTGTATGAGGGATTCAAGTATTCAGCACCTTCCAGTTTAAGGACACTTCTACTAACTCAAATTTTCTATTTAGCTAATGGAATTATGCTTTTCTACCGTTGTTACAAATCATCAGTTAAAGGAACAGTGTGGCAGCAATAGACTTCTTCTTTTCATCATTGTTTAGACTTTGATAAAATTTTAATGGGAATGCTATGAAATTTATCATCTCTTTTATCACTTCCCTACAAATTGGCCTCACTTCTCTCTCTGAACTTGCTTATTGTTCCCTAGTATTGCTTGGAAAAGAAGTACTTTTTTTTTTTTTTTTTTAAACTCAGCATAACCCAAAGGACGATAAGGAAAAAGCTTTGACAAAACTTGACCATCAGGTCATGCATCAGCATGACCCATTTCCCACTCCAAAACAAAATTCATTACATCTGGCAGAGTCTGCACAATGCACAGAATGCTTCTCAATGGTATGTATTTCTGCTTGGAATGAATCGGTACTTGGTCAGGAGTAAAAGGTACAGTTTCTTCTCCTTGTACTCTGCTCTGAAGTGAAACAAGCTACAGAGTCCAAACTAACCCACCTGTGACAGCCAACATTTAGGTAAGGACTTAGTCTTGTCAACTTGTTTTTGGAATAATTGGAGTTTCTTTCCTGGTGAGATGTGATCACTGTCAGATTATAATACCAGCTCCAAAACGTGGGGGTGCTTTGGCACATAGGCCTGGCCATTCCCTGACAAATGGCAGAAAAGAACTGTGAGAGCCTTGCCTGAAGAAGAAGCAACTTCCATCCTGAAGATCAATAGCTCTCTGTTGTTTTTTGTTCCTAGCCAAGGATCACTTCTGCATCTTTTGGAGGTAGAGAACCAGAGATTTCAAAGTGCTATGATACATACCCCCTAAAGCCCAGGGGAGTGCTAATGGGATGGAAGGATATTCTACTCAATTTTTTCTCTGCAACAAGTTCTATGTTGCCTTCCATTCAAATGAGAAATTTTAAAATTACAGTACTTGCAGGTGAAATGTGAAGAAAGGTGAATGCAGTGGCAAAGGACTGAATGTGTTTTGCACTGTACTGGCAGATACATGGCCTACAGGCTGTGTTTGGATGTAGTCAGCAATGCAGAAGCTATGGAAAGAGTACAAATAGAAAAGCATACAAGAATCCTTCCCTCGGTGTACCCTTCTGTCTTCTGGCACTGTGCAGTTTAAGGGATTTCTCAGCCAGCATTCATATCCACATGTTCATGGGGATGTACAAAAGTGGCTCTGAAAGAAATGCCTCCAACTTTATTATGCTGGCCCACAACATCATAGGCAGATGTTAGTGGTATGACAGTACAGGTCGAATCTTTGCAACAGTATTCCATTACATTTTGTTGCCATACAGCAAATGGCTGTAGAGGGGCAGTCTGACAGAATGGTGTGACAAGGAAGTGCATCTGAAGCAAGGTCATGGAATTGAATTCCTGCATGTGGATAAAATGGAATCCATTGACATTCATTGACACTTGCTGAATGTTTACGGAGACCAAGCAGTGGATGTGAGAACAGTGAGATCATGAGTGGTTCAGTGCAGCAACAATGCCATCATAGTATTTTTGAAACTATAGGTCATCTCTGCTGGTACAGATTTTTATGAGTGCAGCATACAGGCTCCTGTTCACCATTGGTAAAAATGCATAGCTAATTGTGGTGACTATGTTGAAAAATAGAGTTTGCTCTATTTAATAGTGTTACTGTGCTCTTTGTATCTTTTGTACTTTCCATACAAATAAATAGGAGGTATTACTTTCAGAGCAACCTACACATTTCTTCTTTCCATTAATTTGTCTTTGTTTTTCTGAACACAGAAGTACTCTAGGACTCATAGTAATAGAGTTTGATGGATTCATTATAGATTGGGTACAATGATCAGTGCATAAAATTTTCTGACATAAAAGGCCATAGATGAAGAAAAGAAAGGTGTATTTGTCCTTGACAATGTGTCATTTTATCTCTTAATGCAATTGTTTTATTCACACAAGTCTTTATTGCCTATCATAAAAGATTGTTAAGAATACTGCTATAAAGACAATACAAACTGCAAATATCTTAAAAAGTCATGGGCTTCCTCCTTTTGTTTAGTAAAATTGCATACAGTTCTTTTTCTTTCTTCTAAAAAGCACAGTTTCATTCACAGAAGCATGAGGTCTTAGTATTGAATAGACAGCTTCTGTTTATGCTAAAGTTTCTGCAAGATGGGAAAACAAATCTGTTTTGCAATTGTTCACCAATTTGATTTTGATTTTTATAAAACCAAAACTGGTTATTCCCAGTTCTGCCTCTGTGTTTCCTGCACAAAGTGTTTTATCTTTGACCTGTTTAAAATAAAGATGTCCCATATAAGCTTTCAAATTTAAAAAAATTCCATTGACTACCCCCATACTTACTACAAAATCTCAGAGCACTGGATTAAAGACTCACTCACTCATGTTTCGGTATCGTAAAGTGGTTATAATAAAAGCTGTTGAGGTTTGGGGTCAAGGATCCCTAAGGTTCTTATTTTGACAAATAATCTTGGCAGCACTATTCATATCATAAACTATGTTTAAAATTAAATGCTCCAATTAAATC
Source organism: Lagopus muta (assembly GCF_023343835.1). Lineage (NCBI taxonomy): Eukaryota > Metazoa > Chordata > Aves > Galliformes > Phasianidae > Lagopus > Lagopus muta. The sequence continues at coordinate 22,205,286 of NC_064439.1, forward strand.
AACAACTTCAGTTTACAATCCTAGAGGGCAAACAACCAAGAAGTGATGTGTTTTTCCTCTGTCCACAACAACAGACTAGAAACACAGAGGGAGCGACAATAAAGACTGTTGAAAGGCCTTTCTGATAAAAGGTCTGGTTTTAGTTTTGTACTGTTACATTCTGATTTGCAACTCTGTGGTCACTCTTACCAATTACTGGAAGAATTGCCAACAAAACAGAGATTGCACAAGAACTTTTCCCACACTCATTTCTCCTATTCTGGTTCAGAGAACCCATCCTTCATCACCTAGCTCAGTTGTGTCAGGAAGAGATGTTTTTACCACCCTCAAGGCAATTTCAAGATTTTTTCCCAGAGATTACAGCTTGGAAGCTTATTGTTTATTGGAGACCTACACTACTGAAAGTAGCAAAAAGGAAGGTAACCCCACAGAAGAAATATATTCTGTTTCCAGAATAGCCTGACTGGTCCACCTACTATCCTTGCTGATCGTTATAGCGTAAAGATGCTTTTATTAAACATAATGACATTAAATGGACCTGATGCGATTTAACACATTTATGAGAGTCTTTCATGTTTCACTGTAGGTGGTTGATATTTAAACCCTAGTCCTCCCTGAACCTGAAAGCATTAATAATCCCCTTCTCTTTGGCCCATGTGCACTCTCATTACAGTTGCTCTTTATAGTTATCTATTTTCTCTTAGGCCCTTATGCAGAGAAGAATCCCTATAGAGGAAAAAGCTTAAGCACTTGATTAACTTTAAATACGTTGAAGTCAGTGCTCAAAGTTAAGCAGGTGCTTAATGCTTCCCTGAATCAGGGCCTTACAGTCTAGTGTTTCTGTCTCTATACTGATTCAGAAAATGATATGGGATTTGATTCTCAACTTCTTTGATATAAATCAGGAGGACTCTATTTAAAGTGCTTTTTTCCATCTTCACCTAACATCTCACAGAGCCATCTAGAAACCAGTACAGAATAGAAGAATTTATATATATTTTGTATTTACATTTGGAACAGTCAAAGACACGTGGTATCTTCTGAAGCTCTGAACCACTGGTAGCTCCAACATCAAATTAGAATCATAGAATCATTAGGTTGGGCTTGAAAAATCAAGACCAAGTATCCACCCAATGCTACAAGTTCACAGCTAAGACATGTCCGTAAGCACTACATCCACATGTCCCTTAAATACCTCCAGGGACAGCATCCTCATCACTCCCCTGGGCAGGCCATTTTGATGCTTAATTGCTCTTTCCATTAAAAAATTATTCCTGATATCCAGTCTAAGAGAATCTTGCATCCTAAGAAAGCTGGATCAGGCTGAAGTGACTTCTCTCAGTGTGATTGCATGAGTAGCCTCTAGACTATTGTAATGAGGTGGATAAAAGGGAGCTGCAGGATAGGAAGGTGATGAAGAATGTCAAATGCAGGACATGGATGTAGTGTGCTCTCCATGAATGTTTCAATACCTAGCTCTGCCTGACATGCTTGTGAAACACATGCCTTACATTTTCCTCCTCCGTTCTGGTTACTGCAGTGCTCTCCCTCAAAAATAAGGCCAGCCTTTGGACAAAATATCTAAAACACTTCATAAGTCTTTTTCTCTTCCCCAACTATTCACTCAATAAATCCTGGGGAGAACTCATTTCAACATTTTCCCAAAATCTGTTTTCATGAGAAATTAGAAAGCTCTCTGGATGACCAAAGGTTTTTGTTTTTGTTTTATTTTTGCAATTTATGGGAAAAAAAAAAAAAATCAAGTGTCTTTGCTTTTAGCTAATGGAATTGTGATGTCAGAATGATCTCCATGGTCTGGATGGTCTGGGATAAAATCTCAGTAGTCAGCTTTTTTGTCACCCGTAGTTCCTCTAAAAAAATGACACTAAATTAAAAATGTAATTCCAGTAACAGGCATTCTGTCAATCATCTACAGTCATGATAAACTGTAGACTCCTCTGGTGCTGTCAATCAAGCCTACATTCATGATGTAGTATCTACCTTGCTGGACAAGGAAATTCTAGATCACAGTCATACATCTGCTGACATTGATGTTTGCTTGGTCCATGATTTAAGGTATATTCTCCAGAGCTCCTGTTGCCCTTCTACCTTAAACTTTCATGGATTATTTTTATGTAGGATATGAATTGGATTTCAGGTACCTTTTGTATATTTAAATGACAGCTGCTTAGCATCAGGGACAAATTAACAAACTGTCTCAACTGCTAATCTTCAACAATGTTTGTAATCCAAGACAAACCAGCCAAAGATTAACCATGTACACATTAACTTGCATAATGGGTAGACTGCTCCTTTGAGACTAGCACTTTAACCGCCAAAGAGCATTACTTCATGGCATCTGCAAGGGGATCCCAATCAAAACTGGCATCACCTGTCACTGACCAAACAATATTTATGGGCATCAACATATAGGCTAAATAAAATGGCAATTAGAGCAGAGTAGGGAGTTTTTGGAATTATGCTGCAGTCCCGGTACTGCCTATAGAGTAACAGGTTCAGTAGAGACATAGGCCCTGGGAGCAGGGAATATCATACAAAATGCAGGACTACCATTATCACCGTCTGTGCACAGCACATGTATCTCTTGCAGCTAGAAATAGTTAACAGACAGAATGAACACATGCAGAGCTGGTAGATATGCCCAACTGAATGAATCAGTTTATATATTTTAATCCTTCTTAAACAGGTTTATCCTCCAAAGAGTTTCTCATTTCTTCTTCTTTTCCATGATTTAGCAGCCAGGAATCTTACAGCCCTACTGTGCTTAGAAGGGGGTTCCAATTTTTTATTTCTAACAAGGTTTCCAGCAGATTTTGAATGTCATACAAGTATTTTCTTTGCACATTAACTTCTCTCAGACTGAACACATCCAGAGCTAAATTATTATTCTTGAGAGCTATACAAGCATAAAAGCCATCACTTCCTGTTCTGTGGAAGGCAGCATCATCCCTCAGCAAGATTTAACGGATGCTTTTCTTCAGAATACCTGTATTTGAGAAACATTTAAATATCTAATTCTCTTTTTCCCTGTCAAGGAGATTTCCATGCATTTGCCACTGTGTGTGAGATCTATGGCCATGCATGCTATACAAGAATACTCCAGAAGTTATAAGTGTGCATGGTTGCAGCAAGCGGCTGAGCTTGGGCTCTCAAGTCTATAGATTTGGCTCTGAAAACATGGGACTCTGTAAGATAAGAATAAAGTAGCAATCAGAGAAAGCTACTGAGTCCCAGAAGATCACAAGGCAGTAGTTTCTGTCCTGTTCCACTGCAAAGCAAAGGGATTTATAAGAAGAACCTAATTGTGTTGAATAAGACCCCACATGGGTCTTAAAAGAAAACTGCCTGTTGGTTGCAGTGAGAAAAGGCTGGAACAGAAAAATGTTTCATGCTCCACTCCTGAAATAAATATATCTTTTTTCTTTCTGGGAATCTCTTTCCTCTTTAAGAAAGAAGGAGAAATGGAAAAAAATCACCACTGATATGATGTTTTTATATCACTTTTGGCTTAGTTCTTTTCTACATTAATGGCTGCATTTCAGATATAGATTTCTCGTAACATCATCTCTGTTCAAGTGGGACAAACTGTGTCTCCATCTCTTGCACATTAAGATTTACAGGTCCTTTACCTGTTTGGTTGCTAACATTTCTGATCAAAGACAAAAGTCAGAAGTCATTCAGTAGAAGTCTTCAGAACTCAACAGAAAACAAAACGATATTATCATTTACTTCAAAACAAAGATAACCCAAAAATGTTAGGCAGCATCTGTTGCACAGCTATGTGGCATAACCACATGAGTTGAACTAGATTCAGTTGATAACACCAACTAAAATTTACAACCCAGAGTATAGGCACAGGTACACCTACTCGCTAGAAGAAAGAAAATCATTTTTCCACTGTTCATGAAGATGTAGAAGCTGTCAATAGAAATCCTTGAAAAGCCTGATGTCTGTAATACTAGCTAAATTGAGAATTGCTGTGAAATTCAAACGATCTGCCACATAACAAGGTTTGTTATCTAGCAGTTTGAGGAAGACAACTGAAAAGAAACAGTATTGCCATTGTCAGAAATACCAGAACTTTTTCAGTAATATTCTCAGTACCTCACAGAAGGCAGGACTGCTGCAATCCTGAGAAATAAATGGAATACTGATCCTTTAACCATGCTTCATGTGAAACCACTTTTGATGTGTCATTCTGTATCTGGTAATATTTTGTATGCAAGCAGATTCGGTTTTCTGCATAGACATACAGCTTGCTGAAGGAGTAACAAAAGCCAACAAGGATTATTTCAATTGGTAACTGAAGGAAGGGTATAGTCTATCCTACTGCATGATGACCTCATCACACAGAGGGAAATGGACACCATATAACACTGTCTTATAATAGCTTTTGATGGCACTTTCATCCAAAAACAACAAATACAAATTTGGCACAATTTCTATCCATCATCATCAGTATTTAACTCAAATCTCAAGATCACCATTAGATAATGGCATCTCCAATTACTTAAAGATGCAGAAAGATACAGGCCATATGGCTGATTAGAAATTATTATTTTGTAAAACCTGATGCTTATTAGTACTGACCTTTGCCATTTTCTTGCAAAAACAGCTATTATTCTTCTAATGCAGAGGTATGTCTGGTTTGACATACATACATGAGAATTCAATACCTTATAGGAGATAAACTTGTCATAATACTAAATAAACATTATGTACTTGACACTGTGTTGGATGACATAAATCAACCAAGACAATCATCAGCACAATTTCTCGGACACAGGGATCAGCTTGGTACCAAAATGTTGCAACTGACTTCTTTAGCCTTCTGATGAGACACATCAAATCCCACAATACAAGCAAGCCCAGAGTGATATACTTGTTTCAAGACTGCAAAAAACACTATTTGGCAGGAGAAGAAAACAACTAAATGAAAAGAAAATCTCTCTACTTAGAGAAAGGAACAAAACAGTAGAAAAACTACAAATTTAGTTACAGACAAAATTATCTAAGAATTATTTAAACAAAAGTAAAAATCAGTGTAGAAAGGCTGATGGTAAAATAATCTCATCAAAAAAAGCAATTCTGAGAATGAACGAAAATGGGTAATGAGCACATTTTCACCTCCTTTCATCAAAATTATCCGATCTATATTCATTAACCTAGCCTGAAAAAGCCCATCCTGTGGAACTGATGTATGCAAATCAGAAGACTATTACAAAGTTTGTGCTAGGTGGTTCCCACTAACGCTCACACAGGAACAGAAAGGACACTGTATGCAAGTTTGTCAGGACCTATTGAATTAATTTGAGGCTGAAGGTGATGATTTCCAGGATTAGATCTTAGTGGTGATGAGAAGTGGTGTCACTACTATGAACCAGAATCAAAACAGCAGTCCATGGAGTGGCAACATATGAATTCCCTATTGAAGAAAGTGATCAAAGCACAGTCTTCAGTGAGTAAAGTTATGTGAACTGTCTTTTGGGATAGGAAAGCAGTGATCTTTCTGATTTTCTTGGAATCTAGAAAAAACATCAGTTCAGCTACATCATGATGCTGACTAAGCTGAAGGCTTGAACTTCCAGAGTCGGGCCAGAGAAAAAGACAATTGTTCACTTGAAACACAATAACACCAGGCCCCATGACGACCATGGAGCACATTCCCAATCTTGGATGGAATGACCTACCACACTCACTGTACAGCCCAGATTTGATGCCTTCTGATTTCCATTTGTTCAGGCCAATGAAAGATACACTGCATGAGCAATGTATGAAACAGTGGGTCACCTCTACTGGTGCAGATTCTTACCAGCGCAGCATGCAGGCTCTTCCTCATCACTGGTGAAAACAAATAGCTAATGGTGGTGACTATGTTGAAAAATAGTGCTTTGTAGCTGAGAATTTGCTCTATCAAATAGTGTTATTGTGTTCTTTGTATCTGTGATAGTTCCAATGGAAATAAATAGAAGGCAATAATTTTGGAGCAACCTATAGAGAATGTATATACATACACGATATGAACAGCAGTTTTCTCTCTGTTTCCACACTACGGCAGAAATCTCTATTCAATTAATACTCTGTTCTTCTCGAGAAAGTTCAGGTATGCACCTTTTAAACTCTTCCACAAAGATCACTGGACTTGACACAATGGATTGTGGTTCTCTTCAAAATGCAAAAAAATCTCAAGTAAGATGATGTGAACCTTTATGCATGGAGAAGCTACTTCAGGGATGTTATATCTTTGTTCCAATATTTAGGGAGAGGTGCACAAAAAGGAAATTGAATTAAGTGACAATTTCTATTTTGATTTTAAAAAATGAAAACATCATGGAGAAAGAACAATCACGTTTCTTTATATTTTTTCTCCAAAAGGGAAAAAAGTATGTTGAAAAAGACTTTTGAGAAGCACGTTTTTTCCCTCTTATATCAGATATATTCCTTATGTTGAAAGAGAAAAAGAAATTAGGAAAAGTTACTAGCTTTCACCTACTTTATGGAAACCTGAACAATTTAATCAGAACAGTTATCCATTATTGAACATTAAAAGCAGAAATTACATAAACAGTGCAACAGGCTATTTTTTAACTAAGGCTCAAGCTATTCTAATGTTATATATTTCAGAATAAATCCTTAAATTCAGACACTGTATTCAGATACATTTTTGTTTTTCTTCTTTTATTTCTGCTCTCGTAGAGGTAAAATAGTCCAAATAGGTCATGAGGAGGCGCCTTAAAAGCCCTAAGTACTCTTTGATATCTGTTTGAAAAGGTGACTGAGGAACTGCAGATTTGGAAGTGTGTTATCATGGTGAGGTTTCCACCTTAGACTGAAAGGTTTGTGTCTGAGACCAGGAAAGGTCACAGAGGTTAGAAGAAGCATTGCCTGCTAAGGCCACAAAGCATTCAGCTACTGAGGATGAAGACCTCTCCCTGTCCAGATTTACAGCATCCCCTGCTGTTTCCACAGCTCAGCACTGGGATATGCTCCAAAGGGAAACTGTATCCCACATCTCAAACTGAGGGGGGAAAAAAAAGAAAAAAATTTAATGGGGAATAAAAGAGCAGCAAGAAAGAGTCTGACACGGAGCACCGGAAAATGTTTTCACAGAGTGAATTTTGTGAGCACAAAGGTTAGCTACACATGTTGATACAGAGTAGTCACAGCTGGGTGAATTAATGAGATGCCAGTGGTGGTTTGGCTCTGTAGAAATTTTAGTGGAAGCAGCACGCTCCATGCTCATCATGTGAAACCTTAGAAAGTTTCCATAAAAAACACTGGTATTTTCTGTAATATTGATAACATCTGATCTTGCATACGGCAATTTAAATTGGTTTTGCTCTTTTTTTTCTTTTTTTCTTTTTTTTTTGAGCCATGTGTTCTTGCAGGTGGCGAGCACAAACACAGACCTGACTACAGTCATCCAGTGGACTTAAAATGTAATGAGTTGCAATAACTGCTTTGCAGAAAAGTAGGATTCAAGTGCTCTCAAAAGCATCGGTGAGCACTGGACATCCTCATCTCCAGTGTGACTGCAGATCACAGCATGCCCTCAGTTTCAAAAGAAAGGATAACAGCTTCAATCCCCTTTTCTTTCAGCCACAGCAACCTGTCACTCAAGAAGGTCAGTGTCTCTGGACTGTTAGAAACTCAATGCTACATTACAGAAGTAGTGCCAGCATGGTCCTTGTTGTCTTTCCTAGCAATGGATATATTTTTATCATATAAATTCTACCTCAAAAAGGCAAAAGACATTGGAAAGTGAAAGAACTAAGTTCTGATATGAACAGAGGTTTCAAGCCTATTTCTTGACCCCTAGAGAAATAACTCATATCCCTCTGTATTTTCTTTCCTCTGTGGTACTCAAGTTGATTATAAGCAGAAGTATCATTTATATGTAGCACAGGATCTATTCTAATCCTCATGTATTAGTGAAGTTAACTACAGGTCTCTCTGTACAGCTGTTTGCACAGCTGGATGTGTCAGATAGAATAAGTTCATCCTTTCTAAGACGAGCTTAAATCTGCAGCCTACTAGTATCTTTCTCATTTACACCAAGCACCCTTTCATGTTGTTCTCATAAGGGAGGTTGGTTTTAGCAGTCATGTTCTTGGTGCAATCTTATGGTGCATAAAAGCTGATAAATTGCCTTGGCACACTATCAGATCTGAGTGTTTATCTTCAAGCCACAGAACATATCTAATTATGAGTAAAAAGTCACTGAGATTTGCATTACAAGACCTGCAGCTAATGACTCACTGATGGTACCTTGCATTCCCATGGTCAAAATGAGTGCCATGAAAGAAATCAGTCTGCAGGGGTGGCCATGGATGTGTGGAATTGGAACATGAGCTTTACTTGCACAAAAGAGACAAAGGTAGTTCTGGAGAGATCATAAGCTTTGCTCTGTACAACACAAAAAACAAATGGTGAAAGTCAGGTTCACTGTCAGGGGGCTGCTCATCACTCCCACCATTCTCCTCAACACAGAGTCAGACGAGATGGATGCTGAAGGAGAGAAAATCACTATTCTTTACAGAATGACAGGCACTTACCAGGGGTGGTACTCAACTCACAGATTAAGACAAATAAATTCATATGCAGGTAGATGCCTACGTGTCATATGGAGTCCAAACTCTCAGTGCTCACAGTAGAAATCTGGTCAGGACAATCAACAGTGTCTCAAGACCAGCTCAGCTGATGAGCCACTGCAGAAGGAATCAGTCCCAAAGTTTGGTTACCTGGTGCAAAGCTGGGATGCCTGGGGTTACATAGGACATCAGCGTGAGGAGTAGCAGCTCTTTCACACCACAGCATGCTCGAGAGCTGAGGTCTGGTCATCTTTTTTGTCTTTGGGACAACTTTCATGGCTTTAAACTTCACTAAGGAAGTGAGTTCCTTATACTTCAGATTCTGTCTGCTTTAGGATGAATTGGGTCACTCTTTAGGCTGTGCTGGCTGTCTTGACTTGATCTACATCAGTTCTAATGAGAATATAGATATATAGTGCACATACCAAATCTCATTTACTGATATTAAATGTGTCATAGTCAGCAGGCATGCCATAATCGTGTATTTTTAACTTTCCATTATCCATGAGCAGACCATCTGGTTTGTGGGTAAGTTGCTTTGCAGGTAAAGACATATCCAAGCAGCCTCCATTTGGAGAAAGCTGTGGCACATCAGAGTGTATTTCTTTGATTTCAGTCTGTGTGGGAACTGCTGAGTCACAGCCTGAACCTCTGATTGATCACCTGAGATGAGCACTGAGTCAGCCACAGGAGCACAGGTGAAGGCAATTCTCCTGTGCTGCCAGAAGGGATGGAGCCTGGCTGCACCCCTCCTAGACCTATTTAAGAGCTGGCTACCAGAGGGGAAGGATCTCTTCTGGAGATTGCCTCTGCTGGTGTTTTGTGAGTGAGCCTGGGATAGGGGTAAGCCTTCTATTTATTCTCTTTTGTTATCATAGTCTGCTTTGCCTAACTCTCTTGTTTATTTTGTGAATATAACATGCTAATATTCTTTGATTATACACAGTCCCACAGGGGTTGCAACTGCACATTTCTGGAACCTGTGCTTTATGTTTCTTCACTGCCATACACAAGGAAATAAATCCCCTACAAAACCAAAGAGGATGGAGAACATGGTTCAGAGACGGCATAGGTGGGTCTCATCCTGCTTTATCTAGTTACTAGCAGAGAGCACATCTCATCCTAGCATTAACGTATAAAAGAGAGCAGATGGATCATGTCTCTGAAGTGTTCATTTCTCTTAGTAGTTTCTGAATAGATCCCAAGTTCAAATGCAGGTATTTGATGTTATACAAAGCCACTTGAACCCTGGTTTGGTGTTGTGAGAGGCAGATCAAGACCAGAAGTTATACTGTTTCTGGTGATTTTCTTCAACCACATATTTACCATTTCTGCATTTTCTTTACTCTATCACTTCTCTGTTTAATGGAATAACATGTCAAAGATACATTTAAAATGATATTTGCAATCTTAGAAATGCCTTGCTACAGCAACAGAAAAATGTACTCAGGGGCTTTATCTGCTGTGTCAGAGGAAGGGCTGCCTGGTGGGCTCTGGCATTGTAGGGAAGAAAAGCAGGACTATACCATCTGCCTTTCTGCCTACTGTGCAGGATCCTACATGTACCATCATGGTCAGTTATTACCTATACTGAGTCAGCTCTCCATCATCTCTCAGTCATTATGCAGCAACACACCATTTATTCATTATGCAAATCAATAAGCTCTAAAAAGTTCCTTCCAAATCAGAGTTCTTTGCCCAGCTCAAGCAAGAAGCCTATGTTTTCTGTCTTCTTTCCCTGTTTTGATCTTTATCTCCACTATAACTTCTGCTTCTGCAGTCTTCACTTTAGTACCCAAAGACTTTCTACTACTATGTGCACCTCTGCACCCTTTTGATGACAATTTTACATCAAATTTTAAGGTTGGATGTTCCCAAACCAGCAATGGAAACTTCCAAAAGGCTTGTCTGCATTGCAAAACATTGAGTTGCATAGCACTAGCTAATTAGGTATTTATTAGATTTAGATCTGTAACATCAGTTCCTAACTCTACCTTGGCAGACTTTTTTTCTTAACACGGTCTGAAATAAATTCTTGCTTCAGTGATTGTCCATGACTACTTCAAAATGAGTTTCATGCAGCAAATATATTTAATTAGCAATGTATAAAAAAAAAAAAGTCTTCAAAGACAGAACTTGGGGACACTCTCTCTAACAGTCTGAGATGAGACATTCTGAGGACAAAGGAAATGCAAGAGTTTGGAGGCATTGTTATTGTCCCAGAGCTGTGTACAGTTTTTAATTTAGACATAGGCATTCTTTTAACTTCAGTCTGCAGCATTTGTGTAGCCAAGATGAACGCAGCTGGATGGGTAGGTTGATCATTTCAGAGCAGGAGAAAAAGATATCTATAAGGATGACCTTTTGAAGTATTTCTTGCTCAGATTTTATTCATGATCAGAAATACTGCTTTATGTCACATTCTTTATCACATTATCTAAAGGAAAACATCAAATGTCAACTAACAACATCAATGCCAGAAAGGAATTTTATATTCCTTGCTGAGTGAGGGAGAATAATTATTTCTGTGTTCTCTCCAGAAGAGATTTGATTACAAAGCAAGAATCAATGAGCAAATCAATATACAACTGTCTGCACTAACAGTTTAAGTGGAACTTCTGGCAGCTCTTAAACAAACAATAGTATTCTCAACCTGGCAAGTAGTTAAAAAGCAAGCTTACTTAACTTGTAAATCATTGTTTTGAAAAAGTCTCTTTTGAAAAGGTCTCTCAAAGGAAACTTGAGGAAGTCCAATAGTGTACAATCAGAAGAGATGAGTAACTGAGAGGGGAGAGAAAATGGATCTTCTAGCACAGTGGAGGTAAATTTTTAACCACCTACTCTGGTCTACGAAGCTGGCAAAAGCTGAAATGGAAGACCAAAAACACATGACATGTCTTATGCTTCCTTACATAAAACAATGTAAAAAGTAGATACTGAATATTTGAATTTGATGAACTGTGTCTTGAAGAGCCTTACCAAAAGCAAGAAACCAAACTGGCCAGGGTAGGTAGAAGCTTTGTTGAGTGTAGGGGAAGCTTCTGAATGCTGATTGCTACTGACACCACAGCAAAGTGCTTATTAGGACAGTGGCACAAGATGTGTTGTACCAGTAAATTCAGGCAGCACTGGAACAGGAGCATGAGGACATTTAAAAAAATGCAGCTTCAGAGACTTAAGTGTGGGTAGAAAATAATAAATACTCAATGGAAACCATTTCCAAAAGAATGTATGAGGACTCTGAAAGGTCAGTCTACCAGGTAATCTCAGTATCGAGACCTTGGGGTTTTTTTGGGGGTTTTTGGGGGGTGTGTGTGTGTGGTTTTTTTTTTTTGTGTATGTGTGTGTGGTTTTTTTTTTTTTTTTTTTGTGTTGTGTTTTTTTTTTTTTTTAGGTTTTTGTGTCAAGTTGAAAAAACTACAGTCTCAATTCTGAGCTGAATTTCACTGTGGAAGTAAAAATGCTGTTAATGACAGAGCTTCGATACAGGAGGAGTGATAAAATTGAAGAATAATAAAAATGCCAGACTGGGCTTGTCACAAGTAGCAAATCCATAAATGTGTGATCAGAATGGTGTTAATCCGTAGGAAGAAATTGGAGCAAACTTGGGAAAATATAATTAGAAGATAATTAAACCCTACCTAGAAGATATAGAGATAACCAGTTACAATACAAAAACAGACTTGTTTTATATTTCCTCTCTTAGAAGAAATGCTTCAATCTGTTATACCAGTTTTAGTGTTTTTACTTTACTGGTGGTTAAAAATTACTTAAGCAGCCAGGTGAAAATTGCCACCAGGTGAAAGAGTGTGGAGCTGCCTGAGAGCTCTTCATGTCCCAGGGGGCATCTTCATGGGAGGCAAGAAGGGGGAGGTGTAAGGGGAAGGATCACCAGCCATTGACTTCTCGTGAGGCATTCAGGGCAGGCGAGGAGCAGGCCTTGCCTTCTGCCTTGCATGCCTTCTGCCTTGCATGCCTCCTGCACGCAGGAATTTCAGACAGCAGAGTGCAAGTCGGGGGCCAAGTGCCAACATGAGTTGTTCATGATAGATGTGTCTAGTCTATCATTTTGGCATTATTTTAAACACAGCTGGCAAAGGAATGTTCCAGAATGCAACTTGTGCTAATTGGCTTTTTCTACTAGGGTGATCCCCATTTGTAGGATGTGGTTTCCATAATAATCCAGTGAATAACCTCTGGAAAAGGAAAAGGAAAAAAAAAAGGGGGGGGGGGGGGGGAAAAAAAACAAAACACTTCCCTCTCATGAATGAAAATTGCCCATCAAAGCAGATGGTGAAGTCTGATGGAATCAACCTGCAAAGCCTAATGAGTATAACACTGCATCAGCAAGGCTTCTCTGAGGAGATTACTACAGTCACAAAATTGTTACACCAATCACACTACCAAGAGGGAGGAAGAGCAGTTCACAAACAAGTTGTGCAACTTGCCTACAAGAGCACCAGGGGAGGAGAGCTGTTCCTCATTATGCTGCGTGTCAGCCCCAGAAAGGGCTAATGCAGCACAACAATACCCATGACGTCTTGGGTGGCCCAAGGTTTCTTACATTGTTTCACATCCATTGCTCGCTTGAAATATTCTCAGTAAAAAAGGGAAGCCTTTGGAAGCTTGCTGCCCATAGAAACTGTATGACATGCATTTCAGTTACATACCCACGCACACAAATATATATACACATATATGTACCCACAGACAATGTATCGACTATGAACAGAAAAAAAAGCACCAGTTTTCAGCACATTTCCAACTTATCTTTCCGAAGAGAGTTGGGAAGAATACTTAACGCTTCTACTATAACCCTTCTCCATTCCTTTTATTTGTAATTCATTTTGAAGGGACAAGTTTTGTTTTGTGCACAGTTCCAAAAAGGAAAAATCTTTTGTTCCGCTGTTTATTATTATGAATGCATGTGGAGTATGTCATATGATTTTTCAGCCTGCATGGAATGAAGTGAAAAAGAGTTTTCAATCTTTTAATGCTCCATGCTTGTGGAAGAGGCATAAGAAAATGGTCCATGGGGATCTTATATTATTATTTGAGGGATTTTTATTTTTCAGGCCTGGTCAGGTTTTATGACTGGTGCCTTTCCGAGAATGCACCTCTCAGGCACTGGGGTTTATAATGATTTCTCCTTATGCTATTTATCTCACTTTTCCAGTTGCAGTGCGTTTATCCTCACACAGACAGAAGCATGACAGGAGAGGAGAGGAGACGTCAAAGAGATTCTGCCAAACAGAGGAATATGGATTTCCTCGCTCCCCTCACCAGCTGATATTTTCAAGAAGATGCAAGGTTTTGCAATGCACAAATGCATTAGCAATGCAAAGAGAATGGGAAAGGCTCTGACATTTGCTGAAGTTCCATTAAAATGGTTCAGGTTGTGTATACAGGAGGGGAAGAATTTGGGGACTGGCTGGCTGCCCTAAAAAGCACGCATTTTACAGGCTGCTGTCGGTGCTTTACCAGCAACTTCTCCTCCATCTACTGCAACTCAGAAAATAATTTGTTTTATCATAGCTCACATTCAAAAAGTAAAAATACAAAATAGATGTTGCTTATTTGATTTTTGCAAACTCCAGACTTCGTGGTTGATTTATGCAAAAATATATAAAAAAATATTCACTCCCAGTTAGGATACAGGACTTAAATGTAAATACACACTGTGACGGCAGCAAAAAGCAGTTGAACAAATGTCAAGTCTTACATTCTTTTTTTTTTTTTTTTTTTTTTAAGGCAGAATGAGGCAAAGATATTCTTGAACTTCATGTCCACCCTTACAAAAAAGGTACAATCCTAGATAGGGAACAGAGAAGACAGTGTTTTCTACAAAAATGGATGAGAAAATATTTTCAAGTGGATTTTCAAAGGTACTAGAGGATTTAGGTTCTCAATTGCATGGAGTGGAATTTGTAGGCTGTGCAGACTTGTCTGTAAAAGGACAATTCCGCAGCCAAATCACCTATTGGGACTATCATATCTGAGGTTTACACCTGCCTCTAGCTGACTTTGCAAGCCACTTGCCCTCTCTGTGCCTCAAGTTCTTTTTCTGTGAAGCATCAATTAGGAAATTAATTAGGAAAATGTCGCACAGACAAGTGCTAATGATGCACTCATTGTGGTGTGGTAGGAACAATTATTGGAGTCATTTTGCCACAACTGGAAGCACAAAGTTGGATTTTGCATAAGATTTACTGTATATGTATAGAATAAATAATTTTATTTGCTCAGAAGAAAAAGAAATCAAGCAGTACTTGCTACCTCTCTGTTAAAATGAAGAGACTCAGGATGTTAAATAAGGCAAATATTTTGCCTTTAACGGAAAAGAATTAGTAATTATTATCTTGAAATAGCTTTGCCCTATGAAGTAGCATCAAACTTTGTGAAAAAGAGGCAAGAACATGGATGAAAAGGGAATGTGTGAGATACCAGACCTGACTACCAACAAGTGAGACTGGCCACACAACACCTGCACAGTGTCACCACCATCATGCTAGCAAACTGCAACCAGACATAGCCTCATCTCCAGGCTAAGCTAAATAGGAACTGAGACTCCACGTCTCTTAATTTTCCTGCAGTACAAAACTTTTGGCTTCAAAAAGCCAAGAGGCCCTACACAGAGGCTAGACCTAGTGCTGACATGCAGTGAGGGATATTTCCTAAACCTATGCATAATTCATAAAGGAGAGAAAGCAGGGTTTTTTTTTTCACCTTACTCAGTCCCATCTTATGCAGTTTGGTGTTCAGTTTTGGAGGTCTGGTTGGCAGGCACCATGCTCTTTTCTCAGGTCTGCTTGGAAGAAGGAGTAAGGAGAAAGCTCTGCAGCAGTGCTTTTGCTTTCCCTACTAGCGACACAAAGTTCATCTCATGCCATAATGCCTGTGGGGTTACAGCTCTCCTGGTACTTCCAGTAAATCTTTCCCTAGATTCTCCAGAGGAAAATATGTAGAAATCTATTCAAGAGAAATGTTTCAGAAAAGTAGCCCATGGGAGCAATCCATTGGAAAGCTAAGCAAAGCCAGCACCGAAAGGTTTTGCAACCACTCAAGGTTTCTTAGTGCTGCTGCTCCATCCATCTCCTGCACTTGAGTCTGTTACATCCAAACACAATGGAAAGTTCTCCTAAAGTTGTTCTTGACACACTCATTACACAGCTCACACACTCTTCTTTTTTTTTTTCAGTCTTCTGGACTACATTAAAATAGCTCAGTTCCACGGGGGACATCTCTGATTACTCACTTTTAGTTTAGTTCCTAATTTGTCATCAGTGAGGAAAAGGGTTCAAACTTGAAATCTAAATCTTTTGGGTATGTTCAGATCTGGGACTTGAACTGCCTTCTTACGCAAATGATCCTGTAACCTGAGCTCTTTCCCTGGAGGAGAAATGAGGCTGGATGAGGCTGTGGCCTTATTGCTGGTAATTGTGCTCATGCTCCAGCAGTTTCAGGACAACCAAGTCCTTGGCACCAGATCTGTCAGTAGCCATGCTGCCACCTGATGCCCTCTGAGTTCTGTCTCAATACCCTGGCCCCAAAATTATAGCCAAGCCAAAACACAAGGGACATTGTGTTGGTTTGCCCTCTGTCTATGTTAACCTTGATTTTTTTGTATCTTTGTTTCTGCGAGCGATATAAGTCATTCCTCCAGATCCCTCTTTATGTGCAGTGTGTTGTATTTCAAAGGTATGTTAAGTTTTCTTCCTGTCTCTGGTGTCTAAATGAGATGAATTTCATCAAAGATGTCCAAAAATGAGAAAATAGTACCAGATCCACAAATACCTTTAGCTTGTGTACAAGTGAGATGAGGGGGCAGGTCATTTGCAGTTTCCTTGTGTTTAGGCCAACTCTTGCTGGCACTAGTCCCAGCATAGATGAAAACAATTTGGGTATTAGAAAGGTATAGCTATATATGAAAGCAAAAGAGCTGCCAGAGACATCCTGTATTCTCTGGATGTTTTTCCTGCTCAACTGGAAAAATCAGATGCAGTTCTCACCCCTTTTCTTCACTGAAGTGGTTCAAGTTGGAATGGAGAGCAGGCAAAAAAAAATAAATAGAAAGGATGTCAAGTTACTAAAAACACAGACACAGTAAAGCCATCCACTAGGACTAATAGATGAATGAGGAGTGGTTGAGTCCATGAGATGAGAGTAGCAGCTCTGTGCATGTTTTGAGGTCTCACAATCCTCAGGACATCCTAGCAGACACCAGCCCCTGTGGCAGAAATACCTTTTTACCTGTCCTGCCTCCTTTAGGGAGAGACACATTGATCTCCTCCCTGTATTTACAGCAGCTTGTACTAACTGCATTGAAATAGATCACCTTGAGATTTGGTTCAAATGCAGTAAATCTCTTGAGTTTATTCCCCAGCTGTTATGTAGGAAAGAAAATTGTTTAAATACTGACTTCAGGGAGGCTGAAGACAAAGGCATTACTTCTTCCCAGATGTGAATTCTGCCTAACTTTGAAGTAAATCTATTTAGCCATCCTTAAAATCTCTCTACATGTTCTGTCATTATGTTAAATCATTAATTGTCCTAGTTTCCAACATAATGTGCATTAGAGTCATTAAGACTCACTACTCTGGCAGGTTTTTCTCTCTAGTTATTTGGTCTACTTAAAAAGTATTATTTGAGTCTCTGAGGTTTTCAGTATTTTCACATGTCCCATGGAAAATTGCCATTTAGCCTAATGGAAGCAGAAATCAAGACTTAAAAGGTTCCCCAGCATGCAGGAAGACTCACAAATTAAAAGCCTAAGATGATGTGGTATACAGAATTGTATTAATCTCTTGCATATAAAGGAATATGCACATTTTCTGGATAGTTACAGTTTAAGTTTTACTCTCTGTGCTTTAAAATGTTATGCTGAGCTTTATATGGCCAACTCCATACTGGCAGCCTGGAAAAAACGGAAGCGTTCCTTTAGCAGTTGAAAGCTGTAGATAAGCACTGGGATTTTGTTTCCCCTGATGTGGCAGTCCTTTTCCAAAACACTCTGCCTGCTTCAATCTTGTTCAAGCCCTTCTGGCTTTAATACAGCATAGGACACTAATATGGATATCAAATCCCTCCTAGACGGATTTCAGAGACACTGAAATAAGTCTGATGCGTTTCTCAACTAAGATTCAAATTTACCCCCTCATCTCACAGCGTTAGCTCAGTATTCCAGTTTCGGGTTGTTTTGTTTTTAACCAGAAGTTCTCTTACATCCCCACAAATCTCCTGGCTGATTCACAGAAAAATACATACGAGGTCAGAAAATTTATTTCACTGCTTCAATAAGAAATTAATAGAATTGATTAGCCACAGTATCTCAAGGCTTAGATCCCTGCTTTGCAGAAGAAATTCATAATATCCTGAAAGTTGAAATCCTGAAATATCATTTCTCTGCTGTGAATAAGACCAAATCAGCTATTCGTTGCACTCAGTAAAGATACAGTATAGTGAACAGAATGATAAGCCTAGCTAGCTGTTAGCACTGTAACGAAAGCAGCAAACCATGACAAGGTTAATCCCTGCCATTAAGAGTGGCTATAACACACCTTGTTGATATTAATAAGGTCTTTGAGCTTTATTTTCTAAAAGGCTTAATAAGTCATAGTGTGAAGTTGACCTAAATGCTGCTGATGCTTTTCTGTCATCATATGATATGCCTCCTTTGCAATTGGCAGAGTAGAATGCTCTGTAGACTCTGTTTCTTAATCAGAGATTAAAGCAGCTATAATAGGTGTAGATAGAGAAAACTTTACAAAATAATGTGCTTCTTGCTGAGTCTTAAAGCATCATTCAAGACCTGTTCTGAGACCCAGAGTCTATAGGACTTGCAATCCCCATTCTAGTCCCTGCACTGCTTCTTTAGTGTGTCTGAATGGCTTTCATTTCTCCATTATAGCAGTGAAATATTGTCAGTATTACACTTATACTTAACCCATCCTTTTACTGCTAATGAGAAGAAAGAATCTTTAATGGCTTCTTTATTGAAATCTAGCAAGATCAAAAAGCGTAACAGAACAAAATACATGCTTGAGCTGTGGTCCAAGAAGAAAGCCCTATCACAACTCTTACCAAACAGCAAATGTTGATTTTTTTTTTTTTTAAGTGCAAAACATAAAGATAAAAAGGTAAATATTCCCTAGAAAGTTGTACATTCAGCGTTCTTTAAGGCTAAGAGAAGTGAGGTTGCTGACTCTTCCCTGAAGTCTTATTGTGGGTCTTCACTGTTCAAAACTGTTCACCAAGAAACTCATGAAACCAGTCTGCAAACTGCTCACAAGCAACCCACTGCATGAGGCAAAAAACTTGTAGCTGAACTCTCCTGACTAGTTATGATTAGATGCATCAGACACATTTTATTATTGAGTTTGGGTTTTATGGGGTTTGTTGTTGTTGTTGTTGTTGTTTCTTTTTCAGCAGTTAAGCTTTCACTTAGTTATTAATTTTAGGATTCAGAGTAAAGTTACTCTTGATCTCCACAGCAGGCCCCTGATATATGGTACAAATGAGCACATCTTCCAGGAAAAAAAAAAACTGTGAAGCCAAGATATTATTCTTGACTCAAAAAGCCATCACTACAATACTGTAAGTAATGAAGTAAAATCTAGTTATGGGTAAGTAACAAGGAGAACAGCAAGGCAGTGATGCTACTGTAGCTCCTTGTTGTATTCTTATCCTGGCTCACTTATATCTCTTCCATTTGTTTTTTTCCTTACCTGTTGAACTGTGAGATCTTTGGAGCTACACTGTGTTTGATGTATTGTCAGAGTAAGCTCAACTTGGGGCCATGCAAATATTAAATTCACAGCCCATTAACACTCATGAGCATTTTCTGCAAAGGACACAAAGGAAGATGACTACAACTGAGAGGAAATCTTCCCTGTTCATTAATTTAGTTTGGTTTTTTTTGTTTGTTTGTTTGGGTTTTTTTTGTTTGTTTATTTTTAAAGCAAGAAACTTTCTTAGTGGAAGAAAGTGGAAAAGCTTAAACTTCTTGGTTGACACATCAAAAGTAAAGCTAGTACAGAAAGGTGATTAGATGACCTCAGGTAGGATAGCATTATCTCATTGTATACTTGCATGCTCTTGCTTTCTATTCTCAACAGCAAAGAGTGTAAAGCTCCTTTCTACAATTTTTTTAGCTGCAGTCTCAGTGGTCATGCTTTAAGGTGACCAGGTAATAATTATGCTGCAGAATAGAAAAGCAGCTGTTAAGATTATTATTTTTTATTTAGTTAGTTAGTTATTTTTACACAATTTCTAATGGTTATGTACTAGTCCTTGGGTTGAGGGAGCCCAGTTCAGTCCCATCTCAAAGTGCCAATAACACACAAGCCAAAATAACAAATTTCTTGGGATACATGAAAACAAAAATCAAGGAACACATATCAGAGGGAAAACGACAGCTTTGCTAACCTTTTCTTCACTGATGTGTTGCTAGCAATCTTTGATTCCACGAATGTGAAAAAAAATCAAGTGCAAAATGTTACAGATTATTGCTGAAATATTTATGAATGTGAAAACGTAATGATAAGGTTTAGGATGTTGTTATCATCATGAGTAATGCTATGTATACGACCTCTCTGCACAGCTTACTAAGTGCCACTGGAATTTCAGCTCAAAAATTATTCATCCTGGCAGAAGGTCATGCCATCTCACTGGGTTAAGTCACAAATTTCCCAGAGAGCATATGGGCACGTGTTTGGATTTAAGGAAACAACCCCCTCCCAAAAGTTAATGATGGAGGTTGTTACAAGGTCTAAGCAAAGCAATTATTTTTAAACTACAAGCCAACAAAGCATTCCCTTTGTTTGTTCTTCTCCAGGTTGTCCTTGACTTTCAGAGCTGGAAGACAGCTGCAGGCAGGAGAGCAGCCAAGCTCACCAGGGAGGAGCTGGAATTAGTCTCAACCCTTCTGAATAGTTCAGGGAGGCTCATATACAGTCTTTCCAAGGCTTCACTGGGGAATAAGGCACCCATACATATTTTTTTAAAAACACGATTTGCCCCAGAGTTCACCTACTAAATCAAAGGCAACTCCTAGTGGAGAAGAAGCAGGAAATGAGAACAGAGGGAAAGATAAGGTTATAAAGGAAACTTTGGAGGCAACAACATGAGCAGCCAATAACTGGGACCACATCTGCCTATTGGAAAACCAGTAAGATTTACCTTTCCCAGGCAGAGTCCAAGAACAAAGGGAAAACTCAAATACTTGGATATAGAGTGGAACTGGGAACATGTATTTTTCAACATGTGCACACAGGCACCCAGAAAGGAGAGGAGGCTACTTACTGTAACCAGAAATGGGAGCAAGTAGGAAGAGGGAATCATTCCAGTATGTGGGAAAGAGCCTCTGGTGAGCCTCATGAGTTGTGTGAACCCTTCACTGCGCATAGAAGTAATGCTCTGTTGGAAATAAACTGTTTTATTTTCATGTCTTATGTAGTTAACTGCTGGGGTCATCAAACTTAATCAATAAAAATATGTATGATCCCAAAAATCCACCATGAGAAGACTCAAATCAAGCAGAGTTGCACTAGGTAAAATACAGACTTGCTTCACTCCCTGGCAGATGAATGGATGTACCACATGGACTCCTGTTCCAGCCTCTGCATCAGACAAAACAGTGTTTACAAGCAGCTTGAGACCCATCTCTCAGACTGTGGGTTCTGACTGTATCTGAAAGAAACTGCTAGCTCAGCTCTGGCAATGGTTGTACACTGTTTGTTTGCACCTCCTGACACTCGTGGTACCGCACCATCCCCCACTGCCAGCCTTGCTAGAAAGGAGGATGACACACAGAACAGATCCCCAGGCTGCTCATGGCAGTGCCACTCCACAAAGTCCTCTGCCAGACCTAGGGCAAGGAGACAGAAATCCAGAAAAGAGAGGGAAACAGAATCACGGAATCACAGAATTGTAGGGGTTGGAAGGGACCCCCAGAGATCATCGAGTCCAACCCCCAGGTGGGAAAGGGGATCCTGGAAGTAGCAAGCACAAAAAAAAAAAAAAAAAAAAAAAAAAAAAAAAAAAAAGAGGGAAGAAAGGAGCAATGAGGAGAGCAGGGAAGGTTGTGTGAAGGGGGACAAAAAAAGAAAGCATTCCACCTTCACATTGCAATCCTCTTCTTTATCTCCCACCTGTTTCATTTCAAGCATTGCAGTTTTTCTGTGACATAGAATAGCCAATATAATCCCCTTACTCCTTTGCAGCCTCAAGCATAATACCTGAGATCTGCATTATTATTTTTTTTTCCCCCATCAAAGAACAACTGAAAATATGAACCACACTAAAAAAAAAAAAAAAAAAAAAATGAGTAGTGTAGGATTGGTATTTTGATGCAATGATCTTGGAAAATGCCTAAGGTTTCACACTGCCTTTTCAGTCACTTCCCACTGACACTGAGTTTATGACCTTCAGGCAAGAAAACCTTTTGTAATAACTCAATTTTTTTTTCTTCAGCAGATTTCTGATACGCATAGAGATGAACTGTTCAATGTGGAAGTAACCTACACTAGGGGCACCTAGGAAACAAACAGGATGGTACATATGCACACACACAGAATGCAGTGCTGACATTGGATTGTTCAGGTTGAATATCATAATTCAGTGATTCTCAGTGCTCCATTTCAAAATTGATTGACTAAGCAGTCAGAAACCTAACTTCAGCTATCTTGATATAAATCTAGCTAATTTTGATATGCTGTATATAGTTAATCCAAACATGAAGGTAGATAGCAAGTGGGAATTTCTGCAAGACTTCACCCAAGAATATATCCAGCCTACACAAACATCATGTAATTTAAAAAGTTGACTAATGTTAAGTTACAATGCCCATAAAAGAGATTTTTTTATTCATTTCTATGATCTTTAAATTCAAAATGTCAACTGCTGTATCTCAGATTGCACTCTCTTACCAGAATGAATTACATTCTTAACTTTCAACAGATAAAAAAGTTTACTTTTATGAAATTATTTCCTACTGACTTAATGAATTTGGGAATAAAAAAAAATTCAAAGATGGTCTTTATTTGCAGACTCCTAAAAATATGTATTACAAGTATATAAAATGCTTTTAATTGCACCCCTTCAAAATTCCAATTCAAAAATTTATTTTTCCTTGGTGTAAGGAGGGAACAGCTGCACATCAGCATTAATATCAAGTGAATCTTACCCTAACAAAATGAGCAGATTTAAAGTGTCCCATTTCAGTGTGAGTTGGTTAGAAGAAAAAAAAAAAAAAGCAAAGTTCTGCTCTTTATTCTAATACAGCAATTTTGGTCATGTAAAATCCACTACATTTGGCACATATGGTGTCAAAGAAATGCTACTGACAAAAGCAGATGCTGTACAAGCTGATGCAAAGCAAACACACTGAAGATATTGCTGTGTATTCCTTAAACAAAACAAGCCACATCTCAGAAGCAAAGATATTTACTATTAACTTATTGAAAGATTTGTAGCAGTAAACTGATAGAATTCTGAGCACTGTATGCCTAAGGGAGGTTTTGTTGGCTTGAATAGATTTATTCCCAACTGGTACCAGCTTAAGTGAAAGAACCAAGATCCGTATGTAGACCTTCTGCTGGTTAACTAAAAACCTCAGGTAAAATTGTATGACAGCATTCCTCATATTTCCTCCCCCTAAGATGTTGATCAAATATGATCAAATGCACTGGAAGATACTTCATCTTATTCACATATTCTCCTATCATCTTATGCAAGGCCCTAGAAAAAAGTTGCATTAAGTGTTTCTCTGTGCTTGGATAACAAACATGAACTATTTTTAAGGTGTGCTCAAGGACAGTTCTGCTCATTTCAGACTTCTTTTTATTCAGGCTTTGCAGTATTCAACCAAAATTGTTATGCAGGACACTAACAGCTATTGAAAATTTCATAACATTTGTCCTTGAATCACAGGAGAGAGTAGAAGCACAAGTTTGATAACTTTGTTTTAAACTATATTAATGCTACAGTTTGTTTTTTTTTTTTTTTTTTATAAAAGTGTAATTCATTTCTGACTTATTTGTGGTGACTTGCAGAGTGGTTAATTACTGCTTGGAGGCAAAAATTGCAGCACAGAGGTCATTAAAACAGAAAGATTTAGGGAGTGCAAAAAAAGTCAGTTTTTTAGAACTAGTTAATTTGTCCAGAAGGGGATACATTTTTATAGCATGCATAAAGCAGAAATATTTATCTTGAAGCAAAACCACAGTATTTTCCTTTCTGTTTTTAGAACCAACCATTTGGTTGCTCTGCAATATTGTTAGACAGATATTTCTTTGTTACTAGTTTTTATTACAATACTTTCCCCGCTATTAAATTTGGAAATATTCAGGTTACTCCTCAGCTGTCCCTAGGACCCCGCTGATTATATATGAAGAAAACATCTCACTATTTCAATGAAAAAAATCCTAAATAATTTTATTGGTTTAATTACATTTGTTCATATATTGTTTACAAATAGTTTTTATTGCATTAGCTTCATATTCCCTCTAAATAGTCTCAAATTTGATACTATGTTAATTTAGGACATCCTGCTTGACCACCTCCTGTTTCCCATGGGTTTTATTGAAAGATTGCAGAAACATGAGCACCTCGTGAAATGTGGTCAAAAACAATGCAATAGGTTTTTAGGTGAACAGCCCAGCCAAATCACAAACCAAGCAAATAAAGACTATCTGATTAGGAAGAGGATTTGTTTTCGCCATCAGAAGCTGAGACACTGCTCTTCTGAAATCTGACAAAATACAGGAACAACAATGAGCATGCTGTTACAGGTTAGTTAAAGGACACCAAGGAAAAAGTACTGCCTGAAATGTGTTGGAATCCAAGCAGCTTATTTTTTAATGGGAAACACAAAGACCCATGTTTCTGGGAGAAAAATAGAGGTGTTGAATTTTGAGAATTTAACATGAAAAATGTGTTCCTGATTTAAGTGCTCAGAATCTCACCCAGAAAAAAAGAAACTCGTAATGGATATTTATCTTTGCAGTTGAACTGTATGCAATTAAGACGGTCTAACATTTTTCTCCCCAGCACACACACAAGGCACTTTTCTCCATCTTCTTCTGCTTAATCCAAAGTTTAAATCAAGACAGCTTGTAATGTCATCTCGCCCTAGCCTTGTCCCAGAGCAGTTATTTGTCTGCAAGGATCCCACCAGACCTCCACACATTGCGCTGGGCCATAATCTGGCAAATTGAAGCAAAAAATGAAGCCATTAGAGATTTACCATAGAACCTGGCTTCTTGATGTCTCAACATTGTAAATTTTATTAGTTCCATGAATTTGAGTTCAGGTCTTTATGAAGAACTGCATTCTAAAAGGCTCTGAGGTAGATTTTGCTTTAATAATTACCACTCCCATAAAAACAGATATGCACTTATACATGCACACTTTCTATATTGCTAGGAGCTTTACCACTGCTGGCACAGGCTTCAGTCACCTATGTTTTATGTGTGTGCTGAGCAAGTTGCACATGTTGTGATTGTGTGGCTCAGCCCCCTACAGTCATTCATTCTCCCTTTCCCAGTGGGTTGAAGGAGAGAATAAAAAAAACCAAAAAACTAGAATTTGAGTTGAGATAAAACTATTTACTAAAATAGAGAAAAGGAAAAAGGTAACAGTTATGACAATACGCCATATACATTCATGCATATATACGTGATGCACAAGGAATTGCTCACCATACCCCAGCCAGTGCCCAACTTACTCCCAAGCAGCAGAAAAGAGCAAGAAGTATTCCTACCCCCCTTCAAAACTCTCCTGGCACATGCCATATGGTATGGAATATCCCTTTGGCCAGTTTAAGTCAGCTGTTCCAGGTCTGCACCCTCCCTGCTCCTTGGGCCCTCCACCAAGAACGGCCTTGGCTCTGTACAGCACTGCTTAGCACAAACTATAAACATCACTGTTACCAACATTGAACCAAAACAGCATCATACTAGACACTCTGAAGAATAAGACAAATATTCTGTAAGTCAGAGAACTCAGCAAAATTCAGGAAATGTAGGCAAACGCACACTGATGGCTTTCAGTTCTTAGAATTATTTTACTCCCTATACTCCAGAGGTGCTATGACTTGCAAGGATAAAAAGAAAAGCAGCCTTCCGCTACTTCTATGGGACCATGTGTGGGGGACATGGAGAAGCTGGGCATGCTAGAACAAGACAGAACCCCTCCAGCCTACACACATTCCTTCAAGAAGGCAGGAGATGACTTTACCTCTCTGTCTGAGAGGCTGTGCCAGTTAGGGGAAGATTTATTTTCCAGTGTAAGCTCTACTGGTCTCCCCTGGATTCTGTACCCAGTTACCTTTCTCTTGGTCCATTGCTTCAGCACAACTTCAGAGAAGAGTTCATGTTTCAGGGAATACTGAGTGAACATTCAACAGCAGAGCCGTTTCATTCACCATCACAATGATTAATCATAAAACATAGACAGGACACAAACCCTGGGCAAGGTCATCTTGTGAGTATTCATAAACAGGCACTAGAGCCAAATTTGCAAGCTGTTCCTGCAACCCCAATCACAGCTCCATCACATAATCTTATAAAAGATCTGATTTAATTTCCAAAGGCTCCCAGGGCTCAGATTCTCAACCTACCTCCTACTATATATACATTTACAACTATTTTTTCCTCATCCATTGTACAATTAAGACATTATTTTACAGGTTTATAGTTAAAAAGATTATTGTAGTAGAAAGAGACAATCAAAAAATGAAATGCTCACCTGTGTCCTAGGCTCACAGTAGAAAACTCCAAAAGGAAGGAAAGAGGCCCTTCCTCAGTGGCAGTCAGCCCTTAAATGGGGTCTAGGAGAGGTGCAGCCAGGCTCCACCCCTTCTGGTCACACAGCTGAATTGCCTTCACCTGTGCTCCAATGGCTGACCCAGTCCTTGCCTCAGGTGATCAATCAGTGGTTCAGGCCGTGACTCAACAGTTCCCATACATCCATTTATTGAAAGCTGAAGCTAGGAATGCAAAGGTTATTCACTTCCAAAACCCTCTCTATATGGAAGAGCCTACAGTGTCTCTGATGATGAATAGTACCAAGCTGGTATGCAAATTTGCTAAATGTAACCAAGGAAACAGACCTTACTAATATCATACGCTTCTCAGAGCATTTGCTGGAAGCAGAATAGCATCTCTACTACTAGCATAGTGTCACTCACCTCTGAGAATGCAGTGTAAAAGTAATTACTTACATACAGTGAGGAATAAAATAAAAATATGTTGTATGTAAATATAGCCAGAAGATCCTCTCAATAAATGGACTGATTTGATCAGAAGGCTAGTGGAGCAGAATAGCAGTTTTGAATTCCAGTGAAAAAGCAGTGTAGGTACCCAGAAAGTACAGTACTATTCAGGCTATCTTGGCACAGAACTGTTAGTAACAGGCACCTAACAATGTGAATGGGTTTATCATGACATGGGCTGGACCATGCAGGAACAATCATTGTGCACTTGAACAGTTAGAGCAATCTTACTGTATGTCTTTTGTGAGCATTGGCACTGTGTTTAAAAAAAAAATAGAAAAAAGAAAAGAAAAAAGAAAAGGAACCTGAAGCCTTTAAACATTAAGTTGAGGGCCTGACTAGATGATCTGTGAGTTAACTAGGAGGCCTGAGGCTGCTCTGGTGTGCAAAGTCCCCCATGTTATACCAAGAGGAGTGCTTGCTGAAGGTGTTTCTGGGACATGAATTGGGAACATGATTTGTGGAGGAACTTTGAAAGAGATGAAGGTTAAGCCTGGGTGTGGGTGATGCTCAAGGGCTCTATGGATGCAGCATACCTCTCTTGTGGTACTGTTCCTCAGGTTCTACTTTGCCCACCCCAGCACCAGATACAGGAGACAGTAGTCCGCTTCCAGCTTAACTAACTCCAGCAAAGCCAGATCAGCACAGAAAGACAATGGGATGCACCTGACCTGTGAGGAGAGAAGAATTCTTTCCTTCTGGGGAAATCCATACAACAAACATGATGTAAGTGTGAGCTGATGAACACATCAACACACAGTTTTTGCATGGCATCAGCACAGTGGGAAGGGAGCTATGGTGGAGCCAGCAAACTTAGAGGAGAAGATCTGAGTCATCTGTGTGTTGCAGATTCTTGGGATGGTTAGATGAGCCATAATTTAATTAGAAAAATTGATAATTTGAAAAAATAATAGTCATCAGGCAGGTGATCAGGCTGTGGAACGGGCTGACCAGGAAGTGGTTGAATCACCATCATCCCTGGAGGTGTTCAAGAAACATTTAGATGTTGTACCGAGGGACATGGTTTAGTGGGAAATATTGGTGATAGGTGGACGGTTAGACTGGATGATCTTGGAGGTCTTTTCCAACCTTGGTGATTCTATGATTACATGATCTTATTTTCTTTCTACCCCAGCATTCATTTCCTATCCCTCTGGTTTCTTTCTTAGATTTCAAACCCAAGTCTTCACTGTGCTAATGCTAAACATGAATGATTCAAAGAAAAGTTTCAGACAGAAGAAAATTTGTAGCTTTTTCCTTCTTGTTAAATAGACTATAATATAAATAATTTAAGAATATATATATGAACAGTTTATGAATAAGTGAAGGAATAAATATATCACAGGATCATACCAGATAATGAACGGAAACATTTCAGCTTTACAAGTGAATTTCAAAAATATTTGGCAGTCCAGTGCATCTTGTGAAAAATGCAAAACTCAGATATCCACCCAAGATTTCTGGACATTTATCTAACACATCCCAGAATGCTAATGGTAGGAAATGTCCAGGAAAAAAAAAAAAGTCTTTGTATGGTTTCCAGTATTTTCTAACATCCTTTAGAGCAGCAGTGCCCAAAACATACCTGTGGTATTTTGGTAATTCCACCTTTGCTGCCACAGATTCCACATACTGCCAACGTGCAAAAAAGTAAAATTAAACACCATTCCTAACCTCAAAAAAGCTTCATATTTGAATCATTTATGCTTCAGGGAAGTGCTCAAGTTAACTGGTATTTTCTGTGAAGTGTCTCATTTATCTTTACTTATGATTCCTCCATAGCTTTTGTAACAACTCCAGTGCACTTTGTACAAGCTGGACTTGTTGCACTGATATTTTTCACTGTTTAGAGAAACATACTATGCTTTCTCAATTCCTTTTCTAAATGGGATATTATGCAGGACTTTCTTATGCAGGTAGGTACCTTGTACTTTGGGATGACCAGTAGGTCCTTATTCCTAAGCCTATAAAGCCTATATACAAGCCTAGCAATAATGAAGATTTTCAAATGTCTAGTGATAGATATCAAACACTTTGGAATGCAGTGGATACTGTGTGGAATTCAGCACAGTCCAGACACTGGTTGTGTGTCAGTGTTATATGTTTGTTTGATTTGTGAAGTCAACGTAGGTCCAAGTTATGACAAAAATCATCAGAGGGCATCACAGTGTTATCAAGTCAAAGAAAGTTTGGGTGAATACTGGATGCAGGTGGAAGTTCAATTGGAAACCCTCATCCATGAGGAGGTAAGGGAAAAGTACAAGAAAGGTGGTATATTAGCTAGAGAGAACATATTAGCTGTTTGAGATCCAGGTTGTTCTGTGATAGTGTAAGAAGCGTAGTAATAACCCAATTAGCACTGACAATAAAATGAAGAATTCTGGATAAAAATGTACCTCCAATATTATTGTCACAAAAAAGTAAAATAAAATAAAATGAAGTCAAGCAATTTTCAAATAGTAGTCAGGTATACACTTCAGCAGGTTAAACAAAGACTATTTAGTTAAGAAAATTATGGCAGATGTATATAACAATGTATGATACAGGCAAGTCTCCTATTTCTTTTTTCTCCTAATTTACCATCAGCCAAGAACAAAATGTAACCAAAGAAATCTTAAGGGGCAAAACAGTAAAAAGAGATAAAAGAATAATAGTATTTTTCACATCTGTAACATCTTTCCTTGACTAATTTCAGATCACACTAATGAGGTAAGGCCTCAGATTTACACTTGATAAGACTCAGAAGTAGGTGATATGGAAAGATCATAAAGAAAGTTTGTGCTGTAGTTGAGAGAAGAACCTATTGTATTTTCACAGGCTCTAGACAATTTAGAATTGAACTATATAGTTGTTACAGGGCATTGTTAAAATAAATAATGTAGAACTTTTGTGTATGCAGTAAGATTTTTACATAAACAGTAAATCAGAAGGTAAACTCAATATATGCTTTTGTGCTAGCACATACATGATTTTAATTGCGTGTGTATCATAGCAAGAGAGCTAGGAAATCCCCTAAGGAATCAGGCCCAAAAGGATGAATCCTATGGAATTAAATACTTCATAATAATGTCCATAAA
Organism: Lagopus muta; assembly: GCF_023343835.1. Taxonomy (NCBI): domain Eukaryota; kingdom Metazoa; phylum Chordata; class Aves; order Galliformes; family Phasianidae; genus Lagopus; species Lagopus muta. The sequence goes on from NC_064439.1 coordinate 22,235,246, forward strand.
TACAAGCTGTGTGACTCATTCACAGAAAATAATAATAATAATAAAAAAAATAAACACATTGAATTATCAATAAATTTTCATCACACAAAGAACTGTGGAAGAGCAACACTGGAAAACAGGCAAAATATCTCAGCTGTTTCCTTTTTCCCAGATGCTAAAAGAAAGAATTGTTTTCTTGTGGAAGCAAAAATTATATTCTGTCTGGAAATAATTTAAGCTTTGGTGACACAACATATGTTTCAAGCCCAATTTAGTACTGGTACTGTCCTTACTGGTAAAGAAGCTACTAAGGAAGAAATTAAAGTGTGTAATTAATGTTACAACATTACATTAACACATAAATAATTTCTCCAGCAGGTCATACGATTCACATGCATATTTTATTAAACTGTAAGAAATAATTTTCTCTGTGACCCTGATCTTCCTGCATGCTTTGAAGTTTGAAAGCCAGCAGTATAGCCTATAAGTTTAAAGAAATTTAGAAAGAATTGTGAAGTTAAAAGGTACTTTTGATGTTTGTTCTTTCTCTTCTATCACAAGGGCATTCGATTCAGAAGTAGAAAACATTAATGCCTAAGAAATTTCCATGGCAATCATGCTCATTTAACTCTTTCTAATCACATAATATAAAAGGCTGGAGAGAGCTATTCACTGAGCAGAGGCACAAAGATAACACTAGGAATTTCCTGTTTCAATTTCCACCAAGACTTCTCTCACTGTCCCTCCACAAATTGCAAGCAGTTACCCCTTGCACTGAAAATAGCTGCCAGACAACATGGCAGCTTTTCGCATGGCCGTGGCTGAATACAGAGAACATCCTTCTGCCTCAGAAGTATAACTAGTCTCTGATCGCAGAAGAATGTCAGATTGCCAGGTATCCCAGGCTCCTTTGTCCAAACATCCCCACCGTCCGAATGGTTGCATCCACCAATGCACTGGGCTGCAGTGGGCACATCTCTATGGTGTAATGGTGACATGCAGTGGACAGGAAGAATTTTAATTTCTGTCATTCAAAGTAACTTGCAAGTTATGGGGCAAGGATGACTGGGCTATGAATATTTTGCCTTTATCTCACTCATTCTCATCACTCGTTAAGTTTCACAGGAGCTGAGTTTGTTTTCTGGCACATAACTGGGGGAAAAGTACAATGCAATTAAGTGGTAATTACTGAAGTTAATGGTAATTTCCCAAAGGAAAGACTTTCATTTTGCAGCGGCTACGTCCGTATACACTCACAACAAATCTGACCAGTACAACCAGTCTACCACAGAGTAAATACCTCAGGGCAAATATTTCCTCTTCTACTGTGGCAAAGCCAAAGCCTCAAACTAACAATTGATTTGATTTTTCGGTAGTTATTCTTGGAAGTATTCTCAGTTTTGAGTTGAGAAGACAAATACAAGTAGTGAACATAAATGTTTCAAGGGAGGACTTCAGATAGCAAAAAGTTAGAAAAAAAGATTTAAATATCTTAGCAAAGGTTACAAGCCCAGCTCTACCCCTTCCCCTGAGCACATGCATTTCAAGCAGTCCCACCCACCTTGTACAGTTAAGTTTTTAACATTGTAGAGTAAGAATTTATAGGGGTCATGGGTTATCCTTCTCAATACTGAACTCTATCTAGTACCTACAGAAAGCAAGAAACACACCCACAGGCTCTGGAAATAATCCCTACATATATAGCATGAGATTGTGAAATGCACATTTAAATCAATTACTCGTAATAATAATTTCATAAAGCAGATTTCTCAGAAGTATTGATTTAAATTCCTGCTGAACTGTTAAGTGAAATTACCTGGCCACCAAAGATGAAGCTTCCAGTCTCCCAGTTGGTGCAACAGTCTCTGTTTGCCAGCTGTATTGTAATAACTGAAAAGTTAACATCTCTGACTTCATAATTATTTGAATTTTAATGAATGAGATGAATGAAATCTTTCTGCTTAGCTGCTTACACTGTGAACCAGCCTGCATTCCTGAAAGATAAGAAATAAAAAGATTATGCTTATTCAACAGCTTTCCTGTGTGGAGACAGAGGGAGGAAAAGAAGCCAGGTTTCTTTGGAATTCAAACTCATTATTAAAAAAAAAAAAAAGAAGGGAAAAAAAAAAGATAATGGTAATTACTGAATATGAGTTGTTGAATTAATTAGTGACTTTGCAAACATATCCAAAATGAGAACATGGGTCTTTTACCATGTCCAGGGACTGCGTGCTTTGCTAAAGGGTGGCCTGCCTGGATGTTCCAGCACATGCATGTATATATTCATCAGCACATAATTCCCTTGTAATCACACTGCTCCAAAAACACAGTTGAAAGAGCATGAAAGAACACATAATTTCTGCCAGCTTTCATTCTTTTCTCCTTGTTGCCGAAGCTTTTATCACCCTCACTGGTATCTACATTTCACAGAAAAAATACTGAACATATTATAAGTTTCCCGTTTCCCTCAGAATGAAAGGAATAGTGGTGTGTTGATGCAATTTGCCAATAACACTAGCAAAATAAATAGGAGATAAGTGAATTGTGAAGTTGGCTCATTTCCAGCCTGTAATTTCATTGTCAGCATGGCAGATTTTCAATACAGACATATCAGATCTACAAACAACGAAGTAGAAGGATAGGACTATTCCTAAAAATCTTTTTTGTTCTGTATTTAAAACAGACACAGAAGTACCATATAAATACATATATGCAGACATATATGCAAAGACTCACTCCACTCACATCAACACTGTTCACCACGGAATTTTACAAGTCTATGTAGGGAATTAGCAGCTACTTAGGGATTTAACCTCATTTTTATGCAACAATTGCAATCAGAGCTTAAATCAGGAGTTATGGATGAACTAGATGCACGTGCAGATGTTCTATCCAACCTTCCTTTTCCTGCAGCAGGCTTTTTCATGTTAAACAACAGAAGCAATGTTTTAAACAATAGGAGATGTGTGTCGATACATTCGTTTCCTTCAGACTAAGCACACCGCAATTTCTGGAGGATCAGTGGGTTTTTATGTTGCCTTTTTTCCCATCACATGTTTTGCTTCTTCTGGAATATTTAGTGTGGTAAACACTGCTGCAAAATGCCCTCATCCCCCCAGAATTATAGAATAGTCTTGGAAGGGCAAAAAAGTCTCTGTCGCATACTTTTAAGTTAGAATATTTTTATTTCCTGTGTAATTTTGATTTCGCTGTGAATCAGAACCATCTATGATAAACAGAAAGCGGAACTGGAGTTTGCTGATATTATGGTCTGCCAGGATAGGGAGCTGTTTTTGCAAGTCTGAAGAATTTTATACCTCTCTGATAGCTTGTATACCATCTGAATCTTATTAAACTGCTTGTGACCGATCTGGAGACTGAAGCCTGAGCCTTTATATGCAGGCAACCATAATGCTAATAATAAAATACCCTTTAATGAACCACAGCTTCAAAAAGAAATAATATCAAATTTGAACATCTTCTTGGAAAGTATTTTACTCTCAGTGTTGATGAACAAAATAAACAAAGAGCCAGCAAACCAACCCTGGTCTGCTACTTTTGTTTCAGGATGTATTTTGGCTCCCTGACTTGTCTTTGATCTTCTGTGTCCCAAAGATGGTTGCCACAGACCGCTGCCAAGAGTAACATCCCAGTTTGGTATCTCGTAGACACAGCTGTAGGTCAGCATTAGGGCTACCTGGCAGCAGTCATTGCATATACAATAAAATTATCGAAAACATGCAGATCAATGTTTGAGAGCAAGCAGAGTTGCTAGGCAGTGGGTTATATGACAGCATGACAGATTCAGCACTGTTCTTTCCCCAGCTGCAGAAAATGCTCAGCCATTCCTTAGTTAAGGCCACACTAAAACCATAATTATGTCCCTTACTATCTTAGTATTACTTGCTATCAGTGCAGGATTTTGATCTAGCTCAAAGGACACAGAATCATACAGATAGCAGTATGGAAGACTCCGGAGATTTCGCAGCCCATATCACATTTTCAAACCTGGATCAGCAATACCTAGGATATTTTAGAAAAGATGCTCAATACTGAAAATGCCTAATGCAAGAAAATGTATATATAAATCTAGAGACCAGTCAGACAGCGTCTGAATAACACATCATTAAATAATCAACTTGATTTAAAATCTTGACATTTGCCTATCATAATTTTGCCTCCTTTTGTTCATAGACCACTTGCTCTTTACTCCCTGGAGGTTTCCATAATTCATATTCCGGTTGTGCTTAAAGATGACAGGTAACAATTTTCCAGTTATTATTAATGGCTGTTTCCAGGGAGGTGGTGGAGCCACCATCCCTGGGGGTGTTCAAGAGCCGTGTACATATGGCACTGAGGGATATAGTCAGTGGGCATGATGGGGATGGGTTGGCAGTTAGGCCAGGTGGTCTTCAAGGTCTTTTCCAACCTTAATGATCCTATCAGAGCATAGAAGTTCAGATTTTTCTAGCTGACTGGTTTTAGGCATTAGGGCATTGATATCAATAAGCTAGGAGGAACTTTTACTGAGATCTGGAGATAAATGGCCACTGATTTTTTGGAGATTGCATCAGATCCTGTCTGTGTATATCTGTGAAGGTGTGTATGAGTGTGTGCATGTATGCACACATCCTGTATACAGGGACACCCACATTTGTTGCTATTGCTGGGCTGATACAGCGAGAATGTGATGGATTTCTATAGATGTAACTGTGGCAATCCTTAGCTTCAAGTAACATCCACCGGATTATATCAAATCAGCAAGGGAACCTGACTGCAGGGGCAACGTTCTGTGGCTTTTGGGGGCAACATTGTTCAAACCTCCAAGTGTCCCAAGATGTGACTGTTAGGGGAGCTGGCAGCAGCAGAAATCCACCAGGGACTTCAGGCAGTGTCTGTGCAGCATCCACACCTTCATACAGCCTCTTGCTGTCCCATGTGCAGAAGGAACTATGCATAATAGCTGGCAATGATGAAATAATTCTGACCCAGAAGCATGTCAGTGTTATAAATGGGCAGCTACAATGTTGTTAGAATTTCAAGGGGAAAAAGAATCCTTTTGGTCTGACAATTTTCATGCCCATGAACATTTTATTTTTTAATGATTGTAAGCACCTGAAAATAAAGACTTTCAATGTGTTCTCTCCTGTAGTTTATAGAATCCATAGGAAAATAATAGTACAGATTTGGTTTTTAGTCACTGTTCAGTTTTGCCTTTGTGTGAAGTGCAGATACCCATTATTTTCCATGGGTATGACATTTTACATGGAAACATTATGTTCCTTCTGCACCTTTTAGACAGAACCAGAGGGGTTTGCAAATACCTCAGCTGACTGTCTAGAAGGTACAAACTAGAGGTGAGCTGTAACTTGGGTATACAAACCCAAATACCACAGCTGGGGATGCACACTTTTAAACCTTTACATTTAGACAAATCCTGATCAGAAGCAGTAAAAGCACAAGTGAGTTAGCGACAGGGACTGGTGGAAAACAAAACCCTAACATGGGAATCATTCTGCATGATAATAACATTTTGTAATCACAGCTTAATTGGAGGCCCAACTGGCAGTTAGGGTTTGGCTAGAATGCTGCAACTTTGCAGTCTTTGCTTTATTTTCCAGACCAAGAGTGCATGTCAGTAAAGCAAGTAGACTGTACTCAGCTGTGTGGCAGGATTATATTATTGGGTAAGAAGGTATCACTTCTGCATAATTATTTGCAGCAACAATTCATTTTCTCCACGCGCTGCTGCAAATTTGTCCATCTAAACATCTCAGGAGAAACATATGAGCCTTTCAATAAGCCAAGTTTTAGATAAACAACATTTCATTTCCAGTGTGAATATTCAGTGACATAAGGAGGTAGAAAGAAACTGAGTGCCCACAAGACAGATAACAGGGATGCTGCCTCTCTCCAGGATTTGGCTCATATTTTAAAGGCAGCTTGCAGAGAACTTCTGGCTATTCCTTCTCAGACACTTACACACAATTTAAAAATACCTAACCCATCATCTTCTACCAGAGGCTTTCATGGCATTCTACTTTAGTATTTTGTACCTCATCGAGGAAGCGATGATTAAAAGCCCTGCCTGCTACAGGCAGTATAGTCCTGATTTACATGGTATTTGCTCTGTTTAATATATATTTTTTCAAACCTGATCCTTTTTGAAATTCTGTTTCCTGTGCCAGCTTTAGCTCTCAGCAAAGCCCCGGAGCGTTTACATGCAGTGTGCCATGGCGCTGCGAGGCGGCACGGGGCTGCACAGAGCCCATTTGTGGGTGTTTCGGAATTATGCGACCACCCACAGAACTGCAGGATGCTTTTGAACAAGAAAAAGCACCTCTCCCTGCTACATACCTTTACATTTGGATTTCCTGTGTAATTACAATTTCGCTGTGAATCAAAACCATCATCAGAAAACAGAAAGCAGACCTGGGGTTTTTGATCTGTTATGTTGTGCCAGGAACAAGAGCTCTTCTTGCATGTCTAAAGAGAGCTGTATCCCTGCAACTGCACATACGAATCTTGTTAAATTGCTCACGACCAAGTGGAGGACCAAAGCTGATTCTCGTGCAGGGCATCCAATATTAACAGTGGTGTGGCTATCAGCAAGGCCCTCCAAAAACCACTTCTACTGTATAAACCAACTGAACAATTCCTGCAAAAATTCACCAGGGACCACGTTATCCTGGAGCTTTAATTTCTTCCTGTTAGCCAAAAAGCACCTAGTAACAGTTTGTCTCAGCCATTTAGCACTTCAGCACATCACACGTGAGTGCTCTGTCCTCATCCTGGAGCTTGATTATTTACTAAGGCAGAGGAGGAATAATGCTTCCCATGTTTTAGCTCCCTTTCTTCCACCTCGGGGCACTCTTCCTCCTCCTGATGCTCCACCAATGAGGTAAAGACAGCCCTTCAACCCTGCAGCATGTGTCTAATTCACCCCTATACCCCCCTACCTCTTAATTCTCCCCTTGGGGAGCAAGGTATTTTCTCTCTCATTTTTGTGGATGTGGGTTCGGTTAGAACCCAGCTTCCCACAGTGCTTCTTAGAGTAATGCCAATTCACTGATTCTTAGTAAATAGCTGCCTCCTGACAGTGTGCCAGGCATGCTTCCCTCCAAAAACCTCCAGCCGCCCAGATGTACAAATTTCACATGGGGAGGTCTCAATGGGCTCGGAAGGAAGAGATAAAGATGAAAGGATCCCTTTTCTGATATCTAGCCCTTTCCTTTATGAAAAGGTGTGTCTGCAGGGAATCCAGCAGGCCTTCCATACAAAACATGCCATTACCTCTCTTCCATTCCATTCTGGGCAAGTCACTCCACATCTTTATCTTAAGATAATTATCCTTTCTTGTCCCAACTTCACAGCAGCATTACATTAACAGCACTGATGTTGTAACACTGGGGCAACCTTTCCACAAAGCTCCACCACTCCACCAGTTTAAAAGACCAAATAAATAAATAAATAAATAAATAAATAAAATAATCTTGTATTTAAGAGTAATAAAAGAGTGAGTAAAGCAGCAGGGATCCAGCACTAAGCTTTGTATATAGTTCTCTGGTGCTCTGAGATGTGCCTAGGTTTAGTATGAAATCCAGATTAATTAATTCCTCTGCATGGGTGTGGGTGGAAAATTAAAACAAGCATCTTAGCAAAAAAGCATGTCAACAGATTGTGTTATAATACAGAATGAATAATAAATAATACTTTTTTTCTGGGAACCATATCTGAATTCAGCTGATCACACTGAAGTGCCATGAATGAATGGAAAATTCTCTTCACCCATTTGTGTAGCTTACAACATCTGAAAATCTACTACTAGCACAGCATGTACTCTCACAGCTACATTTCTTTGTTCTTTGTTACTCAATTGGACATAAGTTACAGAAGTCTTGTATGAATTACCAAAAGCAGTTACTTTGTCAGTTTCACAGACGTTATTACACACACACAGTGCATTTAGCAGTGCTGAAGAACACCACCATACAGATGCTTTTCACTCACAAAATGGCACTTACCCTTTGCTGACATTGGGGCGTATCAGAGACATCCCACTTCCCTTGTTTAGTTTGCAGTCTGAGGATGCCCAGCAAAGAAGCTAAATAGGTACCAGTGTTTCAGAGGTCTCTCCAACTTTTGAAAAAAAGCTGTCTCTATTTGGTGCTTTACTTCTAGGAGTGAGTGGACCTGTGCTTATGAAGTAATAGAGACATTCTCAAACTCAGATTAAAATGGAATATTTGGTGTTGAAAATTAAACATGAACACAGATACGAGCATGGTTTGGCCTGAGGCTTTTTTTCAGGCATACCACTCAGTACTGAAACAGCAATAAACTAAAACATAAGAAATGGAACATCCCAAATTATTTTTCACTACAGATACATTTATTATTCACCTGGAATCCTGACAGTGGTGTTTCATTATCTCCCAGTAGTGAGATGATTTTTTCTTCTCTGAATTGTAAGAGTTTGAAGCATTTTACTTCTCTTCTAGTACCTGTTATATACGTATGCACATCAAAAAAATATTTATTACTTGAAAAATCTGCGTGGCTGTAGGTGCCCCACAAATCACAGATGCCAGAATTGCTTTGCATCAAGTGACCCCTCCACTTTTTTGTGCTGCATCTTAATCCTCAGTCACAACTCCAGCTGTGTAGGAAATATCTTGCGTTTCAAAGCACACTTCTTGTTAACTGACCAAACCATTGTCACTGCTACTTTCAGGGTTGCAAATTAGATAAGTAAGTCTTAGTAAGTCTTGTGAAAGACAGTAGGTGCATTTTAAATTATGCAAATATTTGCAAATGGATTGTCTCTCATAAAGTGTTTTTAACCTCTTCTGAAACTGAAATAACTTCCAAATTCTTCTATGCAACAAAGGTATATTCTTTATATTTTTTGTTTGATGTTTGGTTTTCTCATTGATTATTTGAAAATATATATATAATCTGTAGATGATGGAGACATGAAAATGTATTCAGGTAACACAGGAGTCAAAACTGAATCTACAGTGAGAGATGACCACTTGTGCTTAGCTCAGCCCATGGTGCTTCTGCACTACACATGGCTCTGAGCAGAATGAGTGTGCAGCAATGCCATGACACAGAAGGAGAGTTATGGATGGTATTTCAGCTTTTCCCACGATCCTCCTTCCAGTATCACTACAATTTAAAAGAATAAGATCTATTTGATCAGCTTGTGCACTTGATCTATTTGATCAGTTTGTTCAATATTCCACTGAAGGAATATCACCCAGCTCTTGTTTTTGTCATTTACACTAGGATGGGAGGAATCAGATAATGCCAGATTTTGCTTTTCCAAATTCATGTTTTGCAGATTCTGGAGAGGTTTTTATCAGGTATTTCCATAAACTCAGCATCAGCAGAATTTATTTTCCCTTGCTGAAATATTCTTAGCCATAAGTTAGCACACTTTTGTTCAGACACTGCCCAAGGGCACCGCAGTCTCTGTATCAGACTCCATACGAAGGTTTCAAACCCTTCTCTTGGCAACTGCATAAAAGAAAGATAAACACCATTGGATCAGACCTAGAACCTATCATACCCAAAGTCCCACTTCTGCTGGCCAATACTAAAACCTTCAAATAAAGATTCAAAAAAGGGACATTTTCAACGCAAACCTCTTCTTTAGAGTCCACAGAAAACAGCTGGTCAACATTTCTGGACACAAGACATACAGCCTTCCAGGCTCAGCTGACTGATTAGCTGATGAGCGCCTTTATGTGAGATGTTCTTAGGATTCATAATATCAGTCCTCTATATTTATGATAATTCTTTTTATTCCTGTAAATGTTTCCTTTTACTATTTTTCTACTGCTTAGTACTGGTTATACCCAGCAGCAAATATTTCCACAGGTCATCTTCTAATTACTGCAAAATATTTTTTTTAAGTTTTTGTTTTCTATGTTTTTATTGTGTTCAGTTTCTCTGCCCTTATATTTTTAGCATTCAATATAAATTATCTTCATCATTTACTTAAGAGTATCTTTAGAAATAATTATTCAGTTTTTTACAGTCAAATTCTTTCTTACTACATAATTTACATTTTTTATCAGTTATTTATACTGTTCATGTGGGACCTTCCCATGTTTCTAATAACTCTTTTTCACTAACATCTAAAATCATTTTATCCTTTGTCTACCTATATCTCTCCTGATTTCATCTTTAATTATAAATGAACACAGCTCATTACAGGAGGACATTTTTTAAACCACAGAAACTTTAAATGATGCCTTACTGCAGGCTCCAGAAGTTCTTCTGTGAGATGAGGATACAGTGAATTTAGATCTCAGCCATATGCACAAGTTAAAAACATTCTTTTTACTGTTTATGATCTTGCTGTTGGCCATATGGAACAGTGCCATAATACTGCCAATTTAGTTGTGAGTTTTTCAAAGTCTTCCATAATCGTGCCAAATTAAATAATTTTGTGCCATATGAAAAATGTACCAGCTTTCTGTTCTCTTTTCCAAATCACTGGAAAAATGGCTTTAACCTAGATGATCTCATTACAGACAAAATGCATAGGTTAGTTTGTATTGGTGAAAACGGACAATGTTTCCTAGCTTTCTTTCTAATTTCAGACAGTTCCTAAGATACAACAGAAATATCCTTCCGACGCTGTGATTATATTTATTTTCCTAGCAACTTATGGGTGATCTCATCAAAAGACTGTGAAAGCCCACATAAAATACATTCACCAGTTTTCTTTTATCCAACTTGTGAGATGTGGCACATAATTACACACAGAAAAGGTGACTGACCTTACCATACTCATGCTGAAAATGTATATTTTTGTATTTTCTTAGTGATTTATAACAATTTATTGGGTGATTATATGAGCTTTCTGCAATAAATTTGGTGATTTCATCAACTATTTTCTTATCAAGATCAGCAAAATATTTGCTACTGTTCATCTCTTCTGATTTTGATTTAAAAGTTGTAGTTTTTAATTTCATTTTTATTTTCCTTTTCAAGTAGTAGTATTTGTAGATGTATCAGTATATTCCAGTGTAAATGATTTTTGAATAATCATTGGAAAAGTTAAAATTCGGGACTATTCAGGCAAATTGGATATGCCCAAGTCTATGACTGGATGGAATGCCTCTTAGGGTGCTGGTAGAGCTGACAGGTGTCATAAAAGGGCAGGGCTTTTTTATCATCTTTGAGAGATCCCGTGGATAACGGGATGTTCCTAAGAAGGCGAGGAGGAAGATTCAAGGAACGACATGCAAGTCAGGCTAACCCGAGTCTCTGTGAATTTATGGAGAAACTCTACAATGTTTCCAGGCGCAAGAAGAACAAAAATGTGACTGAAGAACCAGCAAAAAAATTACCAAGGACAAATCATGCTTGACCAATCTAGTTGTCTTCTATGTCAAGCTAACTCTCTCAGCATACAAAGGGAGATCAGTGTGTATTATTTACCTTGATTTTTTCAGGATTTCAAAGAAGGTATTCCATGGTAGGCAATTCCCTGCAGGTAATTTGATTGAACTTACAGTGTGAATGAAAAATTGGCAAGACTTAATGGGGTCATAGGATCACGCTTAGCAATTTGAAGTCATCTGCCTACGGTTACTAAGAATGTTCTTCATGGATTGATTCTGGAAGTGGTACTGTTGAACTTCTTTGTTAATAACCTTGGAATTAGAGATGACCATACTCAGCAATTTTGTGGCCAGTACCAAACTGGGGCAGTGGCAGACATAATGGTGGAAAGGGCTGTCATTCAGAGAGTCCTTGACAGACTGGAGAAATGGACTGAGAGGAACCTCATGAAGTTCAACAGACACAAAAGCAAACACCTGTTAGCACCTAAAGACTGACAATTCAAAAAGTAATCACAGATATAGGATTAGAAAGCAGCTTTGCAGGACATGATATGGTGTCTTTGTAGACACCATCTTGAACATGAGACACAAACCACACGAACAGCAAAGAAGACTAACTTACATTTGAAACTGAAGTAGAAGTATCTGGGGCAGAGCTTAGCACTGCTGAAGCCACAGCTAGAATACTGCCCATTTTTGGTCTCCCTAGTACAAGAGAGACAGTGGTAAATTGAACTGGAGTTTCACTCTTCCAAATGGAAGGAAAGATGCAATGGAAAAGATAATTGCAGCAAGGGAAAATTTAGCTAAATATGATGCTGAGGGGGAAATAACCATGAACAGCAAGTAGCCCAGATATGTGGAACTTCCCTTCTTAGAGGTATTCAATACCAAACTAAACATGGTCCAGATGAACCTGCTTTACTTTCAGAATTGTACTCTGAGTTGAAGAGTAGGACAAAACATCCCCTTTAAGGGAGATTATTTTATGGTTTTCTTGTTCCAAATAAATTTTAATATAATTGTTTTTGTTTTGTTTTTTTTTTCTTTCAGTGCTATGGAAATTGTAAGAGTTTCATTTTCACGCGTCACCCTAATCTTAAACCCAATGGCTGCTCCTGCCACCATCTGAAATCCTAACCCTAATCAACATGTCCTACAAGCCTAAGAGAATGGTTCCCACATTGATTTTGTTGAAAAGGAAGGTAGCAAGAATTTGGCTGATTTTATAACAGCGCATGTACTTCCTGCCTTTGTGGGTTCCTGTTACTTGTTTTCCCCTGTCAAACTTGTTCTTGTTTTTCAGAACATATGTACTTTCTCTCTCACCATTTAAATCCCTTTCTATGAACTTCCATCTTCTGAAGCTCTCTGAATAACCAGCGTTATTATTTAATCACGGAGTCAAGTTTTTCTATAAACTTTCTTCTCTGTATAGGGAGAGATACATTTTCTGTTACCCTGATATATTCTGCTTTGAATATTTCAAGTCTATTTTGGAAATTTGTATTTATTTGCTTTCATTCTAGTCTATTTTTAATAATTTAATTTCTCCCCCATATTATTCTGCTACTTTTCAAAGTATGTCTAACATTTACATGGCATGAATCTGGTATTCTTCTTTTAATTTGATCTTCGTTTTGTGCAGAAAAATGGATATCCTAAAGTAAACCCCTATTCCTAATTTACTGCTGTAAAAAGCAATAAATTAATAGAAGTAATAAAATTGCACTCTAATTTTGATGTGTTTATTGGTTTCTTTCAACATTCTTCTATCAGTAGCACTGAGCAAAAGAGAACATTCTCTCGCTTTGAACAACTGGGCCTTGAATAAAGTTTCTTTGCCTCTCTTTCCTTCAGACCCCATTGAAACTTTCATGTGATTCATGGCAGTTGCTCCCATCATTAATATCCATTTGCTGTTCAGAGTTAGATGCAGCCTTGTCACCTTGACCTCAGTGCTGTCATTCCCCCTGCTGCTAGAGCCAAAAATGGTACTTCATTGAATTTTCCTGCCATGCCTCTGACAGCAAAGAGAAACAAACCCTTGTCCTGGGAAAGGGATGACTCTATGCTAGCATTTGCCAAGTTATCACACTGGATGGGCACAGACCACAAACAAGCAATCACACCAACTCTTTGAATTAAGTGATATCTGTCCTCCATCAGTTTCTCTCCATTTTTTTCTTCATTCTGTGTGTAGAACCATTGTTGTTTTCTAGGAGTTCCCAAAAGATCGAGGCTGTAGTGTTTTTCAAGGAACCCAGTGTTATGTGGTATGTGACATGTATGACTCATTGCAGTGCATTTACTGTAGATGGAACCTTCAACAAAAGGAAATTAATCCCTGTACTGAAGAAAGAGCAGCTGCTTTTGGACTCAGGTGAATATATGGATGTGTTGACCTAGAAAGACAATGAACATGTCCTATGAATCCTGCACAGATATAAAGACACATTTATACTTATGTATCAGTAATATGTATACATCTAAAATGTATAAGTATACTTATGTAACATTTATAAATAGCATGCACATTCATTAATAAAGATAGCCCAAAATTACAAATTTCATATCCAAAATTGAATCTGTCCTAAATTTGGGAAGGGAGGGTAGTACAGGTTTTAACATGTAGTGTGTTTAAAGGAAAAGGTTTTTCATACATAAGGCTTATCAAATTCAGCTGTTGCAAATGATTTTTTTTCCTCCAGTAAACTCCATTCAAACAAATTTGGCAAACAATTCACCCTAACACACCTATTTGGAAAAATTGCCCTTTCATTTCCTCTACTGACAGACTGTTCAGATTGTCTCAGGGTACATTTGCTAAATATAACTGTTCAACAAATACAACTGAAGTACATTAACAGAAGATCTGACTTAATACTTAAATTGCTTCTAACTCTGCTTCAACTAACTTTGTTTCACCCAAACTAGGAGTATTTCATTTATCATTTTCAGTTACAAACCTCAAATGTCATTGCTTAAGCAGGTTTGAGTTTTTTTGTTTCACTCTCTTTATCCAAGAAAATGTGCATCACTTAGGAAACAGAGTTTTATGTAAATACATGAAATAGTCAAATATTGTTGTTCACATCATTCTTTTAGCTTTACTCCTTAACAAAGGAGACCAGAAGGTTTTTGCAACAAGATGAATACTCTCATTTCTTCTGTGGACTTCACCTCATACTTGGCATCACATCAGTGTTTTTTAAAAGAATGAAGATTACGGTAAAAATGTCTCCTCACTGGAGAAAAATGTTTTCTCAGAAAAATCCCAAAGAGGATAAGAAAGGTCATTTACTGCCTGTAAATATAAAATATTTTTTAAAAAATCTTTTTTTTTTTTTTTTTTTAAGTTGGAGCATTAATAGCATTTTTGAAAGAAAAATATGCATTTTCCACAAAGTATGTGCTTTAGTTCACCGAGTGCAGTGTGGCAATGCAGAAACCCCATGTTAGTTCTGACTGATGATGTTTGAACAGAGGAAAAGACATCATCTGTCAAAGTCAAATCTATCATGCCTTTCACTATATTTTATAGCTGGCTCTTATTCAACAGATAATGCAAAACATGCACAAGAAAAGCTTGGAGCCAACATCAGTACATATTTTCAAGAAATGTTTTAGAATACTATTTTCAGTTACCCCACGCCAATGACTGATTGCTCGTTATTGCCTATGTGACTAATGATAAGCATGATGATTTGACACAAAATTTCACACTACTTACAGGTTGCATGGCTTGTTTTGTCACTCAGAAATATCCCTGCTTATTGTAACACTCACACAATAATTTATTTGCAGCGCAGAATAGCGGACTTAAAAGCAGACATTCCAGGCAATTATTCTTTCTAGTGATAAGTCAAGGTTATTTTACTTGATCCAAAATAAAGAATTTCCTTGCTCAGAAATGATATATATGTGACCTGACCTAGAGCATACCAAGCCAGACAGCTGAATGATGCAAAGCAGACAATGGAGCCTACACATGTATTTGCATTGAACAAGTTACACTAGGACAAATATAATGAAAGCCAAAAATGTTTAAGATTTAGATTCCCATTTCTTAATTTTCTGTAGTATTCTCCTCAGTTAATAACTCCTTCAGTGAGGTTTCCAAATAAGTAAATGGCATAAATTGCATTTAACTCCCATCATACTTACGTATTTATTTTACGCATGTATTGCGTTGCAAATGCTCATATGGAAGGCAACTAATATTTGAATGCTTTCTAAGTATTAATTAAAGTGTCATATGCAAGATGTAGGTGATGATTATTAGAGTTGGAGCTGGTAAAATCCTATGGTGAAAGATCCTGTTCCTGCACTACTTTTTAATAAAAATGCAGACAAATTAGACAATAAGAGATTTAGAATGTATACTTTTTGAGGGATGATTAAAAGATTTTTGCTTTATTAGTCTAAGAACTATGAGACTATGAGGGGCAAGATGATAACCATTCAAGAAGATAACTGCTCTTTGAGTGCAGGAGGGGCAAGACCGGAACAAATCAGTTTATTTTGCTGTAAAGAAGATGAAAGTCAGATGAGATGAAAAACTTTCTAAATGACATAAGTAGGCAATCACTGCAAGAGAACAAGCAGGGAGTTGACAGTATCTGCTTTCTAGAGGTTCCTTAAGGGTAAATCATATAAATACAAATTATTTGGGTATGAAGCCTAAACATTTCCACTCTATCCAGCAGGCTGGAGAAGGCCGTGTCAGTCAATAGTGTTAACACTAACATTGTGCAATTCACTACAGTCAGTGAGGAAAGAAAACTTGCAAGCACAAACACTAAAACTTCCAGTGCACTCCTTGGAAGTGAGCAGAAGGAGCATTACTGCCAGCCACCACAGGTCAGCAAAACAAAACAGGCTGTGCCTGACCAGATCTGAAGCCCACCCACCACAATATCCTACCTTCAGCCACAGCCAGTCATGACAATCAAAAAGATATGTAAGAGTAGGACTAGTTGTCCATGTGCTGAGGACAATAACGGGCCAACACCTCCTGCCCAGACACCAGGAGGTGATGATGCTCCAGAATGATGCTGTCCCAGCTTCTACCCAGCTTCCCTACTCATTTCCTGGGGCAGGGGTGGGACTGGCCCTGACTGTGGAGCTCTGCCCTACCTCTTAGGTAGGCTTCATAGCCCCCAGCTCCCAGGAGCTCTTGGCTCGTCTGACATCCTGACACAAGCATGAAATGGTGGCACTTCCCCAGAGCACTTCCTCAGCTTTCAAATATTTTGTGGCTCAAAGACTCTTCCTGAGCAGTCATGAAGTCATAGAGCTGGGAACAAAGAACAGAGATTGTACTTGGAGGGGATGAGACCTTTGGGAGGCAGCAGCTAAATGTTTGGAAGTTATGATTGATTACACGCTAAACATGAGGCCTCTGTACAGTGCTGCATCCAAAGGGCTCTTTGAGCCCTGGATGTAGAAGAAAGAACTAAGAGTGAGGAAATAGTGCTGCCTTTATGGGCAGCTCTGGCAAGATCTGTCCTGGAATATCAAGTTCATTTCTGGTATCTACATTAGAAAAAGGGTGTTGAAATTTGGAGATGTTACAACAAGAAGCCACAGATACAACTTAAGACTTTAAACAAACACCTTACTGAGGACATCTTAGAGAATTTTATCTCTTTGCCTTGTCAAAGGGTAGATGCAGGAGTTACTTTAGCTCTAGGTGGTTTCTCTTTGGATAGAGTTGCCAATGACAAAGGACTCTCTAGTTCTGAGTGCATGAAAATCAAAAAGGAATGCTTTCCTGTAAAATAAATACAAGCAGGAAAGAAACAGATACTGGAAGTCTAAGAAGTGAGTAATATTCTGTGATTGAATTATGTAGTCCTCAAAAATATGATTTTTTTTTGCCTTAATTTTTGTATTTCTCAATAGAAAGCAGTCTCCTAATAATATTTTTCAATTCCTTTACTTATACTGCAACTGCAAAAAGAATCTTGATCAGATTTAAAGACAAGATGGAAAGAGCTAGTAAAGGAATAAAACAGTATGGTAATTCTACCTGTGAAACATGTTTCCATATCACGATTACAACTAGTTCTCAAAAACAATTCTCTTGTATCTTTGGATCATATCAAACCATCAACTTTTCAGCTTAGCAAAAAGTAACAAGATATCCCATAGAGATATTGTAACTCTAAAACTTTAACCTTTGTGTAGAAAAGTATCTCTACAGATACATTGCACAGACTGTAACTGATCATCTCTTCCACTCTGCCTATGTCTCCCCTAATATTGTTGAAGCTAGTCCAGACGGAGGGCCAGAGGCTCTTCACTTTTGGGGTTGGGTAGCCCTTCTCTCTCTTTCATGTAAGTCTGTCATACTGTAATGAATGGAATGGCAACTTTCTCTGAAATAAGTCATTAGGAGACATACAGAGACTGCAGAAAAATGTCAGCCACACACTTCACTCATTAGTTGTGAGAAACTCACTATTTCAACAGACAACTGGGAAAAATTTTGTTCCTGAATTTAGTTTACATTATCACAGTCATCTGTCTGCCAAGTGTACAGGACTAGGTAGCTTGTTAGGTGAATAGCACAGGCATACCGGGCAATATTTGGCAACCAAGAGATTTAACAAGTGATCACTCTTGGAGCAAGGAGAATGATACAATCAAACACATGTGTGAGCCTGCAATCTGCAATAGTAGTAGACATGCTAAGTCTCCACTTGAAATAACATTATGACTTCTTGCTTTGCCCACAGATAATCTATAAATAAAGTATTCTCTCAGAAAACATAGATATTTTCAAAGGTGAGTCTTTTTTTTTTCAAAAATCTCATAAACTGGGAAACCTTTAGATTAACAATAATTAACAATAATTAACAAGATAGGATTAACAATAGGATGTACGTGTCTTTCCCAAATAAAGCTCGCTTGTTTTCTAGAAGCTGGACTTACCTGTGAAAACTGTTAGATAAAGTAAGGATGAAACAGGCTCAGGATGAGAGCCTGAATTCTGAATTGTCCAGTCTGAGGCAGGAAGGTTGATCCATTACCTGCCCTGGGTCAGCAGCCTGTATAGCATACTCCTCCACAGTATGGACAGCATCACCCTCCACTCCGATCTTGACACAAAAATGTGCACAGACACTTCTCTTCTTTCACACTGGCATTCTGTGGAGGAAGAGAGATACTTCACACAGAGCAAAAATTTCCCTCTTCTACCCCGTGCATCCTTTACAAACAGTGCTACCTCACTATTCATATCCTTAGGACTCCAAACTTTCCAAAATGTCCAATGCAATTGAAATGTGAAAATAAGCATTCACATCATTTACAGATCTTTTTTTTTCTAAGCAGATGAGGTAATACTCCAGAACACAGAACGTCTTGAAAGCACATGCAAAAAAAATAAGTTACACAGAAGAATAAACTGTATTTTTCTGCAAGCTTGTTATGAACAGGACACAAAATAGTGATTGAAAGGAAAATCCAATGCACAAAAAACTTTCTTATATGAGTGATCCTGCTGAGAAAACTATGTAATTTTTTTAAATTAAATTATAATATGTTATATTCTGCTCTGAGGAAAAGGTCAATGTTAATTTACATTAATATTATTTAATTAAAACCTAATCCATATTTGTTCAAATCATGAATTCATTTTCTGGACCTGCTGTGTGTAGGTGCCAAAGGTTGGATACTATTGAAGATATAGTACAGAAGTAGCAATATATAATGTGTCTGTGTTTCCCAGATGTTTTTTTGATAAAATGCACATATGCACTGCTAATCTCAAGTGTTTTCATGACAAAAACTGACTAATTAGTGACATATTTCCAAAAAAAATTGGTGAAAACTTTACCCAAATTCTCTATGCATTGGTATTCCCATAGAGAGGGCAATCATGCCCTCTCACTCTTGACAGAGACACATAAGATTTCGAAACCGGAGCAGACTGTCTGGATGTGAAGAGTGAAAGTCTTGTCCAGGAAAGCAAAGGTTCACAAACGGTCTGTGATTGGGTAGATGTGCTAGGTACCAGCATGCAAATGGAATGGTATTAGAGATTGAAACCTGTTAATTGAACAGATTCTCAGGAAAAAGAAAAAAAAAAAAAAGAAACTGCTACTAGCATCCTTATCTCTCTTTCTTGATGATCAATGTCTAAATACAGCACATCTTGCATCTAAGAGGAACACAATCTTATTTTTCCCCATATAAAGCAAATTCCAAATATATATTGTCCATTGAATGAAAGAAGAGAGGAGAGACAAAGAAAATAAAAGTATTCACAAGTTAAAAGTTAAGGTTTTAATTTTGTCAGGAATCCCTCCAAAGTTAAATGTGAGTTATAAATAACTGGGAATCATGGAAAGTCTGCTGATATTACTACTCTTTCCAAAATGTTCAGAGCAGTATTGCAATTCTAAATAAAATGCATGTGTTTGGTGTATTAATGAAGACCACTTCTGAGGATCCAAATACAGCCATTAATTTCTGACTTTTCCCCATTATTATTTCAACCTAGAGGAGACTCTGGCAGTCATTTCCCTGTTACGTTTAAGCTTCAGTAAGAACTAGTCATGCAGTTATTTTTACTCCCTGATGAGTTTATTCTTACCAGCATTTCATGTAATGTTTACTTGGCCAACATCTCCCTCACTCCCCTTTTTTCCAAAAGAGATTTTACTGAAATGTGTATAAAGGACCAGAATTGTAGCTTTGCATATCATGGACCACCTTTCTTTCATCTTCTTCCTACCGTTCACTAAGAGGTATATAAATAAATTTTGACAATATCCAACCACAACATTCGCAGATTCAGTGTGCTATGACAATTCTTACAAGCACCACTTTACCCTCTGGCTCCTGAAGACCCACGACTGCTTGAGAGCTGTGGGTCATCCTCTCTCAAAATTTGAGAGATCACCTATGAAATGAACAGTAATGGAAATAAACCAAGCAGTTTTAATTTCTAGCCAAGGATTAAATCCTTTCCTGGTGTAACTCTATTACCTATTCCTATACAATAATTAACACAGCAAATGTCTTGTATACTTTCTAAGAGTGATGCTCACTGTGAGCTGATAAGTTAAAAAACTCATTTCTAATTATAAAAATCATTTGCTTTGGTGGTTGTTGCCAACACAGCACAATTCCCAGTCCATACCTCACATATATATTAAAATCCTCAGCAATTTTTGAATTCAACATGATTTATGTCAATTTTGTTTTGGGTGGCAACAAATTACGACTTCACTCAGCAAGAAAACATTTCCTGCTGCTATCTCTTAAAGACTGCCTGCAGCATTTAACTATCAACTGCTAGCATCACACAGACTGGAAGGTGACCAATGGAATGTGTGAGGAGAGATTAGAATGAATTTTTGACGTGTGTTTTCATTTCATAAACTCTAGTCTGTGCAGCCGCAAGTTTGTCATTTGTTATGTGTTGTTTTTTTTTTTTCCAAAGGCAGTTTTGTCTTATCTGATGTTGAAACTCTTCCATTATGCTTTGAACACTCAGGCATAAGAAAGAGAAACCAGTTGGAAATTTGTTCATGTCTACCTCTGTGCTTGACATTTCTCCACTGATAACGTACAGCTAAATATTGACTTTTTAGTTAAGTTCAGATTAGCTGTCTGGTCCACAAGCATTGATTGTAAACCATTATCTTTCCCCCATTTACAGGCCCCAGTGCTTTAATACCAAAAAGACAGAAAGACAGGGAAGAAAGAAAAAAAATATATAGAAAATGGAATGAAATGAAATAGTGTGAAATTGGCTTTAAAGGTGTCATTAAATTTTGCTGAGGAAAAAAAGAAAAGCTATTGCTGTTTAACTGTAAACCTTTTTCCATTCTGATAGTCATTATGTTAACTTATTTTTGACCTATTCAAGCAAAATGCCAGCTCAAGACTGCTACTGGTACACAGGACTGGGAGAGATTTAAAAGATTCTTCTATTTCTATACAAAACCTGGCATTAGATAAGCTCTATCAAATGTATTGTTCTGTAGGGGATAAGCAGTACTGCTATTTCCATTTCATTATCCCAGCTCATAATCCCAATCTAGGAGAATACTTTGTGTATGTCAAAATAAAAGTGGGTGAGATAACAGGATGCTGTGGCTATTTTAATTTTTGAACACTTTTTGCAAACTCCATCCAAGAGACTGTAAATGAAACTGAAATATTGTGGAGTAAAAGGCAAATTATGCTCATAGGTAAGAAATTAGCTAAGAGAAAGAAAACAAACAGGAGGAATGAATTGAAAATGTTCAGGTTGGCAAAAGTTGATCAGTGGGGAGCCCTGCAATTCTGCTCCAGATAGGTGGCATAGAGGGGATACAGCAGAGGGCTTGTTACTGCAGCTGCCTAAGGATGTCCTTCTGGATGTCACAACCAGCTGGAAGTGATTAGAGCAGCCCACATGACTCGTGCACACATGGAATTGTTCAAAAGCAGCTATTGCACATTCACTTCACACCATTTAGTTAATCCCATCTAATTTCCAAGTGCAGACAAGTGTTTAACTTCACTGGAACTGAAGCTGGAGCAGCACTAATGCCCTGACTGCACAGAGCAGGTGAAATGCATGCTGCCCTCAAGAGGTGAGGGAGAGTGGCAAAGAGAGATCTAGGTCATGGAGGCAGCTAGCATTAATGTTAACAAAAGCTATGCCAATTCCTTCAACCAGGCCCAACCTGAGCTAATAGTGTCAGCTAATTACCGCACACATGCAAGCTTTTATCAGTGAACCCTGCTGGGCAGTGCAGAAAAAGAGTTAAGTCTGAAATTTAAGGTCTCAGTGTGATCTTAAATCAACAAAAGAGACTCTCCCAGCTGGTGAAAAGGAACTGCCCTCAGTGGGGTAGAATTGACTGATAGCTGGACGAAAACTAAATGGAAGAGAGCTTTTCTCTTTCTGCCTCCCACAGCCTCTGCCACTCAGCATACATTGTGGATTTACCTGCAGTGATAAGCTGTCAGTGTCTTTTTGCTGCCAGTGATACCTGTGGCACCCAGTCTCAAGTCATGAATTCCAAGTGGTATTCTGCATTTCTCTTCAGCACTGGTCCTGGGTACACAGCAGAGATTTCAAATCCTGTGCCTGTTGATACAGTGCAATGGGATTGTTTACTTCCATCAATTCAATTAAGTCAAATACATTAATTCTACTTGCAATTTCAATTACTAAGACTCATCTGGAGGCATGATTTTCTCTTTTGAGTTTTGCTTCAGAGCAGTAAAGGAAAGGGACCTTCAGGATTACAGAATTACAAGCTTCATCACTCCATTTGGTAAAGCAGAATGCAGTGAGGCCACCGGTGTTTCAACCTTCAGCACAAGGAAATTGGACCATGGGAATATATAGCTTGGTGCAGTAAGTATTGTTTTAAATACATTGTGTGACACAACATGCAAACATGATGAAAATATGAAAAACAGGTGTGTGCATTTGCATATTGCTTAAGGAGACAGTTCTTCAGATTTTCTTGATTGCTAACACACCACATCTTCCACAGAAAGAGCTTGCAGTATTTCAGTTTTAATGACTACCTTTTCTATTACTACAGCATGAGTGTCAGCAAAAATTCCCAAAACAAATTGCCTAAAGTCCTTTCTCCACTTTAAAACCAAATGTTGCAGCTATGCCAAGTTTCAGATTGATTCAGATTGATGCATATTTAAAAACTAAATTATAATTCCTCAAAAAGATATTCACAGCAGCAATGCTGATAGGCTCTTAGCTTATACCTTCAGCCCCAGAAATGAATGCTGTGATCTCATCACATACCACAGGCCCAGCTGGGTTCGGGCTAAGTCAACCTGTGGGTGGGAAACCTCAGTGGAGTTTTAGGAAGTGGTATTAATGATTTAGAGCCTATTTACCCTGCAAATTTTGCTAAGGTTGCAGTACAGTTCATTACTTTCGCAAAGCAGGAATAACATTTGAATATTGCTCCTGAGAATGGAATGCAGGAAAACTGAATCTAACTTGATCGTTCTGTGCAACTAGAAATAAGTAATTAGAAAAAACTGTGGATCTTTTATGTGGATAGAAACCTCTAAAAGGATGTGTTGATGCTGAAAGAAACTCTTCATTTTGCTCTGACTACCCACATTCTGCGAAGCCTTTTGTAAGCAATTGATCCTCCCTGGTTCTATGTTCACACTTGTGTATGTCTAGGAATTCTGAAGCCACACTGGTGACTTTCTAGAAAGCTTCTACAGTTCCTCCCAGATGATGAACTGTAAAGGGTCTTGTAAGGTCATCTAAGCATTAAGAGGGAGATTTGTGGAAAAACATGGTGGAATTATTAGTATCCAAGGGACTTGGTCAACATCCTGGCTGGGAGATAAGAAACTGAATGACTGTAGCATTCTTTTATTACTACCCATGCTGGGTCAATAGCACTGAAATTACAGCATCGCTAAAATCAGGTGAGCATACTTTGCATGTAGCTAAGATGTAAAATCAAAGCAGAGTTCAAATTAACTCTGTACTAATCATCTGTGGAAGTCAAAAGAATAGATTCTTCAGTGCATGAAATCTAAGAAACAGCATGAAGAGAATGCACACAAAAAACCTGCAAAATAAACTTCATTAGTATTTGTCTGTAATGTGGAACTCTATTTAAAAAATCTGCATCAGCATCACCAAAAAAAATCTGTGTATTAGATCATGTTCCATAGTCCATGTTTCATACATGCTGAACCTGTTTTAGTGGAAAATGTATGTGTCTTGTGATGTTTCACATGGAATTGCATATAGCCATTATTGGACTTTGCAGCAATTTACTCGGATACCATCAACCATCTTCAAAACACAAGTATTTGGTCTAACCTGGTGAGCTAGGCTCCCCCTGCACACAGACAGAAAACTCCTCAAGCCAGCTCCATTTTTCATAGGTCAGATGTCAACATGAATAGGAAAAATATTCATCTGAAAATACTTAAATCCCTACACTGCCTACAAAAGAAGTCTAACTTACTATCTTGACTAGAAATCTAAACTTTATGTAGTTGAAATCAGATTAAACAAACCCCATCCTAGCTGGTTGTTTCAGACATTAAAATTGCTCTTTTCAAATGACTGCATAGGGTGTTCAGAGTCCTGGACAGTGCTTTAATTGCAAACTGGGAGCCTCTATCAGCAGAGCTCCTTAAGATTTTCCTTTGGATTTTTATTTTCCTGGAAGGGAGGGAGGGAGGAAGGGAATAGTGGAATAATTTCGTCACCCTTTTTAAAGATAAACAGAAAAAGTTTTCCCTGCTTTAGGTGTTCCCCACTTCCCTTCCTCCTGTCTTATTTTCTTTATTCTGGGGAGAATATTTCAGAAGATATGTCCTGAACCTAGAATGAAGCAAAAAGATATTACTGCATTTCATATATATTTCAAGTGGACATACACTCCATAAATCTGAATGCAATAAACTTTTAGCCATATTTTGAAAAATCAATTAAAAAATTACAATTTTTCAAGCACTTTATTAGTTGACTGATGTTTTAAATTACCTTTCCTCTTTGACCACTAAAAGCTCAGTCAAGGGCTTGCTGATGCTAACAGAAATCTTTCAGGTTGTCACAAAAAGGCTTTTCAACCAAACCCTGTAGGCATTATTTTTTATCAGTATTTGTCAAGTTCAGCTCAAAATATTAAAATGAAATGAGAGAACTCCAGGTCTTCAAGGCAGTAAGTTGAATAAATACCAGAAAATTAAACGAAATTCAGTCATGTCTCCAGCAATTTCACTCAATCCAGTGGCATTTCAAAGGTTTCAGATAAAGAGAGAATTTGTCCCAGTCACTGTTTTGCAGTCAATTTACACTCAGAGTTCATTGACTTCAGTGGAAATTCCACCATGATAACCATGACAGGGCTGGGAATGATTATGTACAGTAAGATATAAAGAGCTAATGAAGCATGCACAAATCAGTTCAATATGTTGAAGATTCTCTCAGGACTGCTAGTTAGATGATAAGTAGATTAAGAGTTATAAACAGGATTACTTTTTGTCTCTATCTTCTAATTAAATAACGACTAACCTACAATAGAATCATAGTGATCCACAAAGTTAATCAGAAGACAATTTAAAGAGTAAATAAAATTCTAGAGATGTTTTCCACCAAAAGCGTTTGCCCTTTTGTCCTGCATTTTTCCAGTCTTAACTATAATAGTCTTGTTCAGAAATATGTGAAACAGCCAACCCTATACTTACTGTCACTTCTCATTTATTGATGGTCAGTACTCTGATGCAGGCATTTCCGAATTGTCAGCAATTACTGGAGATAATGCACATTATAAATACATTCAAAATGAGTTCAATATTGAGCAAGCTTCAATTTTTTTTATTTTTCATTTCTTTGAAGATACAAAAGAACTGTCTGATTCTCAGAGCATGAGTAACAGAATGGCAAATATTCTAAGGAATTGTGACACCATTTACCAACATCAGGCTCCAGAGCATTCTCCACCCCATTCTTCCATGTAGTAGCCATTGACTTAAATAAGAAACACACCATCATATCTTACTGGGTTATTATCAGTGATAGTAATGGAAATGAATAGTCTCTGCTAGAGCAGTGTCAGTACTAATTAATATAAAACATTTCTTACAAATTAGGATGTTGTCTTATACTCTGAAAAGGACAAAGGGCTGGACAACATTCAGGAGATGGTTGGCAGATGTTTTCCTGTTTCCTATCTCACAAAGAGCCTGGCTACCCTTTCATGTAGTAATCCCATAGGCAGTCCTAACTCAGAACTTCCAAAGACTTGCCATTACAGTGAGATGTGGAACGATTATGCAGTTATCTAAATAGAGTGTTATCAAATGCAGGGATGTTCAGAGAATTGGAAAACAAACACTGTACTGAGCAAACTAAAACTATTGAAACAGTAAAAACTACAGAATGGAGAAATAACTCAGTTGCAGCAATTTGTTATCTAAAAGTATTGAGGCTGATGGTAAAAAATACAGTCATAAGAACTGGGATGACATGCAATCCATCTCAGGATTTCAAAAAAATAGTCAGGAAGAGGCAAGAATCATGACAAACAAGGGACAGAACAAACAGAACAAGAAATGTTAATCCTTATCAGGGTTAAAAAAAAATTAGCCTTTTATAATCTCACTGCCAGACACAGCTTTCAAGGAAAATTACATGTCTTATAACTGATTTTTTTTTTCAAATTTTGTGTCAGGAGCCCTCTAGTCTCTTCCTTCCTTTCTTATACACAGAATGATCTAAGGAGCAGAGATTTCCATTGTGACAGCTGCAGACCAGGAATTGAAGGACTGTAACACCGGTTATTCTAAAGTGCAATTGCTTTTGTGTGCTTATTCACCATATTACAATATGTAGATGGCCCATTGCAGCAAGAGCTGCACAGAACAAACTATGTACACTGGAGTCAGAACTTAAACTTACCTGGAGATTGGAACTAAGATGCATAGAATTTGAAGAATTGAAGGAGAAAGAATGCAAGGCCTCCCTAGTTGCAACTCCAGTGTTTGTATTCCTTTACCACATCATCACCACTTTCCATCTCCACTTCGTTTCATGTACAGAATTTTATACCAGTGACAACTTTAAACAAAATCTGGAATCATTCTGCGTTCAAAATCCTTATATTTTCCTGGAATTAAACCAGAAGTTAAACTCTAATCCTTATTATTTAACTGACAGAATATACCATTTTGGACAAACACAGAGCACTTTTCTAACAAGCAGAACTCTCATAGAAATGTCAATTATTCTTGCAAGGTCACTTCATGTCTTGAAATTTGTGTCTCATAGCAGTCTCCCATCTCTCAAAAATGAAACTATGTTGAACTTGGCATTGTTCAAAACTTTCAAGTGTAAAACTTTCTTTTTTGAACCAGCTTGGAAGTTGTTTTGTAATTGCTACATGAAAATAAAGCCATTTCAGTTCTTCATTTTCTTTATTCATTAGAAATTTAAATGTTTTTACAACTCTTTTTGTACAGTAAATTTCCGATGAGGCCACATGTGAGAGTCACAGGACTTTATGGTCTTTTTTGAGAAGCAATTCACAGAGCAGTGATAATGGCACTCCTCCCAGTGGTTTACTTTGTCCTGCGAGTTCAGTTCCTTGTTCTTCATGTTGCTGTTTACTAGTTTGTCCTTTAAAATTAAGGGGAAAAAGTTTTTACAGCAAAACTTTGCTGAAATAATTAGTTGAACATGATGTAACTGAATATTAACTATCAATGTTAACTAAAGCACTCTTTTTTCCAGTCATATGATGCCATGGAATTGTTATGTCAAGATATTTCTGCCTTGTTCTCTTTTCCTTCTAAATTACTTTAGAGCTGATTTTTCCATAGTTTTTCTTCTCCTATTCTTCATTATTACTTTGTAAATATGGGTCTTTATCTGCTTTACAAATGCAAGTAAGAAAAAACATATATTTTCCTTAACATTTTTTCCCTCAATTTTAATGCAAATTACAGAAGAAGGGTTTTTATTAACACTCCATTTTCTGAACTGAAGGAGATCCAGGATTCTATAGGTAATGGAAAAATCAAGAAAATGTTAAGTGCTAGTTAACCACAGATTCAACTCGAGTGTAACTTGGCTAGCGCTGACGCAGAGCTAATGTTTGTCCTGAGCAAGCTGAGAGCTCCTGGAGACCGTTACAAATGCCCTTGCTGTGTATATGGTTGAGACAAGGTTCTTAAGGCTACTGTAGTTTTGGATAGAGAAATAGTTATCAGAAAGCATCAGACAAACAATCTGAGAAGCACGTGCTGAGAAGGTAAATCATGAAAGTCTCCCAAGGACTGGAAATCTGAGAATCCTCTGAACATGCAACATAGTCCCTAAAGGATCATGGGGCTGGGACAAATTTCTGGATCAGCACTGGTGGTGTGTTTTCACTGCCCTGTGTAAATCCCCCTTATGGTATGGGAAAGCATGGGACCAGATCACTAGTGTCCAGTATGAAGCTCAGAAGGTCTGAATGGCAAAGTACCAAACCATCCTGTCCATGTGGAGCTGCAGCTGTGTCTCCGCTTGGCGTTTCCAGATCCTTGATTCTGCATAAAGGCAGCTGAGGTCTACTGGGATCAAAAGTCCTACCCATGCTTGGTGCAAAAGCAATGGCAAGGCAAGGCAAAGCAAAAGCTATTCAAGGACTAACCCAGTTTTGGGGGAGCTATACCCTCCTCCATGTCATTGTGCCTGACATAAGTACCATTACATAGCTTACTACCATGGGCAACTGAGTCAACACAGTCACAATCCTTCAGAAGTGGAGAGTTTTTTAAGCTTGAAACTTTGCTTCCAACTTCTTTGTAAGGCATCTGCTAATGCTGAAACTCACTTTGAAACAATTTAGTTTTTTCAAAGATTTTGCAGTATGTGAAATGTAAGTACTCATGAAATGTAGTATGTGAAATGTAAGTACTCATGAACAGTCACCACAAAAGATTAAAGGGCAGACAGTCAACCTGTTGCTCCTTCTACCTAACATAACCCAGTTCTCTTTTTATTTAAGAGATTAATTAATGTAAGCACTGGGTAGTGTCAAAAATGCAGCTAAGGTACCTTAACAGAGTAGGGAAGAGGTCTTTCACATGAGTGCTAAAATACAAACAAAAATAGACTAGAAGGAGGCACAGAGGAACAAAAGGTTTTTGATGTATCATTACACGAGGATATGTAAATAAGGAAGAGAATGATGCTTTAAGACAAGGGTAGAAGGACAGAGCAGGTCTTACAATAGCTTACAATCGTTTTGAATAGGACATTTAGGCAGTTATTCACATGCCTATTGGACCTCTATTCCTTTTCTCAGGGTATAGTACACCTTTTAGCAAATGAAATGAAACAATATCTCTTTCTTTTCCTTTCCATTCCCAGAATACTCATCACCTCAAGGAGAGGATCTTCATTTGGTAAGTGTGATAATGCAGCAGTTCCTCGGGCAGTTCTGTTGTATGGAGGCCATATCACTTTTTGCAGTAACTTTGTATTGAGTGAAAATATCTCCAGATGTACAATCATCAACCAGGTGCCAAGGCTGACCATTTACCACAAATCTGATATCTCCACAGAGCAACTTTAACTTCCTTTGCGTGGGTCTTCTCTCTGAAAATCAGACATCAGCTGAAGGCTGGAAGCCTAAAGACTGAAGGTACCAATGTAAGATACCACCTTCAAAAAGTCTGGGCAAACAAATGTATTGTATAAGCCAGCAGGCATTTAAAGGACAAGACAGATCTACATTCTTAACTAAGTGCATCAGGAGTTGCCACGTATTTTTATTAATTCATTATGGTTGATCTAGTTACATAAACTGGAAGTGACAATAGATTATCTCCTGGAGAGTGTTTCATATGGGATTACTTTTAATGCTGAAATTCCCATCATACTCTTAACTTTTAAAATACTGATAACACAGTACATACTGTGCACTTTTTGAACACTGAGCTATGCATTCCCAGCAACACACTCAGAGCTCTAATAATCAAGATTGCATTTAGAGAAGCTTAATTCTCATGCTATTAATCTCTTCAATGGTAAGAGTAATTATTCAGTATTCACCAAGAAGCAATCCCATAACATGCACAGGGTGCCAGTATGTTAGCATGGTTTGAATGACCACATGGTGAGAAGAAATGTTTCTTTCTCACCAGCAAGTTGTTATAAAGGTCCTTAAAAATGACTGCAAATTCTATTTGCTGGATATAAAATTCTCTCTGCTGTAAGTACTGTGCCATCTTTGTTTAACCCAAATGACCTCAAAGCATCAAGTCCTCTTTAGTATCACCTTTAAGGTCTTCCTTGTAGCAGTCCTTTTCTGTTTATGGCCCTATTTCCTTCTTTTCATGTTGTGTTTCTGTCATGCTGTACAGCACTGCATTCTCCCGAAGACTTGTACCATTACACCTATTTCTTATTCCCCATCTCTCACCTGAAGTTTTTTTCATAACAACTCCTTCTGTATGCTGTGCAGCCCTCTTCAGGAAGGCAGAAAGGTGTCTTGATAAGGTAAATCAATGAATGTTAAGCAGTGACATGTTATTTTGTTAAAGGCATTTAGATTTCCAGATAGTAAAGACAACTCTCTTCTAACCAATGAATACTTTGCATTGAAATAGATGCAGAACAGTGAAAGATTAAGATCAGTGCAAAAAAAATTTCCCTTAGTTGACATTTCCTATTTGTAGCTAAAGCTACAATCTAAAGATAAAATTTAGCGCTAGATTTGGAAAATACTGCTGCATGAGAACAGCCTGCACTGCTACCAAGGATTTGTCCACTGTTCCTCATATACAAGAGTCTGGATACACTGACTTGAGTGTTTGCTTGCTGTGAATCTGACAAGTCAGCTAACACATAAACCATAGGTATCTGCGTCCACTTGGTGCAAATTAACTGCCTCAGGGACCGTTTCTATCCTTCCACCATGTAATTTCAATGGGGAGCCATCGTGTTAGCCCCTGACTGTGAAGGCTATCTGATTGTCATGTATTAGTTGCTTGCTTCATTCTTCTAAATCTTCATATTTATAATTATTGAACTGTCATTTTTCTTGCTGGTCCACCTCTCTTCATGCAAACTGTCTTTTTCTAATTCTTCTTCCCCATGTGCCATTCTTAGCTGCTTCTTCACCAGCTCCTTCAATTCCAAGTTGATTAGAAATTTCACGTGCTCTCAGTTAAGGTGTTTCCCCATCAAATGGGAATAATTCATGTATGCAGTATAGTTGGACTCTTCATTTTTAAGGGGCACAGCATAATGAATAAGCCTATGAATCACATTTGGAAGATGCCAAATTCCTGCTGTATGAGCATTCTTGGGTGCCTGAGGGTACTATTATATTTGCTTCAGGGTTTATGAACATGGTGAGGAGCCAGGTTTTGAAAGAGAAATTACTAGCTGCAATGAGCCTGCCACTTTTGAGATGAATGAGAGTGATCCAACAGAAGTCAGTACAGCATGCACATTTGCTGCCTTCCTGGCATACTCCAGCAGCAGCCAGACTCAGTGTCTCTCTTACAGAACAATGCAGTCTGGGGTAATATAGTGTGAATAGGAAGGTTCATGGCATGCTCCAAAGAACCAAACCACCACAGCTGTAAATATTGTCTTTGAGTCATACGAGCACACATCATACATAATTTACTTATGGTATCTGGCTCTGAAGGCTGTGTTGTCCTCACAGAATGCTTGGTTATGTTAATTCCATGCATTATGGTATTACTAAGAAAAATTCATTTGTTTTAAAGAGATACTGTACGAACTGGAATTACTAATTTTTGCCTCAAGGAAGGACAGTTGTTGCTGTTCTTGCATCTTTGTGCCCAAAAGCTCTTCCCACCACTGATGGGAAGCAGAGTTGTCCTTGGGCAGGCAGTGACCCAGGCTGCATGCTGATCAGATGAGCTGCTGGGAAGATGGTTCCTGTCAGTAGCTCTCTCCACACTTCCAGCATGAGGAAGGTGGCTCCTGGTGATCTGCACTGCAGTGAAGTTAGAGAAAAATCTCTTGATACAATCTGCTTACAAAAGACAACTGCCTCCTCACAACACAGTCTGGCCTGTCCACCATCCTGCTTTCTCTTGAATCCCTCCAAGCTTAGCCCTTCTTTGTCCAGCACTCCATCATTTATCTCACCTCATCCCTCATCTGACCCTATAGTTCTCTCCAAGCACACTTTGACTCCTCTCTAGACCTCAAAATTGTTAAGCTTTTGCAGTGTATGTGGTTGCATTCATGGCCAGGTCCCAAATTTGCCTGACAGCCAGAGTGAACATTAATGTGTAAGCAATGAGAAAACCATTGAGTGCAACCTTGAATCCTGAGCTAACCTGACAGGATAAACATAGTCCCAGTTATTATTGCTCCTTAGCTCTGCCTGGTTGAACAATCTCTCTCTTTTTCTCTCAGACTCCTCCTAATCTCCCTCACCAAACTTTCTCCGCCATTCCTCACTCTCCTTGTGTGATTGACGACCTTTTTATAGCAACTTGAATAGACGTATTCAAACAGTACAGAAAGGCCACTAAAAAGCACCTGGTTCTGAACATCTTCGTGTATGTCCATGTCACAATGAAGTTCAGCATGTGTATTTGAGTACCAGTGGACTCTGAATTTTTAAATTAATTGGTTGATGACTCCTCAAAATCATTTCAGTATAGTCCTTGCTAGTTACCAGTGTAAGAGAACTGTAGATTCCTGTCCTCAGTATCATGATATTGCCCAGTTGTCTTTCCAGTTGATAAATCAGCTGATTAATTTAATACTAGCTTCCAGAAACATTGACATAAGTGACCTTTGTACATTAACCCTGATAGAGAAAGAATTGGAGCCCAGAAGATGCCCCAAATGCTGCTCCACTTAACTTTGGTGGGTAGAGGAAAACACTACCATACAAAATAGTTTTTTAATGAAACTGAAAGGATTTTGTATTCTGCTTCCCCTTCACAAAGGGATACCTAATTTTAGCATATTCCCCAACCATTGCTGTCACTCTTCATTCTGATAATTGTTTTATGGGCAGGAAATCCCGTGATTTATTAAATTACATTTTAATGAACATTTAATAGGAACTAACAATAAATGAAACTAGAGAAGGCAAAAAGAAATCATAATCACAGCCATCAAATCAGCCTAGAAAGTGCCAGTCCTGATGTTAATTTAATTTGAGATTTAAGAAGATTACAGAAACAGAATTAATTTCCACTGCCTCAGCAGTCAGCTAGCGTTGAACAGATGGCACCATAACCAAAATATTTTTCTTCCCCTTATGTATACTTCTTCCATTAACTTCCTTCAGCATGTTATGGCATAATTGAAGAAAAAGAATCAAAATGTCTATGAAAATTGTAGAAGACTCAAGTAGAGCTTATATACCCACATATATTAATATTCCTATGCTTTTCAGATAAATTACTTTCTAATATCTACTTCTCAATGCTGACTCACATCATCATCATCAATTCTTTTCATCATCATCCCCCAGCAGCCTTCATTAGCCTTGTTTTCAAGATGGACTACCGATCTTACTTGATCAATCAACAAGAGGTGGCTTACCATAGAACAAATAAACTGAACAATAGACCAATAAAAAAAAAAAAAAACAAAAAACAGCAAGCAACAGACCAAAAAAAAAAAAAAAAAAAAAGTTATCAAGTCCTTCACTACAGACTTGAGTTCTGATTCTGACTCTGATTCTGAAATCAAAGCTTTTGCTGTTCGCCTTTTACCTGGATGGTATTTTCCAGCCTATTTCCATTTCTGATATTCTGACTCCTGCTACAAACACCTCACCCTGACAGCAGGATCCTTGCTATTTTCAATTTGCATTTATTATGTGAGAAATCTACAATGTTTCTAGACACTCAACCACTCCATGACAGACAGACAGGTATTACAGTAGCTGGTCTTTTCAGTGTTCAGTGATTTTAATAGGCTTACAATCCTTTTTCCTGTTTTTACAAACCTGGACACCTGTGACAAAGAGGAAGTGTAACCAGACATTCTAAACGCAGTATGTTTTAGCATCTCAGTTAGGGCAACATGCTGTACTTTTTAAAAGATAATGAATATGGAAAAAATCATGTTCTACCTATACTGTGGTTTAGTGGGTACACAGAAGAACCTGAACTAATCCTAGCTCTGATGGTGTCCAAGAATATCAGAAAAAAAACAACCTAACGGCATATTAGACAAGGTAGGTGGCCTGTTGGATCAAGAGATACAAATGAATTCTTTATTGAGAAGGAAAAAGAGAGACAAGAAAACATAATCAACATTCAGGAATGTATCTGGAGAAGGAGCAAGACACCTGGCATCATGAAGGATGCCATGAAGGGAATAAAAATGTAGGCAGAAAGTAAGACTGGGATGAGAAGACAGACAGAAATTTATAAAATGGGAACTCTATAAAGTTTATGTAAGTAACTCTCAGGTTTCAGCTGCTAGAAAAACCTATCTGTTGCAAACAGTTCCCAAGAGCCCACAAAGGCAGGCAGTTGATACGGAAACTGGTATACATAAGAGTATAACTTCAGAACATCTCTGAGCGAGACCAAAGATCCTGTCAGCACAGCAGTCTGCATGTGACAATGATTAATAGCAGTTCCTCAGAGAAAAAGCAGAAGAAAGGCAGCAGGTACAAAGTGACCTCTACATACGTCCTGCAAACTGTTGCTTTGGAGAAGCATCTTCCTGAGACAGAGGAAAGTTAACAGTCACGACTAGATCTGCATCTAATTCACTTGTTAAATATACTGTATTTTGCTATCAGTGATAACAATTAAATATTTTCATTCTGAATTGCAAAAGATAACCTGCTTAAAATTTTAACACTTTGTCAGAAAATAGTAGAAGGAGCAGCCTCTACATTGTGTGAATATCTACTTTTTTGTCCGTGCTACCATAAGGAATACTCTCAAATCAATAATGCCTTCTCGCTGAATTATCACCACTGCTATTCAGTTGCAAGACACCAGAGACCTTTGTATATTAGCTGGTCATTCAGTCAGTAATCTGAGATCTAGCAAAAATAGAAATCATAACATAAAAATAATGGAAATAATTCTAAAACCATAAATTTTCTCATTATTCAGATATTTTTCTTTACTTCCAGCCATCCATTTTAACATGCTAGCATGCCTGATTTTATAGGAGCAAACTTCATCATATCCTTCAATCAGTGCTTTTAAAATGTCATAGCTCAACTTGGACTGTTTATAGCAATTTCTAGGTAGGTTGATTTCCTATCACATCAAAAAGGCAGTGAAAGCAGCATGCTCCTCTCTTCACTTCTTTACCGCTCCAGTGAGAAATTTGTCTTTTTTTCTTATTTTTTGAGCTTGAGGCTGTTAGACCTCTGAATGCTACACCAAACCAGCATGATTTCAACACCTCACAGTGAGCCATTTATGTCTGAGTGATTGCTTCAAAGCAAACAGTGCTGTAAGTGAGTGGTGCCCAGGCTCCCCACTAAGGCAGGCCACAGGACCTAACGCGCTGTTTCTGCATGCCCTGGAGTGCGTGCACACGCATCCCGCCTTTCTCAAAGAGCCATTTTGACTGCACATACCCCAACCAGCCGTACTGGCCACACACAAAATCTCCCAGCCACAAGTGGAACGTTTCACCTCATCATAGCTCGCTTCTGACTGACAGCATTGCAGAGACACCTTTGTGTGAGCACGGAGTAACTGTGGACACAAGGACAGCACTGCCATGCTGCTCCTCTCCACGGCCCTTCAGAGGCCCACAGCGTCTCCTGCTCCCCAGACATCGTTTTCACTGACAGGCACTGTAGTCAGTACCAACAGCAAAGAGCAGACAAAAGTCTTACACTTGGATTCCGAGCAGCTGCAAGCCCCAATGACTACTAATCATATTGCTCATTTCTCCTCAAAAGCTTTAATTCACATAATTGAGCACTACTGATTTCAACTACCACAGTATAATAACCTATGCTAGACTCCTTTTATAGTAACCATCCTCAGATTTGGACACCATTCTGAAAAACGTTGAGCTAAACGTTTCCTGCTATCTTTACAAATACAGTGAGAAGAAAAATGGAATGACATTTACAAGCAAGAGAGAATTTCCCCCTCAATAATTCCAGAATAGGCCATTCTTATGGCAGGGATTATAATAGGAATAGGAAATGGTACAGACTTAGCCCATTTTCATTACAGTCTTAAGACTGCAATTTTGTGGTCATAATCTAATGTCATGCCTTTGCTATTAGTAGATTTTCTCCAGAGTCCAGACAGAAGTAGATGTGCTCAGAAAGACCTCAGGAATATCCTTCTTTTCTGGCACCAATTTAAAATATAAATCTCTTTAGATTGGTGCTTCTTTTTCATCCCTGTTTTGTTTTCTTTTCCCCAGAATTAAATACACTTTGCCTTCAAAATAAATATTGTTATCTTTGTTTTTTAAATGACACTGAAGTACCCTTTAAGACTCTCTTGCCAGAACCAACATTCTGTCTTGTATCTCACAGTTTACCTTGTGACAGGGTCATCAGCTACCAGTGTGAGATTCAAATTTAACAGAAGGCAAATGAGTTCTGCTCCTGGAGAAATTTTATGTCCACTGTGTTCTTCATATCTAATTCAGCAAAAAGGATCCCTGTGATTTCAGTAAGACCAAGAGTGGTCATCAGAACATCAACTTTCAGGTAAAGGGAACAGGTTCTTTTTCATGCTCTGGTGCCAAACACAGTAATTGCAGCAAGTAAACTCTAAACACTAACATTGCGATGAGAAATCCACATGCAATCATTATGGCCTTATT
Source organism: Lagopus muta (assembly GCF_023343835.1). NCBI lineage: Eukaryota > Metazoa > Chordata > Aves > Galliformes > Phasianidae > Lagopus > Lagopus muta. The sequence continues at coordinate 22,271,879 of NC_064439.1, forward strand.
TGGTATCTTTTTTAAAAAAAAATTCATTCCCTTAGACTCAAGGCTGTGCCAAAAACAACCCAAAATGAGGAGGCAGACCTACTTCGGAGTGAACAACAGAAGGTTCTTTTGCTTTTAGAAATCCTGATGACTTCTAGAGAGCCGCTGCATACAGCCACCTTCTCCCAGTCATTACAGAAGGCCATCCCTCTCCTTTCCATACCTATCCTCTGTTGCATGGAACCAAAGCAATGGCCACATGCTCTGTCCTTTTACTTTGTCCACAATGCAGTGATGGAGAGGGAGTGAGACTCAAACAAACCAGCACCTCATTCACATACAGCCTAGTCTTCCTTAAGCTGCCAAGCAAATTTTCAAATAAGAAACATATTCACTGACGGGCAGAATATTGACCCTTGCAAGTTTAGACCACTGCTGGTGCATTTTTGCTTAGTTTTTAATTGGATTTGCCTTTTACTTTTCAAGCCAGTGGCAGATGGCTCACCAGTCTGATTTAATCTGGCAATTCTTCTACTTCTGTATTACCTTCATGGACCTCTCCATAGCCACAGTATGGGGCAGTTTCAGAGCTTTCTGATGCATAATTCTCACAGCTATTCAGAATTATAAAGTGAGTTTCTGACAACAGAAAATTATTTTAAGTTTTGGGCTTATTTCTATCCAAGGTTTTCTTCTACATTCAATTTCTTCCTAAGCTGCGAACCATTCAAACTGCACTTTTCATATAGCTGAAAGCAGATTTGATTAATATGATTTCTTTGTGAAAATCTGAGAAGATTAAGGAGCAGTGATGCAGAGAACATGTGCTCTTTCTCAACATGACATTCTCTAACATTATACGGGGTCTGCAGATCCTTCTAGTCATTACGTTGTTCCCACTAGTGGCATCTAAAGGGAGAAAAATCTATCATCAGGGAAGAAATTCATTTTTTCATATTATAGTTTCAATCTCATGTGTGGGTCAACAAATCTGCAGCTGTATATTGATTTCATTCTGTAACTAGGCGGGAAAGGCCACATTTCAAGGGAGCATTTGCAGATTGCTTTTCCTTTGTGTTACAGGGTCCTTTTGTGATAGTCCCTTAGAAAAAAAAATTAAGATTGGCCAGACGACTTCTATGTTCAGTGAAGCAAAATGCCAAATAAATATGTTTACAGGCACATCAGTTAACTGTTCTTTTTCTGTTTATCCCAGTGTTACTAACTGCAGAAACACTTTCCAAAATTGGTAGGGGAAAAAAATCTGTTCAGCATCGATTGAATGTAGTTTCTCATCTGTTTCATGACCTTTTCCATCATACGTAATTAGAAATGGAAAGGTCTTAGCCGCATGCTTGTAGTATGCTCCAGAATACAGATGCAAGGTTTGGTTCAATGCTGAGATACAGCGAAGGCACAAAATTCACAGATTCTAGGATACAACAGTGCCAATATCTGACCCTCATACTAGGAAATACAGACCGTGCTAGCACTCTCGGGCTGGAAAATGTACTATCAGCAGACTTCTTGATTGTTTTTGTGTAATATCGTTAGTGGACTCCACACTGTAGAGAATGTGTACTGTTTGCAACCAATACAGCATAGCAATAGATCAAATCTGTCAATAGTATGACGTGGTCTTTGTTACTAGGGGCTGCAGGGATGTTTCTACCTCAAACAGCCAATGTGATTTGCTAACCAGTTGTTAAGGAGGTGATTATTATGCCTCTTTCTAAAAGCGGTTGTCTGAGTCTCTTGCAGTGAGCCAAGCTGCTGTTTCTGAAAATCAGAAACCCTGAGCGGCAATATGGACCGTGAGCTCTGAGCAAGGTTAGTGCAGCAGCATTTCTGTCTGGGAAAAGTAACAGATGTTTAGTATTAAAGAAGATGAAGCAGTTCTGATGATGAAGGCATACCTGCCCACTTCTGGAGGGAGTGGTAGAATTATAGAGGAACTATATAATCTTTAAGGTCCCTTCCAAGCTGAAGCCATTCTGCCATTCTATGATTCTGCGATAAGCATCTGTCACTCTGGTGACTGTGGTTGCTGGTGGCTGCGTGGTTTCCAACACCAGCTGCCTGTATTGCATAAGACATGACTGAAATGAACAAAGACCAAGATAAGAAGCCATTGCAAAGTCCATATTATATGTGGATGAGGATGATGTGTGATCCTTGCAACAGCCATGTCCATTAGAAACCTTTTCCTATAATCTGTGCTCCAAGGAGCATGAGATCTGATTGCCAATCTGACCAATGTGTGAGTGACAAACCTAGGCCTTTCAAAAATCATACACATACACACATCTTAAAAATAGATTATGTTTATACCTGTTTTGTCACGCCTGCTCAAACCGCTATGGACTCAGCTGATTATACAACTTTCTCTAATCTTGCACAAAAGAAAAATAGTGCATGCATTTCAGTAGTTTATAAAATAAGAACCTCTTTCCCTCATTCAGACCATTTCAACTCACCACTTTAGTTTCTGGGCTTCAAGCAGGACCTGTTTCTGTTCTAGAATAGCTTTATTCAGTAATCATAAACATGGGATTTGTACGCATAGTGGTACACAATTGCTCCGGTTGTGAATCAATGCTGTATAATTTCTTTTGGCATCATTATAAACTATTTTGATCATAGCTAGGAATAGGAATAATATTTCACAAGAGAACAAATTACAGGCAGTCTTCTAGATAAAGTTCTTCTCATTTTTTTGACCAGAATTCCATTGGTATAATAGAACAATAATGTATCAGTCTGACAGCAAAGTTAGAGTAGGCAGAGAGAAGGATGAAACCATGTATGAATGATGACTCACTGTCTCATAAAAGCAAGCCCTACCTACACCCCCTTCAAAAAAAGAAAAGCATAACAAAAAAGAAAACTTTAGTGCATGATTTGTTAATCTCAGTCTTCTCATAAATAAATAAATAAATAAATAAATAATAAGATTGTTTGTTTCAAAAGACATGGTACAATGCCACCTTCTGGTCAAAAATGTGAAGAAAAATATACTGGCGTGTTATCCATTCACACATTGGCTTACAAGACCATTTTGGGTGTGATTTCACAATAGCCATACAATCAGTTGCTTGGAACAGCCTTCAGCAGCTGACAGCACCTCAGCTGCTGATTTTTCTGGACCAGCTGAGCCAGACAGAAGGCATAGTTTTGCCTCAACAGCTGAAGCTCAGAGCAGGTTTGCATCTTAAGACAAGGATCTCATTTTTTCACACACTGGTCATCGCCTGCCTCTTCTGAAGACAGAGCAGGACTAAATTCAAGACACTGAAGTTCTCCTTACAACCTTCAGCTATTCCAGGATCATTTATGAGGAATGCCATCCTTGTGTACCAGTTCAGTGTCCGATCCTTTCACACCTGACTGAGTGGACCCGTACTGAGATTTCCAGAAAAGCTCTCTGAGGAGTCTAGCGAAAGAAATTCCCAAAGGGGCTTGAGAACAGTGGGTGGGATTGCTGGGGCTCCTCACTTCCAATTCGCCAATTTGAGTTTTCTACCTGCCTTGTCCATTTTTTTTCTGTAAAACCATGTGAAGGAGAAAGGGGGAGAGGTGTTTTGGGGAAGAATAGCACAGACAAGCTGCATGAATACACAGGTATGACCCTGCCCACAATTACTGCAACATATTTTGACAGCTTCAGACATAGATTTGAAAGCCGAAATTGCCTCCAATACATAGGGGATCCCTATACAAGAATCTGAGTTTTTTACACGATAGGAGAATAAAACTGATCAGTGGAGAGAATTACTACAGTGTAAAACTACAGCATGGAAAGCACTGTGACAATCACTGGATATTCATTCAATTGATATTCCCTGAGGAATTTTAATGAGGATTTCACACTCCATAACCACATGCTTTAGATTCTGTCAGTAAAAATGTTAAATGCTTCTGTTAAAGTAATGTGACACTGCTTTTGCTGCACCATTCCTTGCAAGGGAATGGTATTTTAGCTAGAGAAGAGCATGACCACTTCTTTTTTTCAGATGTCTTGGCAATGTTTTCTACTGCCTTATGCTGTGGCTGAATCCCTCCGTATGCCACTGAACTCAGAGAAAAATCACAATGCCAGTACTGGAATGCAGTGCTTGTGGAAATTCCTTCAGCTTTGCATGTGCAGGTTTCCCCGTACTCTCCATGTAGCTGGCAACAACATATTGTGTAATGCATAAGGAATGCTTATGTTGGGATTAAAAGAGGCGAAATCCATCAATTTCATACAAAAAGTTCCAAGGTTATACAAATTTATTTGCAATTATGGCTACCACATGTTCTTTATTGTTATGATTACAGAAAAAATTAAACTCTTGGTTCCCAGTGCTTAGAGGTAAGCTTGACATTGGCAGTGGGACCCAAGTAAGAGGAACAAGTAGGAGTTTGGAAATTCAATTTGTATTATTGATTCACTCACTATTCTACCCCATGGTCTTCACAGGCTTCATTTTCCTATATTTCTCTTCCACTTTATCTTGTAGACTGTAAGTACTGTCTATAGAAAAGACAGTATCTTACTGTGTGCTTCTACTATGCCTTGCTTAATAAAGAGCCAAATTCACCAAAGCACCTACATTTACACTACATGTAATAACATAATCCATAATGCAGAGAAATCTTCCTTCACAAACTGAATAACAGGCTTTGTTATGTCAGACTGCCATCACTTTCCTATGCCTCTGACATCAGCTGCTTTGCAGTGGTTCCCAGAAATGCTGCAATGTTTTCAGACAACATGGTGGTGTTTAAAAAAAAAAAGGGAAGATATCTTTCAGGTAATCTGTAGCAAATCATTCATTGCTGTGATCATATTTCTGTGTATATGGCATGGCTTGTTTCTTCTGCTTTGATGCTTAAGATAAATAATCACAAAGACTAAGCAGAGCTCTGTGACCTCCTTGATACCATATATGTTTAGTTTTATGCAATTAGTTTTTCCATAAAAGCTTAGGTCAGACCACTGCAACCTATCACTCTGTAAAGTTGAACTGAAATTTCACACTGGAGCTCTAAATTCCTACTTGGTGTAATTCTATTTTTAAATGAAATTACACAAGAAATGAATGTAGCCCAGCAATAGAAAATGACTATCAGCTACTTTGAGTTTGCAAATATTTTCTATTCCTTCTGAAAGGGAAAAGACTTTCATATTACGGACTTTAATATCCTGTTGCGGTAACTAAAGTCCTTTACTCAGAGGGCAATGAGGCACCAGCATCTGCCCAGAGAGCAGAGGGTTCCCCATCCCTGGAGATGCTCAGGGCCAGGTTGGATGGGCCCTGTGCAGCCTGGGCTGCTGGGTGGCAGCCCTGCCCACGACACAGGGTTGGGGCTTGGTGAACTTTAAGGTCCCTTCCAACCCAAGCTATTCTGTGACTGATTTTACGACTCTATGAAAGGGTGAATCGTGGTCCACTTCATTTTCATTTCTGTGAGTGGAAACAATTTCTAATCAGCAATAGCAATATAGCAATAGCAAGCCAGTACAGTATGCAGCCTACAGGCTCATGCCATTCCATGCGCATCCTAGGTGTCTGCCCTAAAGAAAAGGATGACAGCTCCGGCCCAGGGGATTCACTCTCTCACCGGGAAGCAGCAGTTGCTCTTGTTCTTCCCTCACAGCTCTCCCTCAAACCAGCTTGCAAATAAGCATGTGGGGAGCTCGGTCCTCTGCATGGCCAAGTGAGATTAGAGACTGCATTTCATTTGTGTGGTCCTTCTGGCGAGCACCCACTGGAGTGAATGATTACAGCAAAAGTCAATTATTCTTCCATTAAAATAAACTGTCTTTTTTGAAAAGGAATCAACAAAGCACATATTCTATGCAAAAAGTCATTAAACAAATTTTAGTTCAAAAGAATTTATCAGCACTGAAAGACTCAAAGAAAGAGAAGAATTAGAGAATCCATAGCCAGTCAAAAAAGAATTAAAAAGAAGAGAGAGGGGGAAAAAGAGAAACTCTTTTCTTCTGAATGCTTTTCATAGGCCGAGGAACTCAAAACGACCATGAAGAAGAAAGGGAAATTGTGGCATCTGCACTAATTGGCATTATGCACTTTAAACAAGAAGCTTCAGTAACTGCAAATTTAAATATCTGAATTTCTCCTCTCCATCCTTCTTCCTTGCTATTCATGGGGCAGTCACCATTATTTGCAAACAAAGATAAAAAACAGTATTTACTATTGCTGGAAAAGGCAGAATTATGAATGGATTCAAAGTGAAACACTTTGTAAAAGTTTCATAGTACAACCCAGAAGGGAGTTGTACGAAAAAGGAATTTTTCATTCAGTCACTAAAGAAAAAGGAAAATAAAATGCAATCAGTTGATTTTGATCAAAGGAGGCATTTTATGGCTTTGGGAAAAATAGAAATTTTTTTTTAGGATCAAGTTAAACCATCATGATTTTTGTTTTCATTTTAAAATCTTGTGTCTATATACTGGACCATTCCTATATAATAAAAAGAAGTCTATTTTGCAAATGTAAAAAGCAAACATTATAGCATTTCTAGAATGATTTTTTTTCAGAAAATTCAGGAAATATATTCTTCTTTACTCTCTCCTTAATAATACCTGCTTTACAATTTAATCTGCCGATTTTATTTGTGGATGATTCATACAAAACAACAATATCACAAAAATGTCATCAACTTCCTCTTTTTTTTTGGAACATGACTTTTATTTTAAAAATGATTGTTTATTTGCTTGCTTTGGCTTGGCCTTGGTTAGTTGAGTTCAACTAGGCTGAATTCCAATGACTTATATGTCTTTCTGGAAACTTCAGAGTGCCTTTCTGATGGGTTTCATGCTGAGTGCTAAAATCTCTCTGCACATGAGGACAATTCTACCAGACAGGTCTGCTGCCTCTGAAAGGTGTTCAAATGGAGGACAAACTCCTTCAGAGCTTTTCCTAGTACACACTGAAGTTAACCATCCCAGATTTCAGGACTTAGGTCTGTGTTATGCTTATCGCACGTGTGAGGAGACATCAGCCTTTATGGCTGACAGTAAAGTGTGGAAATGGGAAAGACTGCCAGTGGGGAATGGACAGCTTCCCTCCCTCATCAGCACTAGCATCTCTTCCAGATACCTTGGCAGAAGAAAACCGAATTTCTGAGCAGTGGTAGAAGCAAAGTAGGCACAGAAATATAAGGATAACCATGTTACTCCAAAGGGCCACTTGGTTCTGTCTTTTTGCCTCTCATTGTGGCTAACATTTATTATCTCATTTATGCTCAGAAAGCATGTAAACAAAGTCAGAAATGCAGTAATGTTACCTTGGCTTCTAGCACCCTACAAGTTCCACCATTTCCTGAACCAGAAACGGAATCCTAGTGTTTTAAAGCCTCTAATGGATTTTTCTTCTGTGGATTTCCCTAATCCCCTTTGAAGTCATGTACACTTCTGGCACCTTCAGAATCCTGTGCTAATGACACTGACAATTTAAAAACTCATTTTACAGAAAAAAAAAACCTTTTATTTTTGTCAAACCTGCTACTTCATATTCTTATTTGTCTCATCTTGCTTGCACCACTTATGATTTACAGACTTCTAATCCCTCCTTTTTCAGGCATCTCTTTTCTTACCTAAGATCTCAAGTCTGTTCAGTCAATCTTCATCTGGAAACTATTTCATAACTCTCAACAACCTGTTACCCTTTTGTAGTTCTGCTTTATCCTATTGATACATTCATTAGGGATAAGACTGCATGCAGTCTTCAGGAAGTATGCAGTGCTGTGTTAATGGTTTCCATTTTGTTTTCTACCTTTCTTTTATAACTTCTGCACATGATGATGGGCAAGCTGCCCTAGATGGCTCTGCTTAAGAACGTCCTTGCTGGCAGGGAGCACAAGAAGCTGAAAAGTTCTTAACTGAGCAAGCTCTGCTCAGTGACATTGAAGCATCTATGTTTTATCAACGCAATTTTACTGTGAAATCCAAAATGAGGCATCATACCATCTACAGTGAAAATAGTTAACACTATCTTAGCTGAAAATAGGCACGTTTTAAAGAGTGTTTTTAAACTACTTAGTATAAAATGCAACAATCTTATACCTTGTTTATCAAACTAGTTACTGTCTCATCTATACTGCTGTTTTAAATTAACGAGGGAAAAAAAGAGTGTAATAAGATATTACTCAAAAATAATTACTTCTTTCTTAATCACATGATGATTGTGATTGTAGTATTCTTGTCTTCAGAGCGTTTATTTCCATCACCTCAGAGTGCAGACAGATCAACTTGCAGTATAAAATCCAAGGAGGATTTGTGGAGTGTACACCCGGTGCACTTTCCTCATTACCCTTCCTCTCTTCCTCCTCTGGGGAGATTACTGACAATGACTGCCCTTCCTAGTGAAGGGAATCTCTTCTTTTTATCTTCTTCACCTTCCCCAAAGCATCCATGAACTCTGAATCACAATCTGGTCCCATTTGTTTTATTTATAAAATATGACAAGCCAGTATAAACATTTCCTGTTTCAAGAAAACTAAGTTTATGATTTAGAATGGGGTAAAAATATAGATTAGATACTGTCAAACCTAACTTTGAAGTTGCCATATTTAAGTTAAATATTAGTGAAATCAGGATCCTTTGTTTGAAGTAGGAATTGATAAATAAAGCTACAAGAAATAACAAAAAGCAGATTCAAATACATGATGTCTACACATATTTGCTTAGGCCAGACTGCTTCCCAACACTCAGATCCAAAGCCATTTCCCTCCCCTTCAACATTTTCACTGGCGAGAAACCTGGTTGTGCAAGCCAGAATAATGCCCTTCCTAATCTGCACATCTTTTAGACCACGTCTAAGGAGGTCAGAGCTAGCTTGTGGCACAGTGGTCAGTGTTAGGTACTGGTGTCATCTCTGACAGCTAAAGTTTCTATGCAGCTTAGCCACAGGAACAACTAACTATGCTCTCCGTCATAATCTGAATGAGAACATATTGGTGTAGGACGAAGGGAGCTGTCAACATGTGGCATGCAGCTGTGCAACTTACCTTCCACTCATGGAAAAACAATCAGCTCTTCTGTAAGAGAATAACAACTTGAGGGTGAAAGTAGTTGTTTTCTATTGTATGTCAAAGTCATTCCCAAATTGTGCTGTTTCCTTTAAGGTAGTTTTGGCTAATAGCCAAGAGTGAAAATATTTTTAGAATAAAGCTGTTTGATTTATCTATAGAAGGATAAGTTTCAGCAATATTTTTTTAAGGAAACCTCAGAAGAATGTTTTGAAACTGCTAAAACACCTTTTGCCTCTTTTTTTCCCAACTTGTTTTTGCATTTCAAAATTGAAGTTCATTTATAGTTCAAGTGTAAAAGTAAACATAAAATGCATAGGGTCAGAATTGAAACAAATCACAATTATCATATTGCAAACTTTCAGCTAGTGCACTCTAATTACTCATTGAATAATTATTTCTGTTGCAAAATTGTGTTCTGATTTTCTATTCTGATTTTAGACAGGAAGACTTCTTGAATTCTCCCAACATAGGCAAACTGATGCCTCTCTCCTCCAGCTAAAATCTTAGCTCAGTCTTACTCATTCCCAGGTGGTGTCTTAATGCATGATGTAAAGGAGATGACAATTTGAGGTCTCTGTAGAAACACAGAAACCCTGAAAAAAGAATCCTGACATTAGATGTTGAAGTGATGCACACAGAACGTCAAGATTTACAGCAATCTGATATCTAATTTCAAACGTAGGTTCCAAAACCTGACCCTGTTATATGGACATTTCAGCAGGACATAGATTTGGCCTCAAATTTCTGCACAGAAGTAGCAATGATCTGGGGGATTTGCAACACATTTCTTTTTAATCAAAGCAGTCTATCCCACCTTCGTCCTACTGCTGCTGCCCCTGATGTTACCATGTCACTCTTCTTGTTCACACCACTATATTGGTTTTCTCTGAAACTGAAATTTGAGATTAGAATTTTACCAATAACTTTCAAGGTTCTTCAAGCCTTGACCCCTCTGTTCATGCATAACCTTGTCTGCATTTATGTTCCCTCTTGTAACCTACTTTCTGCTTCTCTTTTATCTCTGCTACTCATCACTTTTCAAGATGACCGTGTCAAAATACGGTGCTTTCACACAGCTGGTTTTAGCATGGTGGAACTCAGTTCCTCTTGAAATCTGCAGATTTGGGAGATAAATTCACTCCCTCTGTCTCTCCAAGATTTCAATGGTCTGTCTCACAGGGCACAAAGTATGGTCAGGCCATGTGATATGGCTTTTATTCCCACAAGACCTCCTCCCCCTTCCATTTTTTACAGTTAGGGCATGCAGTGTAAAAAAATCAGAGCCCACAGCAGAATAAGTGGAATCATCTGAGACTCACATAAAGGTCACGTAGGTTACTGCTTCCAAGGAATCTGTGATAATGCAGTGGCTGAGAGGGATTAGTGATCCGAGACAATATTTCTGCTCTGTGCAATAAGGAAGAATATTAAATTCTTAATAGCAACTCAAATTCTTAACAGCAACAGTTCACCTTTTAATGTGCTCTTCATCATACAGTTTGTGAGTGCTGTGTGCAACACTGGGTATGCAATATTCTTCTCTTCTTGTCTTCCAGCAAAGTATTTGTATCCCGTTACAGCAGCTGCTGTAACAGCCTAACTCTGCCACGTTCCTCTGCTAAGAGTTTTCCTCCCACACAGATAAATTTGAAGACATTTCATGTACATTTAAGAATTAATTCCTCTTTGAACACGTTGTCATTTAAAAAAGCGTGCCTTGTTTTTGAAAGAAATGGTAAAGTGGTAGTTTCCACACTGTATTAATTTAGCTTAGAAAAACACCTTTGTTTGAATTATATTATTGCGTATTTTAGAATACCCTGGAAACAGCTGCACCATCCATGGCTTTCTCAAACTATCAGAGCAAAAAACCTCCCCACGTTTTTCTTGCACACTGTCTTATTTTCATCACACTTTTAGATCAGTTTCATTCACATTATTAATGTTATGACCCCAACACCTATTCCCAGCAGTCAAGCAGAAGAAAAACGCTAGGCCTTTAAAATGTTATTACTTACTGTAATAATTGTTTGCATTACAGCAGATTTGTGAATCAGCACAATTAGACCTGAATTTAACAAGATGACTTCTCCAAGACTAACTAGTCCTCACTGTTCATTATATCAAGTCATGACTTAAAAAATTAATGTGAACTAAATTCTAGTACTTTGAATATGCTATTCTTGCCTTTGTCAAAGTGTGCAGTTTTCTTTATTTTTTACCATATTCCACAGAGGAAAGATTCTAATCTAGGCCAGGAATGAAATGTATAACTTTTGGGGCAAAGTTTTCTCCGGGCAGGAAATGGAGACCCTGGTGTGGCTGAAGAAGTTGACCAGAGTGTCATGGGGCTTCAATTAAAAAAAAAAAAAGAATTTATATTTGTGTTCTGATCTTAACTTCTCTTAGAAACAGCAGCATGTTTCTCTTTCTGTCAGCAAACACTTTTCACCTGATGCCAGCTTGTCATCAAATAAATCAACTTTGGAAATCTAGCGGTATGCAAAGAAAACTTTACCTTTTGCTTCCAGATTTCTGGTAACTCTGAAATGAATTTAAACAACTGATAGAAATAGTAACTTCTATTCTGCAAAAACAGAATACAAACCTCAGTTTCAGCACTTTCTGGAACCCAAACAGAATATTGCTTTCAAGGGTATATTTGGAAAATCAGCACTCTTTCGTTTCATTTTCCGGCTGTGCAGTGCCCTGAGTGGTGTGTACCATTTTCAGGGTAGTCAAACGTCTGTACTGATACAACAAAGCCCAGACTTGCATTGAACTTTATCAATTTGCAAAGTCTCACAGGCTCAGGTGATACAGGCCTTTCAAGGAACAGTTCAGTTAAGCCTTGCCTTGGCAAGAACAAAGACTTTATAAATGTTTTTCTCTTCATACCACACTTCCCTCCTAAACTGACTGCCACGCCATTACAAATGAGTAGGAATTGAAATGAATGGAATTCAGAATAGCAACCATACCTGAAATGTGGATTTTTGATGAAGGGAATGAATCTTTGTCAGTCCCACTCAGTTGTTTCTTACTTTATAAATACAATTGAGCTCTGCTTCCAACATTTGTTTTCTGAGCACTTTATAGACCTCTTCAATGATGTTGTCCAGATAACCAGCAACTGTAAACATATCTTAGGATCATAACACCCCATGGCATAAAGAACAGCTCCAGGAATTCTTTTTTCCTCACTCTTTTCCAGATCTTCTTTTGTGTAACATATGGTCATTATTATTTCTCTTTCTGTTTTCTATTCCTTTTATCTTTACCCAAAGTACTTCACCACCACATATTTGCGCTGTCAAATTGCACCATGGAGGAATTATACACACTCCTGGAATGCAGGATCATCTCTTCAGTTCTTCATCCTCCCTACCACTTCCAGATAAATCCTCACTTTTGCTGACATTCCACTTCTGAGAATCATCTCAGAAATGTCATGCTTTCTCATTCTCCCTAAATCACAGTCCTTGTAGGTCAGTATTATTTTCATTTCTAGTGCTTTCGTTTTGTTTTTTTCTTATTTTTCATTTCTAGTGCAATATTTTCATCCAACAATCCTTGTAATACATGACATTCTTTAATAAATTTGGTACAAGCAAGCACTTCAATCTAGACTAAAGGTATCCTCCCACAAGACTTCCAGTGCTCATTCCACCACCAGTCTTATATTTTGTTGTGATACCAGTACCAACCACTTTTTTTCTTCCAGATGGAATCTCTGCAGTGCAAAAAAGTTTTTGGAGACATAGTTCAGATTTTCGTTCCTATCCTTATGGGATCAAGACCCTCTCCTAGGAGAACTATGTAATCCTTCATTTTCATAAGTACTCTACAAGACAAACACTTGTCTGTCAGTTATTATCAGATACTCCGATATAAATTTTAAAATCAACAATACTACAATGTAATGAAACCTAAGATCTGTTTCTAATTCCTGTAACAAAAGCATCAACTGGTTTCCATTTACTATAAACTGCTATACAGGGTAGACAATTTATTGTCAGACTCGTTTGCTCATTCTGGCTACAATTAATTTCTGAGATTTCATCATTATTCAAATAGATCTTCCAGTGTAGACATATATTTTATTGCAATCTTATCATAACTGCTAAATAAGCTAAAGTATTTCATCATAAATATTCTCTATCATTTGCAATTACACTGCAAACCTAATCTGAGCAATAAAGCAAGAAGCATTTTACTCAGATCATACATTCTTCTGAAGCAAAACTTGTTTATCAACGATCTTGCTATGGATTTTTTTTTCTTCTTTTCTGTGAGATGAGGTTAAAGGAATGACAAATTCACTTTGGAAAATACACTTCTTCTGAATATTTTACCCCACTTCTGGTCCCAAGAGCTATGCCTTCAATGCACTTGGAAAGATCTCTATATTGGCAACAGGAGTGTGTGTTTTAATTTGAACAAAACAGATATTATAGAAGAATCTGCCTATAAAAGCAATACGAAGCCTTTGAGGTTCAAGAGGCCTTTATTATCTTCCTAAGGGGACTGTTTCGCTCTGGCATGGAAAGTAATTTATACATAACCAGCCATCTTTATTTTCTTAGGAATAATTCTTTCTTCCTGTTACAGTTTCCCTTCTTTTGCTGTTTTCTCCCCTGTGCAGTTTAACCTCTTTGTAATATATAGTTACAAAGCATTGCTTGCAACATTAATTTCAAAGAGGTTTGTCAACCTTCTTTGAAGGTGGTATTAGTTCAGTATATGCAGTATTTCTCCTGAACTAAGATTTTTCCAAATTTAGTTAGCTATTTTTATCAAAGATGAGCCGAATTGCCAACAGTACAAGAAGCAGAAAGACTGGGTCTTGCAAACTGAAAAGAAACAGACCACAGATGACAGTCTGTGTTGTGGCTTGTTGCAAGCTGTATATGCTCATGCTAGATGTTATCTCTCTGTATAATATTCATCAGGACACTTCTTCTACTCTATCTTTACTTATATGGTTTAAATGTCAGTCTAGCTGGTACAATAAAAGGCCAAAGTGGCAAGTAAAAAAGGCCTTCAGAAATGGTCTTACATGAAAGAACCGATGTGAAACTTACATTTAAGAAAAACAAAACTATTTTTTAGAGCAGCCTGGATTCATCTGTGAATATGATTAATCTCTTGGTTGCGATTTAGTAATTGAAGTTGGAAAGCTGAGAGTAGAATTTAGTGAGTGGTAATTCTTACGCTGAAGGACCTCTTAACCAACTTGTACAGGCCCATATAACTACGGGAGAGGAGAATATTATTTTTCCAAGGTTGTCAGTTATCATTATTCAGCTTGAGTTTGCAACAGGAAGCCTGGCATTTTCTCTTTCTTACATTTTCTTCAATAACAATGCTTCTGTAATTTAACATTCCCTCATTACTTTGATAATGATTGAAGCAGAATACGGCCTACTTTCCTTTTTCTCTAAAAAGCTGTTTTGTATCTGCAGCACAGAAAACAAACCATAAAAATGTGGTTTTGTCAGTTTTATCCAAGTGGACAGAACTTACAGACGTGTGGGGTTAAAGGTAGAAATACGTTCAATCCATCATCCAGTTCTAGTTTTCAAGTGTTTGGCTGTTCAATTTTGCAAGCACAAGACAGCAATTATATGTGGAAATTGAGAAATTAGAACTCCTAACAAGCCCAAGTATTTGCATAAGGGTATAATTTCAGAGGGGGGGATGAGGTAGGGGGGAAAGCCACTTTTGAGGTGAGTGAGAGGACAAGCAAGGACTAAAATATGGTTTGAAACTGTACCTGCCAAAGATAGAATCTGTTAAATGCTTGCTGACTAGAACCCCTATAAATGCATGAGAGAGGCTGGTGGTTCTAAACAATGCCCTAAAAATAAATAAGCAGCTCTCCATATCTTCATAGGAAGCTGACTTTGAGTCTGTAAACATGTAGTCGTTCCTCTGCATTTTTTAGAGTTATTATTCTGCTCTGTAGTGATATAAAGTCAGTGAAAACCACCAAATTTAACATTCCAAAAACACATATAGTAAGCATTTAAAATGCAAAAATTGCGTTAGCTGCAAACAAATACTACATTTTATTAAATTCAGAACCATAATCTTGATAAAGGGTTTGATCTTCAGAAGGAAAAACACATTTTGTACTAATAAGAAACTTCTGTAGCTTTCCAAGTAAAAATTTGCACAGGTTTTTTATTCCAGGACTGATTCACCATCCAAAAACCAAAAGCCAAAGACTGTTAATGAGGAGCATGCATTTGAATGCATGAACACACAAAACAAACAGGCCTTCTACACTCCTCACAACATTTATTCACTCCCTTGACTGCAGTAGCTTTAGTCTCAGTCCCTGAATTTTGGCCTGGAAATCTCAGTTTCATCTCCACTAACTGAAAAACTCAGAATATGCTCTCCTTCCATACCAGCAATAGTCACAGAAAACTTGTTGCCTTTAGTCTGATCAAAACATCACTCTTCAGTTTTTCCAAACTGAAACTATTCGTTTTCTTCTCATATCTTTTTCTTTCAGTGTCAGCTCTCTCACTCTACCCTTAATCCATGGATGAAATTCACTTGAGAAACATGCACCCTTCTCAGTTGCGAATGAATGAACACCACCATAAACGAATGATCCACAGGCAAACACTCATGCACATTTAAAACCAAAAGCTCTGCTAAGCAGGGGTTCTCTGCATCCCCAGATCTTCAAAGCCTCAATTTTGCTCAGAAAAAATGTAGTGAATTCAGAGTAAGACCTTACAAGTTCCTCCAGCAATACTTGCTGAAATCTGATGAGCTTTTTCTATAGATAAGCAATTGTTTCTCTACTAATCTTCAAAACACATCATGGCAACGTGGAACTCCGGGCTATGGCAGAATTTTTAACTAAACCTGCCAAAACTCAAATATTTTAATTCATTCCACCCAGGTGAAGGATTTTCCCTTGCATTAAATAATTTTATATGGGACCCTGCTCTCTTCTTATTTTTTAATATCACTCTCTTGAAAGGGAAGGAATGAAAAAAGTGTTGCTATGATGATTTGGAGACAGTGAATTAAGTAGAATAGTTACATTAAAACTACTTACACACTGACTGTGCATAGCTGGCTAGGAAGAGAGCTGGCATTGGGCATCAGAAAAAAAAATAAAATTCCAGTAAGAAGTCTTGCACATACTTTGAGATTTACGAAAAGCTCATTATTCATTATGCATAATGCATTCATACATTCAAAATAGTATTCCCGTAAGGAAGGGGAATGAGCCAAGTATCCAACCATGTCACAATAAAGAATGAAACAACCTTGTGTTATCAGACAGGGACAGGTTAGCTGCTTTTAGCCTCATATGTAGTTTTCTATTGACTTCTGCTATGGAGCATGACCTCAGCAACACGCTGCTCAAAATGTAAACATAGAGTCAGAAGGAATACTCTACAGAAGGATACAAAATTCCAGTGAAATTCTGAATACAGCAAATTCAAGAAGCAGTACTATTCAAACAGTACAATAGTAAATGGAGCACAAGTCAAAACTTGGTAACAGTTTAGATACCTATTTGCCTAGACTGCTCAAACCAGCTTGCTGAGGAGCTTGATGTTTTGAAAGTAATTAGCCTGGTAAAAATATGGGGAAAAACAACCTTCTGGTTTCTTGCCATGTTTACTCAGCTTCATGTTTTATTACACATATCTGAAATACAGCAAAAACAAAAACACAGAGAAACTTAGAAAAAAATCAGTCACTAAAAGAATATTTATTTTAATCCTCTTGATTATTTTTAATTGTTTTTTATATAAAGCAACTGTTATTCTGTTTATGGAATGTAACACGTACACCAGACCCTCAAAGCGTGCCTCAGCTCAGTGTCCAGTTAGGCAAAGTGAAGTCTCTGTTGCACCCTTTTCCATGTTTGCAGCTGATAGGAAAAACGACCAAAATGTCATTAGCACAAATCAGCCCATATTTAAAAAAAAAAAAAGAGCAAACGCAACCAGAGCACAATTGTACTGAGGTTAAAAGTTATTAACTTTTAGCATAGGAGAAGGCTGACAGACAGTGCAGAAGACAAGCACCTGTAAATGGAGGTGAAACTGTATCTCTATGACCTTCACTAAATTTGCAATGTTTCTTTCTTATACTGTCTAAACAGGGTTATAATTCTTTCTTTTTAAAATGATAGATTTAACATTCTCAGTCTCCGTTACTTTAGATGTCTGTACCTCTCAGAGCTCTACATTCAGCTGAAAGTCAATGCTGTGGATCCTTCAGCTGTACTGGAAATCTCATGTGAATATTCTCCCCTCATTAGACACAGTGAACATCCATTAATATCAGTACTGATTTGGTGTATAAGGTAGACAGTATAGAGCAAACCCGGAAGCTCATGAAACACAACTTTGCTTCCTATATTAAACTTCAGCTCTTTTATCGATTCTTTTGCTACTCACCCTTCTCAAGGATAGGACTAAAATGTTAAAATGCTTGCAGACTTCATTATAAAATCATAAACTGAGGGCCAAAGAAAAAAAAAATCAATAATGCAGACCTGTAGTGGTTAATATGCCAGTAACAAACGATCTTTCCCAATTTTACCTTGTGTTCTTTGCTCATTTTGCAAGAGAAAGAAGAAAATAGCTTTAAGAAATGTTGACGTTAAATGTAGCCCTTTATTTCTAGGAAAGAGAATCTATGAATTTAAATCATTAAACAATAATTATACTCTGAACATTGGAAGGATTTGCAGTGAAAATATCGAGTTGAGATTAAGTCAATAAAATTAATCACTCGTGACCCTGAAGGAGCAAAGGAGTTGAAAAATGCTACAAAATTAAAAGCTACCATGAGCAAAGGGACTTGGGGAATTCATTTTAATTCACCACAGCCAAGTTCAAATACAAGCTGTTCTTTGTTATTCAGCCCAAGGTATTATTTTTCATACAGACGCTCACATCTGACCAAGCCATAATCACATACCGTAGAGTTTTCTTTATCTGATTGTAAAGTTTCCTGTTTTAGCTATATATTAACAATGAAGAGCATATAGATGGGGTTGTGCCTGAGCGTGCACTATATTCTGCTCACCTAACCACATCTATCAGTGTATTATGTGTTTCAGAGCTGGGATTTGAGCAATGGATGGTGAAATTGGCCTTAAGTCAGTACTCTCTCCCTTACATGGACTAAATAGACATTTTATATTGCAAATTCTTTGCTTTTCCATCATGAGCAGAGAGTTCTCATGCAGTTGCTTAAGAGAAGGTGATGAATGGCAATAAGCCCTTCTCTCTCATTTGTGTCTAATGACACCCCCTTCCAAGGACCCACAAACTACGATGATGGGCAGAGAATTCTTCATTGAAGAAACAAGATGTAAACTTAAAAAGTTGAGAAGGACATAGGGAAGGTTGTGTAAAGGACACATGATTAACCACCCAAGAAGTTATCCCTAATTCAAATAAAACGTGCTTGCACTTTTGGATCTAAAGTGACCTGATCTGAAAATCTGCTCTGAAAATAGCTTTTGTGCTCTGTGTGGCTCTGTACTATGGGTGAATTTTAATGCTACTGAGAAATTTAATTTTATTAAAACTAGTGGAAGAACCTAAAACCAAGTAAGTAATGAGGTCTCTTCTCTGTTTTAGTGTAGTATACTTGACATCTGATTTTGCAACTATGAAAGTGGGGACAGCTGTATTTTAGTACTTTGAAGTAATGAGAATTGCTTAATACATGATGTAAACTAACACATCCAAGTGAAACCAACTGACGTTCAACTATTTTTTTTAAGTAGTGCTTTGAAAAAATACCGACCTGGGAACTATTTGTATTGCCAGAAATAGTGAATTAGGAGGTACATGAAAAGTCATAATCATAATTAAAGGCAACATCCAGTATTTTCCATGACAAAATTCCAATGAGAATATAATCTACAATAGGCACAGCTTTACATTGTTGGCCTGACATGGATTTTGTTCCAGAATATTTGCAAGAATTAGCTGAAACCCTTGTTTATTTATAATATTTCCACTGAAGCTAGTTTAAATAGACAGATTTTTAAAAGATTTCCAGAAACATATAGTAGCCATCTGCAGGCAAGTTTATTCCTGAAAAGACATTTATGAATTTACATCCAAGACAAATAAAGAGCTGCTGGGCAATCAAACTGGAAAAATGTGTGTTTTTCAGACAGAAAATAAACATTTGTTTCTACCCAGTTGATGTACAAGTACCATGATTTTAAAAGTGAGAACATAACTTGCCGTGCACAATGTTCAGACTAAATTCCTGCTTGAAAATTAGAATGTGTAAGTATACTTGACTATTTAGATTTTTTTTTTTTTTTTTTGCTTCTTCTCAACATGAAGGTGTAATCTTCACATTCAAGTCCCTGTTTCCAGCACTTTCCTCAACTATTACCTTTGTCCTAAAATATTCTGCCCTTATTTTTATTCCTACTGATACCTTTATCATTTATACACCTCATGTTTGAAGACTATCAAGTTATTCCTTTCGATACACATGACTTAAGATAGTGTAAGTGTATTTATTAAGGTGAAGAGCTTTTAAGATATCTTTGCACTGGGTTTTTGCAGAAAAAATAAAATATCAGATGTATCATCTGCGCAGCTCCCAGTGAGGAGAATGAGAAAAAAAATTAGAGGTTGTGGGGAAAAAAAAGAATGAAATAGATACAGGCCATACTTTCTTTTCTAAAGTAAACAAGGTCTTGATCTATTAGTTTTTCAGAAGATAACTTTCTATGTCTACATGAAACCCCCCTAGAATCAGTAAGAAACTTCACTGATTATTGTACAATCACTAGTTTTACAACAATCTTACAATGACAGACTAGTGCATTCTTCTGAGAATATTACATGATTGATCAATGACGTATATGACACAATTACGTTAATTCTGTAGTCCATCTGATTTAAAACTGCATTTCTCTTGCACTGGAAAAATGAGATGTGATGTGTGCCGGGCTTCCTAAAGCAAAACACAGATAATATAGTTCTTCCAAATGGGATTTCCTTTGAAATAGTACATAACAGTAGAATTTAGGTGTGGTTCCCCAACCTCCTCATGGATTAAAAGTGTGTTTGGAAGGAGTTAGCTAATGGTTTCTGAGCTGTGCTGTACCACTCCCGGAAATCTCTAACAGCATTAGCAGCCAGTCCACATTATTCAACTCCCTACAATATTAACTTTCACCCACACTAATATTTATATAACGTGTGGTATTTATATAGTTTTAATTCACAGTTTGTTTTAGAGAGAGAGCTGTACACGTGCAGGAGGATAGGTCCATTAGTGTCTGTTACTCACAGAGGCCTAGAAGTAGCCTCTGGATATACCATCTTTACATTGCTGAGTGCCAGAAAAGTCAACCAGAATAAACATCTTGCTCCTCTTACCCAGTATCTTATATACTTACCTTACACAGTTAAAACTGTCTAACATCGGGAGGATCTGTGCTAGCCGAATCTGATCTTATGGCCATTCTTAAGTTTTCATGGTACCCATCACTGCCTCAGCTAAGGATCAGGACCCACTGTGCTCTCAATTCCCTGCAACATATTCAGAAGGATGCAAAGTAACTTTGATGCAATTAATATGCACCGTAGATTGAGTGTGCACCCATATCCTCCAGTTAACAAGACTCAGTTCTCTGTACCATAAAACCATAAAGTATTTCTGCCTGGAGAAGAACGGAAGTTGCTGCAACAAGAGGTGCAATCTGAACCCCCCTCACCCGGCACAAAAACAGCTCCCAAAACACACTGCTGCAACACAATGGCTTCATGCTATAGAAACACACCCTAAGGCCCAAGAGTCTTCATACACAGTTAATACCTGAGAAATTTGCAAATAAAGATGGTGGAGACAACACTCCAATACAGACACTTTCAGAGGACTGTGGATGTGCTAGCTCACTTGCTCTGATCCCAGTTTACTTCAGCTCACTCACACATGTAGTCCTTTTTTAAATGGTGTTCCTTCTGCCAGGCAGGGTGTGTTTTACTTTGTACATCTAAAGACTTTTATGGCAGTTCAGAAACAGAATAATGTGCTGAAATATCATTTCCTAGGCACACGATATCTGTGCAAGGTCTTCAGGATCAAGCCCTCAAGCATCTAAATCCTCACCGTAAACCATAGCAAAGTCAAGCTAATAACTGTCCCCTGTTGCTCTAGGATTTCTCATAGTTGATTTTCTACATAGAGTGCAGAAAAAGGTTTCCCAGAATCAGTCTTTAAAAGGACTGGAGTCTTCACGGGTTATTTCCTTGTTAAATAAGTTTTTATGTGCTACTACCTCCTGAATATTTGCAAAATGAGACAAAATCTTCCATGTTTTGAAGGGCAATTTTCAAAAATATCTGGAAAGTTTTCCATGAACTCATAAAAAATAAAAACGATCCCATCTTAAGCTTTAAATTTTCGTTTCCTTAAGAATACTGCTTATTTAAACCAGATTTTGAAAACTTTGCTATCATTTCAGACTGTATAGCAACAATTTGCAATGCTAAAAATATTTCCTTCTGCAGCACAAATCCAGAAACTACTTTTTTTCTTGATTTAAGAATATTTTAATTGGAAAGATTATATATTTAACTCACTTAAGCAAGCAGTTTTCTTCTAGAACATCTAGTTTTCTGTTAGCACTGTTAACTACTTCATCTTCCTTCCTATGCGCATATACGTCATGTCTGGAACAGAGCAAAATAAGAACCACATGTTTCTTATAAACAGTTGGACGCTTTGCATATAGATGGTGCTTAGCTGGAACAACTATAAAGGAATAGAACACAAGGAAACAGTAGGTGGAAGACAGCATTTTAGTCAGAAAGCAGGAACATGAGTAATTAATCATTAATATGGAAAAAAGCAGACAGCAATAGGAGGAGGGAAGTGGTTACTAACAGAGAGAAAAAGATTTTGTTAAGCTCTCACCCAACCACAGTTTCAGCCTTGTTTAAAGTATACGCATCAACCACCACGCTGAGTCTTGACTGAACCTGTATCAAATCCTTAATGGTCTATTTAGACAGCTATAAGTAACAAGAGAATTTGCCCTTTCAGCATTCCTTACTGACTTACATACACTTACTGAATTTGTTATTTAAATTTAAATTGTTTAAAATTAAAGACAACATAACTCAGAATTTTGATCTTAGTTGCATCTGGTAAAACACAGAGTAACTCTACTAAAATTAATCCTAATGCCTGATTTTGTTAAGTGAATTCAGTGGAGTTGCACAGATTTATCACGGCACAATCCAGATTGAAAGCTGACTCCAAGTAGTATCAGTGCATAATGGCAGACTTGCCAGATCTCATACTTCACACGCAGGACATTCATCTGGCTTCCTTTCTCTCCCCAGTGCCACACAGACGGCCACACTACAGCTTCTCAGCTTCCCTTCAGCTTTGAGATCCAACATCAGATGCAAGTATTTAGTCTGAGTACAAACAGTGTTTAGCAGATGGGCTCTGGAAGGCCTACAGGAAGGCCTGGGTTGATGCTTGGCGACACCCCAGCCTCTTGGTCTTACAGGTAGGCAGCAGCTGCGTGTCTCATCCCTGCACAGTCCCAAGCACAGTAGTCCTACAAGAGCAAAACTGAGCTCTTCACATCAGCGATGAAAATATTCAGCAATTACTGCAGCAATTCTCATTACAGTGAAGCATTTGCAAGACAGAAACACAGGTTGTAATTTACGTTGTACTCATACTAAAAAAATGTGCTTTATTAACTATTTGTGGAATATGATAATTTATAACTTCTGGGCTTCCATGGTGATCACCATGGTGATGCACTATAAATTCAGTGAATTGTTTCTGCAAAATGTATTTTCCTCTCAAAAAGAAAAGAAAACATTGATAAAGAATGCTTCTTTTTCTAGCTAGCAGGCCAAAAATTGAGGCAAATAAAAAGCAAAAGGTTGTGAGAAGGGCAACCCTAACATGTCACATACATAGTGATGCTTGTCCTTCTCACCATGATGCATCAAAAAAGGTTTTTCAGTATCTATCTGATGAGTGAACATCTCTCTGTTGATTAAGTTACTAAACAAAATATTGCTCTATAGCTAAACCAAATCAGCTAACAGTATTAGGTCACAGTCATGTTTTTCATTTACATTCACAGAGTCAGACTTGCTACTTTGAGATTATTCCCTACTTTACCAATAGAAGTAAAAAATAAACAAACAAAAACCCACTCAGAAGATATTACAGATTTGACTTGCCCCTCGCTACAGAAATGTTAAGAGCCAAATTCCACCTTCTTTTGCCAGGTCTGAAAAGGATGGGGCTTGGGAGACCGGTATGGGGTCAAAGCACAGTGAACTTCAGTTACTCTTTTATCTCCCTCTGTTCCATCCATTATCTTCATCAGCACAAGTGATATTGTCTTTTAAGGATAATTAGGAAGCGGTTAAGTTTAGAGCAGCCCTGTGGCTGTCCTAAAACAAATGGCTGGAAGAGGGATGACAGAGAATCACCACATTTTTATCCTACACAGCAGCACATGGGGACATAATGAAAAATACACTGCATTAAAACCAGAAAAATAACTCAAGAATTCTTGGCTCTTTGTTCTGTCTGAAACCTTTTATTTCTCATACAGACACAGAGCTACTTCAGAGCTTCGTTTAAACTAAAAGCCCTAATGGGAATCTACACCAGATAAGGGTAGAGTTTCTTAGATTATGAATTAGGAGGCAAAAGCACTTAAGTTAAGCAACAATCAAATTTCCAGTTCACAGTCAATGCTGTAAAGTAGATTGAAAAAATTGCTTCAAGTTAAATCATAAGTCTTTCCTGATTTTTTCACACACACACACACACACACACACACACACAAAAAAAAAAAATATATAGGGGGATAAGTAGGGATAAGTACTTCATTCAACTGTTTTCATTCCTGAGTTCTTCCCACTCTTAGAGGAAAAAAGCTTCTAGATGATACATGTCATGCAGTCTGTATCTTGCTGATGCTAACCTTATCCATCAACAGTCTGGGAAATATGTGCCTTGACAAAAGGAAGCAGATGTGCCTTAATCCTCCCAAAGTGTACTATGGGATGCATTTCCTCTGTCATCCAGGATGGCTTCTCTGGTGCCCTTACGTTTCTTGGTAAAGGCTGAACAGAGTATTCATCATGGAATCAGACCTTCACTTGGGATTTGTGTATTTTTCAGTCCTTTGATCACATGCCTCATATTTTACCTTAACTGAACCATCATGGACATTTGAAGTTGCTTTTCATTTTTCATGAAGGGGAGCTACTGGAGTAAACAATCCTCCCCTTCTGCAAGTTCTCCACTTGGGATGCAGGAATCATCTTGACCCCACCTACAAAGAAGTATATAATAGGTGCCAGATCTAGGGTTTTCTTAAAAATACCATTTTAAAATCTTTACTACTTCTTGTTGATTGGAGGCTTGGTTTGTTTTTCACTGTGCATCTCCAAGAAGGGTGATGAAAGACTGTTAGTGCCAAAAAGGGAAATAAACTGTATTTATTATACTTTGTTTATGACAAAAGCATAATAGGTTGTGCAATACAGAGAGAGTACAGTGGGTAGTAACTGAGGTCTGCCTGGAACTCTCTCTAGCACTGTACATCTGACAGGCTAAGACAATATCAGACATTGTCAGATCATTTCTACACCAGAAAAGCTGCCTGTGCCAGTTTCCAGTAAAATTAGTCCCCTGCTACAATACATTTGGAGGATACAGTCATATTTTGTTAATGAATCCCAGTGTTCCAAATTCATGTCTGAAAACTCCAGAACAAGTTTTGGCATTTAAACATAATAAATGCAATGGACCAGATTCGCTTGGGAGCATGGGCTTTTGTCTTGCTAGGGAAGTACAAGACTTGAGGGCAAGTCAACGTGGTCAGAAGAGAACCATATTACTGTGAAGTATAAAATCAACAGTCCTATCTGTCATCAATTTTCTCCTAGGCAAGTGTGCCTTTTACCATTGTCTGTTCCACAAATTCATCAGAGCAGGAAGATAAATATGTGGAAGGATATTCTGTATTGCAACAAGTTCACATTGATATTTAACTACTGCTATAAACTCCACTGAAACCATAGCATAGGAAACCAGAAATTCAGAGGTGCATAAATGCTTCCTTTTCTTGGTGTATGTTTATAGTGCCCTTGGCAACACACTACATGCAAAATTCAGTATAGCAAGCCTCTAACATGGCCTGAGAAAGCAGCATAGTTTATATTTTAATGGAATTTCTTTTGTAAAGTATTTATTTAGAAGTGTGCATCACCACACATAAGGCTTTTTGCTCCTAGGAATAATTAAAAAAAAAATGGATAAGTGATTAGTCATTACTATCATGCATCTCCCCAAAAGAATATTCTATAAATATTCTTTCATCCATTATATTGACAGAACTTGAGTGCGGAGATGGGATATGAAACTTTATGGCACATTCTGAAAAGGAAAGGGTGCCATGTAACAAAGTAGGGGGAAAAAAAGGGTTAATAGTTTACTGTTGAGATATATAATAGGGAAAAAAAAAAGAAAAAGAAGAATTGCTATAGATAACATGATGAATCAGTCCTGTAGCACTCTGCAAACCACAGCTTTTCTGAAGTGGATCCTACTGAAGAAATTGCCATGATTTTACAATGTTCAGTGTTCTTTATGTAGCTAAAATGTTCACCAGCAAAAGGCAGTGCATTACTGTGCTAACTAGATCAAATTGATTTTTTGTGCAAAATTGGCCTGTGATTCATGAGATCTAGTTTCAACTGCCAGTTCTGCCCAAGATTCCCATAGGAGCTCAAGTTAGTCAAGTGTCCTTTCCATTCCACAGCTCCCCTTGTGTAGATAGCTCAGCAGCAAAACTGCTGAGATTGACAAAGGAGTTACTGGATGAAATTCTACAGTAATTATTATAAACTGTATGTTATTATCATGGAATAAGTGATATAAAATGCATGGCTCTCTATCTCCTTAATATAAAAATCTGTGGATATGCTCAGCTTCACAAAGTTAAAAACTTCAGCTGGTTCTATTTAGCCTTTTCAAGCATCCAACTTGAGCCTTCTCCTAGCTGCCAAGGTCTTGTGCTTAAAAAGCATTTTGTTCTCAAAAATCTTGCCATGCTTTTATTGCAGTGTTTTTATGAACCAAGTGACAGAGGAGATAAATGAGAGATCCACCGATCATTGTTTAAGAAAAAAGAAAAATGCAGTTAAATTCTTAACAATTGGGCAGGAAACCAGCAAGACAGATGACTATCTAGTGGTTACTTTCTTGAAGTGGTCTTGAAGGATAAATATTTAAGGAAAAAGAAAAGAACAAGTTCTCTTTTCCCTCAATTGATTCGTTTGTTTTATGAAATAACAATGCTCTCTGGTTCCCATCCCCTTCAAATTCCAGATACAACCCTACACATCCATTACATAGGCGCAGACAGTGCCTAGGAAAAAATCTGATAGTATGGGTATAACCCATGATGGTTGTGAAAGCTGCAGTAAAGTTGTTTATTCATTTTGTGTTCATTAAAATAAAATTTCACTTGCATCTTGTTTAACAAAATACCAGAAATTAGACCATAGTTTTTTTGTTTGTTTGTTTGTTTGTTTTAAACTAAAGACCTAACCTCTCAAGGTAGCCATATATTAAAACATAGTGTTGGACTTTAAAATGAGATCCTCATTCTGATCTTGTAATTCAAGGCTGGCATTCAGACTTAAGTTGTGTTGTACTCACCCCATCTAGCTGCAAGCAGCAGTAAGGCCAGTCAAACAAAGACAAATTGTTCTTGTAAAAATGAATATAAATGTAACTAAAATATAGAATTTTATTTTTTGTAAAGACATTTTAAGTTGTGATTTTCAGTATTGATTAATCATCAATTTAATTTAGAGCATAGTCTACTGCATTTCACTAGCATGGTTGTGGCATTTACTTCTGCACTTAATACAATATGCAATATCATAAAAGGATTCTTAATGGTGCACAGTCAAGCAATAGGTGCTGAGAAATGTAAAAACCAAAATTCTTCCAGGGAATTTAATCCAGCCCTTTAGCATGTATTCACAATGATTCAAACTTTTAGCAGTGCACGATCTTCCCCTGTGGAAAAGCAAACCAAATACAGATCATCATCATACTCATCTGCTGAAATAGCAGCATGCATCATGTGTTCGATCAGTCCCCCTGAGAACCACAGACCTTGCCCTAAGCACATGGAAGAAGGTCTCTGCCCATTTTGGCAAGACTTTCATGTGAAGAAAATGCTTCTTATGAAGAAAGAATTCAACAGAGCTGCCCTTTTCTTTCCCTTTTCCTGTTTGTTCTCATGGCCACGCAAAGAGAATGAATTAATACAGAGCAGGGCAGGAAGGGACAGAGAGCTTTGCAAAAAGCTCTTTTTCTCTTCTCCCAGGCAATAAATAGGACCAGAGGAAATGGCCACAAGCTGTACCAGAAGAGGTTTAGATTAGACATAAGGAAAAACTTTTTTCTCTCAGAGAATGGTCAGGCCTGCCCAGAGAGGTGGTGGAGTCACCACCCCTGGCAGTGTTCAAGAGTCTGGATGATGAGCTACGAGATATGGTTTAGTGGCCTGTGGGTTTGTGGTAGCAATGGCAGCAATAGAGGATGGTTGGACTACAAGATCTTGCAGGTCCTTTCCTGGTGATTCTATGAAAAGACTAGAGAATGAGCATCGCTAGGATGCCTGCAGGAATAGGTCTAGACATGTACAAGGGGCCCAGTAATAGTGGGAATGCTGACATTGAGGAAAACAACTGTGCTCATGCAAACTGATTATATATTTACTTCTGTCCAGTAAAAGATTATAAGTAACTTGCTGGTTTTTTACTATATAATTGGTGATTTTTAGACGTTAAAAAGATATATCATTCACAGTGAAACAAAATACTAGGAAAGTAAGACAAAAAAGTGTGTTGACATTTCTTTAGAAGAGGTGCTATCTTGTTTAATTCAAACTTGTGAGGGGAATGCAAAGTGTCCCATTAACACTACACAGAATATTTTAGAAATTATCCTAGCTAGTCACAAAGGCATAAATCAATCAATAGTAGTTTGACTATCTATTGAGCAAACTACAAAGAGTGCAACTAGCTTTGACCACTTTTTTTCATGACTATCTGATGCAAACACACATGGTACTGGCTACTTTCAACAACAGGATGTGGGTTGGCTCAATTGTAAAGAAACATACTCTTGAATTTGATAGGAACCCAAATTTCTTTGCACGGCTACACATTGGAACCAGAGCTTCACTAAGCTATGCATATCACAAGAGACAGAAAATAAAATACAGCATAGGAAAAAGATGTATTTTCATCTTTTCATCTTCACAAGTTGTCTTGTATCAGGTGGAGAGCTTCCTTAGGATCTGCAGGGGAAGTTTAAGGAATCTGCCTTCATTACGTTTTAAATAACCACAGTTCTGAAGACCCCTTTGACTGCTTAGTCCTCAGCCTAAGACAGTTCAAAAATAAACTAGTGTGTGACCAGCTTGTCACATCAGCATCATTCAAACTGGCAGAAAAAAAATTCCAATATCTGGTTTCTAGAGGATTTCAGCCAAGAATCTGTAAATATGTCATATCAAATCACAATTTATTTAATCACAGTCAATAAAGATTTTTTTGTATTTCAAAGTTTCCCTTCATGAAAGAACAGAGGAAACTTAATGTGCTGCTATGTGGTCAGAAACCACTGAAAACTTTTTTCCAACTTTTTCATGTAAATGAATAAGAAGCCTAAGTTTAAGACCGACTCAGCTGTTAACCAGGAGGTCTAACTCCATCTTATTTTCAAGAAAATAAGGAAACAGCCAGGAAGAAAGCTGAATCTAGGGAATCTATTGAGAAAATCAATAGCAGTAAAAGAGACTGCTGACAGTGAGGAAAAGCAGAGCCAAGTTGTAGGAGCCACATCTCAAGAAATACCCCCGAAAGAGGTAGTGCATGTAGTCTGGTGGTCTGTACAACAGAGGGAGAGCAGAAAAGTAGGAAAACAGAGAAAAATATTGAGACCATAATAGAAACATACAACAAGTTCCACACAGCACACAGAGAGTGAATAAAACATGCACTGCTGTTCTCATAGCTTAAGAAAGCTATAAATATGTGTAGATTAAAAAATTAGTAATTTTTTATTCATCATTAGCAATTTTTATTCATCATCTGTACAATCAATGAATGAACAGATGTTATAGTTATGAGATATACCAGAGAGCTTGGCTACACAGTTACTATCGCAAAGCAGAATAGATAGGATACCTATTTGTATCCTGGGCTTGCTATGAAACTCCAGCAGAGAGGATCCCCAGAAAAGATCCTTCCCCTGGTAGTCAGCTCTTAAATAGGTCTAGGAAAGGTGCAGCCAGGTTCCACCCGTTCCGGCAGCACAGGAGAATTGCCTTCACCTCTGCTCCGTGGCTGACTCAGCGCTTGCCTCAGGTGATCAGAGGTTCAGGCCATGATTCAGCAGTTCCCATACACTCATCATAAAAAGAAGAATAGTAATTAGTTTATTTCAGTTGCAACTGAGTCACATGAGTACCACCTTGCTTGTGCATCCATGCCATAAAAGTCAGATGAGTTGCTCCAACCTGTATCAGGGATGAATTTGTACCACTGCTATGTAATGAACAGGGATTGTTAAATGCCTCGTTTCCACTTGTGTGTGAAAAATTCACATTATCATGCTCTCTCAACACTGGTAAATTCTGCATCAAGGCAGTCCTGAAAGTTCCTCCTGCTTGTGCTAAACAAGTAGATAGCGTGCCTTGCAGTTTCTCTTTTAAATGTGCATTTCAGAAGCTTAGCAGGAAAATAGAGCTCAACAGGAATCTCATCTTTTATCATGAAAAAATGTATTACTTCCTCATCCCATTCTCTCCCTATTGCTTGTTTCCCTAACATACTAATTCATATCAAACAAATTCAGGTTGTAAATTCTTTGCAACAGTGGTCCCATTTTTGGGAAATATTTGTCCTCTTCCAGTAAGGAATATCAAAGGATAGAAACATCATGAATCTATCTAAAAAAAAATAAAAATAAAAAAATGCACAACCAATCCTCTCAACTAAAGATGCCATCTGGGAAGTCATGAAGACTTATACAACTTTATTAAATTTGTCATCAGTGAGCTCTAAGAGGGTAAAACACTGGTTTGCAGCTTGTTGTATAGCTATAGCAGAACTCCAGCTGGTGGCAATTCCTCTTCTGTTCCATGTTTCTTCCAAGTGAAATAGCATATTTAAAATAAATAATTTTCAAGGAAGCATGTGGAATACACAAAAATAAACGTCTTAGAGCATCAAAAGCCTAAAGAAATTTTTACTTTGACTGCCAAAGAAAGATTTGTGTTTCATTTTCGCTTTGCATATAGTAGAACCACTGTGAGTCTTTTAGCAGTATTTTCTCCATCCCCTTCATTTCAGAAGGGTAGCTTTTATAAGTAATTAAAATCTTTTAAAAACATATCATAAACAAGGGATTTGTGTAACATTCTTTCTGTTTAACACCATATGGAATTCCTCTCATCCTCAGAATTGTCATAATGTGTGTCAAGAGCCACTGGTTAATACTTATTCTTCTTTTGTCCTGACTGTCAGTATCTCAGCTAACCTAGAACCTTTTTTCACCTACTTCTTGGACAGCAATTTGTACATGTTCCCACAGGCAAGACAAATCTAGAGCTCTCCTGCTGCTGTAACTGCTTTTGAAGACACACTCTCAGATAAAGTATTTCTTCTATCTCAATAATATCTTAAGCTAGGCTCTCATTCTTTTCCAAGACTTATTCACAAGTGATACCCTTCCACTTAACCTACTTTATTTGGGATTCTTCTTAAAATTTCTCTTTTTTCAGACTGTGCCCAGGAGAAGTTGATTATGCATTTATTTGTTTATGGAAATCTGGACATTCCTCTTTCTAAGGTGTAGTAGAAATACTAAGCCACAGCTTGAAACAGTGATTGAGCACCTGCCAGAAAGGCAGTGCCAACCCAAGGGAGCTCAGGTGAAAGCAGTGCACCTAAGTGACCAGAAGGTGTGAAGCCAGGATCCACCCCTTCCCAGACTTCATTTAAGGGTTGGCAGTGGGGCCAAGGTTATTTTTCTAGAGATCCCTGTATACCTAAGGCTTTCTGAAGGTAAGCAGTTTTTTCCCCTTATTTTTATGTCTATTACTGTTTGAGCAAATATTTATTTGCTGTAGCCCAGGATCTTGCTACTGTGCTTTCCACTGTGTTTTACTCTTAAAACCTTACAGCAATGATAGCATGCTCAGTGCATGTTATTTGTTGGAATGGAGATTGTTTTCTGACCAATTACCAAGTTAGGCTTTTATTTATTTCATTATTACTCTTTTTAATGTGGGAAAAGGGAAGAAAAAGGAACTAAAGTGAAAGGAACATTTACCTTCCAGGGGAATCATTTAAGTAAAAGGCTTTCTTCACTTTTGTCTCTCTGATACATTGAATCCTTGGGACTGGCTTAACACTGTATCCAGGATCTTTTAGAAGCACAACACGTTTGTACTCTTATTGTTCATGTCTGCACGTTCTTCATACACGAACACAACACTGAAGGCCTGAATGTCCTTCATTCTG
Organism: Lagopus muta; assembly: GCF_023343835.1. Lineage (NCBI taxonomy): Eukaryota > Metazoa > Chordata > Aves > Galliformes > Phasianidae > Lagopus > Lagopus muta. The sequence goes on from NC_064439.1 coordinate 22,303,537, forward strand.
CACTCAGTATGCTTCATAAAACTTCCTTCTTCTAGTACAATGTTGATGAGAATAGGACCAGTTCTCTTACAGTAAATGGATTTGTCTGATTTTGGATGCCTTTGCAAAGCACACAAACTTGTGGACAGTGTCTCACACTATCTATCTAGTAACATGGATTTATAGGTAACTTTAGAGAAATACATGAAGTTTTATATTCATTAAGAAAGTCATTTTCTAAAAACATGTTTTATTCTGGATCTCTGTAGCATTAAAACGATCAAGTAGCATCTATCCATGATTAACTCAGACATAACTTCCCAGTATGCAGTGTAACGTAACCAATCTCATGACAAAATCTTGAGACAGTACTGTACTTAATTACCTCTGTTACTGCATTCTCAGAGCATCAGGGATGTTAGAAGCTCAGTAAATACTCAAACTTCAACAAATAGGAATAAGTTCACAAAACAGTCCAGGTTGATATCTGAAGTGTATTGAAAGCTAGGACACCCAGTTAAGAGAATCAACTAAAGTATAGCAAGTGTTTCTGTTTTTAGTAGTATCTCATAAAATGCACAGAAACTCTACTAGGATATTGAGATCATTGTTGTCTATAAATTTATCAATATTTTTATGATTTCTGCATTTATAGCAAGAGAAAAAGCAGGATTCTCATCTCAGTTAAGTGAGATTTCTTCATAAGCAAAATACTAGAAGTTAATACAGACTACAAAATTACTGTTTTTTTTTTCAATCCTTTTTCACAGGAGAGATAACATATCACAACATCTTTTCCTTGGGTAGGCAATGTATTGCCATAGTTTGTTCCAGTTCTTAAAATAGCTGTCATTCTAGGAGTATTGAAGAGTTTATACCTGTGCTGTCTGTGGTCACATTGGGTATAGAGCAAGGTAGGGAAAGAGTGTTGATACAAGACCATCTTTATTTTTCAAGGGAGAGGCGGCATTTTTCACATTTAGAAGTTTCTTGAGAAATTTCAGTGATGATAAAATAATGTAGAAAAAAAAATTGGCAGCTAGCATCCATCATTCACTCCCACAGAGAAGGTGTTACTAGTAAAGAATAACCAAACAGCTTTACTAGTAATACGCCTATCAATTTTCCGGAGTAAGAATCAATGATGGAAAAATTAAGATAGATAAGTTAAGAAACATACCTGATTCTGAAAGTATTTTTTAAAGGCTGTACAATGGCAAAACAATCAGTACTATTTACATCTACTTCACATACAATTGCAGGGTTTTTCTACATTCACTATCCGACCACATCAATTCTGTGGTCATATCAAATGAAATAATTTTTCTGCATTACGTGAAGCTCGTTTAAAAGATACTTACAATCACAGAATAACTTTATTTGGAGGAGATGTTTAGTGATTCTTATCCATCTCCTGATTTAAGTTCCAAAGTTAGATCATGTTGCCCAGGTCCCTGTTCAGTCAGATATTGAAAACTGGAAAAATGATGATTGCACAGCCTCTCTGGGCAGTATTTGCAGCGTTCAACCATCCTCAATCTTTGTATTTAATCAGAAATTCTCTTGTTGCTTCTGAATCCTTTCACTATGAACCTCATCAAAACAACCTGGGTCTAGTTTCTGACCCCTGTTTATGGAGTAGGAGACTGCTATTAGTTAGATTCCCATCTGCAGTGGGATTGCCAGGTCACACCATGAGCCAGTGTGAACCCTCATTTAAGGGTAAAGACTGTCCTCCTCTTGAACTGTTACTGGTAGGAGTGAGCCAATTTTCCTTCCTTATTACCTGTTATTGCTCTGTAGCTCTTGTATCCTGTTCAAAGACCCTGTCATCACCTTCTTTTGCCAAACAGCATCCCTCAGCCTTTCACTCTCCAGGCTAAGCAAATCCAGTTCCCTTAGCATCTCCTCATTTGTTAGGTGCTCCAATTCCCTGACCATCTCGGTAATCATGCACTGAACTCTCCATTTCATCAACATCTCAATCTCATTCACACACTGTCTCAAAATATCTATATTCACCAAGATGGCTTGAACAGCATTCAGATGAGGTATACAAAATAAGGTAGGATGTATGAGCATCTACAGACATGCATCCCAAGTTTATAATCAAAAGCATGTAATTGATTATTTTTTCATGTGAAGAAAGGTCATGACTGTTTTGAACTTCATGTTTCCTATGTACAGTAATTAGTTGAAACAACATCACAAATTATTTCCTAAAGGACTCTGCCTTTGGATCTGCTAATGTTCCAATTCAAGTGAGCTTTACCCTTTCTAGGATACAGGAAGCCATTTTTCCACTTTACTGCTATTGTAGTTTACCTTCATAAAATGTACGCTTTCATACACACAGACACACACACACAGAGAAAAAAAGCCAACGCTAATTTTTTTGTTTTACCCTTTCTATTAGGAAGGAAGAAAATATATACTCCCTAATGGAAGTTCTGGATTGGAGTGAATTACATACAGGTTTCTCATTCTCATAATTTATCATTAAACTATAACTTCTAATAACTAATCTTTCAAACATACCTCCCTTATTGTTCTAATGATTTATTGCACCAGTTCTCTCCCATTGGTAAAAAGGAAGTAACTGCTGTTCTACTCTGGCATGTTTCATTCCAATTTTCACTCCCTTTAAATGTATTACAGTTCTTCTGTTGGCAGTCATAGAAACCCTATAAAAGCAGAATTTACTGAGGCCTCTTTCAGAGCCAAGGAATACATATGCAACTTGACATTTTGGAATATCTGTTTTCAACCATTAAGCTACAGTAGTTATTAGTGTAAAATAGTAAGAGCAATAGCTCTATCTCAAAAGTGTTGCTTGTACTAACGTTTCTTGGGAACTTCTATGTGTTCACCATAAAGAAAACCAAATGCATTGCACAAATGGACAGGAGGTCTTCGCATAGGCACTGTAGACTCTTAAGATTACCACTCTGTAGTTACTGGACATTAACACTAATAGAAATAAAACCAATCTCTTAAAACTACTAGAGGGCCTTCTTAATGATGCATCAACTGAAAATATCAATTAACAAGAATTTTATAGGTGGGTGAATTCCACTTATTTTTGAGAGCTGTGTGTCTGTCTTCAGCCATATCACCTATCCCTTTGAACAGTAATAACTAGATGTAACATAGTGAAAAGTGCAGCAAGGTCCCAGGCCACAGCAAGTGAGGATTTGCTGAAATGCGTCTGAAAAGTGAATTAGACCTTTTTATATTTCAGGAGCATCACATCACTTTTTTTGCTGCTGTTGTTTTTAAAGGAATCTCCTTAACAAGCATTTAATGAGTATTTAATAAGCTCATTCCCCACCAAGAATATTCTGTAGCATTTAATGAAATTGACCACAAAACAAATACAACATAAAATCATACAACACAATGATTATATGCAAGAGTTAAAAACAAAACAAAGAATGTGCTAAAAGGTTAGAGTTGGTTTAAACTAGCTATAATCAAAGACAAATCTAACCCAAACAAGAAAATACCCAACAAAGGATGCAAAATGGGTCCTCCAAGTCAGCAGTAATACAGACTGTTAAAAAGTTCGTTTGTACTTCAAAATCAAAAGGACAATTTATGGATGTTTGATTTTTATCGTGAAGCCAAATTAAGAATTAAAGACTAATTCAGAGCATCCTTTATAAGAAATGTGAAACAATCTCCATCCATCAAAGAAGAAACAGTTCAATGTGAAATGAACCTTAAACTTTTCCAATTCTGGATGATGTGGGAGTCTCAAAGTACTCAGCTTCATGGAGACAGTCCTGAGAACCAGTATAAATTATGACAACTAAAATGATGTCCAGCTTCCCATAGTTTTTACTCCAGCACTCCCAAGCTATGCCCTATACATACTCTCTAAACAAAAGTTTGAAAAGGTGTTCTGGAAGGACAGTAGCTAGCTGTCCTTCAATCTCATTCCAAAGGAGGTAGTGTTGTTTTGTTTTGTTTTTTAGTTTTTGGTGGTGTTTGTTTGTTTGTTTTTACTGTAAAAACAGTATCACAGCACTTGATTCTGGTCCATAACATGTTTGTTTCATGGCTACAATGAAAGATATTTTATTTCATGAAGATCAACTATTTTACAAAATCTTATTTTGGAAAATCCCTGAATAGTAAAAAGCACATCTTTTTGGAGTTCCTCTTCACTATTCAGAAGTACTTTTTAATTGAGAATTAACTGCATAAGTTTCAGCATAATGTATCATTTCTTGGGCTTCAGAGAAAGCTGGTTGTTTGAAAATCTCAGTTTTTCAAATTTTCCAGCACGCAGCTCAGGAAATGACATCACACTGCTGACTCCAAAAGGCAAATTGAAGTCCTGAATCTCACACACGCTCTAAACCAGTAACAGAAACAGCTTGCTGAAGTGAATAGAGCCTTTGTCCTGGAATTTTTCATGCTTTTTTAAGGACTCTGTAGAATCTACTTGCTGCATAAATCCTCAAAACAAGTTTTAAAAGACAACAATTTCAAAAGCTACAGAACAGGTTTCAGAATAAGAGAATGAATTCATACCTGTTAGAATTTACAGCTGGAAAGATTCTTGTGTTCTTAAAACCCAATTATATTTTTAGTTTAAAAAAAAAAAATCACATCATTTAAAATCTAATCCTTTGTTTTCAAGTAGCTAACAGCAAACGCAGATTCTGAACAGCAAAATAGGTACTGCAGTAATTAACAGCAACAAAAGCACTGACCAGCCACTTCTTTTCACAGGTGCCCTATCAATAACTTAGGAAAGATTTAATTTAAAGACCAACACATATCAGTGCAATAATCTAAGCATAGCCATCCATATACAATTAGATGCAATAGAAATCAAAGTTAGGTTACAATCTAGGTGACTGTCTAGTAGGTGTTTACTTCAGGGCAAGTTGATTAATCTGACAACTTCCAACCTCTGTATGAAAGCAATCTTTCCAGCACGAGACTGAGAAAGGACAGAAGTTGGTGTTCCCAGCAAAGTAATACCTGAAGCCACTGTAAAGAAAATATAAGGGCTTTCATTCTCCCACAAGGCTTTTATTTTGAAATGGTACTAAATCAGGTGCAGTTCAAGCGGCTTTAAGTAACAGTCATGATACAAGTAAAGTCAGATTGAAAAGAATTAACAGCCCTGTGATAAACCCTTAAGTGAATGAAAACTGCTCATTTTCTTCAAGTAGCTGATTCAGTATGCATCAATCCTTGTCTACATGCTACTAAAGAAAAAATGTTCAGAACAGCCAGAGCAAGTTACTTGTTTCTGAAAGTAATCAGTTAGCAAATTAGTTAATAAATTCTCAGCATATTTCAGTGAATTTCTCCAACAAGAGAGTCTTGGTAGAAACAGCTAATCCTGTGGGGTTTTTTCATTGATAACAAAGGACACACACCATCCACCTCTCGCTCCACAGCAACTGAAGAGCCTGTAAGGAGCTACTTCACACCTCAGGAGCTGCTGGCATTTCCCGAAATATGCAACATAGACTGAAGGGTGAAGCAATATCCTGGATCAACACAATTGAGGCTACTCCTTTAGCAAATATGATTCAGGTTCTGGAACTGTAAAGGCATTGTTCTCTCCCTTCGCCTTGAAATCCTGCATTGCTTACTCTAAACCAGTAAACTGGTGATAACCAATATTGCTTAGCTCTCTACATCAGGCAGCCTATTTCACATCAAGTTGTCTGAGGTGAAATATCTGCTCGTGGCTATCCAGCTAAACGCTATCATTCTCACTTCTACAGACCTGTTGCAGTCTATTCCTCCAAACACCGAGTAAAACAAAGGAAAAAGCACTCGAGGTCCTTTCACTGAGGCCAGTGAAAAAAGGTATCCTGAACAATTAGCATACTCCTTTTTTTATTTAAAAAAAAAAAAAAAAACCAAAAAAACCCACAAACTTCCCAAGCTTTGAACTTAGAACTTTCATTTGTGCTTTGCACACAATATGTGTCCCCACGTGTAACTCTCCAGCCTTTAAGATGGAATACAGTGAGAGGCCCGCGGAGGAACCGCACCCTCCGCTCTGCAGCGAGAGCCGGCCGCGCAGACACCGCCATGGCGCCGCGCCCAGTGCTGCCCCCTAGCAGGCCCGATTGGCAACTTTGATTTGTAACTCAGCCGTTTGCCAGGAGATGGCGGTATGAGATAAAGCATCCCTCAGTTCTGTACCCCGTCTAATTTCCATTGTAATCCTGCGAGCGTTTGGTGACAAAAAGCAACAGTCACACCGAGGGAGTGGAACATGGGGCACAGCGTTTGGTCCTGCTTCCACAAATGGCAACCGAAAGTGAAAAGAAAAGAGGGGGGGAAAAATTGTTTAGACTTGCCAGAAGTGAACGATTAGGCATGTTGTAGAGCCCCTGCAGTTCACAATTCTGTTGGCTTCTATAGAATTTTGCTCATTTTTACCAAATCAGTCTCGATGCACGGTTTCTTTGTGGGTAAAGAGTAGCTGAATGGGAATATGACCGTACGGCAGGCCCTCCTACCGATACACTGGTCTGGTGCACTGGATCTGCCTGCATTTGCAGTGCACCCATCATGTTTTTGCAGCAGTTCAACAATAAATCCTTTTGCTAGGCTGTCAGCAGGGTACACTGCTGCTGGAAGTGCTGCACATTCCTCCCAGCTCTGCTGTGTCTGGAGTACTCTGTATTTGAGGTAGTAGAATAAGATTTGCCTGTACGTATTGAAGTTAAGCCTCAGGAAACTCACTGTACTTGCCAGTTATTAAGGGATTACCCAGCGTGCCAGCTCCTTTTCCCCCCACAGACAATGCTAAAAAAGGCATGGCCCCTAGCATGACACGAAGATTTAGGACTAATTCTCATTAGGAAAGCAATTACATATTCAGTGTATTTTGAGACTTGCTAAAATACAAATAACAAAATCTCCTCAATTTCAGCACTCAAGTATTTACTAAAATAGGAAGCTATAGGCTATTCAGATTTTGTGATCGTGTTCTCATTCACTGAGTGCTTCATCTCAGATGCCACTGGAACTTTCTGCAAAGTATCGTGAATGCTTGTCTGTCGTATGAATGGTCTTAAATACATAGGTTGCTCTGAAAGTAATGCCTCCTAGTTATTTCCATGGAAACTGAAGAGAGAAAAAGAACACAGTAACACTAGTTAATAGAGCAAATTCTCAGCTACAGAACACTATTTTTCGACAGTCACCACCATTAGCTATACATTTTCACTAGTGATGAACCAGACCCTGCGTGCTTCTAGAAATCTGCATTGACACAGGTGGCAGCTGTGCATGACCAGAATGTGTCTTGACTTTTACGTCACTGTTGACAGTGCTGAAACATACCACCCAACACCTGGTTGTGCTCACATCCACTGTTTGTCACTGCCAACATTCAGCTAGTATTGATGAAAATCAAAGGATGCCATTTTTCCTCCTAGCAGAATTCAATCCCACACTATTGCTTCGTACACACTTCCATGTCAGATGCCATTTTGTAAGACTGTCCCTCTGCTGCTGTCACACAGCAACAAAATGCTATGGAATATTTCTGGGAAGTTTCAATCTCTACTGCCATACCACCAACATCTGCCTCTGTCATTGTGGGACAACATAATAAAATAGAAGAAATTACTTTTGGAGCAGCCCTCATACATTCAAAAATATTCAGATATTCAGACTTAACATTCTAATATTCAGACTGGAAAATCAGCCATTCCACATTGCACTGAAACACATAAACGTTATGCTAAAGTTATAAATTCCTTCATTTTTAAAATGCAGGAAAACACTAAACTGCCAAAAGGTAGAGGTATGTGGTCCTTAGACTCTTTTCCACATTGATGAGGCCACGTATTGGAGTACAGGGCCCACTTCTGGGCCCTTCAGTGCAGGGGATACATATAGCTACTAGAGTTATTCCAATGAAGGGTCACAATGATGATGAAGGGACATTCTCCTGTGAGGAAAGGCTGGGAGAGAGCTGGGGCTGTCCAGATTGAAGAAGGATAGGCTCAGGCGGAATCTTGCCAATGTACATTAATATGAAGGGTGCAAAGAAGACAGAGACAGAAAAGGGGCAATGGGCATGAGCTGGAACAGGAGGTTATGAAATTATGGAACCACAGAATCATAGAACGGTTTGGGCTGGATGGGATCATCTAGTTGGACCATGCCAACATCGGCGGGGACACCTCCCACTATACCCGGTTACACAAAGCCCCATCTAACCTAACTTTGAACACTTCCAGGGATGGGACATTTATAGCTTTTCTGAGCAATCTGTTCCGGTGTCTCATCATCCTCACAGTAAATAATTTATTCCTTTTTTTCTATTCTAAATCTAACCTCTTTTAGCTTAAAACTGTTACTTCTTGTCCTATTGCTATAGGCCCTGGTAAAAAGTCTCCAACTTTCTTGTAATCCCTTGAAAAGCTGCAGAGTTGGTGATAAGAGAGAGCTGGCATAAAAGACTGTAGCAGAGGAAAGACTGTCATTAAGGTAATCTCACATTCTTTCTGCAAGCTTACATTGAGGTAAAGACAAATAATTTTGATTTACAAGCATTATAATAGGTAAGGGCAACCAGCTCTTTTCTGCTTGAGCAGGGGCTGGACCAAGCGACCTCCAGAGGTCTTTTCCTGCATCAGCCATTCTGTGCTTCTCTCATAGCAGCTCTACATTATAACCAACACAAACAACTGATTTGTGGTAGAAGGCAATTTGATGCTTCTGGGTTACCTAATTAATTAGCTGTATTAGTTACAAGCTTACTCAAATTACCTACCTTGGTACATTATGCCTGCAGAATAAATTATTCATCTCACAATACTTCTCAGCTAGAGTATTGCCTCTTCCTAGCTCCACTATTTATATGAGAACAGCAACCAAATACAACAGCATATATCTTAATTAATTAAATGCTAGGGAACTTACTCAAATATGCCCAAAAAAAGATACATAGAGCTTACAATTTGTCAGATAATAAACTTCTCAACTTTTGTATGTTATTCTATTCTCCTTTCAGCAGAAGAAAAATGTTCAAGTTTGAAAACAATAAAAACACTTCTACGTGTTAGACTTTACTCTCTGTGTGACTGAAGCATATTAGCAAGCTGACTTTTATGCATGTTTTGAGTGAATGCCTGTGATACAGATCAGTGGGGAAGCTTTCAGTGTCTGAGAAGCAAGCAGTGAGGCTCTGACTCACAGTCAGTGCCTCACTAGATTCAATGAACACAAATACAAGCACATCCTGATCAATAAAATCTTTGGCAGGGTCACTTCTCAGATGGAGGCACCTCTTATTTTCACATCACTTGATCATTTAATGTTCACAATAATTGAAAATATTACCCCATCAGGCAGGTTATGAGCAGCAGATCTGGGGCACAGCGGAACCATTGCTGTTAGAGGTTGTATCATCAGTCTCTGTGTGTGATATTTTGTAATTTTTACATCTTATTTACACTTGTGATCTTCCAGCATCTTGTTCTGATCTGGTATCCCTCTCTGCTTCTCACTTCAAGAGACAAGGACAGAACTGCATTTCCTAACTAGAACTTTGACTTTCATCACACATTCTCCGTAGGCTTCATCTTGAAGCCTTGCAGTCCACTGAAGTGCCCTTATGAGTACCACCAGGCACATCTTCACTGAACAGTGCATAAAGTAAATGAGGGCCATGAAGCAGGTAGAGTTTCATCACTAGAGAAATACATCAGTAAATATGTTTTTGTCATTTTACAGAGCAATGTAACCCAAACCTAGTTCTCACATTCATTGTTCACAGCAGTTTTTAATGAACTTTTCCAATAAACCCATATATTCACATGTAAATACATGCCAGGGATTAAACACCAGTCATTTGTTTGGGAGAATATCTGACCTACATTTTTTATCTTGTAATAGAAATGTTTCACTTCCCATCTGGTACTGATAAAATCAGCTTACACATTTAACTGGTGTAAATTCAATGAGTATTAGAAAGTTAATTGTTGTGAATTAGGTGTTTAACTAAAATCCATTAAAATTACATGGATATAAAGCTTGTGAGATGAAAACTAGGCCCATCAATTCTTAGCATTAACTCAAGAACCCATTTAATTATGGGATTTGGGGAGCTTGTAATTATCTTCTAAATACGGTGTTTACTGATCAAGAATTCACTAGCATAGTGTCATGCATGTGTGAAATTTTACTGACACCTAACAGCTAGTTCTCCGACAGCAGCCTCCATCGGCCCAAAGGAATGTCATCTGCACAGAACAGCTCATTTATTTTTCCCTCAGGGGCCTTCAGAATTCCTGGGAGGAGGAACCACTTACATTTGCAAAGGCCTTGCATACTTGGCTGTATTAAACTGGGAACACAAATTTAAGGGAAGAATTCAAATACATTTGAATTTCAATGAAAATATTTCCTCCTTAATTAGTTCTTAATTTCAGTTTCACTTGGTGTTTTTCTCTATAACATGCTTTTCCTGCAGTGAAATAGCAAGGACTGAGAACCTGAACAGAAACACATCATTGTTTTAAACATAAAACAAAGTGTAATGGAAGACATTTGTAATTCTCTGCCAAGGATGGTGATTTTCTCTTTTGGCAATAATATTTTTCATTTCCTTTTCAAACGAAGATTGAGGATATTATTTTAAAACACAGAAATGCACAATATATGTACTGATATATCAGCAGATGACTTCAGGCTTTTCTATGAAATGTTATATCTTTTAGGAGGAATGGGAAATACTAAACAAACTCTGTGTGTTCAGTTCACTTGGACAGCGATACAGGCAGGGAAGTCTTTATTTTTTTTGTCTTGATTAGTAATAATGTGCAAATAATATTTTCTTTCGCCATTTCTTGGAGCGCATCTGGTCTTTGCTAGAAAACTCAGCTAAAGAAAGGTGTATGTTTAATGAGCACATACATTTTACGCTTTAAAAAAAAATCAGTGGAAAATGTGAATTGCATTAAAAAGATCACCAAGGCTGAGAACTAAGTACATTCAGAAAGATTTTCGGTTCTGCATCTAATGGAGTAGAATTGTTCTAAATGCAGAAGGAAGTATCTGTTTGCTCCCATGCAGCTGTTACACACCAACCAAAAAAGGCTTGGCAGGAATGTGTGAGACAGAGCCATTCATCACAGCACCAGAAATGGAACTGACTTCATGAGCAACCAAAAGAGAAAGCACATAGCAAGCATGTGAATAGCAAATTTGCTATTCACTATGCAAGACGCACATTTAGGGGACGATATTAATCAAAAATTAAGCAATACAAAGAATACTGCTTTGTATCGAATGATGGGGTATAGAAATCCTATTAGCATTTAATAGCCGTGTGTCAAATTCCCCATTGATTTTAACACAACTGTTTCAACTTCTGTGACACGATGAGCGTGTGCTCGGTGGTTCAAGCAGGGGGATTGCACATCCTTTGTTGTCAGCCTTGCGCAGTATGACACAAAGCTCGTTCCTATCCCTCCACGGTTCAGATCCATGCTACGTGAAGCTGAGCCACATGTAGCTACAAGAAAAAACACTTAGAGAATCAAAACTGCCAAGATGAGCACTGCAGCCACAGAGGGCGGACCTGCGAGACCTCAGCGCTGCAGAGCGCGGGTAGCGTTAGCTCAGACATTAAAGGCACGCCAAGCAGCAGGCTCTTCCCTACACGGGTCCTTTGTGCGAGAGGCAGCCCCCCACCCCGAGCAGGGCTGTGGAGGGGGTGTGCCGTGCCGCTGCCCCTGCCGCTCCCCCCCGGCGGTGGGGTTCAGCGGTGCACGGCCGCCGCCGCCGTCGCCTCAGAGCAGGCTCGGCAGGAGTGGACTGAGCCCGGGCCGGAGGCGCTGCGGTTGGGCGGGAAAGGATGGCGGCGGGAGGAGGAGCTGGCGGCCACGTCACTTTCCCCGGCCGCGTGTTTACGTGGAGATGAAGATGGCGGCGCCGGTGTCTCCGCCACGGCAGCTGTCGTCGCTGTGAGACGGGACAGGAAAGGACAGCGAGCTGCGCGTGTCTCGGCTGAGGGGGGTGTGCCCGCCTGCCGCCGCCCATAACGCTCTGCTCTCCCCGCACAGACGCCATGGAGGACGAGGAGCGGCTGAAGAAGCTGGAGGCTGGCAAAGCTAAGGTGGGAGGCGGCTGCGGCTCGACGGGGGCGGGGAGGCTGGGGGGAGCGCGGTCTGCGGGGCGCAGCGGGGCTACAGCGGGACCTGCCTCGAACAAAGCAGCGGAGGATGCGCTTTGTGCCGCCCTCCGGCGCGCACTCAGCTCCCGCCGTGGGTTCAGCTCGCCTTGGCTCAGCGGGACCGCAGGTGTCGCGACGGAGCCGGGAGGTGGCAGCCCGCGGCGGGGCGGGGAGGAGGGCTGACCGAGACATCCTCCCGTCTGCCCCTTAAGCTCGGGCAACTCCCTGTAAACCTTTAAGGAAGTTTATAGAAGCGGCAGCTGCTGCTGAGCGCGGCATTAATACCTCTTAGGGCCCGGGATTAGAGCTGCCGCCGGCGATGTGCCGCGGGCACCGCTCGGGGCGGGGGCCGGTGGTCCGGAGGAGCCTGAGGGGAAGCGCCTGCGTGGCCGGGGGCAGGACATGATGAGCGATGGCGGTAGGAAAATCAGGTGAAAATGAGTACCCTGACATCAGGCACCGTCTGGTCCCTTCGGGCGATTGTTGCTGAGTGACAGAGATCAGAGCTTTGTAACGCTAGTAACTCACGTATGTACCCGGCGTGGCTGGAATCACCCCCAGCTAAAGCCTAAAGGGAAGGGCAGTCTGAAGATCCGGCTGTGAAATAGCGTCGTTGGCCTGCGCATGTAGCCGATGGAGACGGGTGTGTAGTTGAGCTGTGAAGCATTATGCTGCCTTAGCAAAAAACTTGGCAATTCTTTTGTTTCTGCTTCTTTTGAAAGGATGTTCCAAAAGCACAGGGGTAGAGTGAAGCTGTAAGGAACAGGAACACCTGTTGGAGAAAACTTGGACCCCCCACAGTGTTTAAGTGCCACAAGAACCATGTGCTGGTTTGATTTGGAAGGGATCTGAAGGGTCTTTCAGCTCAGCCCCAGCCATGGCAGGGATGCGGTGCCACTGTGCTGAGAGGCACCGGGCAGTGGCAGCAGCAGTGCACTCAGAAGCTTGTAGGCTGGCTGATTCTTCCTCACAGAGAGAATAATGGGAGTAAATTTGCTAATATTTCAAAGCACAATGAATAATTTATCACCAGGTTTTTTTTGTTTGTATTGGCCTGGTGTTAACATGGAAAATTACTGACAATTTCTGAGGAGTGAACCAGAAGTTGAGGCTCAAGAGGGAACCCCTATATTACTGAAGCGCAGAACTGCAGGGTTTGGAAGGGACCTCTGAAGATCATTGAGCCCTGCCCCCAGCTAAAGCAGGTTCCCTACAGTGGGTCACACAGAAAAGTTTCCAGGTGGCTGTTGAATATCTCCTATTTCCAGAGCAGTCTCTCTAGCCTGTTCTAGTCTCTGTTACCCTCACAGTAAAGTTCTTGCTCATATCTATATGGAACTTCCCATATTCCATTTTTCTGCCCACTGCCCCTTGTTTTATTGCTGCACACAACTGAAAAGAGCCTAGCCCTATTGACTTGACTTCCACCCTTTAGATATTTGTAAATAAGATTCCCCCCTCAGTCTTCTCTGTGCTGAACAGTTGCAGATGTCTCCACTGTTCCTCATAAGGGAGATGCTCCAGGCCCTAATCCATCTCTGCTGGACTGTCTCTATGAGTTTTGAACAGAGAGGCCCAGAACTGGACACAGTACTCCTGGGCAGAGGAGGGGAAGGATCACCTTCCTTGATGTGCTGGTCATGCTTTTTTATATTCCTGCTTGCTTTGAGAAAAGGCATGTGTGCATTTCAGTAACTTATTTTACACTTTAGGGACACCATCATTATTGTTGCCCTTCTTCTAGCCTTTTCTGGTTGAAACTTAAGAAATATATCCCTGAACACTTTAATATCCTATGGTTTTAGGCTTCCCCTGTGGTTAAAATCACTGCAACTCTTTAAATCTATACATATTTTACATAACAAGAGACTGTAAAAGCACTGTTAGCTTTTCAGATATTGCACTGGCATTCTCTACACTGTTTATCCTCCTTTTTCTTCTCTCTCTTTTTTTTTTTTATTTAAATGCATGAATAGTGTAATTAAATGTGTTGTACAGTGGAGACTGCGTCTCAGTCTTCCAGTGACGAGTGTTACTGCTGAAGAGAGAAAAGAGGGAACTGTGTTAGTGGAGAATGGAAGCAGGAGTTGCTACTGCAGCTGCTTTTCTCTTTTTCAAGGATACAGGCACGTTCACATTCATGGTCAGTCCCAGAACTGCTTTGCTCCCATGAATATTTTCTGCAAAATACAGCAACAAGCATCCAAAAAACTTTTGATCACATTGAAAGCTGTTTAAATAGCAGGAAAAACATGTTGAAATATATGTTCCATTGCTATACTGCAGGTACTTTGATGCTTCTTCTAGGAAAATCTAAACTTAAAATATAAACAGGACATTATAGTAAGTGTGGGATGAGTAGGAAGGCCAATGAGGGGTGCAGTGGAGATGGTAAGTACACTGCTAAGTTATTATTCAAAAATGGGACTTAGATTCCTAGGTCTTTTTTTTCTTTAAAAGTAGTGCCAAGACTGTGTGTGTGTGTGTGTGTGTGTGTGTGTGTGTGTGTGTGTTAAGCAGTGTGGTTTTTCTGGAAAACAGTTGTTAGGTGATTTTCTCATCGTAGTGTTGAGTACTAGCTGTGAAGTTTGGTTTTGTATGAGCTTTGTTTTTCTGGATGTCTTCGTATGATGCTGTCTCCCTACACAAATCTTTTGCAGAGAAGTCTATCACAAGTGCATTCTTTGCAATGGAATTTTCCTTGGAGTCTTCTTTGTAGTATTTTTGGAAATGAGAAGCAGCATTGTGAATCATACCTTGATTACATGGTGCTAAGGGTGCTCCAGCCTGACAGAATAGGGCTCAGCCTTACCCGGGAAGTCATCTGAAAAATAGGATAAGCTCTTGATAGAGTTGTACCAACGTTTATGTGTATCTGCTGACTTTCTGGGACTGCTTCATAACAGAGGTTTGGTGAAGTTGAAGCATACATTATTCTGTCTGTTACAAACCTGCGATAGCAAGGGAGGCATGAAGTCAAATGTGGCTAATTATATGCTCTCTTTTCCAGACCTGTAGTCATTCACCATCCTTTGCTACATGATAAATGTGCTGGGTATTAACCCGGAGTTGATGAATGTCTGTTTACCTTAAATTAAAATGGTCTCTTTTTGCCTTTATAGAACTGCAGTCTCCCAAAACAAGCTTTTCTTTATTTAGAGCCTGAACTGATTATCTTGGCTCAAGAAAATCCAGAATCCAGGAAAGGTGTGTGTCAGATTGGCTAGTTAAGGGAAGCAGGGTTGGCTGTGGTAGAAGGGAGATTTGTGCCAGCAGCAGAAGTATATATGCATGCTGTGAAGTTGATCAGTGCCCCCAAAACACAGTGAACTCAGAAATCAGTCAGATGTATTGTGTGCCTTGCCTAAGAGATTCTGGAATATTGTTGACTGCCTGAGTTTATGTAGGTACACCTGATCCTGCGAAAGACAAGGGCTTGGTGGTTGAACGTGTTGATTTATACGTGTGCATGCCTGTATGTATCAGTTTGCTTGGAAATCTCATGTAACATTAAAGAGGATACTGTTTGTGGTGGTTGAGTTTGTTAATTTTATGTATTTATTTAGCAGTTTAGGATCTAGCTTTCGTATCAGGATGTTGCAATGTTTTGATCACCTTCCAGATCTGTACACAGTAGTTTGCTAGTTTCAGAATGAAAATGTTGAGGACTCTGATTCCTCTGTAAGAAAATGCGTGAGGATTTTGACTATTTATTTTTTAAATAAAATATTTTCATGTTCATAAATATATTTAGTATATCATTTTATTTATATATGTATATAATTGTATAGATATAATTATGTTAAAGGCAGACAATCTTATAGTCTTGCAATGACAGAAGCATTCCTGCCACACTGTTCTGCAAGGCACTGAACCTCGCAGCTATTAAAACTGGTTAAAATAAGAGATGTAGAACCATCAACACCAAATTTTAGAGAATAGTCCAGTTTACAGTCTTGAAGGGGAGTAGAGAGGGTTCACCCTCAGCTGTATGCTTTTTTGTGTGTTTTTTATTTTGTTTGTTTTTGTTATGGGAGGTGGATGAGTGAAGACATTAATTTACTGGGTAGATTCTGCAGGTTGGTCTAGGATTTCACTTGCAGTTAGTGAGTTCCATTACTTGCTGTCCTAACTTTCAAGAGCTCTGTGGGTATATGTAATACATTCTTGCTGTAGTGCTTGAAAAAATGCAATAATTGTTGAACAGTCTTAAGAAATAAGGAGCTGTCTACTGTAATTAAAATGTAATTAAACATATCTGCTCTGAGCACAGATGAGATGCTGTGACTGCAGTGAATGCTTTTTATCTATACCATGAGTCACTGAGTAGATGGGGCAGTGAAGTAGTTTTGGGAAGCAATGATGGCACTCAGTGGACAATTTATACAGGTTATATAACAAATCTGACAAGCCACCTTCACAAATCGAACAATAAAAAGAAATAATTGCAGACTTTGTCTTCTGGTCATGCAGTTTTCTGGTGTCTGAAGATGAGAATATATGTCATTAGAGCAGCATTGCTTAGGAGTCTGAGAATGTTGGCAATTTGCTTTCATACATCTTACTGTCTTCAGGGCAGAGGAAGGTTTAACATCCTCATCTCTGGCCTTTTCAGGCTGAGAAATTTTGGATTTCTTAGAGAAAGCTGTTGAGTTGAATGTTTTTCTTGGGTTGTTTGTTTTTCCAGGTGTTTGGTTTTTGTTGTTTTTGTTTTGTGCATGTGTTTTAAGTTTAAGACTAAAGCAAAACATTAAATAATTATGTGCCACAGTGATTAAAGCTTTAATTTAAAACCCCCAGAAGAACTTAACATATAGTTTGTGTTTATAAAACACAGCCTTTTAAATTCCCTGCAGTTTACTCAAGGAGGAAAAAAAAAAAAAGCAGTGTCTTACTGGTTATTAAGAGCTTTTCATCACAGAAAATGAATTAAATACATTGAAACCTTATCTTTTGTGAAAGAGCTGGCCTACTAACATGTCCTCTTTTGCCTTCAGGTACAGACTATTCATTTTGTTCGTCACCCGTCTGCCTTCAGTAACCTGAACAAAAACGATTAAACAAACTCCTGGCAGGAGGAATTTTGTTTTTGGTCTACATTTCCTTGCTCTGCTTTTCTCTTAAACCAAGAAATTATATTCAACCTTATCAAGAAGTGCTAATTTCATTATAAAGCCCTACTCGTTGCTGTTTCTCATTACAAACGATGGAGGAAAGCAGCTTTATGGGTTGGCAGCCTTCAGAAAGGGAATGATGCTGGATTGCGTCTGTATCTGAAGGTGTTGTATGGGTACTGCTGGACAAGAGAGAAAGAAATGGAAGGGGAAGGCAGGCTGACCAACAAAGGTGTGGGTGAGCTTTTGCTCAACAGATGTGATCTCAGAAAGCCTTATCTCTTTGTTTAGAAAGAAGCAGCAGAGTGAAACTATGTGTGAACTATATGAACTATAAACTATATGAAACTATATTTCATAGTGAAACTATGAAAATGTGCTCTAACAAAGAAAAGAGCTTTTAAGATTGTTTATATGGGGGAAGCAATTTTCTTGCACCTAAAGATCTTCACAAAGCTGTGAGGATCCTGCCTCATTCCTAGGCATTCTTCTTGCGTGTCTTTAAGCTATTTCTCCTCCCAGGTCCTTTCAAACTTGTTATTTTGGTTCATCTTCATCTTGTGCAGGCTTCAGTAGTCACTTTTGCATGTCTGTCAATTCTAAATGCAAATAGTAGGAGGTTTGTCTGTGTGTACTTTGATTATGAATGTACTTAAGCTTAAGAACTGATTTCTGTGTCACAGAGAAAATCAGATACTGATATTTTTTGTGTGTGTGTCACAGATGCAAGGACTCTGAGTTACCCTGGAGATAAAGTGTCTTATTGTAAAGGTAGATAAGGCAGAAATTGCCTACGTGTGAGAGAAGGACTTTTTTGCTGTAGTTCAGAACAGTGAATGTCTTTGCATTTTATCATTTGTATAAATTTGAGATGAAAATGTGTTTTGTATAATTCATTGTTATTAGGGTAATGCGTAAACTTCAATTAAAGATCGGACTGAAGGGTAACCTTGTGAAATTGTATTTGGGACATAAATTCATCCTGTAATGGCAGAAAAGTTAATTGAGGTTGTTTTTTTTTTTTGTTTTCTTTTTTTTTTTTTTTTTTTTAATACTTAATTGTTCTGTGGGGTAATAGAACCAACCAATAGAACACCGTTTTCTCAGTTTTCCTTTGTGGGTGTTCTGGTTATTTTTGTTTGTTTGTTTCTTTTTTGAAAAAACAATGGGAGAAAAGTTAAATTTTTCTTGATTGTGTTCAAGTTTCTTCAGGAGTTCATGGGATCCCTGTTAAAAAAAGACTTGAAGTACTGAACTTGAGTTCTTTTATGGGCTGCTAGGATTCTTCCTTTTTTTAGGTGTGTTCTCCATTTTTTTTTTTTCTGCAGTTTCGTAGGTTTGAGCCCCATTTTCCTCACTCCAGGGATCTATTCTAGCTTTCAATACGGAGTTTAGTTATTCATCTTAAATTACCCTTTTATACAAAGCTCTAAATTACCTGTCTGCCATACGGTAGTGATGAAAGGTAGCATGAGCTTGAAGAAATGCTTTGTTCTTATGATACAGGTAAATATCAATCCAAAATAACCTTTTTTCTATACCTGATCTAGAGAACACAGAACTTTAATCTAAGATTCCCAGTGAATTTTACAAGAAAATGAAAGAATTTGCAACACAGTGTTGTTAGAAACACTATGAAACAAGGAATTGCATTTAAAAATGGCAATTTAGAATGTTTTCTTGCTGTTTCATGTGTGGTAAGAAAGCATTGCAGTAAGGAAAGGAGAAACTTGCTTTTTTCCTATATTCAAGCATTTCTTTATGTTGACACTAGACCTCTCCTTGGTCGGCTTTCCAGCTACTTATTTTCTTAGTAAGGGTGTTGCAATAGCAAAACAGAGGCGACTGCAACATTTGTTTCCCTTGCTTATAACAGTGTCTAGACAAATTTTTATACTGACTTGAAGGTAAGTGTGAGTGCCGATTTGAATTCCTCCTAAAGTGCTTTCTGTTGAGTACATCTGATATTTCAAGGGAGATGGATCAGACTTTTTGGCATATGTAGATTTTACTAAAGATACCTGAATAGTTCTGTGGTTGTTTTGGTGTTTTTTGGTTGGTTATTTCCTTTAGTGTTGGTTGGTTGTGGTTTTCTGTCTGTTTCTCCCCCCTCCAGTGCAAGGAAATATCCTAAGAAATAGGTTCCTTTAAATATTTGTATACACAGATATTAACTGCAGATTGACATGGTTACTATAATACTATCACATCTTACTGCTTATGATAGTGAAAAATCTGATGGAAATGAGGACAAAAAAAAAAAAAAAAAAAAGGCTTATGAAGCAGGTGCAACTTTGTTGTTCTAGCTTATTTACACTATAAGATTATGTACTAGTAACACACTTGTTGGGAGTCCTAATTAAGGGACTGAAAATGCTGTCTTAACTGTCTGTCCCATAACTAGGGAGTTAGATGTATTTCTACATATTAGTTTCTAGATCACTTATTTACTGGTACGAAGTAGTGTGAAACTTCAAATGTGCTCAGTTGTGTTGGTAAGTGTACCACGGTAAAACTCATCTGGTAATTGCAGTCTTTTGACTGTTATGTTGAAACGTGATTGAAATTTATCATGATGAAATACTTGCATGCTGCCTGCAAAGTGCTGGCATGTCATATTTTGTTGATGGTTCTTATTTTTCCATTTCTGAAAAGAAATCTTAATCTGCGTTGTTCACATGACTTTTTTAGAGCCTGACATTTTGTGTTGTGAAGTGAAAAAAGAAATATATGTAAAATGCTTAGATTTCTTAGAATTCTTGGTGTCTTAAAAAAAGAGACTGTATACTTCCACTTTCCCTGCTTTCATCAGGACACCAGCAAAAGCTTCCAGGAAGAACACTTTCAATAGTTGTGAGCTGAGCAAAAGTCTGTGAGAGTCTGGAAACCAAACACCAAGCTCAGCCACAATTGTAATAAACTCAATTTGTTGCATCATCACAAGGCAAACAGAACATGATCTCTTGGACAATGCTCCTAAACCTCAAAACTTGAAGAAATTTCTTCAACTCTCCACAATTAGGGATAATAATTCTAAAAGGATGGTATAGTGTTTTGGTAATATTTCTAGGGGAAAAAAATGCATTTGATGAAAACTATTGGTAGGGCAAAATTGCAGTGTATAGCTAAAATTAGAATCTTGATCTAAAGAACCAAGACCAGTGGAGAGCTGAGGAGGCATTATAGTTGGAATTCTAAGACTGTGTTTCTATGTAAATACTGATAAAATACAATGAATAGAATAAGTTGCTGAAGAACTTACTCAAAGCTGATTTTCCTGGCAGGCTATAAATTAACAGAAATGGTTATATCTTTATCCTTGGTTTGTTTCTTGAAGCTTTTACTTGTCCTTGCACTTATGCTTCTCTGTGAAGAAATCCTATGTGTCCAACTACAGAGCATGAGAAAATTATTTAAATGTTTTTAAAGCCATTTGTATTGCCAAAGTCAGCTGACTTAACATTGAGAATACGTATTTTCACTTAAATGTTATATAGGAGAAATACCTACCACTGCAAGCAATGCTGTACAAAAATAATAAGTAAACTTTGCCTTCATATGTTCAGTACTATGTTGTGACAGCAAGCGTGGGTTGGTGTGTTTTAGAGAGAATGGAATTCCTGGTACAAGACTCATCAAGGGGCGATGTGTTTCCTAGGTTTTCTTCATTACTCAGAATGCATTCTATGAATTGAATTTTGCATTTAAATTAAGAAAGGGGGAAGAAAAAGTGAAGTTCGTAGACAAATAGCCTGGATTCCTCCGAACAATATCAGTGCCTTTTGTGAGCCCACTTTTCCCTCACGATTCAGCAATTTGTTATTAAAAAAAAAAATAATAATAACATAAGCCTGTCAAAATGGTACATGTCTGTCAATTCTTGCATACTGAGCATGAAATTCGTACAGTTGGTTCCTCCCTCTCGTCTGCACTTTCTCTCAGGGAGCTTTCTCACAAACCTGCTGTGTCTGGGGGATTCATTCTTGCTCTGGCCATTCAGTCTCAGATGTGCCACATGGTATGAATTCGTGTAAGAGTGATATAAACAGAAGGAGAAAATGAGTTTGACTTGTTTAGCACTGTTTTATAATTTATTAAAAATAAAAAAAAGGAAAACCCAACCTTCATTTGTTACAAAATGGAAATTATAAATTTTAGTTTCTACCCAGATTTAGAGCCCAGAGATTGCCACAGTTCCTTCCAGTAACTTCCTAAAGCTAGATCAGACTACTTTGGACATCTCAGCACTAATTTTTCTGAAAACATTGCCCTCTGTAACTGATTCGATGTCATCACGTCACAAGGAATGCCTGTCCTTCCTTGCTTAGCTTGAACAGAATTTAAACTGCTGATCTGTAGCTGAAAAGCTGATTGCCTTGTTGCCAAGGATGTAACCTTGCAAATTCTGTATCAGCTTCATGTCGCTTGTCAACTTGAAAAAGCTGATAGTCTTGTGCTGGTTATTAATAAAGCTGTGCTTACACATCCCCTATATGTTCTGAGGGAATCCTCTTCCTTCAGATTTCTTAGTTAATGAGAAAGTAAATATGAGCAAAAATATTCAGGTCTTATTGTGCTTTATTCTCTTCTTTTATGTATTATCTCTATCTTTAAATCAGTTTGTTCAGTTTTTGATTTTTAAATAATTCTGATAGAGATTTTCATTTTGTTACGTTTTTCTTCAGAAAGGAAAAGACATGTAAAGTAGAAAAAAGCTCTATTTATGTGTTCTACATAAATACAACTGAAATATGTTACAGCAGAGTAAAATTTTTTGCCATTATATATTCTTTTAGGATGAAAAAGGTTGAATTTACAAAAATCAAGGTAATATAAGCAGTACACAGAGACTCAAAGTAAATGAGTTATTAATGTGTTGGTTTTTTTTTTTTTTTTTTTCCAACAAATGCTCTCTTCAGCTCTTTTCAACCAAGTTCTAATAAACTCTTCTTCATTTAGCATATAGATTAAATGTTGCAGTGCAGGAGAAAAGAAAAATACGCACTGCTGTGAAGTGCAGGAGTCCTGCTGGTCAGGGAAAATATGCAGCCAGCTACAGCTCCTTTCTAGTAGCATCAACACAAACCAGAAATGACAAATGCTTCTTATATGTTTTTCTTCCATTAGCTACGTAGAGAAGTCTGGACAAAGCCTCTTTAGATGCAAATTCTCTCTATGCCTGTCCTTAGCTGCCTCGATCTCTCTGCATCTTTAAAGCTTTATGCTCCACTTATGGTAGTCCTTTAAGTTAATGAATTAGAATTTGAAGCTGTGTATGCATCGAGTGTTATGGAAGAGTGAACTGCACTGAGTATTGATTAAGATCCTACAAGAAGCAGTGTTGCCTGTTGTCTTACTACAGCATTCTCCTAATTTTTGTTTGGTTTTTTTTTTTTTTGTTTTTGTTGTTGTTGTTGTTTTTTCTTCTTGTAGGATTCTAATCAGTACTAATAATTTTTGAGAAACTGCTTGTTCTCCCAACTCTGGCCCTCTGGAAGTTATAACAAAGCTTCATTAACACACCATAACCAAGGCTGCCATGAGCAGCAAGACTGCTTATAATCAGGAGATCTCAAAGTCCTTGAAAAAATTCCTCTTTAAAAGAAACAGACGTGTCTAAATGAGTTATTTAGTCTAAATGTAATAATACGGTCCCTGGGGATCTGTGTAATTACTGATATGAGAGTGCCTTTAGGTAAGTAGGGCTGATTCATACAGAATTTATTGTTGAAAGTCACTGTGGTGTTAAGATTCTTGACACTGCTGTCATCATACAAGCAAACTAAAGATTTCATCTAGTTATAATAATCATTTGGTGGTTAGGGCTAAATGAAAAATTGTTCTTAGAATTGTTTTATTTTTTTTTTTTAATGGCTTCATCTCAAAGTAGGTGGTCTTTCAAGCACAGTCTTTAAGAGGTCTGTGTCACTCAGTAACTTCATTATTGTCTGTGGAAAGAATGCATGGCTATATGCGTGCAGCACTAAGCTGAAGTGAATGGCAAACCCTGTGAAAAGGCTTAGAATTCATCGTAATCCTGACAAATGATCTGGTTACAAAAGGACATGGAAGCAGTTCTCAAGGACTTTTCTGTCTTTAATGATAAGGACTGTTCTTGGACTTCCCAGGTCCCCAAGTGTAATGGCAGAGTTGGAGTGAATGAAGCATTGTGTACAGTATAGGTCAAGCTGGGAACTGCTTAAGCAAATCTGACGTACAAAAATTTATGGGACTGAGCGTGATGTATCCAATCATCCTGGCAAGAGCCATCTGCTGTCATTATGAGGCTCTTCCCTCTCATCTTTGAAAGTTCATAGTAATTAGGAGATTCCAATGGAGCAGAGAAAATAAACATCAAACCTGTCTTGAAGAAAGTCAAGAAGGAGTATGTGGGGAGCTATAGGAAGGTCAGCCTAGTTGTGGTGTTTGGGAAGAATATGGAACAGATCTGGAAGCTGATTTTGGGTACAAGGGTGATAGTTTATCAAATGCAAGTTAATTGTCTTCCACAATGAGATGAGTGCACAAGGAAAGAACGTTGTTGTTTATCTTGACTGTAGGAAAACATATGATCTTTTATAACCTTTTTGCAATCAAAATGTAGCTGGATGTCTTGGATGAGTTGGTAGCAAGGAAAGTTAGACAACTGTTGGGACTGCTGTGCTCAGAGTGATAATACAGAAGCCATCTGGTGTCCAACAGTGTTCTTCAGATATTGAAACTGTGGCCAGTGCTGTTTGATATTCTTGTTAACGAAGTGGAGAAAAGAGTGTGCCTTCAGCAAGTTCAGAACTAAAGTTAGAGAGAGCAGTTAATGAATTGAAGCAAAGGACTTTGTTTCAGAGAGATCTTGACAGTGTGGAGAAATGGGCTGCGCCCCCCCATTCCCAATGGGAAAAAGAGGAATTTCAAGTTTTCATTTTGATACTGGGATGGAACAGTAGTCTACAGCATCCTTCATGGATTTAAAACAAAAGGGTTGTTTTGTGATTGAACTTCAAGTTGAAGAAGGGAGAGAAGATGTTACAGTATTCCCCAGATTGGAGCTAGAAGTACAGAATACTGTGTTATGTGTTTGCTTATACCAGCGAGGGCAAAGCCGGACTGCCTGTAGTTGTGCTGAGTCTGCTGGGGGGCAGTGATTCCTTCATGCAAACAGGGCTCTGTACATTTGCTGTCCAAAGGTTGAGTCCTTTGTATCTTTAAAGTGTTAAGATTTCCACCAGCACCTTGCATACTCATCTACATAGAGTTCTTTTGCTTCAGTGTTATCTTATTAACAAACACCAACAAATTAATGTCTGCCATTTGTATGCATGTACGCGTATCCCCTGTTTAGAGTTTTCTTAACTTTTCAAAGTTAACATTGTATTCAGTGTTAAGAAAAAAAAAAAAAAAAATTAAAATATATTCCCTGACCTACCTTGAATTCATGGAATGTTTTAAGTTAGATGAGACTGATGGATGTAGCCTAAACCCCTCACAGCAGAGCCAGCTTCACAGGAAGGATGGGTTGCTCAGGTTTGTAACTAGTCTGGTCTGAGCGTCTGATAGGAGACAGGTTGCTTAAACCTCAGTGGTGTGGTATTAAATTCAGTCACTCATAATAGGTTAATACTTCTCAAAGAAGAACTTACAGTGGTTTGAGTACTATCATCTCATATCCAGCAAAGGTGGTCAAGTGTTACATGCTTTGATTTCTTTTAGAACATTAATATATTACATTAGGAATAAAAAGTAAGAGTTTACAAAGTAAAGTATTCCAAAGTAAAGAACTATCAGGTGGAGGGCTATGTGGATGTAGATGTAGTATTGCTTGACTTGTTTTCAACAGTTCTTTCCAACAGAAGCTGTCCTTATTCTATGTGAAAAATGGACAGTGTTCAGTGAGTGATGAAGGTGGTCATATTTATATCCCCATTAAATAGATTTGAGGAACTTGTTTATATAATGTTTGGTGAATCAGTGTTTGTCATTTTTCTTACAGTCTTTTCTAGGATGCTTATTGTTAACATTATAGATGTATTTTGCCCGTAGGGAGAAGTCAATCATCTTGTTATCATTCCAAAAAACACCATATTTATGAGGAAATTTGTTTTCTTGTTACTGCACACCTGTGACTCTGCCTGTGTTATTATCCAAATTTGGAAAAAATTATGTCACTTTCCAATGCTGTGCTCAGTCTTTTAGGCCACGTTTGTTACTGCTAAGCAAATGATGTATTTTCTGCGTTTCACAGTAGCTGTCAGCGATCAGCTCACCAAAGAGCAAACAACTGGGAAGCATCATTAGAATTTTGTTTCTGCGTGCCTTTTTTCATATCTGCTAGTACGAGGGCTGTCATCCCAGGTGGTAATGGGCTGATGTGGTCGAATACTGATTGTGGACTGCTGGAAACCAGCACAGCCAATCCTTCGCGGCTTTCCTATTCCTTCCCATGTCATTTTTTCATTGCAGCATATATTGTGTGGGTTTTTTTATCTTGTGTTTCTTTGCTGATGGCATGAGCCATATTTTAAATGCACATACTCTTATTTAGCAATTCAGATTTTACTTATTCTGTTATTCCATTCTATACTGCATCCTTAAAGGAAGTGATCTTATCAGTGCAACAGATTTATCATTTTTAATATTAGGCAGCAAAATGACAATCAGTTAAGATCATTCCTAATACTGCTTCACTTTTTCTTTGCTTTCCAAAATGGATCTCTAATTTGGGGTGCTGCCTTCATTACTACATTTAAGGGAGATAATGTATATTTTTTTAATTTGTGTAATAGTGTCCATGTAACTGTATCTGCATAGGAAAAATGGGTTAAATATTTTATTGAGAACCTACTCAAATTATTGTACTGAATGCCATGAAACTGATCAAAGTAATTTTTTTTCTAGTGGTTTTTTTTTTCCCCACAGTTGCAAAATAAATGTAACCATTCTGCTACTTGTTATCTCATACATAAATGCATCAGAATATAACTCAGTCTGTTAGTACTCAGAAGTGCACATAGTTTATATTTAGGATCCCATTGCTAGAAGCACTAGAATCATGGCTTCATGAGGCTTTACATTTTCTGTTTTCTAGTTCAGTGTTAAAAGACCACTCTTTATAAAAACGTAAAACGTCAGCCTGGACTCTCCTATGCATTAGACAATTAGTAAGCAAAGACAGTGTCTCTGTTACAAATACAGGCTCGGGGTTGCCAGTGACTTGATGGACAAGCGCTGTGTGGGGATATTGGCAACTGTTGCTTTTGCATAGTTTTGTATTTTTACAGTTGGTTTCTAACTGGCAAGCACAGATGGCAGTAGACTGTGATTTGTGTGTGTTTCTGAGTTGGAGAAAACATTTGTGCAGTTGTATTTAAGTTGCATTGTTTAAATATCGTATGTTAACTACTCTATATGTTTTTTTAATTGCTGAGCTTATAGCACAGGATTTTTGAAACCAACTACTTTAATATTTTTTTTAATGATATGAAAGGCTTCTGTATCCAGCCTTTGCATATTTTGAACATTTTGCTTTTAAGTGATTTCTTTGAGTTATCAATGTTATTTTGTCACATTGCCAACTTTATTTTGCTCCTGTGAAAATTTATTAAGTTTGGCACTGCAAAGCCTTTCTCTTGCTGTGAAGGATGTTCTACTACAGTCAGAAGCGATTGCTTCAGTGGTACTTCATGAAGCATTGGGACTGTTCTAGCTCAGAGTTTAAGAACACCTTAGAGAAATGCTGTGATGTTGTTTGAAGGATCAGGCTGGTTCTGCACAACCCAGGAAGTTCAATATACTATCTAACATTTTCTTTTTTTTTTTTTTATCAGAAACCTAGCAAAAATGAGAACGAAATCAATTTTCTATGATGTAAATTCATAGCTTTAGTTGCAATCTATCCTTTGATTTATAGATGTTTATAGAGGAGCTAGGACAATTGTAATTTTCTTTCAATTCAAAACAAACAGTAATATGAATCTGAGCCATTTTGTAGTAGTATATTTTTTTCACTTATAGGAAAACAGTGGGCTGCTTCTCCCTGAAACTATACACCTTTGTGACTTTAGGGTTCCCATAAAATAAACACATGGTTCCTGTTTTGCTGGAGGATAAATTACGGTTGACTGTGGGTAGGAAGGATTTTAAGGAGAAAAAGGTCCAAATATTAGACAGTAAAATAACTTCTTTCATTCTTTTTACCAGGAGAAATCCTTTCTTTCCATCCATTACTACGGGAACATAGATTTTTATTTAGTGTTACCTTGTGCTTAGGGGAGAGACTCTTAGTTTTCCAGTGCTTTGTGGTGTCAGAATGCTTTCCTATATTTCGTGGGGAAGAATGGCAGTATGTGGGGGGGGAAAAAAAATACTGAACAAGATAGAGATTTAGTTAGTACTAGCATGTAGTATATGATGACACTGTTGTCTTTGCTTTTTGGACTACTACTGTTCTGCAAGGCATTTATTTTCACTCAATTTTTTTTTTTTTTTTTAAAGACCCAAATAGACATACTGAAATGCTTAACCTGTTACGGCATTGCGGTTGTTTTCTGAAAATAAATTGTTATCCTGAAAGAATTCCAGGGGATTAATTAAATGAATCTCCAGCAGCTGATTTAACTATGTATAGTTATATAGCTGATATAAGAATACGCTCATTGAAGAACAGGTGCTAAAACAGTTGTTTTAAGAAATAACTACATAAGCAGTGCTCAGATTGGTGATAATTTCTTTAAGTGTTACAGGAGGTAACGTGCTTACTGATGTGTCTGATGTCTGTGCTAGTGCCAAAAGTTCAAGTTCTGAATGCGTTGATTTGATGCCTATGTTTGTTCACTGTATTGCTGCTATTGCTTCTCTTTAGAAGCCCAGTTGAAACTCATCTTAATGTCCATTGCCGAGTTCTTTATTTCTCTTTCTTGTGGCGTATATTATATTATTCACTTAAACGTTCTGTGTAAATAATTGATTGTGAAAATGAAGTACTGTTCTGAGGTTGAAAATAAATTAATCCTGGTTATTGTTGAGTTGACTTGCAGAAATGAACTGCTGTAAATGTAAAGTTCAGTGTTGTAATTTTGCTGCATCACTGTACCAAAAGAAAAAGCAGTCATAAAACTAAATGCTAGTACTAATAATAATTGTAAAGCTTCTGTAATGCAGAGACTTTCATTTGCCTTCTGTTTAGAAGGCTGTCATATATGCCTTTAAAACAGCAGCAGTGTTAGCTAATAGCACCTCATCTACGTTTACGTCATGTTTAGTGTCCTGTGCTGTCCTTACATGGATGCCGTAGCTGAAGTCGCTCGGTTCCTTATGCAGATACCAAAACACCCAAGGGTCCAGCTGAGCAGTGACTTGTTAGCCTGAGTACGTACTGTTCAGTTGCTGAGGGTCAGTACTTTTGTGAACATAAACATGGTGGCGTGTGGAAAATCTTTGTGGTGTTATAGACAGTGACTTATTTTTGTGACTCCTTTGAAGACTGTGACAACATGTAAAGTTGGTCAGTGCCTGAGGTTGTATACTGATACTTTTATTTCTAAAGAGCTATGAGATGTTCCTGCAGTCCAAAGAATGGTAGTGTAACTGTATGAAAAGCAACTAATGCTCTTAGAGTACCCAAATCCTTAAATTAGGATTCATCAGTTAATTAATATACAAACCTATCTGCTGGGTGCAGATTTTGAAAACTGTCATGAAGTGTGAATGTATGGTAACGGAATGGCAAGGCAGTGATGTTTTCTGGTTCATCTTCAGAAATCTGTGGAAAAAAAATGATATGATACATGTCAAAAACAAACAGTTTAAGAAAGTAAGAAATAAAACTCTTGTTTTCTATTATTTTCTCTTGTAAGAATAAAATATGACTAAAACATTTGTATCTCCTTTGTTAAAGTTTATTTTATCAGATTCTATGTCTAATGTGGAATCTCCTGGTTTGGGCAAGCTGAATAATTTTTTAAAAGCTATGGGAGGAGAGAGGGGAACATTTTTCCTTGTTGAGAATAGAAAGATTTTCATTAACAGTGTGATGGTTCCTTTTCTTCCCCCACCTCTCCTCCAGATATTGTTTCAAAAGGTTGTAGGATGTTGACATCTGAGTTTGTCCCTATGCCATTGCTGTTTTCAGCCGAGCTGAAGAAAACTTCAAAATCCAGTTTACAATTAAAGCTGGCATTATGGATCATCTTTCTGGAACAAAAGGAGTGTGTTTCTATCAGTATAACTTCCTCTTTGCTTCTCTTTGCCTGCCCATTATTACCAGCCCTTTGAAATTCTGGCCAGAAGTGTAGGACAGAATGTACCTCATGAGCTAGCCCAACAGCTTATCTCCCTCTCTAATATAGAGTGAAAGTGGCTCTGCTTTATCTCTGCTCCCATGGCCTTGTTGCAGCAAAGACTTCTTATATGTTTTAGGCCTCTTCCACTGATGATCTGCGCTTTTTTTATAGAGCAGCATGAAACAAGCTTTCTGTTGCCCTCTGATTTTTGTCACAAACTGGTTGTCCCAGTCCACTGATTTCCTCTTCATTTTGGGAGAGTACTAACACAATTTGGACGCTTTTTTTCACCCTCTGTTTGAAGTTCTTGCACTCAGTAGAAGAACAATAAAAAGTCAGTAGAGCAATGTAAAAAAAAAAAAGTATGATATGTGTAATAGTAAATTAATTAAAGAGACCAATCAGGCTATTTGGTAATAGCTAATTTGTTTTAATTGGACTTTTCTCATAGCAGTGGAGCACCAAAACGTGTTTGGTCTACTTCAGTCTCTGTCATTATAACCACACTTGAAAGTTAAGTGTATGAAAATGCTCTCATTGCTTACCCAGAAAATAACCCAGCTGTAATGAACTTAGCTGTTCCTCGGTCTGTTCCTATTTAAATTCTTGGGACATAGAAGACCAGACCAGATCAGAACCACGCTAATTCAGAGGCTTTCCAGCTCACAGAGCCATCTGGAGGGGTTCATTCAAGTTCAGTGCCCTTGGTTATTAGCGCTGGCATCAGTACTGTCTGAATCAATACAGATTGCTAAAAAGATGGAGAGAGTTGCCCTGCCTCCTGTTGCTCCCACTGTCTTGAGTTGTTCTCCATGGTACTTCAGCCGGTGATCCTGCAGGCCTTGTGCAAGGCACTGCCAAGGAATGGCTGTTTCTGAAGGTGGAAGTCTCAAGCTCTCATGAACTACTTAAGTTTCCACAAAGAAGACATTCTGAGGTCTTGCACATCAGTTGGGAAAATCTAACTGTGAGTGCCGCATACTAGTGAGCAGAAATATCTTATTCCTGGGTGATTTTCTTCTTCATTAAACCTAATGTTTCTCATTTATTTAAATGAGCATCTTCTGAAATGAACAACTAAACTAAAGTGTCATTTGCCTCAAAAGATAACCAGAATAAGACTTGCAAAGAACATTAATTATTTACTAATAGTATAATTCAGCTTTCCAGCTATGACACATGAATGTTGAACATATTTTTAAGTTTCTTATTTAAGTATCTACATTCTGTAGGTTTTTATCTCAAAATTTGGAAAGAGTTATGATTCTCTCTTACTAGGTGATCAGTGGAATACAATAAATCTAAGATTTTGGGGTGACTTTAAATCAATCACTAGAAAGAAGGCTATCTGTCTTCTGTATTTGATTATTTTCCATTCATCTCTCTCTGTCATTCTTTCCTTAGGATAGGTATTGGAATCTTGGAAACTGTAGGCAGTACTATAAATTTGTTCTTGAGTAAGTACTTTGAAAATGCAACCTTCAGTGCTGAAATCTGTTGTGTATAGGACAAAAAGAGATGGAGTGCCACTTTCTTATCTAATACAGCTGCTAGATATCCTGTTCAGCACCTCTGTAGGGGCAGACCATGGTGAATTTATAAATTTGCTGGCCTGATAGGAAATAAATAGCCTGGGTAGGGCTATCCTGCCCATATCTTCTTGCTGCTTTGTGGACTGTCTTCCCTATCCCTTTTTTGAGTCTCTTTTCTGCTGCCGTTGAATGTAAAAATGCTATTGTATAACAGCATAATAAAGCCAGATGAGAGAGAACTTCACAGTATGAATATGAGTGATGACAGTAGATATTTCTTCATTTATTAAGGGGACAGTGGAATAGACAGCTTGGACATAGACTTGAACCAGAACAGATCTGTGAATCACATGCCTGTGAGTGATGCCTAAAATTCAAATTCAGATTGGCCTTTTTGGTTTGCCCTTCTTGGATTGCAAAACACTTAAGTCGAGACTTCATGGAACATATCTGTGCATTGTAATCCCAAGCCAGATCTCTGCTTCTATGTCATTGAAAGTCTTTGTAGCAGTAATTGCTTACATGTGGTGAAGGGAGTTTATGATCTGTCATTACTAACACAGATGAACCTTAAGTTAATACTTCACATTTTAAAACAAGATAGCAGTCAGTCATATTCCAAATAATTTGGTTTCACTTTCTCACTAATGATTCAGAAAGTTTACCTTATTATCGTTTGGTGATGAGAATTCAGAGCATTATAATTGGAAAGACCAGAGCCTTTCAACTGAAGGGCTATTTTTGAGCTTCGTTTAGACTCATGGTGCACCTGAGTGTCACCTTGTGTTCTTGTTAAGAGTATTTCTGATTTTGAGACAAATGTTAGTTACCACCTGCCTGTACGGTTTCCTACAATGCATGCTATAATTTCAGATGCAGCTCAGAGCAAACTGTTCAGCATTCACTCTATGCACAGAATAAACAACCCTTTCTCCATCAGATCTGTGACTCTTCTCTTTCAGCAAGTCCCAAGCAACACCTGCCAAAGAGCACTACTTTGCTTTTGCCTATCCTCAGTGCGCCTGGATACAGATCCTGCTCTGGTGGAGAACTTCCATCTGCTGGGTGGAAGGTTTTAGATATGCTCTCTGCTTTTAAACTTAACATTTACATCATCCTAACTGCAGTTAGGAGTTGTTTGTTGGGTTTGCTACCTTTTTTCCTTTATATTGTGAGATCAGATTCTCCGATAATGAATGGCTTTATTACTATCAAATTCTGATTCACAAAACAGGATTTGGGGTTTTTTCAGTCACAGAATAAAACATTTAATCCCAAAATTGGTGTACAGACTGTTGTATTCATGTCTTTCTTATTTGCTATGGTAGGCGTTAGCAGCAGCCCTTTCAAAGGAGTTTCCCTTTGTTGTGAGGGCGTTCTGCATGCTCCTGCTCAGCTTGTTGCCCACCAGAACTCACAAGACCCCTTCAGCAGAGCTGCTCACCAGGCCACTCAGTTCCCAGCCCTTCACTGCTGCATGACATAATTGCATTCTGTGTGCAGGACTTGACCTTTATCTTTGTTAAACCTCCTACAGTTCTTGTTGGCTTCATCTTCCAGTCTCCTGGGGTCTCTCTGTACGGTGGCACTTCCTTCTGGTGTATCTGCCTTTCCATTCATGTTCATCCATGAACTTGGTTAAGATGCATTCAGTCTCATCATCTGTATTATCCATAAAGGCACTGACTAGTACAGGACCAAGTGTAACTCCATTTGTGATGGCTAAGAACTTGGCTTTGAGCCACTGACCACATCTCTGAGCTATGGATAATATTCAGAAGTCCTTGTCTTACACTGACTGATTCAGAGGTGAGCTGGTCCTATACAGTGTGGACAGCAGGCTGAGAACTCCCAATTAAGGGAAGTCCTCTTCTGTTTGTTTATCCCATTCATCTGAAGTTCAAGCAGGATCTGGAACATCTTTCAAAATGATAATAGATGAGATATGCAAGGCCATGGTGTAGATCTCCACTCATGTTTTTATTGTACATTGTAAAAGGAGAAAAGAAAAATTGCTTGCCTGTAGCAACTCCTTTGAGGTGCTTTTTTTTGTTTTGTCTGTGTAAGTTCATAGCTCATCTCTCTACTCTGCTTAAGAGGAACTGTGGCTGATGAACAGATCCTGCTCCTTCTGTAAAAGGTGTGTATCTGAATTTGAAAATCCAAATCCAGTACTGTTTGTGTGCAGGTAGAAGAGGCATAACCCTATAACAGTACCCGTACAGGATGTACTATACATAAAACTTTTTGTTCTAGAGGTTATGGATTATTTTTTTTTTTTAAAGCAATAGGTGTAGCAAAAATTGTTTGTCTTATTTCATACCAGCTCTCTTCAGAGGCATTTCAATTCCTGCTAACTGTTGTAGGTCTGCAAATGACACCACGCAGATGTGATTTATTGTAGAGGAATGTTAAGGACTGATAAGTAGCAGCAAATAGGAATAGGACAACAACTTGTTTTAAACAGAGCTTAATATGTTTCTGTTTTAAGGACTCCTGTGTGTATCAAATAAAAATATAGCTATAAAAATATACCTGTAGTTCAGTCAGACTATATTTGAATTCAATTGGTATGCAGCAGATCCTTGCAATTAAAATTTCTGGCACAATTATCGCAGAGTGTGCTGAAGATGTTTTATTTACTACTATAATTATAACAACAGCATTATTTATTCAGTTTTAATGAGTGATGTGGTTTACACAAGTCATCTCTGCTGCTATACAAGTTAATGTGCTTCTTTCTCAAGAGCTTTTAGTTCCTAATAGTACTGGATTATTCTCTGCTTTTCTGATTTTCTGCCTGTTACAGGATACCAAAGTTTAAAAGCTTAAGTAATTTTGTATCTTGTCTGGGTAGTCTTGCTAAGGTCTGTCCTGTGTTGTTCTGGGATTTGTAAGGGAGAGAACTAGATATATTAATCTTCTAAGTACCTAAGTTCTTATATTCAGTCACTACTTTGTTGTGGGGAAACTGCTTTGAAAAGCGTAGCGATTACTTATTTGTGTTCTGCATGCTTCTCTGTTCTATGCCTGTGACTTCTGCTAAGTGTTTTTCTAAGAGGTGCAATGTCTTGTGCATCCTCAGAATTTAGTGCTGACGTTTAATCACTTCCCATTTATCAAATTAACGGAGAGCTGGGTGACTGCTGTAAATGGTACCTCTGGAATTCTAAGCCTGAAAACAAACAAATGTGCAATGTAAGGTGCTCAGTCCCTCGTGCTCCTTCCAGTTCTGAGCCAGTTCTGAGGCTTTCAGTGACTGGGGTGGGATCCTTCCTGCTTCATCAGTAACTGCTGAGTTTGCATCTTTTGCTCAGACCTTTTGTAACTCGATGAAGACATGAGTTGTTTCAGAGACATTGCAAATGCAATGTTAAGTCCTCCACAGGCTTTATTTACAAGCTGGTGTACCTAAAAGGCAAGATAAAGGAATGAATGGTGGCATGAATTTTGTTTGCATTCAAAAACATATTTTTCTAGAACTCCAAACTGTGGAAGTAGTTTTCTGTTTCAATTCTAAAAGGTTTTTTCCATAGTTCCCGTGACTGCTGATGGGCTTTTTTTTTTTCCTGCTTGTCATTGAAATGTAGCCAGATCCTCAGCTTGAGCTCCTAAATTCCATTTCCTGAAGGAATTCTGCATCTGAGACTGCTGTCTTGAGCTGAGAACCATAGGATGCATTTGCTCAGCAGTAGCTTTTTGTTATAATGCTTCTCTCATATCTAACTTATTACTTCAATTTAAACCATTAATTTGAAGTCAAGTTCCATTAGTCGATACTTCTGTGTATATGTGAATGTGCTGGGTATATATTGCCATTATTTGTAAGTGCATCTGCCATTAACAGTGTAATTATTTCCAAGATACTAGATGCTCATACAGAAATTATCAGTTGGGAACCTGTGTGATATAAAATGCATCATTTCCAGCTTTCATGTGTGCCCATCCACAGCAGTGTTCAATTAAGTTGTGTTTGCAACTGACCTGGTAGGGTTTGATCAGTAAATTCTTAACTAGTGCAGATTGACAACTTAATTTTAGGAGAGAAATCTGGCATCCCTCTGTGCTTCATCTGAAATATTCATAATACTTGAGGGGAGTATTCAGTAATGGAATAATTCAGTTGTCCTTGAGATAGACATCTAATTTTGCAGACAAAAGAAGACTGTAAAGCAGCTTTAAAAAAGCCAACTTAATTTTCCACTCCAGAAGGTTTCAATCAAATTGGAAAAGAGAGCTCTTGACCAGTGAATCTACGTGTCTTGCATTATTTAAAAATAATGAATATATATATATAAGCAATTGGTCAAACTAAAATCAGATGCTGTTTTATTTCCATGTGGCATTTGGACGTAGTCTGCTTTTTTATGATAAATTAAAAACTAATTTTTGAGGTAAATTGGTGATTTTAAGTGAATGTGGCAGTACTGTAAGGAGACAGAATCTTCCCATTTTTGGGAAGATTCCCATTTTGGGAAGCGTGTTTTTCTAAGTGCATTTTCTTCCTGACACTTTGAAGACAGGAGGAGACTAGCGTTTCCTTTTTGTTCAGAATTTATGGAGTGTATAAGCTCTGGTAGGTTTTTGTGAAATAAGGGAAGTTACAGATTTTAAAAATAGAGAAAAATTCCTGAAGTTGAACTAATTAGGGTGGAAGTAAGCGTTAAATACGTAGGTGAGCATATTTGGCTCAGCAAATCTTCAGGTCCACTGTAAACAGAGCAGGAGCCATATGCCAAGCTGTCAGTCGTCCTGGGGCTGCAGAGAAGGAAGCCACAGAGAAATACGAATAAAGGGACTAAAGGATAAACTTGCCAGAAGTGAGACCTGATCTGCAAGTGACACATTTACTTACTTTATGGCCTCCCAGCCATCCTGAGGCCAAACGAGAACTACGGAGCTCTGCAAGTGACGGCTCATGCTGTAGCAGAACAGTGCCTGGAAAGGGGCATCCTCATGTCCAGCTTGCTCTGAGTGTGCTGAAGAGGCTGAATGGAAGCCTGGCTTTCTCGGGTGGTGAATATCATGTGCCAACTTGCTATTTTACTGTAGCTTTACTTGAAATCACAGTAAATTTGTAAAGAATGCCTGACGTGTGTAGCAGTTAATGTAAAAAGTATTTAGAGCTTGATGGTATTTGTTATGCTGTGTATTTACTTTAGAGCTACATTTATGAAATATACTCCAGCTTAAAGAGTCATTGGACTTTTTATTTGGAATATAATGTTGTATGTTACCAGATGTTATTGTTGGGACTGATGTAGTTTTGGATTTTAATTGGTAAAACCCGCCAGGGTTGTTTTTCTTATTGGAACAGAAATTCTGTTGCTAAGGAAAAATATTTTAAATGGATTTTCTTGTGTAAACCACTATGAAGTGATTAAAAGTAATAAGCTCTTCAAAAGACAGTGTCTTACAGTATTTGAATAGCTTATATACTAATTGGTTTTTCAACTGTGTGCTTGGCTCACCTGTGACTTTTTGTTCACCATCATGTTTTGCTACAAGGTAGTGAGTATCTTCTGATTTGCTCGCTGTCTGTAGATTATTCCCTTATTATATATTTCACTGTTTCTTTATGATGTTTTCAGTGCCTTCAGGTGCTTTCTTATGTTCTAACAATTATTTTTTTTAAACAACTTTATTAAAAAAAGATTTGATAAGCGCTACTATAAGAGATTGTTTTTATCTGTTTCTGGAATAGGAAAAAAGTAATTTCTATAAATTATTTTTGAGTTATTAGGTACTGTGAAATCAGAGATTTTTATCACGCTTGTGCTTTACAATGACATTTGTACCTTTACCTTTGGATGCTTTGATTCCTTGGTTTCTTGTCTGTGAAACTGTAACTGGCCAGTACGAAACCTTAAAGGTATTCATAATAGAATGTTGTTTTTCTTTGAAGATTTTTAAAAACAAACTGTGCGAATAGAGATAGAATGTGAATCTGTCTTGATATATGCAGCATTAACTTCCAGGTAGTGATTAGTTTGAAGCTTTATGTAGAGCAGCTGGTAAGCCACTCTGCATGGGGGATGTCTTTAGTAATAAAGAGGAAAACTTTCACCTTTAACAAGATTTTGTCTTCTGTACAGCTTGCCCAGTTTAGGCAGAGGAAAGCACAAAGTGATGGACAGAGCACATCAAAGAAGCAGAAAAAGAAAAGGAAAACAGCAAGCATCAAAGATGAAGAATCAATACAGGATGGGATTGATACTGATAGATCTCGAGGTGATGAAACATCTACATGCGGCAGCCGAAGAGGAGCAGCTGCAACTGCTGACTTTGCTGTTACAAGAACTTTGCACAGTGGAGAAATTATCAAACACATCCAGGCTTACACCAGTGAGGTAAGTTTGTTGTTGTAAACTGTTGGTGTAAACTATAGTTTACAGATTGGGAGGCAAAATAATCTATTAATTTTGGGAATGGAAATAAATTATTTGAGGCTATGCATATGGTTTCCTTGCCTCTGCTTTCTGTCTTTAAAATACCCAGAGTGTTTTCTACTTGTCTGCTGGCATCTTGTTTTCCATAGTCAGTGTACCATAGATCATAGAAATTTTGTTTGTACTCCATAAATAGACAAGCGTTTGTTTTATTGCTTCATTTTATGCATTTTGTTTTATTAAAAGTTTACAAATTGCTGTGGTTTTTTGATCCCTGCAACCATGGCTACAGCAAAATGTAAAGCTAAGCATCTTTCTTGTATACATTACATACTTAGAGTCTTTCTTGTTAACGAGGAGTGAATTTAGAAAACACTACTTAGCACTGGATGGCTTAAGAGACTAATAAACAGATACTCTACTTTTACTACTATAATCCTGCTTGCTAATGGTTGGAAGTACATGCTCTGGGAAGGTTGTAAGATGCCTTGTGTGATATACACTGGCAGTCCAGGTCAGTTTCGAGTGAGCATAAGTTCAAGTAACCTATGTTGTTACCAATATGTATATAGGAACAAGAGATGCTGATGTTATTTACAGTATAGGTTATTTCATTATTGAAAGCAATGCCTCTAAAAGGAAATGAGTATCACTTTGAACTAGCAGTTCAGTTCAGATTCTGAGTTCTGTCCATGTGAACACAGTCTTTTCTGACACAGACAGTACAAATGACAGTGTGTGTGAATGAAAACTCATGAAGTAATTGATGATCAACTTACGATTTTAAGCCTGTAGGTACACTAGATAGACTTAACATCATAGATACTTGTTCTTAAAATTTAGGTTACTGTACTTAAAAGTTCGTGTCAAAGCTTCAAAAATATCTGTAGTAACTCAGTGAAACTGTCTGTTAAATTCATAGCTTTCCTTTGAGGAGAGAATGGCATTATAAAACAGCATTAATTACCAGAATGGTCGTTTTCACATGTGTAAAGATGAGACTTCTTTGTCTTTTAAGGAAAAGAGAAAGGAGTACTTTGTGAAGCTGGAAGGAATGATCAGCTTATCTACAGGTAAAGAGAGAGGACTGATAGGGCAGAGAGCTGTAAAGAGGGAATTGCTTATACTGTTGTCTACACGCATAAGATAATTGTATGAAGAAACTTTCTAGCCCAGCGTATTTTGAAATACATCATGATTGCATGTTCTCAGACTCTGCTGTTACACTCACTCTCAGTCAAGGTCCCTGCTACAATTGGAGAAATGGGGTAAAGTACAAAAACATAGAATAGTTTAGATTGGAAGGGACTTTCAAGATGATGTAATCTAATTCTGTGCTCAAAGCAAGTCTAATGAAATCAGTTTGTTCCCAGTAGCCTATGAAAGCTAAAAGAAGACATTCATGGTTATAAAAATGAAGAAATTATGCTGCAGTTGCAAAAGATTTTTCACATAGATTTTTTCTTAAGATTAGGCATTGTTTTTCTTAGGTCTGTCTTATTCTGACCTGAATGAAAAAAACCAAAGCATCTTATGTTAGTTTGGTTCATTTATTCATTTTATTAATGAATTTAAATGAATAAGCATGGGGATTGCTGTTCATTCATAACTTATCTCTGCTGAACTGTTCATGACTTACTGACTCCTATAACAGTATTTGCTTCCACAAGGAAAAAAAAGCTACTCCCAACTGAGAGACCATTTTCCTTTGTTACATGTTATCAGTGCCCTGCTTATTCATTTGAGTAAGTAATTGATATTTTTGAGTTGAAGGATAATTGCTAAAGTGTCTGTTTGTGCAGTATTGATAGAAGAAAAATTCTGAAATTGTTTCAAAGAATTTCTTAATTTACTGGTTTTGTTCTTTCAAGTGCAGTGCTTCAGATGGTGAGCCTGTATAATTGGATTAGAGCTTGCTTAGCTGAAATGGCAGCCAATGTAACAGGCAGTTTCAGGCTAATCCATGCAGTAGGGAATTAAAGACAGTTTCTTTGAGCTGTTTGCTTTTTCACCCAGTGTTAAATCTTTGTAGGCTGCTGTGTCAGGAGAGTAAGGCAAGATTACTGGAGGCATTATGCAGGATTACTTTCTACCTAAATTTCAATTCAATTTGCTTATTTCACCTTTTACTGGAATTCGTATTTGGAATTGTTATTTTTATGCCATGAAATAGAACACCTGAGTACACTGCATATCTATCTAAAAATCCTGACTGGACTTCCTTCCCGTAGTTGTACAGACAGAAATTGATCTCACTGCAACTTCTATACTGTGAATTTTAGTCCTTGGTCCTTGGACAAATATATTTGGTGGAAGTTTTAGAATGGCTTACCTGCTCACTCAAGTAGATAATAAAGTATATGGTCCCGTGTTCGTTGTTTCATTTTCATAACTTAGTGCAATTGTTAGTTATTCCCTGAGATTTCACAGACAAGGAACAGAAATAGAGTAAGGAGGATGCATTGGATAGGATTCTTGAGAAGGAAGAAAAGTGACAGTGATGATTATGGAGAAACAGAGAGGGCACCTGAATGAGAAAAAGTGCAGCTGCTGGATGTAGTTACGGCACTCCCATGTTAGAAGTATGAAAGCAAAGGGCAACCAAAGGCTTGAGCTAGGAAAGAAACATCCCAGGATGTACAATAAAGTGGAAAACATTAGGGGTGAGGAGGGAAGGAAGAATAAAGTGAAATAAAATGTAGAAAGAATTAGGATGAGTAGTTAAGTTCATCTTGCACTGAAAAAAAAAAATAAAAAAAAATTGAAATTGCAGAATGAAGATCTGTTTGCTCAGCCAGTATTTGAAAGTAATCTGTTCAGTGATAAAGTGAGCTTCTCAAGAGGAGATACTGGATTCTCTGGATGGTTATGACAAAAATTAACAATCTGGCCAAGGACTGCTGGGATATCTTGCAAATTTTCTTTGGGGTAAACGACAAACTCTCCATAAACAGTGGTGTATAGTTAGACTTACTAACTCTGAAATTATCCATGTAGAAGAAAAGTCTTTGTGTATATACAAAGCACTTGGGGTTTTAGCTTGAAAATTTATGAGGCTGAGTTCCATATTTCCAAAGACAAGAAAACTCATTATGCACTCAGATTAGTTCTTTGTTGGTGGTGATTTCTGATGTGGGAAATTTAGACACTGAGTGGTGGGGTACCTCACTGCAGACTTATTTAAGGAGAATAAAGTAGAGATGCACTGATAGTTCCACTGGTAAATCTTGTTCTTTATATGGAAGTTTTTGCTTGATTAAGACCATATTTAGTTAATAATCCTTTTCTAAATTTATCCTATCTGGAAGCCACGTTATTATAGACTGCAGCAGGATTTTGTTTGCTGTTTTTCTGTAATTAAAATTTTCTTGCAAACTGGCCTAGCTAAAATAAACTTGTTTTTGCTTCTGCCTACTAATTAATCCATGTTTAAAAATGAATCTAGAATTTCGTAGTTATGTTTGCATAACAGTTTACACTGAAGTCCTTTAAAAAGTCAATGGATTCTGTTAACGAATATTCACCTGTGTGGATTTTCTAAAGGAGCATAGCTATCACTTCTCAGTTGTGGCTAATTTAGTATTTTAAGTTCTTTTGTTAGTCCTGTGATAATGTTGGACATCCAGTACTGTAGAACATCTCTTCTGAGTAATGCTTAACTGCATATAGAAAAAAGGTTCTCTGAAAAGGACATCCTGTTTTCCATATGCAGATTTCCTTCTTTCTGTATCATCTTGCAGTATTTCCTCTGAATAACGTTCAGCAATGAAATTAATTTTGATTTTCTGTGAAGTACTTATGTCTAATGTGTTATCATTGTGGTAGTAGCTGCCTAGGTGCTAGTTGGCTATAAAGGGACTTCAAGATGTCTGTTCTGTGTATTTTAGTCATCAACTATGTTCTTAGCAAAGAAAATATTAAAGAATAAAATTTTATTGCTAGAAGCGATTACCTATAAGAAAAAGCATGGCTGGTCAAAGAAAGGTTAACTAGCAACCTAAAGTCATAGTGAAACAGAAACCTATTTCTGATTCCATAAATTAATGGTAGAACTGATGAATACCTTTGTTTATGTTGTGTTGCTAACAAAATGTGTATGTGTGTGTATATATATATATAAATATATATATATATATATATATAAAATTATTATTTTTTAAATTATTTGCTTTTAAACTGAACCCCTCTGATGGGCTATATAAAATTTAATTACTTGTGCTGACCAAAGAATAATAGAAGCATACAGTGTGGATGGCTTAATAATTGAAGGTTTTTTTAATGAATTATGGTTGGTCAGGTTTTGGGAATAAAGCAACTGAAGAATGACATTGAAGTCTTACACTGTTGGAGATTGATGTGTGCGCTCATAGGATTTAAGTTTTTTAATTGATTTTTAGCAAGGGGTGGATTAAGCTCTTAACTCAGAAGACATATCCACTTAACTTGAGTTTATTTGTCCATCTTTCTGTAGCTCTCTTTGAATAAACCCCTTGGTAAATATACTTA
Source organism: Lagopus muta (assembly GCF_023343835.1). NCBI lineage: Eukaryota > Metazoa > Chordata > Aves > Galliformes > Phasianidae > Lagopus > Lagopus muta. The sequence goes on from NC_064439.1 coordinate 22,345,507, forward strand.
GTATTAGCAGCCAAAGAAATAACTAGACTGTTTTGAAGGCTGAAGTAGACAGTTTTAAAAGATTATTTGTGCTGCTAGAAGATATTGCACAACTAAACTGTGACAGATTCCCATTAAAAATTATATGTCCACATATTTGTTATCTACGTAAGGAAAATGCATAACAGTGCAATTTTTCCTGGTTTTGAGCAAATAATTTGCTTTTATTTAAATCCGGGATTTCAAGGAATTTAAGGTGACCTTTGCTATACATATTCAAACCACATTAATGGACACCTCTTATGTTTTTTGAATACTGTCTATCTTCTCAGAAAGGAATGGAAAGTATCTTCTTTAATATTTGTAGATTGCCATCGTTGTAAATATTTTAATATTTTGTTTTAGCCGGAAATTGAAATTTCCACTGCAGTAGAAGATTACAGTTCTGAGGTAAGACTGAAGTAACACTTCTTTCTAACTTTACTTTTGACTTTTTCTTTTACGTGTTTATTGAAATGCTGTACACTGTTTTCCAAAAAGAGGAAGAATGAAAGAGTACACGTGATGTTATACACAAAGCTGTTTCAGATCATTAATGGTATGATCAATATACCATTAAAGCAAACATTTTGTTGACTTCATAATAGGATGGGTACTATTATCAGTAATACTGCGGATTTATGAGCTGTTGTAACATTGTCACCATTGTGGTTGTAGTAATGCTTTGTATTGCCATTGAGCTGTGCATAATTCCTTCTCATTTGCATTCTTTCTCATTTGCATAAAAAATATTTAACAAGTTGATTATGTTTTAATGAGTTCCAAAGTAGCTGTTGCTCAAACACTGGCTGGTCATCACTCTGTTGCTGGTAGGTGGTGAGTGACTGCCTTTGCATCATTTATTTTTCCTACACTTCTTGAACTATTTTTGTCTCAACCGATGATTTTGTCTTTTTCCAATTCTTTCCCCATCCTGCCTGTGGGGGAGAATGAGTGTCTGGGTACAGGCCTTAGATACTGCACACCAAGACATCCACTATATGTCCCTGTCACTTAAGAGGGAAGTAGGCAATATGAAAATCCGTTCTTGCCAAATAAAACAGTTTATTGTTTGTGAGGAGAAACTACTTCATGTTCAACTGCGTGATGAGAACATTTTTGCAAGAAATAGCTGTAGAATATCTGATTCCTATAAAAATTGTTTATAATTAAAAAAAAAATCATGGTTCAAACATGAGCTTTCTGTAGTAATGGTCCACTTTTTGTTGTGCAGCACTTTCACAAAATACCCCAGAATCTTAACTTTGGCAGCTAGTAAGAGAGGATCAGGTAATCAACATGCTTTCATTGCTGAAGTGATTTGATTTAGGATACATAGTGTTCTTTCCTTGATTTAGCCTTTTCTAGGACAGGATCAGTGCACTTCTTAGCCTCTTGTGAAATCACTGTTATAAAATTTTTCCATAGATTTTGTTTCAGACTTTTTAGTTTGAGTTTTTTTAATCATATCTCTCTTCCCCAATTAGATTCTTTCTTTCCTGCATCTTCCTCCTGTCTTGTTTATAAGCATTCTCACTTTCTTCTGGTGTGTTAGGAGAAGATGCTTGGGAGTGCACTGAAAATATTCCTTCACATTTATTGTTGATTACTTTCAGATATTAATTAGTGAAACAAATGGACCCTTGGTCCAATCAGTTATGATCATTGTTACGGCATGTTAGATGTGATGCAAATAGAAAAAAAAAATCTGAGTCAGGCACATCTGGGTTGAAGAGTCCAGTCCAGCTGCTTGACAGTTCTGTAAATGGAAGAAAGAAGTAATAAATGAAAGACTGAAAGGTTCAAAGGGTTGAAGCTTACGTGAGGAAAAAAGTCGGATTAAAGGTTTAATATTTGTCTTAGATAAAATATGCGTTATTTTGTCCAATGAATTAGAAGAAGGAAAGAACAAAAAGAATCTGAGTTTAAATGTGGTAAGATGATTGATAGTGCAGCATGTCACAGAGTTTGCCATTGAAAGTGAAACAAATACACTTTTGAATATCTGCTGTGACCTTACTGTAACTTTTTAGAATATATACATCACCACAGTATGTAATCATTGCTAAATGGAATATGGAAAGAATGAACCTTTGAAAATAGTTGATAATGGCATTGATGTTCAGTTATCTACACACTCTCCGCATTTTTTGTAAGCTTCCTTTTAATTACTGAAAGGACCTGACCTCCATTTTGGAATTCTTTGAATCCATCCATTTGTACAAATACAAGTCCTTTTCATCCATCTTTTTGTTCATCTTTCAGAACAACTATATTCTCTGTAGTGGTTTTTGTCAGAAATTATGTTGAAGTTGGGGCTCACAGTGAAATAAGTCATAAATCATTTGCTTTGTTATAGTTGTTAAAATAAGCCATATGCTTTTAATTATTGAGCCCCTTCTCTTGGGGATTTGGATGAAATTTAGTGATGAGCACATCCCTCTTTGAGAGGCTTTTTACAACCGGACACATGGTTGTAAGTAGTTTACTTAAAAAAAAAAAATATATATATATATATAGAAGGAACTAGTGAATGTTTCTGTCAAAATTCTTGTGTTACAGGATCTTTTTTTTCATATGGTCTCTTCTCCAATGTTCTTCTGTCATCTTTCTAAATACCTACACTGTTAGAGGTGGTACTCAGACGGAAGATTGACAAATCTTTTATATGACCCACTTCCTTTCTGAAACAAATTATTCAGTTTGAGCAAGAATGAAACCTACCTGAATAATTTTATATTAAATGATTGTGGTGATTATGTATGTACATTTATGGTTTAACTTCCGAACTACGGGAAATTAGGCTTTTTCAGCAGTTAGTTGTTTGGGCTTTTTTATAACTATGTAAGGTAAAATTGTTGCTGTATGTTTTCTATATTCCTTAATTTTTATGGTATTGATGTAATCTGCATGGATTATTTTTTTTCTCTCAGTGCCTCTTCCCAATTTGCAAACTGTACCTTAAAAAATGTTGATACAAAAACTTACAAAATTATTTTATTTTCCTTTCTTGATCCTTATTTCTTTCCCTTTTCTCTGTAAATGCTAATGATATTCTATATGTTAACCTTTATGCATAGTCATCACACAAAGAAATCTTCTGTTGTGTTTTAATACTGTATGGAAAAATACATTAAACCATAATATTTTTGAAGACTTGTTTTTTGTAAAAAGCTACTAGCCTTATTTACATTCTATGATTGTCATTATTTTTGAGAGAAACTGAAAATTATTTTCACTTACAGAGTTTAAAAAAAAAAAACACCAAAATTATTTTCCCCAGTTGTCATAATTGCTAATTTTAGCTATGTTCCATAAAGTCAATTGTGATGTAACACACATTTTAATTGATTAAAATCCTAAGAGCACAGTCAAGCAGTGTTTGAGGCCTAAGTATTAATTCTTTTAAATAACCAAGTGTCCAAAATGCACAAGAAAAGAAAAAACTAAAAACATTAGGTAAAATGTAACTCTATTCCAGATACTTTTGTATGTTTCTACTACTAAATCAAAACAGTTTTCAAACCAGAATTCTGCTTGCCAATTTATAAGAGGTTAAATTATTTTCATGCATTTGGATATTTTTTACATTTTGCAATGAGTGATCAATAAGTATTGATTTACACTAAGCCCGAGTTTGCAGTATATAAGGAGAATTCTCTGTAGCATGGACATCACTGTTACCAGTAATAACATATTTTGTGTAACAACTCAGTGTTTTTGAGGTATGCTTTCAGGAAGTCCAAAGTCTAAGGAACATTAGCAAGGCTGTGTTGAATCTGTAGTGAAGTGCAGTGATTTCATAAATTTAATCCTGACCTCTGGTGGCAGTTGTCATAAATTGCTGCCTTGCTTAATGGTGGAAGTTGTTTTTCACTTGTATTTTTCTGAAGAAGCTTGTGTTTACTTGCCTAAGCATATGTATTTACTGATGCAATAGAAATTATGTTTTTTCTTTTAGACTAGAATAGACTACAAATTGTATTTATATGTTATTATATTAGTAAATACCATGCTTGTGAATTAGTTTGAAAATACAAGCAAGGAAGAAAACTTGAAGTTAAGATGTCCTTTGGGGGACTTCCATAACCCACATACCTTGTGTTCACCCAAGCAGTTGCTCCTGAGTAGCAAATGTGTTGTAAAATTGAGTTTTTCCTTACCTTGTGGTTATTTTTTTATGCAGTTGTATTCAGGGCTCATTATTCCTTGCTTCCGTTACCTTCCTTTATCTTATCTTATGTGGTTTGATTTCTTCTTGAAACGTGTAATTGTATTCTGGGAATATGTAACTAAGCACTTCATGAGATGTTAAGGTATAAGGAAATTTCAGAGTTAAAGGTGAATTGCAAAGCTTTAAAAGAACTAATTAAAAGATGGCTTAAAGAAGAACTGTGTACAGATTAACCACAGGGCTCAGGAGACAGTGCCTGAGCCCAGTAGGCCTTGTGCAGACATCTGTTAACACTGAAGTTAATATCTGGGACTTCCAGCTTCCTATATGGTAGAGGAGTAAGAAATTAATTTTGAAATGAGATATTTTGAAGCTAACAGCCTGCAGCTGCTCACAGGGATCCCAACCAGACAGCGCTCAGAGTGGTGATCTGAGGCCTTTTTGAGTAGATTACAGTGCACAGTGTTGTCCTGTTGTTGTAACTTGCATTTTAAAAGGAGGCATAAGAAATTTGAAAGGAGAAGGTGTGGGGTGAGAAACAGAGTTGACTAAGGTGTTACTGTGGTTCATGTCTTTTACAGCTAACAACAAGGCTTCTGTGACATAAAGCAGCATTTCTAAAGTTCCACACAGTTGTTTGGATATGCTAAAATCCCTTTTAAGATTTTTCTGTAGAAATTTCAGCTGCCAGGGAGTCTGGAACATCTAATGAAGGCATTTATGTCTGCCCTAGCAGAGCTTGTTATAAAGCGTGTAAGAGTCACTGGTTGTTCCACACTGAAATGATTCATGGGAAGAGAAGTGCGTTCACTTCTCTGTGTGGTAGCTTACAAGAATCATACACTACATCTTTATCAATTAAGTCTAAATAAATTATGGTTAAAAAGAAGGAAAAGAAGTATTAATCCGGGCCATGAGCCGGAATCCAAATAAAGACATTACTGCCAGGCACTCTGTAGACACTTGTATTTCTGAATGAAAAGCAAACATCTGGCAAAACACAAGTGATGTGCACTGCCTCCATGAGTTGTCTGCACCGACGTTTGCTGAAATCTTATTTATTCTCTCTAAAATAAGGTAGTAATAATCTCATTGTGATGTCCTCCTTTACATTGAGGAAGTCAGGAATTGAAAATGGCCGTGTTTCAGCTCTGCAAATTCAAAGCTAATGCAGGATTATTCTTTCTCTTAATACAAATTTAATGACAATATTGATCTCATTTATAGTAGTGCACTTCCATGTCGGGTAACATATTGATTTGCTCAGACATGATGGTCTTTTGTAAATAAGCCTAATCTTAACTGTGGCAGGTATCTGAGCTATATAGCCCCCCTCCTTTTTTTTTAATGTGAACACAATATTCGTATGTGAAATGGTATGATACCTTTCCATTCTAGTGCTGTTATTTTTTTTCGGACTCTAATGTAATGCAGAGCTCTGAGGAGAAGTACGGCTTGTCTTGCCTTCTTGTTTTAAGACGTTGGTCTGTGATTTTAAAAGCCTGCCTGTCTGACAGTTTGTCATGAATACAACAGAAGATTCCTTTTATGTTGAGTTCTTAATTATTATTTTTTTATATATAACTACTACTTTGACTTGCACTTACTCTTTGGAAATTCATCATTACTGGCTTGTACGCTCTATAGAACCAAAATCTCATGGAAGCTTGATATGAGTGGCACTATTAGGTGAGTGAAAGGATTTTTCACGAGTCTCATGTTGAATGTACAATTCTTGCTCTTTTTCATTCTTAAAAAATTCCTTCAGGCTGTGAATGTCAGTTTATGACACTGCCTTTCATCTGCTGTAGAGATTGGTGACTCTTAGAAATAGCAGATTTGGGGTAAACATATTTTTGAAAACAACTATGTTTATTAATATTTAGAAATATTAAATGTGCAGTTTAAAATGCAGTATTACTACAGACAAAGCTTTGCATTGACCTTTAGATCTGAATTCCTTTGTTTTGTATGTATGCTTACGTGTATTTTGATTTTAGACAGTAGAATCTGTTTTTGTAATTTTGGAAGGGGGCTTAACTTTTGCTTGTGCTAAATTCAATTCCAAAATCTTTCAGAAAGGTATTTTGTATTTCCAATGAAATAAATTTTTGTAGCATAAGAATTCACATGACTCTGCAGGAATCATCGTATAAGGTTCAAACAAATTAAAAATAGAAATCAAGCTTTATTTCAAGTAATAATGTATTTAGGAATTGTCTTTATACAGGTAAATGGTTGCAGTTTTGTGACAAGAACAGCTATACCTACAGACTTGATCAGGGTACAGTACTGCAAATTGAACTGTAATACTAATAAAGAATACTAAAAACCTCGAGCAGTTCATTTTGAACAGAAACTGTGTTATTGACTAATACTTTATTTTGCATGCTGTGCTCTGTATCTGCATTGCTTGTCATATGAATATTGTTTACCTTTAAACTTGAAATGCAAAATGTTTTACTACTTGTACTAAGGCTAATGTTACAAAGCAGAACTTGCAGAACGCTTCATGCTTTTGAGATGTGAATTATACTAACAAAGGAGGTTGCCATGACAATAAGATCTTCAGTGCTGTACTATATGTTAATGTTCTACGGTGCCTTTTGATACAGAATTTGATATTCGAGTTTACTTATCTTTATAAAGCATAAAAAATGGTATGTTAAGGAACTTGGATTAATTTAGGAAGAAGAATTTGGAGTTGGAGAGATTTGTTCAGAGCATGGAATGCAACACTCTCTGGTGCAACTAAAGGTGATGGAGAATGAATTGGCTGAGAAACAACAAGAGATTGAAGAGCTAAACAGAGAGCTAGAAGAAATGAGGGCAGCATATGGTACAGAAGGATTGCAACAGGTATAATTACCTTATGTTGCTTTCTGCTTGCTACTCGGTTATGTGCAAAAATGCAAAGTGTCACCTGAAAGAATTTATACTCTTAAGGGCAGATGTTCAGAATGCAGTCAGTGTGTGATATAGAATTATGTGTAATTTCTTTTAATCATATACCGTGTGTTCTATTATTTGAGTGGCATTTTCGTTGTGTGTCCTTTCTCTCTATATTTTGTGACTAAAATTTCAGCATTCTTTGCAGTGACTTTCTTTGACTCTGAAATGGGAAGATGATTTTCTTGAAGAAAAGTCCTAATTCTTCTTGTATTCTGCAAATACTCCATTTTTTAGTACCTTCTTGTTCCTCAAAGATATAAAAATAAAAATAAAAATAAATAAGGTTTTACTTTTTAAGGAATGGTATTGCTGAGTTGATCCTTGAACTAAAAAGGTGTTTGTTTCCCTTTGGTTTGTTTTGGTCAGACTTCACAATCTGAAATTACAGGGCCACTGTACCAAGATGTTCTAAGAGACATTGAATAACTTGCAATTGTGTGGAAATATTTCTCTAGTTAGAAATACCATTGGCGTATAACATTAGATTTTAAAGTGAAGAATATAAAATATTTTTTCTTCCAGTTTAAGCAAGTTCTACATTCTTTAAAGTCAGTGCTATGTCATGCTTCACGTCTTTAGTTTCTCCTTTAATTTGAATTCAGATCATCATGGTATGCCTGCCTTTGCTTTGCAAAGTTCTACAGAACACAAAAATTGTTTTAAAATTGAGTCATTTTCACCTTCATTATTGCTGCGCAGTTATAATTTTCTGCTGTTTCCATTTGTACTTTATCTGTGAAAATGGATGTCATGTTTTCCACTACACTGAAGTAATCTTTGAGTGGTCACCTTGCAGGTTTATCATTGCTTTGTCCGTTGGTGAATCCCTGGTGTTGTCTTTTAAGTCAGACTTAGCTTCTAATTATCCATTGTGTCCACTGTGCTAAGTGTAATATTCATAATTACCTCATACTAAAGAACATAATGTAATTTTAGTTTCAAACAATCATGTTAGTAGCAAAGCTACTGTTAGTTTTGCATGAGAAAGATTAAAGTGGAGATGTTTACATTTTTAAATGACCGTGACTATTTAAAAAAAAAAATCTGTTAAAATATTTTGCAGTACAATAATGTTTAAAATTGTTTTTTGCTGCAGCATGTTCTTCATGATAGTGGTACAGTGCGTAATATCCCTGCTGACAAATGCATACAGTGTATCTTTCAGAAGAAGCAAAGAATTTTTATAAGGAGAGCTGCAAAAGACACATTGTGTGCATTATCTCTGCCTGTTTGTTAAAATAAAATGGCAGAATAAAATAAATTGAAAGGGAACATATAACAGTGGGTAGATATGAACAGATAAATTTTTAAATTTCTTTGAGCAGATGCAAGAGGAAAGATAGGACACACTTAAGTACCTGATCTGTTCCTAAATTTTCTTTATTATAACAAGCATCTGGTATTTCCGCTACATCTGTGCCTTTTAAGTTAGGAATTCCCCACAGTGTTCTGAAAAGAACTTCAAAAGGTTTTTCTTGAATTTTCATAGTTTAGCATGTTTAAAGGCCTCTTCCTTTGTATGTCCATTGAAAAATGTCTCTATCCTCTAAATCAGTAAGCTGTATCTGGAGGTATTATAATTTTACTTCAAGGATTGGCATGTGATCTGGAGAAACTTCTTTTTGAGAGCATAGTAAACTAAGTAGTTGCAGAAGGCAATGGGTGATTTGAGAAATTTTCAAAGCATAGAGATGAAGCATGTACTAGCCTTGAAGGAGTTCAAATTGACACAGTGACTTGAAAGTGAATAACAAATCTGTTTATGTACTTAAATACAGTTCCAATTTTTATTGTAGGATTTCTAACTACCTGGATTTTGTTACCAAACAAAAACAAAAACAAAAAACCTTGCAAAAGAATTTTTGCCTGTCCTTTTATCATTTCTTCATCACTACAAATTACAAAAGATGAACCTATTAAATACATTGCATCAGATGTGCGACTTGAGCTAATTTTCTCTTGCAGTTATATGAGTAAGTTCTGCAATGTAAGATATTGAACGGCCTCTCTTTTATACCTTTAATAAAATGAATGCAATTTATTGCACCTTTAGTGGGAGGTGGCATAGCTTGCATTTATTGTGGGAAAAGTATGTGGACCTGAATAGTTGGGCAAAATTGCTGATACTTTATAATTAAGTACCTGGACTACCTTTGTGATGGTTTGTTTACGTGGCCATTCTCTCTAGTTCTAAAGCAAATTCTAAATTTAACTTCTCAAAATCTCAGATTTTGTCTTTTGATGAGTGTGTTCATGGAGAATTTGTGCACTGCTGAATGAGAATAAACAAATGTTTCTGAATTACTTACGTGTAAGAGTTTGTGAAAGCAAATTCCCTGGTATGTCTATGTGACATCTTTTTAGTAGAGTGGTAAGGGAATAGATATTCCTGCTTAACAAGAATAAGCTTTTTTTTCTATCTATGGGTTTGATGTGTATTACTAGTTTAAATTTTATCTTTCGTAGCTGCAAGAATTTGAAGCTGCTATCAAAAAAAGAGATGATATCATCACTCAGCTTACCACTAACCTACAGCAGGCACGGAAGGAAAAGGATGAAACTATGAGGGAGTTCTTAGAGCTAACAGAGCAAAGCCAAAAACTGCAAATCCAGTTTCAACATGTAAGTTACAGCACTAGCAAGTTTATTCAGTTTTGAAAATTGGTGTCACTTTGGAGGAAAATTGATGTCACTTTGGAGGATACATAAATAACTGATTCCTGCAGAAGCAAAATTTTGTGATTTTGTGTTTTTGGAGACTTGGTTCCTTGCTATAGATCTGCAGTCAGCTTAACAGTCCTACAGTCATCATTATAGAAGATATAAAATAATAGAGATGAGTCTGTTTTCTCTTTCTCTTTAGTAATAGCTGCCTATAAATAGCGGATGATGACAGTTACCTTAGGAAGAAAAAGCTCATATAACTACTGTTCTTAAAGTTTTGGGCTGAAATCCAACCTGTTACCTTTCCAATCAAAACAGCCAGCCATTAGCTTTGGTGTGTCACTGTTTAATGCTCCAGTCCTATATTTTTGGATAAAATCTGCCTCTTGTGGTGTTCATTCCTTTTAATTACCAAATTAATTAATTCTGTTAATAAATTAAAGTTGGATTTGGGGAACAGTAATTACGAGTAGTTTGTCTTACCATTTGAGACTTTTCTGAAACACTGCTGTTCTGTGCTAGTTCACTGTAAAATAATTTCATATTAAATTTTTTTGTTGATTGTAATAGTATTTCAGTTCCTTGTAAGAAACTTTCTAAAATGTTAGGATTATGTTCGTGCTTATGAGGTGTAATAAGAAAGTGAAAATCATAGCTGTCTCTGTAATCAAACTGCTTCTTGTAATCTTGATTTATTTATTTATTTTTTAATATATACAAGTTACAAGCAAGTGAAGCTCTAAGGAACACCAGCCACAGTTGCACAGCTGCTGATTTATTGCAAGCCAAGCAACAGATACTTTCTCATCAGCAACAGCTAGAAGATCAAGAATGTCTGCTGAAGAATTACCAAAAGAAAAATGAAGAATTTGAAGTTCAGATAACACATCTTCAAGGCATGATCAAAACATATGAAATGGTATGTTCCTTACCAGAAATGTGCCTTTGCTATTCTGTTTCCTTTTCATGATTTTGTAGTTAGTCTTGTTGAAATTTTTTTGGCCCTTTTTAAAGACCCACATCTATTAACATATATATTATTTACTTAGAATTTTCAGCTTAAGTGCTTATGTCAACAATATGTATTGCATTTTTAAAAACTGCAAAACATTTACAAGAATTATTGAAACTATACAACATTAAAATGCCTTTATTAAATGACATTTTGTTAGAAAAAATTTAAAAGAACTTGCATAAACATTCTTCTGGCATATGGAATTAATTTCTTATATACATTAATATTGTCCACAATTGAAAGCTGAGAAGTAGCTAGAAATTAAAAGTGAGAAAAAAGCAAAGCTTTCAGGAAATTGTGCAAAATTGGTTTTGGAATAACATAGCACAACTAAAAAAAACAAATGGAAATGATTTTTTCATATGTTTGTTTTTGTTGAGATTTTTTTTTTTTTTGCATATGGAGGGAAAAAGTCACATATCCCAAATGAACAGAAACCCTTCCAGAGAAGGCACTAAATAATTAATTTAGTTTTTATAAATGATCTCTAGCCAAAGATATTATCAAGAAGGACGTAATGGTTCAATAGCTAAGTGTATACATGTTCCAGCGTGTCCAGACACAAACTATAAACTAAAATTGTTTTTGCTCCTTTTTTAAGGAAAAGCAAAGAAATGAGGAAGAAGATATGAATAAACTACAAGAAAAAGAGGCATTAGTGGAAGAACTGGAAACAAAACTTAAAGAAGAAGAAAAAAAGTCATTTCAGCTTAAGGAAAAATTATCAGATGTCAGTAAATTGCATGAAGAATTAAAAGAACAAATTTCACTAAAGAACCTGGAGATAAGTAATATGAGAATTGAACTTACCACTTACAAACAGAAAGAAAGACAATGTTCTGATGAAATAAAACAATTAATGGGAACTGTGGAAGAACTACAGAAACGATGTTATAAAGACAGCCAGTCTGAAGCTGACATTGTGCAAAGAATGGAATTAGAAACACAAAGGAGACTGGCACAACTTCAGGCTGAATTAGATGAAATGCATGGCCAGCAGATAGTACAAATGAAGCAAGAATTAATTAAGCAGCATGCAATGGAAATTGAACAACGTCTTGCGCAACAAAAAGTAGAATTGGAGAAAACTTCAAGTCTATGTTTGAGTGATAATGTTAATAAAGATCAAATGCATTTAATGAATATTAAAATTAATGAACTGAATGTGAAATTGCAAGATGCTGATAATGAAAGGGAAAAAATAAAGCAAGAACTGTCACAACAGATGGAAGTCATTTCAGCAGAGAAGTCACTTCAGCAAACTAAAATTGAAGATCTTCTCCAAGAGCTGAATTTTTCAAGGGAGCAGGTTCAAAGAGCCAAACAAACTATAATGGATATGGAATGTAGGTTGAGTGAAGCTGAAAAATATCAGTTTGTGATTGAAGATCTAAAATCTCAGCTGACTTCTGCCTCAGAATTTAGGAAGGAATTGGAACTAAAACACGAGGCAGAAGTAACAAATTACAAAATAAAACTTGAAATGCTAGAAAGAGAGAAGGATGCGGTTTTGGACAGGATGGCAGAATCTCAAGAAGCAGAATTAGAGAGACTGAGGACAAAGCTTTTGTTTAGTCATGAAGAGGAGCTTTCCAGACTTAAAGAAGACTTACAAAAAGAGCACATGGTGAACATCGAAAGCCTTAAAGACAACTTGAATATGCACCATAAGCAGCAGTTGGATGGAGTGAAAAAAGAAATGAGTCAAAAGATAGAAGCCATGCAGCTTGAAAAGGACAATTTAATCACAAAGCAAAACCAGTTGGTATTAGAGATTTCAAAGCTTAAAGATTTACAGCAGTCTATTGTAAATTCTAAATCTGAAGAAATGACACTTCAGATCCATGAACTGCAGAAAGAAATTGAAGTTCTTAGGCAAGAAGAAAAAGAAAAAGGTAGTCTTGAACAAGAAATTCAAGAGCTGCAGCTTAAAACTGAATTGATGCAGAAACAAATGAGGGAGACAGAAGATAGCCTTCAAAACAAATGTAGTGAACTTGAAACACAGAATAATCTTCTTCAAGGGGAAAACAAAACTCTTGAAGAGAAATTAAAAAGTATGTTAGTAATCTCTGAAGAAAATGCCATTTTGAATGACAGTGTGAGTTCTAAGTCAGAAAATTTGGATGTGCAAAAAAGAATAGAAAACTTGATTACTGAAAATGAGCAACTTAAGAAACAAAATATTCAACTCCAAGAAGATACTGAAAGGCAGAAGAGTGCATTTTTGTCTACTGAGAAAGAACTTAAAGCTAATAACAAAGGGCTGCAGAAAGAATGTGAAAGTCTTCTGAAGGCAAAGAATGTGTTAGAAGAGAACATGAATAAGCTGGAAGCTGAATATAAAATCAAACTTAAAGCTTTGAGTGAAGAACTTCACCATCTGCAAGGCAGTAGACCAGTTTTATTTAAAAGTAGAACTTCCAGTTTTGAGGAGAGAAACGAAAAAAGGGTGTTTAAGGCAGACATTCCTGAAGCTGGAGAAGTTGTTGAGAAAGATGCAACAGAACTTATGGAAAAGCTTGAAGTTACCCAGCGTGAGAAACTGGAATTATCCCTGAGACTTTCCGATCTTTCTGAACAGCTGAAGTCAAAGCATAGTGAAGTTTGTCATTTAAGTGAAAAAGTTAAATCCTTGAAAGATGAGAAAGACAAAGTTCTAGCAAAATGCAAAGAACTAGAATGTATAATTAGCCATGCTAAGAGAGAAAATGTTAGTAATACTGAACCTAAGACAAAATGCTTTAAAGGAAAAGGTCGAGAGACTGCTACTGCAGCGTGTGAAAGTAGAAATAAAACATCTTCTCCAAACAATGAAGTTGTTGAAGGAATAAATGTAAGAGAAAATCGGGGCTCGGGTAAAGCTATCTGTCATCAGGTTACAGAAGTACAGGAAGTTCAGCAAATGTTGAAACCAGAACAGCCAGCTTTTGTAGAACATTTGCATGAAATGACAGATGGACTGACAGGTGAAACATCATTAATAGCCATTACACAGACTGAAAATAATAATCTTCAGCAGCAAGTGAATACATTAAAATCAGAACAGGTATGTTATGTAAAACTGTGGAGAGAGAATCATTTACCTATGGTAACTTTTAGGAGCTTGCCTTTGGAAACTTGTATCATATTTTTCCTTTTAACTGCTTTAAAATGCACGTGAAAAATTATGAGTACGTGTCAGAGTGGCTCATAGTTTTAAGTTACTGTATGAATGACTGGACCTATGAACTCTGGTCAGTATGTAGAAGGATGCTATTTTTCTGTGGAAGAAATATCTTTCAATTACATTCAATTAAATCGACAACAGCAAAGCAATAGGGAGGAGAAGACATCTAGAGCACTTCATCTTTTGATGTAGCACGGAATTAGCTGTGATGGAAACTTAGTCAAAGCACATTTTTTTCATCTATGATTAGCTTCTCAGCTCTTTAAGTACTCCGGTAAACAGTACATAAAGAGATAGAAACTCTTGACTTTTTCAGTTATCTTTTATCAGACTTGTCAAATAGTAATATTCCTCTATCAAATTTCTTGTATATGTATGGTTATCACTTCTTAAGTAATGTGTCCAGTTCTGAGTGTGAAGGGAGATGTGCATTTTTAAAGGACATGGGAAAATGATCTTAACTGAAGTTTGTTGTTCAGTTAAGTCAAAATAGCCTGGTTCTCCACTAAGATTTCCAAAAACATAAAGGCCAAGCCTTCCTTGTGATATCAGCTTTTAGTCTGCAAGCACTGTTAATCTTGCTGGAGCAGTTTAGGTCATTTAGGAATCTGTTCTACCCAAAGTATTTAACAACACCAGTGTCCATTGTAGTAGGAGCTAGTTTTCAACCACTCCAGTCTGTAGAATAGAATAACATAACTTGGAAGGGACATCTGGAAATCATCTGGTCCAGACCCTACTCAAAGCAGGGCTGGCTTTGTTCAGTCATTTTTTAAGATTTTCATGTGTTTGCTACATTTGTTCTTATCCACAGATAGAATGAGGTAACATAGCAGACTGATCAAGTTTATGTGTATACTATTTAAGATTCTTCCTTTCCATTTCATTTAGTTTCGTTGGAAATCTAAGCAGTCTCCTGTTTGGCACTTATCATGCCACCTGCAAGTGCCATACAAAACAAAAGTAGAGGTTTCAAATGTGATTTTCTGTAGTAATTCCATAGAAAATAATCTGCACTCAATCTCGGGCATACAAGTTCTCAGCCATAGAGCAACTGTGAGGAAGTAGTTTGTGTCTCAGTATGAAGTGTGGTGTGTAAAGATTTATCGTTGCAACTTTCTTGCCCACGACAGAAACTGAAGCATTTAGTGTTTTGTTATTTAATTTGTCTTTTTATTGTTATTATTACTTTATTATTATAAGTTGAAAAAAGTGTCTCAACTACTTTGTAACAGTTCAAGTTTCCAAAATGTGTGTATTTAAAATTACTTAATATGTAACATATATGCAGCATTCCATTCAACAAGTATTAATTTCAGAAATTTACCAAGACTGGACATTCTTGTATTCTTTTTTTTTTTTTTTTTTTTTTTTTTGCATTCTTTATAAAGTGTGCATTTTTATTTAAAGGCTGATTTACAGCTACAAATGGAAGCACAGCGCATTTGCCTTTCCCTGGTTTATTCAGCTCACGTAGACCAGGTCCGTGAGCACCTGAAAGCAGAAAAAGAGAGTGAACTTTGCAGTCTTAAAGAGGAGCTTCTACGTAGTCATTTACAAGAGATGAATGATCTTAAAAAAGTTCATCAAATGGAGCTCCAGACCATGAAAATTCAACCAGCAGGTAACTTGAGAAAATTATGAGTGTAGCTCTTGATAGGAAATATAGATAGTGTCTTTAAGATAAAATTAACACAAGAGTTTGGGGAGAAGGAGCACGTGTCTGTCCAGTAAATTATTGTCAAAGAACATTTTACAGTGTTTTTTGTCATAGTATTTCCCTATTATAAATGGTCTGCTACTGAGAATATTTAAAGAAAGAATAAAAAGAATATAAAAAATAGGAATAGAAAGTATTACAGCTCATGTTTTGGTATTTGTATTAGATCAGTTAATTGCAAGGAATGATGTAATATTCATCTTTACATTTGTATTATTTACTACAATATTAAACAAATATGTCATTGAAAATATTTTTAAGCTTGTTTCATTCAGTGGTCTTTAAATTTGTGGATTGGCTTCCTGCCCTATTAAGTAAGGTTTTTTGATACTACTTTCAGGAACATTGTTCTTTGCCTTTTTTCCTCTGTGGGATTCTATGCTATCAGATTTATTTTCTTTCACTCCATTATTTGCCCTTGTGCAATTTTTTTGCATAGTAAGTTCTTTGCTCTCTTGTATTTTTGAGTAAAGTTTGATATTTCTAGAGTTCATTGACACATGAAGCCATTTGGAGAATTGTTGTGCACCAAGTGTTTAAAAATAATAACCTTAATTATTTGTATTTGTAGATGATGAAGTCTCATCTTCTCAGAGACTTATAGAAAAGCTGAATGAAGCTGTAACTGAGGAATGCTCTAGGCTCACACAGGTAAGAATTAAGTAAAAGCTTTTTTTTAGTCTAACACTTGAAAATGAAGAATTATGTATATACAGTGAGTCATCTTGTTTTTCTGCATCATCTTTAACCTGCTCTAGCTGACCCTGCTTTGTGCGTCATCTTTAACAGGTTTTCTTTGCAGCTTTTCTTTTTGCCTTGATCTCTGAATACAAACCAATCTTCTAAAATGATGTTGCAAAGGTTTTTGCATTAACTGTTTCATGTCCTTCTGCAGCAATTCTTCTTATGCTTAGTCTTAATCTTCAGTGCAGTGTTTTTCAGTAACTAAGTATGTAATCAAAAGTTGAAGATTCTTTTTGCATTTACCAGGTACCAATTATAGTATTTTTTTCGTGTTTTTTGATACATTATTAAACAATTCTTCACTTTTTTTCTATGTTTCATTTCTTGTGCAGATTTTCTGTGATAGTTGGAATAAAAAATCTTCAACTGTGATAGAAGCTGGTAATAGGGAACAGGATATTTTCAATAGGCCTGCTGCTGAAAAGGAAAATATGGAATTAACAAAACACAGTGGTCAAATTCAAGGTAATGGCATTGTACTATCAAACTGGTTAAACAAACATTGATTTCAAATATTTCAAACTAGCAGTTATGTCACTGTTTGTTCAGATGCTAATTTAGCTATTAATAGGTGCATAAATAACTACTTTAAAGATTTCCTCACTATTCTGAACAACTTTTCTTATGAATATTTCCTTGTGCTGTTTTTATAATGAGAATTGGTGAAAAAAAGTGATTATTCTTCTTCTTATGTAGAAGCTAGCAGTTCTACCAAAAAAATTGCAAATACCAACACTATGTAGAAAAAGTACATTCTAAAATTTGGAGGTGCCCCCATTTGTTTCAGTGTGTTATCTATATTGAATAACTTTTCAGCAAAGAACTTGTAAATAATACATTGTGTTAAGGTTTATGATACAATGTTCATTGTCTTTTGCTCTAATTCCCTGACGATTGTTTAACTTAGCTATGCAAGAACATATGGAAGGACTTCTGCATAAGATACTGGAAGAATACAGTAGGCTAAGAAAACTTCAATCAGAGTTGATGACGGATTGTAAACAGGTAAAGTTTTTATAGTATTGCAGTCTATAGGCCTTTAATTTGTATTGTTCCATGAATTCCTCTTGAAATGAAAGAATGTATTTGAAATCGTGCTCATGCATTCTGGTTGAATGACATAGCAATGGATTGGTGAAATAAATTGGAGAAGACTGCTGCCTGTGTACCAGAATCACAGAATGACCTGAGTCAGAAGGTTTGTCTCTTCCAACCCCTGCAGAAAGCAGAGTCAGCTTAAGCAGGCTTCCTAAGACAATATTCTGTTGAGTTTTGAGCATCTCTAAGGATGGGATGGGAACCACACAACTCCAGTGGGCAACCTTCTTTTCTCCAGGCTACCCAGCTCTCTCAGACTCTCATTATAAAACATTACTCCAAGCTCCTCACCTCCTTTATGGCCCTCTGCTGAACTTCATTTCTCTCGTGCTAGAGAGCACAGCAGTGGAATAGGGAAATACCAACTCCCTCATCTTCACGGCAATGCTCTAATGCAGCCTAGGGGGCTGCTGGACTTTTGTCTTATTAGAGCATTGCTGGCTTCTGTTTAACTTGCTGTTCACAAAGGACCCGAGTTCCTTTTTCCTTGGCTAAACAGGATGATCAACTAGCTATAAATGAATACTTGATCATTCAAGCTGTAAAATGAAACGTATTTGTTTTGTCAATTACATTCTCTTGTGTATTGGCCACTGACCTTTCGTATATGTCTACAATACAGTTAATATTTTTTGCATGATTGCTGTGCAAATTACTGTCTTTTTTATTGACTTGATTATTTCTTAGGTCAAAGAACCATGGCTGTCATCTTCAGAACCTGAAAGAAGAAAAGAAGAGGAACCTAACAGTCTGGAAACAAGAAAGGAATCTTTGCAGGCCTCTTCACACAGTCTAATGGGTAAAAAGATGCATATGATGTTTTTCATGTATACGTATTCAAAGAGAGCAAGAGAAGAGAGAATGACTAACCTTTAACTGACTCTTAGTTTACAGCAACTTGAATCATGTCAGAGCTTTTTGCAAATTTTACAGTATGATGCCATTCTTTTCTTAAATCTCTAAAATTTAATTGAATTGCTTTCTGTAAAACAGTTTTGGTTTGTTCTTGTTCAGTTTTCCACAGTTAGAGTTCTTTTACTCTTAAGAAATAACAGGAGAGGGAGGTTTTGTTTAATTTTGCAAAATGGAAGACTAAGTTATCTACTATGGAAAAAAATTAACATGAATAAATTTTTAACTGGTGTAATTGTTCAGTAGCATCACTGTTAAGAGATTGGGATGGGAATTAATTTATACTATTATAATTTTTTTCCCTTTTCCATATTCAAATAATCTGCATATAGATCCTAAAATTCATGAGCACTGTTGGAAGGAGATGGAGAATGTTAAAACACAACTTGAAGAACAACACGCTCAAGCGGTGGAGCACCTCAGGTCTTATTTCCAGCAACAACTGAAAGATAGTGAAGAGAGGTACACAGCAGAGATTGTGCATTTACAGGATAAGCTTCGGAGTGATGAGGTATCCTCTGACTGCACAAGGTATAATCAGTTCTTTAATGCTTACAACTTTGTACTCCATACAGACAGAAGTGCTCCAAATAACTGTTCATGTAAAGCTATGTATTTTACTTTGAAGTTTGAGAAATTATTTATAAACACATCACTCACAGTCTTTTGTTCTTTCAAGAGATGTTGATTGCTGCCAAGAAATTACATAAACATTGTGAACAACGTAGTGCAGCATTTAGAACTAAAAAATATTGTAAAATGTGTTGTACTGTACTTTTATAGTGAATAGAGGGAGTTCTGTTCATTGGAATAGTATATAAGCATCACTTCATATATATGAACATTTTAACTGTAAGTTCAAAACTTCTAACTCAGTAGGCTGCTGAAAACTTGACCACCCTTGAAGCTCCAGGCACTGTAGTTGGCTTTACGCTGTACCACATGTACCCTAGCATGGCTGTGTGGAATCGGTAGCGTTGGAGAATATATAGCAATAAAGTTTGTGGCAGAATTGAGGTCACCTTAGCAGGTTCTGGCTTTCACCAAGTCATAGGCCATAGGACAAGCTCATCAGCCTCTTCCTGACCCTGGCCAGTATGGCCATTACAACCTGAAAGAAGTAATGTTCCTGGGGGGAATCCTGACAACTTCAAAGCCTGTTGCTGATGATGATTCTTTGACTAGAATCAGTGGGTGTGTTTAGGGAGTGCTATTAGGGTGCTTTTGATTTTGATCTGTTCAGCGTCCTCTCTTGTTTGTTGCTTTTCAGTTGTTTCATTTAATGTACTCCAAATCCGTTCAGTATTTATGCATTTTTCATTTCTCTTGCTGTACTTTTATTTGAGAGAGAACTGTCAGTGTTTGTTTGTCAGCCAGTGCCTGGCTGTAAAGGGAAAACAAAGAGTCACAGTAGCAATAAGAGATGTTACTTAGGAGGGAGGAGAAGTTGTTTATATTTTTCTACAAATTGTTGATTATTTTATACACTTACCACAGCAGTCTTTTAAAAAGGCCTAAGGACTAAGGTGAGTTCTTAGAAGCTGAGACAAATGTTTTCCTTCAACCATTAAAACTCAAACAGCTGCTTTTCCCTTACTGTAAGAGTATCTTACAATATCTTACTTCAGTTATTTCTGTTCTCCTGTCTTACAAACAGTGTTCTTTTCATTCCTTAAAATATATTTCTGGTCTTCATTAAGTTTAACGGATGCTAAAAATATCAGGTTAGTTTTTGTAGCTAAAAATGGAAAAGATAATAAAATTATCATTTTGGACTCCCATTTCAGGATTCTTTAACTCAGATTTGAGCAAAAGAAAAGTGAAAAGCTTTTTGACCAAGTGTAGATGAAGACTGTAAATCTCACAGGCAACATTTACCTTCTAATAAGCTGTTTTCCACCCTCTTAGCAAGCTTTTCGTTCCTTTGTGCTAGCAGATCACAGAGATTTTTCTAGTTTGATACATTATCTTACCCTTTTGACAACATATTCTGTTAAGTCCTTTTCAGTAAGATAGTGAAAGGAGAACTGCAGTTTTCATGTGTTTTGTTTTGTCTTTTTTTTTTTTTTTTTTTTTACTGCAGCACTAAATATATTTCGACATGTTGATATTTAAATATAAACTGAATCATTCTGGGTTTCTTACTGTTTTCATGTGTACTCCATTTCTTACTGAGTCATATGGGTGACGAATCAAATCCTAATGATTCAAACAGGCACTGTAGTATTCACTTTAATTTTATAGTCACTGGGTACTACATGTTCTCAACTAGCTGTAAAACAGTTGTTTGGGTGGCGTTGGCAAAACTGATGTTAAGAAGTCTTTTATTGATGGAGTCTGATGTATGGAAGGCAGATGAAATATGAAGTAAGAGTATATGAAATTAGTGATGAGGGGAGGGAGATGTGAAGAAAATATTTGCAGTTGTTGGTCTTTGAATCTGCAAGGTGCATATGCACGTTCATATAGGTGCATATTTGAATGGAAGAAAAAATAGTGCATGCTGAAACATTTATTTTATTTTAAACCCTGCCCTCTCTGCTTCTTTTACTTTCTTAGTATATCCCCAAATTCACAAATAAAGGTAAAAGAGTCCTTCAGGAAAGTGAAGTGCACTGAAAATCCTCATCAGCAGAGAGAAGATGCAGCATTGGAGGTACCACATAACTCAGTTGACAATTAATAACAGTGGATATAATTTAGATGCTATGGGCTATCAGATGAAATTGAAATACTGACTAACATTTGATAGTAGTAAAATAATTATCTCAGTACTATGTTCTGCACTTGACTGCCCACATTAGGGAAAATTAAAAAAGAAATCTTGCAAAAAAAGACTTCTAGAAATTATAAGACATAAACTTGCTTTATTGGTCCTGTCTTTTCCATTTTAATTTTTTATTCTGTATTGATTCTCTGGAACAAATTTTTTTTGATTGGACTGCTTCTCATAAAAGTGGAAAAATGTTGGTGTTCAAAGATTTCTTCAGGTTTTTTTAAAATATTGACACTTTCCTTTAAAGGCTACTCATGGAAAAAATATTTAAGTGAAATCCCAATACTTTTTAAGTATAGACTGCACAATTTAGAAGAAACTGTGGAAAAAAACAGTTCCAAAGATCTTAGAAACCAAATGCAAATGGAAGAGACTCCATACATTCCTCCTCTAGTATTGCTTTAAACCTTGCTCAGAAATTCTCCACTGTGAGATATAGTGATGTTGTTTTCTGCTGTGATTTCTCCCTTGATTTCTCTGCATTTTGATAGTTCAAATAGTGCTAGAAAATCAGTTCTTTCAAACTCAACTTCTAAAATTATTTTGGCGCAGAAATGTGTGTGTGTGGGGGGGGGGGGGGGTCCTTTACCCTTTCTTTTATTTTGTGGTACAAAATTCTGTTGTTTCTATGAAATAGGGATGAGCCGATTGAGGGAAAAATAATCTCTTAAAGCATTTGAAATCATGCAATAAAAATGCAAATACACAATTTGAGATTTCCTGTTGTTTTTTTTTTTGTTTGTTTGCTTTTGTTTTTTACAGCTTGCTAATGAAATTGAAATGAAAAATGATCAGGATGTTGTACAATTGCTAGAAAAACAGTACCAGGAAAGATTAGAAGAAGAAATAGCAAAGGTATTGCTTTTATTTTGTTACTTCAAAATATGCTTTAAAATACTGGCACTTTTATTTGTTGCTCCTGATAGTTGACAGAGTTGGAATATTGTATGCTAAATTCAGTTTTTCCTTTTTTTAATCAAAGATTTGATTCCTTCTGATTCTGAATATGAAAGTCTTTTTAATAAGCTTTCTGAAACATTTTGGTTGTGTGGGTCTTTTGGGACTTTTGGTTTGTTTCTTTGTGTGTGTTTGTTTGTTCTTTACTATGGAATTCATTCACTGTGTTCAGTGTGTCCAACAACCCTATTGTTTGGTTTCATGGCTTTTCATTTGTACCCAGCCATCCTTCGACTGGTGCCCTGTTCCTACCACATAATATCTGTTCATGTGCAGGGTGGTGTTTTCTTTTAAAACTCCAACGAATACAGATGACACGCAGCCGTTCTCATTACTTTTATTTATTCAGAAAATCCCAAGGCTTAGGGAGTGGGTTTCTTGCTACTTTCAGGCTTCACAGCTGGTCAATTCAAAAGATGTTAACAGTTTCACATATTTTCTGATCATATTTAGTTATGCATTTTAGTGTTTGGTGTAAAATGCAGTTTTTATTGGATCTAGTGACTTTCCTTAGGCTTTATAGATAAGAGTGTATTAAATCGTTGTGGATTTACTCATTATTTGATTCCCAAAGGCATTTTCACTTCCTTTTGGAATGAATTATCTCTGCTTTTTATGCATTTATGCCAGTATGATGACATAAAAACAAGATAATTAAATTAGTATTAATTAAAAACTGGTAAAAAGTGAGAGAATGCTTCTTCAAAAGGTTTGTGATCAAATTTCAGAAAAATGTTATAGATGATGACATTAATTTAATCAATCCAAATTTCTAGAGTAAAAGTTTCATCTATCTCATTTACTATCCTAAATTAGCAAAGAGGTGCTTATGTGATAGAAAATGGGTTATTTGTGTTAAATGGAGATGCTTAGCAATGAAAAAGTTACTAATCTGTTGTAACTGGAACTGCAACTTTATAGTACTTGTAGAAGTTTCCTTCTGGTCAAGTAAATACTTGTGCTGAGTATCAAGCATAAGGCTCTGCTGCCAAAAATCAGTGTCAGTGGAATATTTATGGATGATGCTTGGATGGATAAAGAAAGCTTAAAATGGCTGCATTTCTCTGACTCACCTTGTAGATTCTAGACTATTTTATATTATGGATGTATTATAATATCTATATTCTTTTACCTTTGTATTTGCTTCTATTTAAAAATAATAAAATCATAGATCAGAACTTTTAGTACTTGTATTTATATCATTGATGGTAAACAGAGAGATGTCTTCTGCAGAGATACTGTGAAGTATAAATTAATGCATATTTTTCTCATTTCTTCAGGTGATTGTATCAATGAGTGTAGCATTTGCCAAACAGAGTGAATTATCAAGAATTGCGAGGCAGAAGAAAGAAGAAACACAAGCACAAATTGTGCATCAACAGGGAATGCATTCTGAAATGAAAAGGGAACGTAGAATAGAAGAGGTTGATGGCCCTCTCAAGAAAGAAACAGAAAAATGCAAACATGAAGAACTGAAATCACTTTGCAAGGAACTCAGTGAAGAGTCTGGTGAAGTAGGCTTGCTTAGAGAACAGCTTCATTCTAACACCAAGTCTGATTACGTGTTGGGACAGACCACACATGAATCAGTGACTGCTGAAGGGCTTTTCTCCCATGTCCAAGGGCATATGGCAGAAGAAACACTGGTGAGTTTAAAAAAAGATAGGTGAAGTATAATAACACATTTGAATAACATATTTGAATATAGTTCCATTTCAATGTGAAGGCACCAAAGAAAGAAATTAAGATGAAAATTAGAATGTTTTCTTTTGCCTTTAAAAGGGATGACAACTTTAGGTCTCAAATTATTTACCTTTGTTTCAATACTCTACCACATTATGATAGCATTCTGCTATGCTGTGAGGAAGGGAATTCCCATTGATTGTGGGAAGACAGGTTTTTCTATTTTTTGTTAAAACTGTATTGCAAACAGTAAATGATATAAAGACCTTTTAAGGTATTGTTTTCTACTGCTTGTGCATGGAATAGATTAAAGATTGTGTTTTGAAGAGTTAGAGTCCCTTGTGATAAAGAATATAATCTGAATATAATATATAGAATATAATATATATATAATATATATATTACATATAATATATATATATAATCTGAAAACAAAAATTATGAAAGTAATATGTAAATATTACTGAATCTCATGTTAAGCATTTCAGAAATATGAGTTGAAGGAAAAGATCTATAATAAATATGTTAAAAGCAGCCTCTTATTTAATCCTAGGGTACTTTTGCTCTTTATTGAATTTGGCACCAGCTAGAGCAAAAAATTACTCTTTCAAATTTGTGTAACAGTTAAATATTTGACTCCTGTATTATCTTGATAGTGAATATGTCAGGAATTATAATGTTCCTAAGTTGTATGATGCTATTCTCTCAAACTTCTGTTGCAGTACACACACACTCACTCACTCCCTCAGAAACGTATATGTCTACCACATCAGCTAAAAAGCTTTTTGAAAAGCTTTTTTTAAATGGAGAATGTAGGCTTTCCAAGAAACAGGCAAGAAGTTAATGCCTTAGCAATATCTATTTTAATTTGTGAAAGTATTTTCTAAAATGTATTTAAAATCTTTCCTAGTATCTGTCTTTGGACATGAAATGTTAAAATAATTACAATATTTCAGTGCAACAATGTGATGGCAGCGTCAGACATGGAAACATCAAGTCAGCTGTTGATATATGAGGAACGCTTGGAAGATATGCGTCAGGAACTGGTCCGGCAGTATCAGGAGCATCAGCAGGCAACAGAATTACTGAGACAAGGCCATATGCAGCAAATGGAACGTCAGAAAGAAAATCAAGAGCAACTTCTAGCAGAGCTTGAGAGTCTTAAAGTGCAATTAGCCGAGGTAATGTGGTACCTGACACAATGAACTAACAATGGTTTAGCCAACCAACCTCACCGCTCAGGTTTATTTAATACTTATGTATCTATTCACACACATCTTTAATGTAGGCATGCACACTCGTACATGTCTGTGCTTATGTATACACACATACACATATATGCCACATGTGCAGGATGCAGGTTAGCAAGCACATCAACAGAGCCCTCAGTCACAGCTGGAAATACTACTGAATGCTGTAGTTTTTCTCATATCCACTTGAAGTTGTAACTTCAACATATCTGCATCTTCCTGCAGAGCTCTCTTCCCCACCACCCATTTTCCTTTTTCCTTCTTTTGGCATTAGTGTGATTGTTTTGAGGGCTGTGAAACACAAACCTGGTTGTTTAGGGGAACACGGACTTTCAGTAGTCACTTTGGCTAGTCTGGTTTCTAGCTAATGTGTCATGCTCCTTCCATCCCTTTTTTTTTTTTCCTTTTCCCCTAGTCAGCTCAATTTTATAGAACAGAGGTTTGTTCACTGTTTTTCTGCAGCATCACCTGCTGCTTCTTTAATAAAAAAAAATTTGTTTTGCTTGAATGGAGCAAGGCTTTGGAAGCTGGCAGGAATTTCTAAGCGTATTTGTGTGCCAACAAATGCCAAAGACATCCTGGATGGGGAAGTCATTTCAAGTAGGACAAAGTGCTTTGGCAATCTTTTTTTTTTTTTTTTTATCGTAAACAGTGAAGTTCTTATGGATTATGTTAGAATGAAATGAAATCAGTGTGATTTGGTGGGAAACACTGCTGCATTTCTTTGCTGTTGAATACTGTATCTAATTCAAAGTCTACAGCAGATATGGTAATGGAACTCATTAAGCTCATTAATTTAACTTAGTAATTGAGTCTTCAAAAAAAAAAACATCACTTACAGACTTGTCTTCAAATCCTTGAAGATTGACAAATTGAAAGGCCAAATAAGCCTGAATTCAGAAGAATTTTTCTTGCTCTAATTTATTTCCAAAACTGTGATGTTACATGTGGAAATAATAATCAGTGTATTCTAAAATTCTTTAATTTCACTGTGGAGTGAAACTTTGTTTCCTTCAGGTTTTACCCAAACTGTTCTGCTTAATTTTGGGATCAAGGAGCTTGGGAAACTAGAGTGCAAGTCACTTGTATTCTGGTTATCTGGTTCTTGTACAGTGACAGTTATCAGTTCCTCTCACCTACTTAATAGATGTTTTTGTATCATTTATCCTGGTAATATTTCCTTTTAATATATATATACATTAGCCTTTATCTCTGTGCTGATTTGCAGCTGCATCATTTTGTCTGGGGTAGTAAACTGAAGGAAAATATTACAACTTGTGCTGTTCGCTTTTCTCTGTTTTTTTTTTTGTGTGTGTCAAAGGTGTTTACGCATAAGAACTGCATTGGAATTTATATATCACTTTTAAGCCTTGAACACTTCCAGCAATTCTAAAAAAACATGTGTAGGCTTTTTAAAAGAACTTATTTTCATGTTTTTTTCTCTGTTGTTCAGTGTATGTACAATGGCACGTGACATTTAGATGTTAAACTTCCAGTTTACATTGTGACCACCTTATTTCATAAAGAGCACAGAAATTGTAGGAAAATCTTAAATAAGCTATAAGATACTGAATGTGCTATTGACTGAGTTTAGTTCTAGAAAGCTTTCAGCCTCTTTGTAACCATTTAAAGAAATTGACTGAATTTTCACTGTGCAAAATATGTAAAAAATTAGAAGTGACAGGACTTCCTGGTACTCAGAAGCTTAAAAACTAATCTGTGCCACTTCTTTCTTAGCGTGTCTCAATGGAGAATGACAACCTGGCTGCAGAAAGAGAGAGAATGCTTTTGGAAGAACTGAAATCGTTGAGACAACATCCTGTTCCTGGAAAAGAGAGGCTCTTCTGTGAGCTACAGAACAGCAGCACGCAAACAGAGGTGAGTGTGGACTTTGGCTTTGTTGGCAGCTGTGACAAATAAAACTAATAAGATTTGCTTTTACTGCAACTGTTTTTGATGTAATATAGTTTCCTAAAAAATGTAGGGTACTTCTTGAATGGAGCAAGTTTAAGAACTGTTAGAGTTTAAGGTACTGGTAGACATAGTTTCTACTTCAGGGCAGCAGAAGCAAGTTTAGCAGCTTGTAGGTGGGGATTAATGTAGCTGTTTGCTCAGGTAAGTTCATATTCATATTGCTATAGCAACAACAACTGAAAGCACAAGGACTGTTTAATCAGCATAACAAAGTGCTTTCTAATACACCCTGCCTTGGACTTCCTGTTTTGTTTTCATTTGTTTTAGTTTAACTTTTTCTGCCTGGGAAAAGTGTTTCTTGATTTGTGCTTTCATGCAAAAATTTATTAATGGCACACAGCTGATTTCAGTTCTAAATTTCATATTTTACTGCCTCTTGGAAGAATATGTGTTTTCTGGCATGACAGGATTTCTCTCTATTTTGTCTTCTCTCCCTCTGCAAAAACTTGCTCAGAATGAAAATGAAAACCAAAATGATGTGAGAGAGGAAATCTCTAAGGATGAAGATGAAGGAAGAAAGCCGGATGAAGTATCTTCAGCTCTGCTTTCTAAAGAAAGGTGCTTAGAACTGTTAATTAAGAAAATACTCCTTAAAAAAAAGAAAAAATCTTTTTATTATGTTCTTGCTCTGATGTTAATAATATTTATAAGCTTTATTGTGGTGGAAGTTCATGATAACGGTACTTTTAGATTTTAAATAAGTATATTTCTAAGTTTACAGACTTATGGTGAAACAAAATTTTGTTTTATAAAGCCTGGTTTTCTAATGCATAGAGAATTAACCAAATTTTAGTTTTACTATGTCTTTCCTGTATAGAATAATAATTTCAATGGAGGTGTATACATAACACATTGTATTTTATATATATAAAATTCATATTAATTATGCAATTGTTGTATATGATAATACATTTTGAGTATTCTGTAACTTCTGTAATCTACGTAGATGAGCAATCTATAGTTGTCATCTTGAAAAAAGAGTAAGTTTTAAATGAATACCAGGCAAAGGTGAATCTCTGACCACTTTAAAAGAAAATCTAGAAAAAATCTAAGAATATAAGTATAAAAAATATAAGTGATGGAAGTACATATCTTTATTTTTAAAAAACCGTCTTTTAACACAAATGTGCTTTTCAATGTTTGTGTATATTATCTGTTTTTCAGTCCTAAAGAAATCTTTATTTTACTGATTCCATTCCAATTTTTCCTAGTTGCAATGGTTTGTAAAGGGATAACACTTCCATTGAACGCAGAGGAAAATGAAATGTCTGATTAATTTCTGTCTGGCAGGCATGTTTATCAGAAGGCTAATGAGAAACTCATGAAGATTCTTTTGGAAGTTGTTAAGACGACTGTGGCCATGGAAGAAACAATTGGTCGCCATGTTCTTGTGTTACTGGATAGGTCTGGGAAAGTCCAGCCTTCCAAACCAGCTGGGTGGGACACAGAGGCAGAGGATTCAGTAAAACCTACTATCCGTGTGGGATATGAAAAAGGTACTTATTGGATGATTTTCTATTTCATAACAATTTGCATTTGCTGTTCTTTGATTTTTTTTTTTTTGAGTATGACCCAGATGCTTATGACTCATATCCAGTGTCCTTTTGCAAAGCCTGCAACAGAATGGGAAACTGATTGAGATGTAGAAAAATAAATATGTTCCTGTTGAGGAAGGCAAAGAATAAGAGAATGAAAAGTAGCTTCATGCATCTTTCACCAACTTGACACCTTCTTCTCTATGCATGTGGGAACGGGAGCTGGTTTCAAAGGCTGTATCTCTGCTAATACAGGTAGCATGTAGAGAGCATCTGGCATGGGACGTCTGTATTTAAGCTTGTGCACTTCCTTAGCCTCCTATAAATACGTTGGTGGCATGTAAACAGCCTTTTGGAAACAGTTCTGGGAACTTTCTGACTGCCAAGCCTTGCCCATCATCTGTTTGGAATAGTGCTGGTTGGCAGGAGCCTATAGGAGCATTTGTTTGCTTGTTAGTAACTAAGAACTTTCCCAGATTTGCTCCCAGGTTTCCCAGAACTGCTTAGTTTGCTGTGATTATAGTAAGATATTGTCTGTTTATTTCTCTTTTGGGCAAGAATAAGAACTCTGTTGTACTGTCGTTTAGGTACCCACGATAAAAGGAGCCAGTATAAGGATGCATGTATTCATCCTGGGTCTTAGGGATCTGCAGTGTGCAGCAGATCAGTTCAGGGGAAAACACATGATATATCTGGTTTTGTTCGGAAGCTTAACTAGTGTGAATGCAAAAGAACCTGTAAGGCAAATACTATATTTCATTATTAAGAAAACATGTGCTACAGAGTAATAATACAAATGGTAAATAAAGACAAACTTTATCTCTTTCATTCAGAGGATAGATTATTAAATATTACTGATTCCTTTTACCTGTAAATGTAGGTCACATTAAGCTTGGAGGCAAGTTAAGAAAGGATGTATGACTTGAAGCGCAGTGGCATCTCTTTCAGTTGATGTCTCTAACGGTTATCTGCAGTGAAATGTGTATAGCTGCTATCTAAGGTTTCTTGAACTTCTTAAGTTAAAAGCATTTTTACTTCTATAGTACTGTTGTAATCCTCATAACTTCTATTTTCTATTTGCTGTATTTAATTGTGAGGAAAATTAACATACTTTTTGAAAACCCAGATTTTTGAGGCTCTGCCTTTTTTTTCCCCACATTTTGGATTGGACAACTAAGCTTCTGTCCTAAATTTTTGGTACTTGCCCAAGTACTAGAGTTGAAAGAATCACTTTATTCAAAAGTGAGTGCTTTTCCATTTTACTTTGGAATGGGAAATGAAGTGGGTATAGTTTGCTTATGTTGAAACAATTTATAGTATCTTCAGCCATAGCCAGCTGCCTGTCTTCCACACTGTCTCTTAGCCAAATAATAGCAATAACAATGGCCAAGGTCAAAGTTTATCACTTCCTACTGTAATACAAGGTGGTCTTTAAATTTATATGAATTGCATTTTAGACTTCAACTTTCTGTATGGAAAATAACAGTTTATAAATTTTTTTTGTATTCTTTGTGCTCCCATTGTGTAGTGTAACAAGCACTGGGATTTTCACACTTACTTTGCTCAAAGAAATAGATATGTGTTCCAGTTATGAAATAAGTGATTAGAGGTCATCACAGTTGTATTTGTTGAGTTGTTATCTGGTGTATTCACTGATGCTATTTCCTAGTTATATCATGCCTATTAGAGCACTTTCTGCTGTTTTCTCCCACATTCTTATTTGCTGTGAATATTGCTCCCTGTTTTCAGAGGAAAGTATGTAACTCTGTACAGAGGGCTGACACGTCATTACTGCCCTTTGCTCTGCACGCTCATGCACACTGCACACTTTGTGCTTTCACTTTTTGCCTGCTCCTCCACAGCAATGTGTATACTTGTCACAAATTGTTGTCAGTAACATTTCTTAGTAGGGATTGTTTGTGTTATATACACGTGGGAGAACACAGAAGACTACCTTTCTTTGATATATTGGGTGGGCAGAATATACTACTGTGCCTTCATAATACTGTTATCTAAATGCACTACAGACCCTGTTCTTTTGGAGATTTCTGATGAAAGTGTACTTTCTTAAACAAAAGGGAAATGTATTAAATTCCACTGGCAATGAAGGTCTACTTCATCACTGTCAATACTCTTATGTTTGCTATTAATGGGTTTTAAAACTGCACCTAAGGATTCACTGTTATTTTTACAGAACAATTTGTCTGTTATTGTGGTTCCCCCTTAGCACAGAGCTGCACTGGGCTATCAGCTGTCTACATACCTGTTGTGTATTACAATATCTTTTTAATGATCAGAAATAATGATGCAGAAGTGAAAAAAAAAAAGCAAAAAAAACCCCAAAGAGTAAGGATTAAAGGAGACTCAAATTAGCAATGGTTGTAATGAGTGAATGAGTAGTAGAGTGTGTAACTGACTTCTGATGTAGTATTTGCAGTTTATTTTTTTTTCTCTCTTTCAAAACATCTCAACAGCATTCTTCCTGTGCTTGTAGTTCTGCCAGTCAGGTCAGATAGCCCTTCTAGTCACTTTGCTGTTTCATCAGCTGAAGTATTCAATTCTACTTTAAATAGAAGTATTCTGCTTGTGCTCTCAGGGCTGATGCTGCTCATTTTCAATACTCCCACAGAATGGCCCAAAAGAACATGATCTCTTAAGAAAATGTACCTTTGTTTTCTGGAAGATAGAAGTAGATAGATGCTATCTGTGCATTTTAAGCTCTGCACGTTTTTGTATTTACTACAACATGCTAAACAAACTTCCTTTTAAACTGCTTAGGAAATTTGTAGGAATAAAATTTTGATAATAAAATAGAAAAAAATAATGCATTCACTAAAGTAAATCATTTCTGACCTTCTGAGCATAACCCATTTTATTGACAAGCAAAGTTCAGGTTGCTGTTTCTGCTGAGTTGTTTCAGCGTTTTAGGAGCTGGATCATTAAGGTCACGCGCTTATAATTGTTAACTTCACTTACACAGCATATAGAAGTTTAGTTGAGACCTCGGCTGAACTATTGGCTAACACAGGAATTCATTTCTAGAATTGAGAGTAAAGTTCCAAGTTCAGCCATAAAAGATACCATTTGAAGTTAACAGCATTTGTGCAAAGTAATTGGGTGAGTTTGGAGGCTGGAGCCAGAAATCACCATGAAAGAGCCCCTTTTGTGCTCTACGTGGGGCAGAGGGACTGTCTCCTGTGTGGTTGTGGCATCCCTTGAGCATTAAACCCTGTGATGTACTTCCTGAGCTCCTTCTTCCCTGGGTATGAGGAAAAATGTAGTGAGTGGTTATATTCACTGAACTGTACTGAATTATTTGTTGGTTTTCAGCTTGTAACCCCTAAACATAATTCCTTGTGGAAGTGTGGGAGTAAACTGAGACCTTAGGTCCAAGTAACACAAAATATATCTCAAATGAAATAGATACTGCTTCATAAATGTCAGTTGAGAGCTTATAAACAATATCTGTATCTGAAACTTCTGAGTAAACACTGTATCTTATGGTTTTGTGGACCATGACATCTGACATGCTGAACTACAACCTTCATGACAAAAGGAAAAACTATAAATCTTTTTCATTGCAGTGAGTGAGTTTACACTAGGAAAAGACATGTTTGCTTTTGAGGGTTTTATTCTATTCATTATTTTGGAAAAATAGGATTTGGGGAAGGAGAATTTAGTTCTAATACTCAGAGCAGAGATTATGTTGGTCACCATTATGAGGATTAGTACAAATTGGGGTTAGCTATTCAACTGCCATGAGGAGTTAATTAGATTTAACAGTGTTTCTATTTCTTACAACTACTGAAAATCTTCTGGAGATGTTGTGTCATAAAGGAACTGGGATTGTTTAATCTGGAGAGGAGGAGGCTCAGGGGAGACCTTATCGCTCTCTACAACTTCTGAAAGGAGGTTGTAGCAAGGTGGAGGTCAGCGTCTTACATAATTTTGCATCAGGCTACATATTTCTGTTTTTCTATATTTTCTATAGTGTTCATTTTTCTATTTGATTTACACTCATCATTGCACAATTCAGATGTACCTATCAGCCAAGCAATTCACTAAAATGTAAGGGTTATAGAAGATGAATTTTAGACTGAGATTCACTTATCATTGCCAACTTCACTCACATTTGTGACTAGATTGAAATTTGTGTCTGTCTTTAAAGACGGTATTTTTTCTAGATAGGAAAATTGAGATTAGAAAGAATTTTTTAAAAGATTTAAAAAAAAAGTCCATAGGCATTGACTTATCTCATCAGGAATAGTTACCTGCTGTTGGGATGTACTACTGTAGTGTTTCATACTGAATTTGAGTTTTTAAAACAGGAGAGTGCTTTCACTTGTCTTGCTTAAATAAATTCTAAATTAAGCTAATTTAGTATTTTCTAGGTGGATTACTGTCAGTTTAATAACACAAGCAAACTCTGTGCCTCCTGCTTTCAACCAAAGTGGATAAACGCCTTTAAGCCAATTCAGACCTCAGGAAGACTGAGAGTAGCAAGATATCATGTTGCCCATCAGTAGGAGCAGTTACCATACTTGGCTTGTTCAGCTACTCATTTTAATCAATTTTCAAGTTACTAATAACAATGCTGAATGCTGATGTTCTGTATTCTAGTCTTTATCCTGAGAAGTTGTCTGAATTATATGTGTGTCATGCCCTCTACTCTCTCAGGTCTGTGTTTTTGCATCAGTAACGGGAGCAGTCATGTTTTAAAGGATGTGAATGTAGCTGGGCACTAAGGAAAAGAATGACTGATGGTCAGAGTGTTTTTGTTTTGTTTTGTTTTGTTTATATTTTATAAGACAGTTTTGTAGTCATTGCCTCAATTTATTCCAAAGAGTAAAGAATCCAAAGCATACTCAAAGTATGTCTAAAAGATCCTGTTAATATCTCCTTTTCTCTCTCTTTCTCCAGCTCATTTTTAGCTAACACATTGAGTTTTGTTTATGTAAATTTTATTAAGTATTATTAAGATATTTCCCTTTCTGTCTTTGTGATCAAGACAAAATATTTTTATTGTGCTCTGATTGGTGTTTCTAACCATGTCTCATAGTTTTCATGTATTGAAGTCCTAAGAGTCTACATCAATACTGATGTTTTTCCAGAGTCCTGTTCCTCCTACCACGGCAGCAGTATGGGAGATGATGATATTAGCATGTGGTCAGGAGCTGCAGAGGAAGGACTGCTGAGCCAACATCTTGCAGAAAGTGGAGTGGAATTAGACCCTGAAAATGAAGAACTGGTTCTGAATATTAGTTCTCGACTGCAAGCGGCTGTTGAAAAACTTCTGGAAGCTATCAGTGAAACTTCCAATCAGGTAGTGTGTGATCTAATAGTGATGTGTTTTGAATTTTGTGTCTTAATTTTTTTGTTGTACTCTTTATTTTTCTCATGAATGTTTTTTTTTATGTGCCTAAAATCTATATACTCATTTTCAAAGCTGACGCAGTGCTTCAGGTGCCTATTCCAGAAATTCTGCTTCAGCATTACTTCACTGATGAATTTAGATTCACACTGGGAGTTGGGTATGGACTACAAAGGATGCCTGAATTTAGGCGTGTTTATCCATCTGGAGTGGTCTTTCATTCCTCATGGTCATTTCACATTTTGCTGCGATCCAGAGATGAGACAGGAGGTGTCAGAGCACATCTAGCAGACCCATTTGGAGGGAGAGGTATGAAGGGAACTGTGCCTGCTTCACTTGATATTTTGGTCAATTAATTCATCAAAAAGATGGAGCTCTCTGACTGCCACTTCTGACTATGATTTTAACCTGGCGGGTTAAACACATGCCTTTCTTGCTATCAGAAAAGGAGTCTGCACTCCAGTTTTCTAGTGTGTGTTTGAGACATGTGGCTCATGGATAGCTTCCAAAGAGGCAGCGTATGGATATTGCTTTCTTCTTTGCTGTAGGGGTATTTGCATAGTAGGATTTTAGTTTCTCTCTGGAGTATGTCTCTGTTAATTGAGGTTTGAAGGTATACTGAGAAAATACATGGTATCTCACAGTCTGTTCTTAGGTCAGTGTCATTTGAAAAACTCAGTCTTTAAATTCAGTTCTTTACCAGAATTCAAAGGCTGTAATGTGCTTTGTGCTACTGACCCATATGTGAGTTAACAGGTGATGCAGACAAACAACTTCAAAGTGTTGCAGTAATTAAGAATTAATGCTGCAACTATAGAAGTATGATCAATTCTCTATTACAGTTGGTGTTTCTTGTAAATATATTGCTGCTGCTGTTTAAACACAGTAGTTCTGTACATAAATGATTTTATTTTTGTGACTGATGTTTTTAAAGTACTTTTTATGATACCTGTGAAAGTAATCAATATATTCTAAGCAGCTTATTTTTGTTTATTCTCTATCGATCAGAAAGATTTATGTTACCTTCACAACTTTGTAGCTGAGACTTTGCCAGTATCTGTTGCCATTGTCTTGTTGTACTGTTACTGAGTTACACACAATTCCTGTATATACTGAGAGTTTGTATATTACATCTTTAAGTTACTTTGTGAAATACTGCAGGATGGAAAAAGTAGCCTAAATCAATCACAGAGAGAAAAGATTTTTAACCTTTCCTCTTAATAATTTGTGTTGTGCATATAAACCACTACGCATTTCATAAAACAAACTTTAAAGAGTGAGAGAAACCTGGCAACATCTTCAAAGTGACTGCTTGAGACCTGTCTAAACACACATTTCAGACTGAAGTGCAGTTTGAATCCTTTCAGACAAGATGCGGAGTGGGTGTGTTGTAATTCAGATTCCACCTGCTGGTGTTATATACAGGTAAATAAATCAGGCCCCTCCCCTGTTCTTCGGCTAGGAGATACTAACAGAAAGTCTTGAAACAAGCAGAGTCTGAGAAAGCTCTTCCTGTTCAATTAACTTGAAGAACAGGAATGAAGGCAAACAACAACATCTCTGTATTTCTCTTTCATTGGCCGTAGGGGAGGTGGAAAATCATTTTTAGTTTCTGTTCTGCTACCGTGCTTGTCTGCTGGAATGTACCTGCTCAGGTAAAACAAAATCGTGCTTCCCTGCTGTGGAAATTACCTGCCAGCTGCTACTGGAAGATTTGTGTTGCTTTTTCATGTGAAACTTCTCCAAGGAGGATTTTTAGGAGTGACCATATGAAGTTTTCGTGCATCTCCCCCTTGGATTTCTGCTCTCCTCAGTTACTCTTCTGACCCTGGGGATTCTCAGTTGGTTTGTCACTGACAGCACTGATGCATATTCTCAGACTGCTAAATGTATGTGTTCTGTTACAAATTTCTCTTAGCAATTTCTAAAGGCAGTTTAGCTAGTGCAAAATAGCGATGTGGCAGTTAAGAAGACAGTGACAGCAGCTTTTGGAAATGGATTCTTACCGCACGTACTGGGCAGCTAATCTGTTGAATCCTCTGTGGACAGAAGGCCAAGAAGAAGACATTTATGAGGTTGAATCTCGTGTGCCTTTGCCATATCCTTTTCCTTTCACTGAACACTTGGATGAGAATAATTCCGTAGTTGTAAATACTGCAATTTTTCACTTCAAACACAAAAAAAAAGGGCATATTTTAAAAGTTGTTTCTAAAATTTCCTTGCCTACACCACCTTACTCAGTAAGTATATATATATATTTTTTTAATATCTAAATCTGCTTAAATAGAAGAGAATGAATGCAGTGAAAAATGCTGTAAACTTGCTATGTATTGCTAGTGAGCATTTTTCCTAGACAGATTTAAATGAACTCTGAAACAGCTTTGGTTATAATTTTTTTTTTTCCAACAAAAGGAATTTAGCAGACATGGATGTATACTAACTTGTATAGAGTTAAAATCTTTTTTAAAAGTATGTCAATTATACTTACTACATTTTTTTTTCTCTATGAATTATTTATGAAGTGGAGGGAGGGCGCTGCAATCAGTTAAACTTTTCTTTTGTAGCTCTCATGCACTGAG
The DNA here is from genome assembly GCF_023343835.1 of Lagopus muta. Taxonomy (NCBI): domain Eukaryota; kingdom Metazoa; phylum Chordata; class Aves; order Galliformes; family Phasianidae; genus Lagopus; species Lagopus muta. Next base: position 22,382,098 of record NC_064439.1, read on the forward strand.
TAGTACCATTAACTAGCACAAGCTTGCTGATGGCTTCTAATGATCCCATGAGAGAGTTTTTGTACTTGAAAAATAGTGCTCATGTTTCTGTTTCTTTTTGAGTTTTTTTCAGTATTATTTGGAATATTACCTTGACTTGTAATTACTGAAAAGAGCTGGTGAACAATTTTTGAGTTTTACCTAGTGCTGCATTACTGTGCATGTGATGCATTTCAGTAAGCCTTTTTTGTTGTTTTCTCCATGCAGTAAACTTGTTGTGTACTTTTCTTTTACTCAGAAGGGGCTCTGAATTTAAAATGCAGAACTTCAAAATGTAATAGAGTAAGAAGGCTCTACAATTTTTAAAATATTTTAATCCAATGCAAAAATTCAACTGCATCTGTTCCATTTTTAAACTCTTGTCAGAGTGCTCCTATTCAAGGTAATGATGGCCATCTGTAAAGGAATGCTCCAGAAATTAAGTTAAGTCTTTGGATTCACTGTATTACAAGAGAGAATTAATGCAGAAAAGAATGTACTCAGACATTCTTTTCAATGTTGTTTCAGTTTATTTATAAATGGATAATTTTGTGTGTAATGTTTTGTAAAATATTCCTAACCTGTTTTTGTCTGGGATTTTAAAGCAAGCTAATTGTGACCTGAGGTGAAGATGGTCAGAAAGCCATTATTTTTAAAGAAATTGAGAGATATTTGTTCAATATAAACTTAGCAAAGCCAAAAAAGTTACTGTCTTACAAATATTTGCCTGTTATCCATAATATTAAAGGGGAAAAAATGGGAGAGAAGCAGGAAATATGCGTTACTTCCTTTTCTGGAGTTAACATGTTGTCTTAGTTTGAGTACTGGACACACCAAGAACTCATGCCCCATTCAGGTCAGTTTGTATTTCAGTCCTTCCAAACCTGGGTGTAGACTGTATATGTTAATAGTTGAGAAGTATGGGTCTTCTTGGTAATTGGCCCATTCGTTATTACATATTTTGTGTAATTAGTAGTTCATTATCTTGGTGTCTTTTTTCATCTTTGTGTTTAGAGGAGAAAGAGATGAAAAACTTAGTTTTTATATCAAAACTTTATATCAAAAGTTTATATCAAAACTTCTGCTAGTTTTATGCACTGTGTTTAGCTATTCTAAGCATATGGTGCATGATAGCTTACTCACATGTATATTTACTCGTGTAAAGAAAGGTGAATCTAGAGTAAACTCATAAACCTGAAATTACCGGAACAAAAGACTCATATCTAGCCAGGTAGCTCATTCAGTTCAGCACGCTGAGAACTGTTTGTTTGCATATGCTTTTATACAGAATGTCCTCCTGTTCTTGTCTGTGAATATGTGTTGATCTTATCCAATGTCCACTGAAATTATGTAGGAATTCTCATCACACTGTTAAGCCACTATTAATGAAATATGAGAGAGAGAACAGTTATTTATTACAAGATATTTAATTTATCTAATCTCTATGATTTTCCCCTCTGGTAGCTTGAACATGCCAAAATTACCCAGACAGAACTCATGCGAGAATCCTTCAAAAAGCAAGAAGAGGCCGCAGAGTTTATCAGGTATCAGGAAGAGCTGCAGGAACGTCTCAGTGAAGAAACCAAAGCCAGAGAGCAGTTGGCTTTGGAGCTTAGTAAAGCTGAAGGTGAGTTTTTAATCTTTGCATGACTAACCTAGTAACTGGGTAAAGAAACTTCAAATTAGATCAGTTTCTTAATGAACTGCAGAATGTTACCGCTGTGTAATTCTGTTCAGCAATTTTTTAATTACTTTCCATTAAAAATAATAGTTTGAAAATGTGTTGTTATCCTCAAAATTAATTTATTTTGTTCTGTGCAATCAAACTGAAGTATTAGCAACTTAGAGTCATAGAACATAACAGTTCATGTCGGAAGCCTGCTCAAAGCAGGGTCAGCTAAAGCAGATTTCCCAGAGCTGGCCTATTCTAGTGTTTCATCACCCTCAAGGTGGGGATTGGGAAGGAAAAAAATTAATCTTACATTTAAATATAGTTTCTTGAATTCCATTTTGTGCCTTCTGCCTCTTGACCTTAACTTGGATCCACAAAACAGAGATAAAAACATGGAAACTTCAGGCTGAATTTGGTGATACAGTGATTATGTATTTCTACTTAACTTTGTTTGATGTGATGTTTGTAAGCATATTTGCAGCCACATCAAGAAGCAATTAAAAATATTAATGTTCCAGAGTGTTACAACCAAGGAAATCTAACATCTTTTTCGACATCAGAAAAAATATAAACAGATCTAAAGGTTTTAATACCATTTTTGTAGTCAAAAGCCCTTATTGTCAAAGCAGCCTTACTGTTTCAGTAGTTGAATGTTTTGTTTCCATCTAGCATCTCTATTATTATCTTTATATAGCAATTGGTAACTGACATTGGGAAAAGTTGCAAAAAACATCTATCCTGTATGTGAGATCCCCATAGTAATTAGAAAAATAATACATTAGTTCAGCAGACTTCTCTGTTTCAGAGTGGGAGCAAGTAGTTTCATAGCTAAATTTTATTACTAGAGAGTGCCACCTTGCCAGCTTTCCTCTTCTTTTTAAATAGATAATCCAAGCTGAGTTCACATGCTATTAATAGTTGTGACACACATAACTGGAAAGGAAATGTAGGTTTCTAAGCCATGTCTCTAAAATCAGGGACTGTTAGTAGCTTTATAAATCCTGAATTCATTACATCTTTTCAACATTTCTTTGGTAGGCTTCAGAAATCAATGCACCGTTTTGTCTGCTGATATAACAAAGCAGAAATGCCATACAACTCTTTTTTTTTTTACTTCCTGCTTATTGAACTGAGCTGTAAGCATAGTCTTACAAAGCCAAACTACGTTCTCTTATCAAATTCCTTAGATAGGCATGCAAAACAATGTCCAAGTTGATTATGTATCTGATGGTACTCTGTCTTCTCTTGATATAAACTGTGTCGCTTTTGATCATTTCTTTCTTATCACAAAAGCTGCTACAGCTGAGATGTTTTCAAAGCTCTGATGTTTTAGTGGTATAACTTACCTAACAAATGTGATGGAAAAGGTAACACCAATCAGTTTGTTCAATGACACTGGGAATGCTGACAACTTAAATTACATCTCTCTAAAAAAAAATACTAATAAACACAGGTGATCTTACCATCATATAAGACTTTTTTGTACCTTTTTGATTAGCATAAGCACTGTTTAAACTCTGGATACCCTCTCAGTCTCCAATCTGCTAAGTACTCATTGTGAGCATCCGCTGCTGGGAAGTGACTACTACACAGTTGGAATGGACTGCCCAGGGAAGCAGTGGAGTCATCATCCCTGGAGGCATTTAAGAAATGTGTGGATGTGGCACTGAGGTGCATATTTTAGCACTGGGAGTTGGTAGCTGAGGTTGATGGTTGGACTTGATAATCTTGAAGGTCTTCTTCAACCTAAAAGATTCTATGATTCTACTTTAGTATATTTTTCACAAGTTTGCCCCTCATAGTGGCTCTTCACTCTGAATCCAAGTCTGGAAAAAAAGACTGATCAGCAGTGCCTGATGGATGCTATGCATACGACCAGGCCCAAACTGTATCTGCAGAAAATGCTGTTACTTAATTTTCTTGTTGATAACTTTCATCTGTTTCTTTCATGGATTTAAGTGCTCAGAGCAGTTCCACATTTTTTATGTTGAAATCCAATGGAAACATCAATAGTTTCCCTATGTTCTCAAGCTATATTTAACACTGGCTCAAGACTACATATTTACACTGGCAGAGCTCACTTGAGTATTGGAAAAAATGCTACATTGGTTCAATGGGCTTAGTAAGACAAAACCTGTAAGATAGGGGTCTGTGTCTAGGTGACCAGGCTCAGACGTTGTATAGCTGATGTCTAGACTGTCCTCTAGAACCACCCATATCAGAGATGAGAGAACACACCTTACCGTGGAAATCTGTGAATCTTGCCCTCAGTTTTCCAGGAGTGCACTCTCCATGTTTAGTACTTTTACTGCACGATGAAATATCTTCAGACACAGCATGGCACTGTCCACATGAACTTATCTTCTTATTATTATGTTATGCTGAGTTTATTACATACTTTTTTTCTTGCTTTTGAGTGCTTGTTTGCTACCAAGGTTGACATGCAGAAAGAAATAGTTGTTCTTGGTTACGTGTTGTCCTTTTGATTGTTCATTGAGTAAGAAGAGAAGAACAGGAGCAGAATTTTTCAAGTACTGAGTATCTAACATACATGTGCGTTCATGTGAGATTACTGCAGTGACTTGACCATGCTAGAAGTCCAAATTCTTATTAAATCTACCTAAAAACTGATGTTCTACAGGCCTCATTGATGGTTATGCAGATGAAAAAGCATTTCTGGAAAAACAACTGCAGGAAAAAATAGATGTAATTGACCATCTTGAGCAAGAACTACTGTGTACAGGTAACAAATTGCAGGAATTAGAGGCTGAACAGCAGCAGATCCAGGAAGAAAAGGAGTTACTTGCCAGACAGAAGGATGCCATGAGAGCAGATGCGGGGCCAGTTGAGCAGCGTATGTATTCCCCACAGTCTTTCTATAAGATTTTATTATTTTTAAACAAGATAATGAGTGATCTTGGTGAAATTGTTTGTTTCTTTGTTTTTTACCTCTTTTTAATCTTTAATAAAAATCCGATGTGGCAAAATGTGATATTTTCATACCTAGTACCTAATGTTATTGAGATAACTTTACAGAATGTTTGAACAAAAAAATGAGTGTTGAGCCATTGTAGATGTTCTTGTAGTAAACAAAAGCTTGATACCTTTGGAAATCCATTATTTATATTACTGCTGAAGATGAATATCTCCAAGCTGGCACCTGTGTATAAAAATACTGGTCTAAGTATTTTTGAAACGGAGTTTGAGGCACTAGTGAGGTTATCTGCCAGAATGTGATTGAATTACACATGATGTCCATAGTTATTTTAGGCATCAAAGGTATGCTCCTATATCAGATACTGTGTTGGAGGAAGAATGGTGCAGGAGTTGCACAAGGAAAGGCTGTTGCCAGTACCAAAATCTACTTACTCAGTTCTCCAGAAAGTGAAATTCAGAAATTAAAAATTAAAATAATGGTGATGGCAAAATTTTTGGATAAATATCACATCAAAAATATCACATCAGTTTAACTAACTGCTTACTTGGGGGGCAAAAAAAAGCATTTGCCTTTATGAAGTAAATATGTCTTCTAATTTATTAGCTTAAGAAAGACTTAATGTTGTATATTTGAAAGGGAAGAAAATTGAAACAGTGGTAGTTATGAAGTACTATTCCTTTGAGAATTGCAGTGCTTGCATGAAATTAGCATTTTACTGACTGTCTAAAAGTTTATAGCAATTTATGTCTCTAGTTTTGTAAATTTTATTGATTTTATTTAAATTTTATAGTGAAATTTTAATAACAGCCAGTCACTACTTTACTGTAAAGATGATTCTTGTATGTGTCTCCAATTAAATTGTTTTATGTCTAAGTATTTTCAACTATAGCAACTGTATGGGTACCGTAAGGGTAAACTGTTTAGGTACTTACCTCATGCATACCAGAATAACCTACCTCATTCCCTAAGTTACCTCAACAACTTTGTCATTAAATGCCACACTCTCTTTGGCTTCATTTTCTCTTACATTGTTGCATCACAAGAAAACTACAGCTGGCATGTAAATTACTTTGCTTCTTTTTTTGTTTTATTCTCTCTCTCTCTATTCTCCTAGGCCTAGTAGATGCTGCAGTCGATGCAGCTTCCCAAGCAGGTGTGTTTGTATGTTGCATGGCCAATCCTGTAACTGGGTGGAAGATTTAGACGTACTGACATTGTTAATCAGGATTATTGGGCTTTTGGCTTACTGACATCACTTGTAATTCTTACTGGCCTGCAGCTTTGATGTTGTATTTCATACTCAGTTTTACATTTTGCTAACAACATTTCTTATTATTTCTATGCATAAATAAGCAAATTCATTAATAACCATCATCTTATTCACTTACGAATTACACATACTTAGTTGATATTGGAGGCATATTTTTGTAGGGTTTTTTTTTTCCACTTTTGTTTCCAAATATACTGAAGTTTCGTTTTAATTTCTAAACAATGTGTTATACAGACATACAATGGTTACCTTAAAATAAGAATTGGTTCAGTATGATGTAAGATGATGGTGCCTAAAGGATATTTCTTCTATATTGATTGTAAATTGTATTGTTTCTGTCTAATTATCAATCATGTTTTAAAGACTCTCCAAATGTAATTGCACTTTACAGTTTGGATTTTGCCTCAAGGGATGCCTTAACGGTTAGTTAACATGTACTTCAATGGGCTGTGGCTTAAGAGTCTTAATAGTGGTTTGGGGCTTTACTATATACGTGTGCCAGCATTTTCGTGAGGAATCAGAATTGGGCGCTCAGTCACTGATTTTTGCAAAGCCTCGGTTACAGATCAGTAATTTCCCCCTCTGCCTGGCAATCTTGCTAAGTCTTTCAGTATTTCCTACAAATTATTTCTACATATCGCATTAAATGCTGAAGCCTGAGAGCGGACTGATTTTAATCATCCTTAGGAGGAGAAAAATATTGGGTGTCTGGCATTTCCATAGCTAGCTCTTGTGCTGACTAGCTATGGTTCGCATCTGTGTTTTTCTTTCCTGTGCTGGTTATACAAAGGCTGTTTAATCTATGTGCAACTTAAATGGGGAAGTGATCTAATATCATTTCACTATCAGTCCTCTGAAGTCCATCTAAAGGACAGCAGTTTTGGAATGAATTTGCTATAATGATTATCTTGATCACTTCTCACCAAAAAAAAAAAAAAATCTAAAAATGAAAAATAGTAAAAACCCAAACCAGTTAATGTCCTTCTGCAGACTACAGCATGGATATATGCAGCCTTGGGAAGTGGTTTTGTTTCATAACATTGAAAACTATTCATATCTAAAAATAGCGTGTGATGATTTTATTATAACCAGAATTACTAGAGGAAACAGAAAAGCTAATGAAAGAAAAAATTGAAGTACAGCGTCAAGCTGAAAAAGAATATGATGACCTTCAGAAGCAAGTGAAAATCTTGGAAATAGACTTGGAGGAACAAGTCAATCGTTTCATAGAGCTAGAGCAAGAAAAAAATGCCGAGCTTATGGACTTAAGGCAGCAAAACCAGGCTTTGGAGAAGCAACTTGAGAAAACAAGAAAATTTCTAGATGTAAGTATGGTGAAAGGAGTGTTTCATGAAGGTGGGTGGGTGCGCACTTGTGCTGAGGTTTGGTTTAGCAGTAAATGCTTGGTGGTTGTTGTTTGTTTGTTTGTTTCCAGCAAATACCTGGAAACTGAGGTCTGCTGGAATTAATTACTCAGTTTCAGTTGTATTTTGAAATAGAAAACATAATTTCTCTAGCTTTCTTTTATACTTTTTAATATACCTTTTTTATCATAGCATCTAAAAATCTATCTCTAGATATTAAGCTACTTCTCCCAAGCAGTTATATGTGCATTTGCCCACATTCACAATGGCGGCTGCCTTTTTAATGTACCCAGTTTCTTCCTTCCTACAGGCTGTCTCAGCCATTTAAACAATACTGTGTTTTCAGTATACACCGTCATCTCTGCAGTCATCTTTGCCCAATTTTTTTCCTGTTAAGTCTCTTATACTTGGGACAAAACTATTATTTCTGTGCATTTTCAATAGATTCTTAACTGCAAGTAAGGTGTAACAGTTTCATACGTAATACCAGACTCTGACACCAGCTGATCTGTCTCTAAGCAACATTGAAGGAGAGATCTTTCCAGTTACTTCTTACCACACTTATGTTTGCTTTATTTCATTTTCTACAGTTACCTGCTTATTTTTCACACTGAATCTAATGTGTCATATGACAAGATTTAGAAGTTAAAATTTTTCTTACCAGTCCCATTGTCATAAATGCAGTACAGAATTACAGATAGCATGTACTGGAGAACTATGAATTTTTGAGATTTTTTTAATTACAGAATTAGAATTCTGATTTTTTTTATTCCAGTTTTCTGGATTTCTGCAAAATGTTTTGTTTCTTGACAGAAGCATTCCTCTTTTTATCAGATACTTGAGATAATTTATTTTAATACATCTAATAAGGTCAGACAAACCTTAAAGGTGCTTATTCATTGGATACTGGCAGTTGCATACTATTTCCTCTATAATAATACATTTCACAAATATCAAACTGGAATATAACAACTGGAATTGGTCAAAAGGGAAACTGAAATTCAAAATTTGAACAATTTATAAATATTTGTAATCTTGGTGAGCTTTTGTGGCTTGTTTAGGCATTATTTTATTTGTTTGGGGTTTTCTTGGGGTTGTTCGCTCTTCACCGATATTTGCATAATTAATTCTTAATTCCTATTCTTAATTCATATTTATGCTACGTATATTGAAGACAAGCATTAAGAAAAAAATAAAATAAAATATTGACTTATTGCCATTCATGTGGGGTGCCTGGCATAGGAGAAACAAGACCGTCAGTTTTGTGAAATAATACTTGGTTAATCTGTGCTGTCTTCATTTTTTTAACAAAACACACAAACTATGAAAGCTGAAAGAGTTTTAAGCCATAGCTGCAATAGGTTCTGCTACATCAAACCACAGACCTGCTGATACATTAAAAAAAAAACGACCTCACATTAAAAAAAAAATACAATATAATAAGATATTTAATTCAGATACTTTTTAAAATCAAATAGTGTATCGACATGATTCTGTAACTTCCAGGAGCAAGCAGTTGACAGAGAGCATGAGAGAGATGTGTTCCAGCAAGAGATACAGAAGTTGGAACAACAGCTGAAGGTTCCACAAAGGAGTCAGCCTGTCAATGAACATCAAAGCAGAGAGGTCAGATGTTTTATTACTTCTCATTTTATCTTACATATTCACTGTATACAACTCTTAAGGTATTGCAATTGAGCTATTTTATGGTGTACCTAGTCTACAAGCATTTACAAGCCGGGAGAGTATACCCCCAACAGATGACTGTGCTGTGGGAGAGCTCTGTTTTGGAGTTTTATTGGGGCTGCTTAGTAGTAAACATATACCCATGAGGATCACCGAGTCCAACTCCTGGCTATATGCAGCACCACACAAAATCCAAACCCGAGTTCTGAGAGCACTGTCCAAACACTCATAGAACTCTGACAGCTCAGGGCTGTGCCCACTACCCTGGGCAACCTGTTCCGTGCCCAGCACCCTCTGGTACAGACCCTGTCCCTAACCCCCAGCTGCCCTCCCCTGACTCAGCTCCATGCTGTTCCCTCGGGCCCTGTCACTGTCACAGAGAACAGAGCTCAGCGCCATGAGGAGCTGCAGCCGCCATGAGGCCTCAGCCTCCTCTGCTCTGGGCTGAGCAAACCTGGCACCTCAGCCACTCCTTTATACATCTTGTCCTCCAAACCCTTCACCATCTTCACAGCCCCCCTCTTTAATAGTTTACGTTCTTCTTGCATTGCAGCAGCTGGAACTGCAGCAGCACAGAGCTCGCCTGGTGCCACCCCGTCGTACAGTTGGCCCTTCTGGCTGCGCTGCTGACTCACCTTCAGATTGCCATCAACCAGAACCCCCAGATCCCTTTCCGTGGGGATTCTTTTAGAACTTCTTGTGGTTGGCAATTACACAGCCCTCCAATTTGTTAAGATCTTTTTGCAAGGCCTCTCTAACTTCGAGAAAGTCAAAAGGTCCTCTTGATATAGTGCCATCCATGAACTTACTTAGTATACCTTCATGTCCTGCATCCGCGTCATTTATGAAAACATTAAAGTGAACTGGCCCTAAAATGAAGCCCTGCAGAACCTCACCTGTGAATGGCCTCCAAACTGATGTACTCCATCACATTTATAACCCTATGAGCCCAGCCTGTAACACAGTTGTCCACCAATTGTGTTTGGTCCTAACCTAGCTGTATGCTGGACATTTTGTTGAGGACACTGTGAGTAACTAAGGCAGTACTAGAGAGCAAGTGATACAGCATGGAATACTTGACTTCTTTGAGAATGCTAATAGTATTTGTTGTATGTAACACTACGATGTCCTAATTTTGCTTCTGTTCCACCTAAAGAATAAGAATTTCGTTACAAGAAAAAAAAACGGATTTTTTTTTCTCCATAAAAGATGAGCGCTGATACTATTGCTAGCAAACCCTTTCAACCTACTACAGTATATTCATCTTCTTTCTGTATTGTCACCAGGTTGAACAATTAACAAATCATTTAAAAGAAAAAACAGACAAGTGCAGTGAGCTTTTGCTTTCTAAGGAGCAACTTCAGAGAGATATACAAGAACGAAATGAAGAAATTGAGAAATTAGAATGCAGAATAAGAGAACTGGAACAAGCTTTAATCATCAGCGCAGATAACTTGCAAAAGGTATTCTTGGTTTAAAATTATAATGTATTTATTCCTTTCTTATTTTCTTGAGAACAAAGCAGTATATCCTTTTGATTTGTTTCTCATTAAACAAGTCAAGTAACTAATTTTAATGCATGTTTATAGGTGGAGGAAAGGAAACAATTTGGCACCATTTTTGTAAAAGGAGAATTACCTCTTGAAATACAACTGCAAGCTGAACGAGAAGCTGTGGACAGAAAAGAAAAGGAGGTAAGATGTCTGTGTAATGTTTCCACTGATAGTTTGGATTATTTGTTTTTGCTTACTTTTGAATATAGTAAACTATGCAGATAAAAATTTAAACAGATGAAATAGCTGTCCAAATCCCTTTGAAGTTCTCTTGTGAGCTGTAATTGTTATAATTTCTGTTAATGTTTATGAGTTACAAGAGAGTTTCTGTACTCAAAGTTCAGCCTAATTAAGAAAATATTCATAGTGATCTTAGCTGATTTTTAGTGTGTTTTAAAATTCCATTCAGAGACTCAGAATGTCGCCGAGTATATATTCAATTGTTTTTGCCTACCAAACTCTTCTTTTTACAGAAGACATTGCACTTGAAAATTACAGCATTTAACGTTTGCTATGGTTGTCTGTTCTTTTTTCACTACTTGTTTTGTGAGCATAGGTCACAAACCTTGAAGAACAACTGGAGCAGTTTCGAGAGGAGTTAGAAAATAAAAATGAAGAAGTTCAGCAGTTGCACATGCAGCTAGAAATTCAGCGAAAGGAGTCTACTACACATTTGCAAGAGCTTGAACAAGAGAACAAATTATTTAAGGTAATTATGTAACTGGGAAGCCTAGAACTTTATTTTCCCTTCTCAGAAACAATTTCTTGAAAAATGGCAAGATGTCAAATTATTTCTTTTTCTCAAGCATTTTGCAGTTCAACTTGCAAAATACTATGAAATTTGTATAATAACTTCTTATTCCATAAGATATGTTGTTCCTATACCTTAATATTCATACAAAAATATGCAGAAAATGTCATGTATAACTGTAACGTGATTTTGATTTTTTTGTGGGTTGGATTTTTTTTTTGCAGGATGAAATGAAAATACTGGGACTAGCTATCCAGAAATCTGAAGATGCCACCATAAAAGACCATCACTTAGTGGCTGGGAAACTTGCTCACATCATGCAAGAAAAGGAGCAAGAAATAGATAATCTTCATGAACAAATTGCAAAACTGCAACAGCAACTTGAAGGCACAACTGACAACAAAGTACATACTTTTGAAATCTTTTTTCAGAGTCCTGCCTTGTTGCTAGCTTTAAGAATAGTAAAAATGTGAATATTTCCCTTTACAGTATCTTCTGTTCCTGCTTTAATTTAAAAATATTAATGTTTCAGTATCAAACAGTGTTTTTACACTGATCTGCTTTTCCTCCTCCACTCTTTTTATACTGTGAATACATTATACTTGCTTTCTGCTTGTTTTTCTGCATTATTTCTGTTTCATTTTTTGTCTAAAGCTCTTCTTTCCTTATTCTTCTTGTACTTCTGAAAATTTAGTGTTGTTTAGGTAGCTGGACTGAATCTCAGCATGTGTTTTACCATCTTGCAGGGGCTAACCTTCAGTTATGTCCAACAGTGAAACCTGTTAGACTTACTGTTCATTTTAGTAGCTGAACTTCTCGTGAGCTTGTATAAATGCTTTGCCATCATGCTGATGTTGGCAACATATTTAATCCAGTTTTGAAATGTGGTGGTTGTACAAGCAACAAGCTGTCTTCTCTTAAAAAAAAAATAGAGCAAATAAAGCAGATTCATCTTTATGTACTGTTTAACACTGATAGTTTTCTGGTACGTTTCAATCATGTGTTCTTATGAAAATAAGCTTCCCTTGCTCTGGCATACTTGCAATTTATACAGATATAATGAACTTGATTTCAGTAGTTACGCTACATATTTTGTATTCATGTAAGTAGAAGAAACTGGCCTCTGGTCTCATATTTTTTGTAGCAGAAACATTGGATATTTTCAGTGGAAGAATGTTGCATTCTGACTTTTTAAAACATGAAATTTTTTAGTCGTAAACCTTGTCCCCAGAGCCCAAATTATTCAGTAAGGTAATAATAAAAACTCTTTCACCCGTCAGCAGCTCAGTGTTTAGCAGAACATTTCACTGAGGCGTATTGGATCCACTGAAATGAAATAGAGCTTTGACTGGATAATTTCACTGAGTTTGTGTGTGCTACTTCTACTTATAATGAATCTCAGTGAATAATTAGAAAATTTTGAATTGGATTTAGGAAAGTGCATTTAGAAAAGATCATATTTCAGGAATCTAGAACAACTCTGCTTTATATAATGACCATGGTAAGAGAGTTACATTTCTTGCCTTGAGGAAAATACCTAGGATTTAGGTGTAGTTCATTTTAATGATTGGTTCTTTTCCTGTAGTATAATTCCATTTTCTTAATTTCATCTTCTTACCCTGTTTTAGTTTCCAGAACATTAAATAATTACTGTTTGCTTGTGTATGAGATCAGCATTAAAAAATGAATAGATCATCCTTAGGTTAATCCCTTTTTTAATCCTATGGACATCTTCATCCCACAGAGTGCTTTTCTTTTAATAGCTGTATATGCCTTGTGTGGCCCTTTATTCTACTGTTATGAAGAAGAGAAGCTGTTAAGCTCACTGGATAGCAGCCAGCAGGGTCGATGTTCTTTTCTTCTGAAAACCAAGGCCTTGTTCACATTTTCTTTAGTGCTGTTGAGCTTCCTTCAGTCTTGATCACATTTTTCATTTATTCTTAAACCTATTATAATTAATACAAAGTTATTTTAGTGTTTAACTAACTAAACCTAATAAAATAGTGAGAGATAAAGGGAAAAGCACAGCTACTTTAGTAATAAATTTTGTTTTCTTTCTTTCTTTTTCTCCTCTTCCTAATAATTTGTAAAAGGCCCTTTTACTGTTCTTAACTATTTTATATACCATAACTATTTTCATTTCACATTCTTCCTTTCAGAATATTCTTGAGAAATTTCCTTTTGTGTTGGTTTTTGTTTGTTTGTTTGTTTTTTCAATTCCAGTGCATAAGCACTGCTCAATTCAGATCTCCAGACATTCTATTAGGAAAATATATCCACTTATTCTTTTGACTTTATAGTGAGTTTTCAGTGTTCTTATATAGTCTTTTGAAGTATTGCTTCTACTACAGTTTAATAAGTGGTTTTTATGGTTAATTTTATAAATCTTACTCTGTCTGGAGTCTGCTTGTCATATTTTTCCTTTTGATAAGATTTTTTAAAAAACTTATTAAATTTATTTTCATGAATCATTTGATTTTTTTGTGTGTGCTTTTTCCCATTTATTTCTTATTAGAAACTGATATAAGATGGCTCCTTTTTCTCTGTATTATAGAGTCACCAGTCTCATATTTGCTTAGTTACATCCTTCAATGAATTTCTTTGAATTTTATGTCCTTTGCATAAAATTGTAGAATCGTAGAATGTCTTGGGCTGTTTTAATTTTCAGAGGAAAGGAAAAGCTAAATCTTTAGAGTAAACTGTTGGGAAAAAGCATTGTGAACACTGGGACTTCAGCATTTTGTACTTCTGTAAATATTATGAATGCTTTCGCTTCATTTGATACTTTTACTCCTACATACAGAGTTTATTCAGGTCACAGACTTTGTCATTCCTATGTGAAGGTATCTTGATTGTCACAGACCTTTACAAGGGACGTGCCATCAAGAAGTTCACGTATAACATACCTTTATTTACAAGACACTGCAAACTGTGAAAAAACTGTTATTGTGAAGTCCAGGAACTGGACTAAACTGAAGGTTTTGTAGTTACTCATTATTGTTGCACAACTTTTTTGTTGTGCTTTTTTGCAGGTTTTTGAAGAACAAAATGAGCATATACGGGACCTTGAAGCCCAGGTAGAATGTCTGAAAAGTGATCAAGAACGTGTGAAGAGAAAGAATGATGAGGAAATAGAACAGTTGAACGATGTAATTGATAAGCTTCAGCAAGAACTGGCAAATATTGAACAAATACCTGCAGATTTCACTGCTTTTCATGAGGATGCTGACAGTCTGAAACACACACTTGAAACAGTTCTGGCAGAAAAAGAGGCTTTGGAGAAGCAAGTAGAAAGTATTAATTTAGAGGCATCTCAAACAAAGAATGAGCTTGAGGAAACTAAGTTAGAAATGAACCAGCTAAAGCAAGAAATGAACGTTTTAAGAAAAGAACATGAAGAAGTAACAGAGAAGTATAAGTGTGCACTGATGAAAGGTGATAGAGAAAAAACAGAAGTTGGGAGCAACAGGAAAACTGAGGAAATGGATGAAGTCTCATGTGAGATGACAGAACTGCGAGATCAAACCCAGCTCGGGTCTTCTGATGAAAATACAAGGATCACCATTAGCAAGATGGAGGTGCAGCTGCAGCAACTTCAGGCATGCATTAAGGAGAAAGATTCAGAACTGTGTCAGTCCTACAATGAAATAAAAGATCTGAAAGAACAAGGAAAAGCTGAAAGAGAAATGCTTGGAAATAAAATATTGGAACTAGAGAAAACACTCATGGAAAAAGTCGCAGCTGCCCTCGGGAGTGAGGTTCAGCTAAATGCAGTCCAAGAACAAGGGAAATTCTTGAGAGAAATTCAGGAAACTTCAGAATGTCTGGAGGAAGTAAGCAAGCACCCCCAGACAGAAGGTGTGAGTGATATTACTGAAAATGAGGTAGAATCAGAAGTATCACTCTTAACACAGAGGCTTAGAGAGGTGGAGGAACAGCTGGCAAAGACAAATCACAGCTTGGAGCAAGAAAAAGAAAATGTAAAAGTTACACAACAGGAATCTAAATTGAAAGAAGAGAGGCTATTGGAACTTCAGCAATTACTAGAAGAGGTTCAAGAGAAACACAGAAGTGAGATTCAGAAATACATTAAGCAAGAAGAAATGGATACATATCTGGTAATTATATGCAATTTTCTTTTGGCATGTTTTCACTAAAATCATTTCCTTGTGTGTAAACTGTAACAAATGCAGAACTTCACACAACTAGCAATAGAAATATCCTGCTGTGTAGAGTAGATCTTCATTTCTCATTTATTCTTGGAGTTACAGGAAGAAAAATATATTATTTTAGATGAACTCTACTATCAATTTTGTTTTGCATTAATTGATTTGCATTTTGAGCATATACTTTCTTATTATTACTTTGAATTTGCATGTATTGGGGAGAATCACACTTATGGCAAGAAGTAGACCAATCAAAATGGCAGAATCTTCTGGAAGAAGGTTCAGAATGGATAAGGGAGTGATAGTAGTTTGTCTGAACATTTTTATTTGTTTATAGAATTATAGAACCGTACAGGCTGCCCAGAGAGGCTGTGGATGCCCTAGAGGTGTTCAAGGCCAGATTGGATGGGGCCCTGGGCAGCCTGGTCTAGTATTAAATGGGGAGGTTGGTGGCCCTGCATGCAGCGGAGGGTTGGAGATTCATGATCCTTGAGGTCCCTTCCAGCCCTGTCCATTGTGTGATTCTGTGAGCTTGGAAAGACCACTAAAATCATGAAGTCCAACCACCAACTCATCACCACCATACCACTGGATCATCTCACTCAGTGCCACATCTACCCTTTTCTTGAAAATGTCCAGGGATGGTGACTTTACCACCTCCGTGGGCAGCACATTCCAGTGCCTCACCACTCTTTCTGAGTAGAAATTATCCAGCCAAAACCTCCCCTGGCAACTTAAACCATTACCATTAAGTATGCTTTGATTTTTGTTTTACGTCGTTTTCTTTCTTGCCTTGATTCCAAGTATATTTCTTACTGGTAGCTTTCACAAATGTATATTTGTCCTGATTCACATCCATCACTGGTTATGTTGCATCTGAATTTAAAACCTTTGTAGTTCATTGGGCCTAATTAAAGAAGTTGGGCTTGCTTGCTGAAGTTCAAAGAGGTCGTGAAACCCAGTACTGGATCAGAAAAGGTTCGAAGACCTTTCATCGAAGGACAGATTGAATGAATGTCATATATGTGTTATAAATTCAGTGATATTATCAGACTTTATTTCCTACTGGCTGTTGACCTTCCTCCCCATGCCTTCTAGATGGTCTTTACTTCCACAAGAAACCAGTTTGTAGGAGTTAATCAAGGAAAAGGTTCTTAATTTTTAGAGGATGTGTTAATTGAAATAACATAGATTTGTTTTTCCCTGTCTTGAAGGAATGGGGCTGTTCAGTCTGGGGAAAAGGAGGCTTATTGCTCTCTTCCAATATCTGAAAAGTGCTTACAGCAAGAGCTGGGTTGGTCTCTTCTCACTGGTGACAGGATGAGGAGAAATGGCTTGAAGTTGTGCCATGGAAAGTTTAGGTTGGATATCAGGAAAACCTTTACAGAAAGGGTTGTTAAAGCACTGGAATAGGCTCCCCAGGGAGGTGGTTGAGTCACCATCCCTGGATGTGTTTAAAAACCATTTGGATGTTAGAGTTAGGGTGGTATGGTTAGGTTGAGGTTGGACTTGATGATGTTTGAGGTCATGAAAGACTCTCATTACTTTCATGTGTGATTTTAGTAAATCAGCATGAGTAATCAATGTTATTAATTCTTGATTGTTCATAAGATTCTTCCTCTTTTTCCGTACCTTGTGTTGCATCATAGGCAGGAGCACAACTCACGGAGAGACAAAATGATAATGCACTTTCTAATGAACTAGAGAAAGTTAAAGAAGAAGCAGCTGCTGCTAAGGAAGAACTGAGCAGTTGCAGAGAAGAGACAGAAAAACTTCACAAGGAGCTATCAGTAAGAACCAGATTGTTCTCTAATGTATTTAAAGCAAATTATTACAAAGGACTGATTATAACTTTTGCTATTTTCTAAAACATCCTGTAGAGAGCATGCCACTAGGAATAACAGTTGTTCATTACCTACTGTCAGTGCAATAGAGGTGATGGTGTAGACCAAAACTTCATTTAATGCCAGAGATTTATAATCCAATCCAATGCAACAGTGGATCTAGAGGTGTATTTCTTAAGATAGTATATTTGTCACCATGTGTCATAGCCACTTTAAAATAGAACTAAACTGAGTTGCAGCTGTATAGAGAGTTGTTTAGGTCTTGTTTATTTCCAAGGATTTGGAGGAACTGTGATTCAGATTCTCTGTATTTACAGGTAAAAGAAGGAAATCTGGTACACCTTCAGGAAGATCTGTGCAAAGTCAAAGAGAAGCTAGTTCAAGTAGAAGAGAAACTTGCAAATTATGTGAGAATGGAAAAGGACATGGCAAAAACTGAAAGCAGAAAAGATGCAGAAATACTGTGTGATTTGCTAACCAGCGAGTCTACTGGGAAAAGCACATCTTCACAGACAGACAAGACTGTGAATATCAGCAGCTATATCCAGACTTCACCAGTCCTTGTAAAAAATGCAGAAATTCAAATTGACTTGCCAAGTGCCTGCTCTTCTGAAGAGATTGCAGAGATCATAAGAGAATTTAATGAAAAAATTGAGCAAATGCAAGAACTCCATGCTGCTGAAATCATGGACATGGAGACAAGGCATATCTCTGAATCTGAAGCATTAAAGAGAGAGAAGTTTGTTGCAGTACAAGTATTAACTGATGAATGTAATGCTTTAAAAGAAGTCATAGAGAGTCTACGAGCTAAAGAAGTATGTATCCTATTTTATACTCATTGAAGTACTTTGGTTTCTGCTTTTGCTCCTGCTACAGAAATTTCCATTTTAAATCGAACTGTGAACAACCATTAATGAACATTAATGTAGAGATCTTAAGTGCTGTGATGTTTCTATGGCCTATGGGGGGATTGTGCACCACTTCCTCAGCAATTCAAATTTGGGAGTGTGTTCAACTGTTAGATGCTGTTCTTGAATCTATCATGCTCTGTGTAGCGGGGACAAGTGCAAGTCACACTACTGAACACCATCTTTTTAGTCTCCATTCTGATTACTTTCACTGCAGGGGAAACTGAAGGGAGACACTCTTGTCATTTTAGGCTTTAGAATTAGCTCCTATACTAAGAGTGGGTGTGAGATTATTCAAGGTCTGACTGCTGTCTTTTCTGAACACAGGGAATCCCGATTTCTGGATTAGCACATTCTCCACCATATCAAGCTAGAGATGGATGTTCTAGTGGTAAGAAACTTGTTTTAGAAGATTTCATGTGATCAACGTTATAAATGAAATTTGCATTTTAATAGCAAGTTTACTGTTCAAGAGTTTGTGTTCTAAGGAACAAAAACTGCTCCCCAGATCAAAGCAGAACTATTATTACCCTAGAAGAAGGGTTCTGAGCATTCAAGCATATCATGTCTATTAAACTGTTACAGAAGAGAAAAATGATGGGATTGAAGATAGGTTGAGTCAAGATATTTGATGCCATTTTTATCTTCCAATTGGACTGTCTATCTGTATTCTTCTTACATATTCCAGTATGTCTTCAACATAACTCTGTCGTATCTTGATGAATTGAAAGCTATTAGTCCTTAGCAGTGAGAAATGATGGCACGTTCAGACTTCCTCAGGAGCAACAGAAATTATCAATGCAATCCTTGTCATATACAAAGGCTAAGCATACTAAGAAGAGTCATTTAGCAGATGTAGTTGTGTAAATAAATTGTTTTTCTTCTAAAATAGTAATTTAAATTTTGATGTTTTGGAGTGGGAGGGTAGTGTTTGGTTTGATTTGTTTTTTTGCTGGCACTGATTTGAAATGGGAAAACTATAAAACAAATAGTCTCCAGGCATAGAATCAACTGTGGTGACATGCAGCCACGTTATAACAAAAATATTTTTTTGATGTCTCTTCTTCAAAGTTTCACAGTAATCCAGCTTTCATGTTTTTCTCTCCTTTTATTTTAGATTCCAGTTCAGACTGGAGTCAAGGAATGTATCTTGCTCAGACCCAAGGATCTGACACAATATCGGAAGGACCAGATGAAGGTGAAACTTCAACAGATTTGCTTCCTCAAAAAATTAAGGTAAAATGGAGCTGAGCATTTTTATTGTGGAACAAGAATGGTAGTGCTAAAAGCTTAAGTTAGTTACTGCTTGATTAATGGATAGTAGCCTTTTAGATCGTTTAAAGTGTTAGCTATCCAAATACATTTTAAAACACTTCTGATAGGTGTTATATGATACCTTCTGATAGGTGTTTTGTTTGAAATGCCTGTAAGCTACCTAAATTTTTGTTGAATAGAATGTGTTGTTTCATTTAAAACATCTTTCACAGAATTTCAGTAAATTTAAACGTGAATTTTTTAGCAGTAGACTTGTTCTTAACAAGTGATTGAAGTGATGATTGTGAAAAATTTAACTCTTAATTATATTTTATTGCATTTCCTATGTATTAATGATGGTGTCACGATCATCTGTTACACAGCTGTACTGGTTCTGTAATTATCGACGTGGGATAATAACTGTGTTATGAAAGTAATTCAGTTTGTGTATCGTAAACATAAGGGTATCATGCTGTTAATTAGTGAAGGAAAAAACAACACACAACACAACAAAAGAAAACAGGAGCCTTTTCTGACAAAGACCTAACTTAAATCACAGAACCATAGGATGGCTTGGGTTGGAAGGAACCTCAAAGCCCGTGCAGTTCCAATCCACTGCTGTGGGCAGGTTTGCCACCCACCAGATCAGACTGCCCAGGGCCCATCCAGCCTGGCCTTGAATAATAATAATGAGTAATTTCAAGAAGTTAATTGAAAAGCTTGCCTGGAAGCACTACAGATCTTTTTTTGTAAAAAGTTTCCGTCAGCAATCAGTTTTCAATATGAGTATGAATTTGGGTATTCTCATTTGAAACTAGGGGAACACATCTATTTAATAAGCTGTGGTGCTTGGCTAATATAAGGAACTGGGTGATGCTTCTGTCCTTGATATGGGGAAGCACAAGTGGTTTCCTTGTGCTGATCGACACAGAAACTACCAGTATTTCAGTGTGTATGAGATACCATCATTAATTGTCAGGACTGATGTTTCTGATTTCTTTTGGTATTTATTGTAGGGTTTGCTGAGAGCAGTCCATCGTGAAGGCGTACAGGTGCTGTCTCTCACTGAATTTCCATATGGTGAAAGAGAAATGCCACCTCTTAAGCAGGGGCCAGAATCTTGGCTTGAGGAGAGGAAAGCCTTTCTAAGCACCATCTCGTCTTTGAAAGACCTGATTTCAAAAATGCAACTTCACAGAGAAGCTGAGGTATAAACAATATTGTAAGATTCTTTCTGAAACAAAACTGATTTATGAGAACCTTATAAAGAGCACATAATTCAGTTTTAAATACTGCAAAGATATCGCTACAAGTCAAGATTTCAGAAATTAGGCAGTAAAGCTGCATGTTGCACTTTCTGTTAACAAAATATACCTTCAGTTATGCCTGTATTTGCTAACTTCTGATACTGATTTACCTTTTTAAAAACAATAGTATGAACTGTATCTGGAAAGCATGTTTCCAGCAGCTGCTAAACTGACACTGTTGTGAGAGGAAAGAGGAAAAAACTTGGTGAAGTTGAGCATTTATGCATGCAGAAGAAATCAGGTGTACAAAAATGTATCCATTTGTATGAATGAATGTTATGTAAGAGATGTCCAATATTCCACTAAAAACACACGTTTTGCATACATGATAACAGTTCTTGGTGTTATCGTTGAATTCTGCTAACTGTTTAAATTGGTACTTGCTGTTGTAGATCTATGCAAGTTCTGAACCTCTTGAAGGCGATTCAGACTGGCGAGGAGAACTCCTGTGTGCCATTCAGCAGGTTTTTGTGAGGGAACAAAATGTTCTGCTTGCTGTGTTTCAAACTGAACTTGCAGAACTGGGCGCAAGAGATGCTGTGGTACTGATGAGTCAGTTAGAGCACAGGCTACAAGAGCAGGTAACATAAAACATACTCAAGTCAAGGTTTGTTTACATTTATTTTGGTTTTTACTTTTAAATGTATAAATTCTTTGAAAAATATATGTAGCTATGGCAGATCAGACAGCTGAAAATGAAGTATGTCTTATAGGAAGAAGAGATTTGTTTAACAAGAAGAGCTTTTGTAGGCACAAGGTACAGGAAAAATACAACCTTTGGAGTAAGTAAATAAATAATAGAAATAGTTATCCTGAGTTTGATGCAATTTATTATAATTATGCTACACTGTGTAAGAGGAAAAGTTTACGTACATGAAGCATGTTATAAGAAGAGGAAGTAATAATGTTGCGGTGAAACAGAGAGGTCACTTACTCTCCTGTGGTACGTGGAGGGATTAGAGAGGAAATTAATAATTCACCACAAAGCTGATAGTTCTGATTCTAGAATTTTGATGCCCAGCAGGGGAATTAGAAAGAGATCTTTGTAATATTTTAATATCGTGCTAATGGTGGCTTAGTTTAAAATGTTTTGAATATATGTGGGCTGTGAATATATAAATGGATTTAATGTCCACACAATAGACACACGCTCTAGTAAAATCCAGAGTTTTTATTTTAAGTGTTTTTGATCTTAACAGGCAATTAACCAGAGAACTGCTGTGGACTGTCTTCATGATGCAGATAGAAGAAGTTTGCTAATGGAGATTCAAGTATTGCATGCTCAGATGAACAGTATGAAAAATAACCCAAAGAGAGAACAAGAAATTGATTCAAAAAGCCAAGGTGATTTCAGTGGTATTTCCTACATATTTTCATGCCACTGCTGTTCTAATTGTAAGTGGAGAACTGTTGACTTTTTTTGTTCTCTGATTTTGATGCTCAACTTACGATCTGAGCATACTTACTTCTTATTTTTTAATCTAATTGGAGTAACTTTTCAAAAATTTAAATATCAGCTGTGTTCTTATGACTTGTGTCATAAGTGACACAAAATTGTTTCAATTGCTATAAAAATTGAGTATTTTAAGATTATTTTCTGTGCTTTCTGAACTTTTCCAAGCTGGGTGGTAAATCAAGAGGAAGAACGAGCAACAAAAAGTTCAGAGAGCAACTGTACTTTTAAACTCAAGCTGTAAGTGCTTTCAGTGTTTTGTCACCAATATTTGGTCAAAAGTATGTGTACGTAGCTACCAAGTGATAGGTACAAATGTGGTTGTTCAGATGGTTTTTAAATCATTCGAGGAATTGAAGTGATTTCTTGGAAAGGTTGAAGTGTTTTCCAGTGCAGAAGACAGGTTTGTTTTCGCACCACTATTTAAAGAAAATGTTTTTTGAAAATATCACTGTGATAGCCTTGTGCTCATTCTCTGTGCTGTGGGAAACTGGACCCAAATGAACGGTGTTGTTTGATTACTAGACTAATGTCCTTGTTAATGGTGCTCCCATTAGAAATGCTGGAGTACAGCATGCAGCAGAAGCAGTCACAGATACTGGAGATGCAAGTGGAGCTCCGGAGTGCGAAGGACAGAGCGGCTGAGCTTCAGGAACAGTTAAATTCAGAGAGAATGATGAGTGCTGAACTGAAGAATGAACTTGCCCAGGCCAAATTAGAGCTTGAAACAACCCTGAAAGCACAGCACAAGCACTTCAAGGACCTAGAAACCATCAGGTACAGATTTTAGTTTCAACTTTTCAGCATTGACAGCAAATGTGATAATTTCTGTGCTACCTGAAATCACAGTACTGATTTTATTAAGGAATTTGGTCTCATGTAATGTAAATGAGTCTGTTTTTCTGGAGAACATGCCTCCCAAAAAATAGACTTTGAGCGTTGCTTTGCTATGGCCAACAACAGAGGTACCAAAGTATTTGGCACTCAGGAAAGTCGTAACTATGAATGTCTTCACCAGACTGGGGTGTCTTTATACAATATCATAACGTCAGTGATAGCATCACACAGTTCGAGTTGATATCACCTTACAGACTACCTTATAACTTTTACAGATCCTTTGAGACAAATGAGAAGATGCTTTCTCCCTGCACCCTTTTGAACTTTGGCCAATGACTGGATTAAGTTGAATGCCAGCCGCTAACTCATGAGACAAGACAGCTATAAAGTTAGGGGTACAGACATGCTTCTTAGTCATTTTTGAGCTATGCAGCTCTTTTTGATGTTGGAGTTATTTTTTCTAAATAGGCTTTTCATTTTTATTCTACTCCACAAACACAAGATAAAAGAAGTATCATGTAACTGATGTAACCAGCAGTATGATCTAACTGCCCTCTTCTATTTTAGGACTGAAGTTAAAGAAAAAGCAGCTGAGCTGGATGTTCTCAAGGATACAATGGCCAGCGAACAGAAGAAATCAAGAGAGTTACAGTGGGCTTTGGAAAAGGAGAAAGCTAAAATGGAACGCAGTGAGGAAAGACGAAGAGAAGAGCTTGAGGTATTCCTTCCATATTCCCAAATAGCCTGAA
The DNA here is from genome assembly GCF_023343835.1 of Lagopus muta. Lineage (NCBI taxonomy): Eukaryota > Metazoa > Chordata > Aves > Galliformes > Phasianidae > Lagopus > Lagopus muta. Next base: position 22,405,868 of record NC_064439.1, read on the forward strand.
ACATTAAGGAGCACGCAGATTCTTTTGGTCAATATTTAATCTTGACTTACATTTTTGTCCAGTGTGTTCATGTCTTTGTCCATGTTCATGTCTTAAATAGCAGCATTGTACCATCTAGAGCTGAAAAAAGGAGTGTGACACTTTAAATAACAGGAATTTTACAACTGTGTGTGTCATGTTCAATGCAGAAATACTCTGTTCTGTAGAATATGTTGAACAGCTGTTAAAGGAGACACTGCTAACATTACTACAGGTATCCTAGGACATCACTGAGACAAAAAAAGCAGTCAGTTCAATAACACAGATTTATTTACATCTTGAAATCTTATCTTGGAAACTCACAGCTTTAGAAAATACAAGGAATTAGTTTTCTTCAACTTCAGATCTATAGCTGTCTTATAAAAAGCATTATTTTTGGAGATGACCTGATTTTAGAGTATAGACACCTATAATAATCTGAGCTGTATCTGCAGCATTTGGAGTATTGTCACATTAATTTGTGAGCAGCACAACTTGTTAAAAGCAAAGTGTGTACAACTAGCATTTTTGCAACTTGCCTAACATAAGGCAAAGTGCATATGAATGGTTTTAATTATTTTTTTCCTTCTGTTTTCATATGGAAGGATTTAAAATTTTCACTTGAAGATCAAAAACAAAAGAACTTACAGTTAAACGAGCTTTTGGAAGAAGAGAAACAACTGTCAAGTGATCTGCAACAGAAAATTGAATCCCAAGAAGCACTCAATGCTGCCCAGCTGTCACGTGAACGAGGCCGTAATTCTGAGCTGCAGGTTCTTCTTGAATCAGAGAAGGTTCGAGCTCTTGAAATAAGCAGTGCACTAGAAAGGGAAAAAGAACTATGTGCTCAGCTTCAAAGCGCTGAACATAAGGGGCAAGCTGGAACACCTAATCCATCTGAGGAATTACTTAAAGAGCTGCAGAAACAAATGGATGAAAAGCATGACCGCATAGTGGAGTTAGTGAGTGAGATGGAGAAGTATAAACTGGAATCTGTGCAAGTGAGGCAGCAAATGGAAAAAGAGAGGCAAATCCAGAGAAAAGCATTACAAGCAGAACAAGATGCTAACATAATAGCACAGAAGAAACTCCATGAACTGGAGTCCAAAGTAGAAGACCTTCAGTGGCAACTGGGACAAAAGGAGCAAGAGGTTCGTAAATTAGGGAACGAGACAAAGAAGTTGCAGGAAGTAATCCAAGAACTACAGATGAAGGAGCAGGAGAGTGAAAGGGAAAAGGAAGCTGAAAGAACACCAATCCACAATCAAAATGAGGTACGGTACGTCTGAGAGCAATGTGTGATTCTGAACTGTGCAATTTTGCTTTTAATTCTTTTGTTCAATTACTGTTGTTTGTCACCATGCGTTTAATCTATAAAATAGTGGCAAGTTACATGTGCCAAAATATAGGCACCAGAGAAAGGGGGGAAGCACTCTTGTTTTGCTGTCTGAAACTATTCACTCACTCTGAGAATGAAGCTGCAGAGATGTGTAAGGAGAAGAGTGAGCAGGAGATATGTGTCTGAGTGTATACATGCACTTTATATTTAAGCACAGTACAAAAAGAATATTCCCTCACCCAGTCTTGTGAATGAGTTTGGGAGTACTCCAGACCAGGGCTCTTAATCTACACTAAGGTCCATGAACTACGAGTGGTCTTTTAAACATCAAAAAGTGATCTCTCAACAACTGCAAGAATTAAATGAATATGTAGTCAAACAAACATAGGAGTGAATTTGTATGTTAGCAAATAGAATAGAAGAAAGAAATCAATGTAGGAAAAGAATTTCAGAATTTAGCCTAATATTTAGTCTATTAGAAGTTGGAACCACTGTTGCCAGTGAGCTTTTCTCCTTCATAAAAGGTTTGGGCAGTTCTGTAATGGTTTTTAAATGACTTTTAAAACTCTTTAGAAACTCTCCTGTAAGATGTAAGTGATGATCAGCGAGTGCTGAGTGCATAGTCTGAAAGGAGGTTGTTGACAGGAGACTTGCCTCTCTGCTGTCCATGTATTTTGCCCATCCCAGAATCATTGCTTTCTCTTAGGCAGCTGTTTCTCTGTGGAGCCAGGAAGGACACTTTTGTCTTCATCAAATTTTGCTACTATTTTTAATCTGAAGCATTGGCAACTATCAGTAGTTTGCAGTAGCTGATAGCACCAGATGTCCTGATCAGAGGCAACTGTGAGCACTGTGATCAAGGAACAATTTTCCCTTTGATCAGGTTGCAGTGGCCCATGAGGCATTTTCCCCTCATTAGCAGTAGACAGCACAATTTGCTGTCCAGGATCTGCCAGGGGTTTCAAATAATGAGTCTCTTACTGTTTCCTGTGACATTTACAATATCCTGCATTTTTTTTTTCCCTTCAATAGCACCTCACTGTCATCAAATATCCAAAGACAATGACCATGGTGGGCATTGTCACTCCCATATCTCTGACTCTGAATTGCTCTGAGAAGCAGGCACAGTTGGTTAAGGAGCTGATGGCATGAAAACCAGAAAGGCTGGTGGCTTCTGATCAGCTGAGTTTACTGAATGAATTCACTTTAGATTTGTGACAGCTAGATCTGAACCAAGAAATGCACCACCTGATACACCATTTGGTAGATGAGAAGGTGGACATGAGCCAGCAGTGTGCACTTGCGGCCCAGAAAGTCAACTGTATTCTGGGCTGCATTAAAAGAGGAGTGGCCAGCAGGGAGAGGGAGGCAATTGTACCCCTCTACTCAGCTCTTCTGAGGCCCATCTGCACTACTGCGTCCAGGCATGGGGTCCCCAGTACAAGAAGGATGTGGAGCTCTTGGAGTGGGTCCAGAAGAGGGCCACTAAGATGATCAGAGGGCTGGAGCACCTCTCCTATGGGGAAAGGTTGAGGGAATTGGGCTTGTTTAGCTTGAAGAAAAGACTCTGGGGAGACCTCATTGCAGCCTTCTGATACTTGAAGGGAGCATATAAACAGGAGGGGAAACAGCTATTTACAAGGGTGGATAGTGATATGACAAGGGGGAATGGTTTTAAACTGAGACAGGGGTAGGTTCAGATTAGGTGTTAGGAGGAAGTTTTTCACACAGAGGGTGATGATGCATTGGAACAGGTTGCCCAAGGAGGCTGTGGATGCCCCATCCCTGGAGGCATTCAAGGCCAGGCTGGATGTGGCTCTGGGCAGCCTGGTCTGGTGGTTGGTGACCCTGCACATAGCAGGGGGTTGAAACTCGATGATCATTGTGGTCCTTTTCAACCCAGGCCATTCTATGATTCCATGATACCATTCAGATGTAGTTGGAGTGGTACACTACAGCATATAGTGTAGTCACACTGCTGACTACAGAACTATCAGAATTATGATCTGGAATTTTTGAGTGTATTTCAGAATGAAATGCTTCTATTTAAAAGCATTATATTTGAAATGTATTTACATAAGCATATATTTATGTACAGACTATGTGGGACACACCCAATGAAAGAACAAGAAATTGGGTTCTCCAGCAAAAAATGGAAGGAGCTGAGACGAATGAATCGATGTATCCCACGCTGCCAGGAGGAGGAGGAGACCTCTCTGCAGCTGCTGGAATTCTGGAGGCTGTCAGACAAAAGCTGCAAAGTGCATCTCCAAAGCTAAAGCAATTGGCTCAGAAGGCTGCTAGCAGGTTAGACCAGTCTTCAGCTGCTGATTGTGGTTAATAGCAACCCATGAGCTAATACATTAGGTTTTAATCATAATTCACACACTGAAGCCTAGTTTTTGTGTTGCTCTATGTTCATAGTGTATGCTTCTATTTGCTTGAGATGTGCTGTTAAACAGGATCACAGTGTCCATCGCTCTGCTCTTTCCTGCATGATGTGGTCCTTTATAAGTTACAGCAAAATCACTTTCTTTGCAAACTGATGAATTGAGGTTGGTGTACGTGGAAGATCATTTTATAACAGTTCAATAATTAAAAAATTCACTGTGGAAGGGGAAGAATATAGAGGTTACTGCTACAGCCATGCCTTGTGGTCTATCATCTGAAAAATCAGTGTTTTCTAGTCAAGTGAAATGTATCTTGATTCCTACTATCTCAAGTTACTGTCTCTTTAAGGAAAAAAACAGTGTGGGAGGTATGAATCTGTTTTTTATTTCACTGTGATGGTGATTTGATATTAAAACATTTATTCCAAAACATTTGAGCCAAATGGAATGCATTGGATCTCAAAAATACCCCACAATACTTTTTTTTTTTTTTTTCTTTTTCACACAGATCAGTGGGAAGCAGAAGAATATCTTTAAAAGCTCTTCATATAGAATAACCTTTATTCAAAATCTGTAGAAACTGTTCAATGCAAATTCATTATGAATTTGAGCCAATTTAATGTATATATCTAAGAGTGACTGAATGCCTTTGTATATGTGGGTGTATCTCCAGTAACTGTGTTGATGTGGTTTGTTGAAGGCCCAGCATGTGTTCACTGTGAAGGCGCTGCTCTGTTGGTCTGACATTGTGGTACTGAAATTGTCATTTCAGGTTGCAGTTTGAAACAGCAGATGATCAGGACTTCATTGCAATACAAAATGCTATTGAAGAAGTTATTTCAGAGCTACAGAAACTTCCTGGAGTGTCCTGTCTGGAAGAGGTGAGAATGCGATGTCATAACTTTGGTGGGAGAGTTAGAGAGTTAGATGGTGAGATGGGAGCAGAAAGCAGCACAGAGAAAGAGAAAGCAGCACTTTATTGTGTCGATACAAGACATTTACTGCAACTGCTCTGTATTTATTAAAGGAAATTGAGTAGTGTGTATAAAACCTGAAATGGAATGAGTTGTGTAATCTGTTACAAAGACTTCAGCAGTATGTGATTTTAACTGAGCCTGGATAGATATTATTTGCATCGAAAGCAAGTGTTCTCTATGTGACTTGTGAAAATTTGGGGGATTTTCTTTCCTCCTAGTTAGATAAATTTTAAGCATAGTAAAAGAGATTCTGCACGCTGCTGCAGTTGGAATAACTGAACTTTCATAAAGTATTCTGCTGTTGATACAGGTTGAGCATAGAAAAAGCAACGTTGGCCTATAGCTTACATGTGCACTTTGTTTTCTTTATATCAGTTCTGACAAAGTTATTGTCACTGTGCATTAAAGTATTTTTCCTGTAAACCGAAGTCATATTGTTAAGCTGGCAACTCAGACGGAGCACACATGGTTTGGTTTGCTGTTTTCCTTGCAGCTGAAGTTGGCGCTGCCACCTGGGACCCCCTCCAGCTCCCTGACAGAGCGGCTGCTACGGCAGAACGCCCAACTCACCGGCTTCGTCAGCAGGCTCAGCGAGGAGAAGAATAATTTGAGGAACGCTGTCATGAAGCTGGAGGAAGAACTGAGGAGATACCAGCACAGACGTACTTCTGGAGAACATGTAGGTCTTCAGTGGCACAGCCCTCATGAAGCATGTGTAGCCATAAAAGCACTGTGCTGTGAAACAACCGATGCTCTTTGTGCTCGACACCTAAATGAGAGTGTTTGAGCTATCTGTCTTTCGCAGCTTTCTTCCTACAAAGTAAATGGATGTGAGTTATTCTTGTCCTATGGTCAAGACATCCTGATGCACTGTTTACTGTAAAGTTTTTCATGTTAAACACCTTTGTTTTCTTGGCTTTTTTTAAGAATTCCTTGCGCTTCTCTTTTTAATCTGCATCTCATCACCCAACTGGGCAGTAAATAGATCCAGAAAGCTTCAACATCACTGAGCTAATTTGGTCCATTGCAGGGAATTAGTTTGGTTTGGCTGTATTTTTCTAGGATGTTGGACAGGCTACAAACTCAGTGCATTGCAGTGCACTAGGGACCTCAGATCTTTTCTGTGGAAAAATGCTTGGTTATTTTAATCAGTATTTTTATGAGCTCTCCACCAAAGCAATGACTAGAATGACACGACCAAACTTTTCCAAACTGTGTGGTTCAAATACAGTTTCTTCTCCTCCAGTCTTCTAAACACTCGTCAGATCTTGGAGTTAACATTGATACGCTGGTTGCCTCTGAGAAGGAAAACTGGAACAGAGAAAAGCTGTCACTGCAGAAATCTTTGAAACAAGCAGATGCAGAGCTGTCCAAGCTGAGAGCAGAACTCCGGAGTGAAGCTTTCCTCAGAGAACTGGGATCAGATTCTGAAAATGTTATCTTAAGGGTAGGAAGACTTTATTGCCTGCCTAATAACTGTGCCTAGTTTGTTTTGTTGTCACGTTCATTTGGGCCTGTTTTTTTCTGAGTTCACTCTGCTTTTTCTAACAGAACAGATGTTAAATTTGGATTTTAAGTTTTCATCCTTGCATACATAACTCTGTCAGTTGTTATCCCCAAGAATGACAAGTGAGCACTGCATTGTCCTTTTGGGTGTACTCCATTTCTTGCTGCTCAGGTGGTCCTCAGATTATGACACTGCATTCACCAGGTGTGAGCTGTAGCACAGGCTTCTCCATAACAGCAAGCAGTAAATAATCACAGCAATGCTAGAGGAGTTGTCATATCAAAAGTTGTGATTGTAATCATTCCTGGAGCTTATGCTGCTGCTTCTCTTTTCCATCTTGTAGAGAATTTATGGCAAATACCTCCGAGCTGAGAGCTTCCGGAAAGCTCTCATTTATCAGAAGAAATACTTGCTGCTGTTACTGGGTGGATTCCAGGAGTGTGAAGAAGCCACACTGGCCCTCATTGCACGGATGGGTGGGCAGCCCTCTTACACAGACCTTGAGATCATCACACATCATTCAAAGGGTTTCACAAGATTTCGCTCTGCAGTCAGAGTGTCCATTGCAATTTCAAGGTAAGCTGGAGGAAGTTCGGTTTCAGACAGATGCATGCACTGAATCTGTAGTGAATCACATTCATTTACGTACCTCTTGTAGGTGGGGCTTTTTCTCATAACACTCTGCTGTTACAATGTGGGGAATGTAGCAGGGCAAAAAGTATGTCTAGTGCCAATTGAACATGCCGATGCCCTGCTCTGCATGGCATGAGCCATTTGCTGTCTGTTCTGCCTTATGCAGCACCTCTGGAATCACTGCAGTAGCAGAGAATAAACTGAAAGCATCCAGGCTGGATGTGGCTCTGTTCAGCCTGGTCTGGTGGTTGGTGACCCTGCACTTAGCAGGAGGGTTGAAACTAGATGATCATTGTGGTCCTTTTCAACCCAGGCCATTCTATGACTTGACAGCAGAGAGTTTGCAGAGGCTCTAGGGATGTGTGTAAGGAAGTTTTCTACTTAATCGTTACGTTTTCAATGCACATCCATTAATTTTATTTGCCTTTCAAGAAATTCTTACACCTTCTAGAATATAAAAAGCAGAGTATGTGCTTAAATGATTGCTTCCTTTAGCCTGAAGTTTAGGTTTGTGGTTATTTTGTTTTTCAATTCCAGAATGAAGTTCCTGGTTCGTCGATGGCAAAGAGTTACGGGTTCTGGTATCTTAAGCCTCAATAGGGATGTCTTTAGCCAGAACGCAGGTAAACTGTAGCCCGGTAACGACTGAAAAATGTTATTCTCAAATCACACTGCTGCTTAGTGTAGGTGGCTTTGATTTGCATTGTCTTGTACAACAACTGGGCTGCTGTGCCCCCTTCTTTTTGTCATAGTTGATTGGATTTACTTGTTTCTCAGGTTTCTGGAAGTTTCAACATCTGACACGACCACTGATCTGTTTGCTGTCTCTTCAGTCTGTTTTTTTGCACTTTTGTGGGTGGGATTATAAACAAAATCCGACAACTTCCCAAACAGTGTGTGTTTGTAAGACCACAGCTACGTGCATCTGTGGGTTTCTCTTGAGGCCTGCGTTCTGAGAGGGAGCACCAAGGGCAGGGGTAGGCAGAGGAATCTGAGATGTGTGGAGTGGCTGTCCTGTGTGTTTACACTGCAGCTCCCTTTTCAAGCTCTAGACCAGCAGCAAACTGTTGCTCTTGCTTTTTAATTAACTTCACTTGCTTTTAAATGGCAACAAAAAACCTGTTTCTTGCTAAACCCCATTTTTGCAAAATGGAGACAGAAAACTTGCACTTACAATTCCCAGTAATGTGCATAAGGTGTTACATCTTTCTTTGCTTTTTAGTTTTCAAGACACTGGATTTTCTACTTTTAGGTAATGAATTGCGGCCTGACTCATTCTCCAGTGGCATGGATCTCTATGGAGAACAAAGGCATTCCTATAGATCCCGATCAGATATGGAGTCTCCCAGATCTCCTATAAACTTTCAACAAAAGTGAGTTCTGTTTCAGACAACGATTCTCTATCAGAACGCCGTTCAGCTGCACGAACATGTCAGCAGTCACTGATGAGGTTCATAATCTCTGATGCCAGAAGTCTTTTAACATTTGTTTTCCATAAGGAAACATAACCAAGTGCATCTCAGACCTTTGATGTGCACCTACTCATTGCCTGATTAAGGCCAGTGCTTGCAGGCGTTTCTGTCTGACTGCTGCTGTGTTCTTGGCAGAATTTGTTCACTGGGTGAAAGTGATCTGCACAGTTTTGGCTTTGGGAAGCCAACCTCAGCTGCCTGTGGGCTCTGAGATTTCCCACAGATTGGATTCGAGTCATTTGGGATCTCTGTTTTTATATGAACCACCTCAACATCTGTAACCTCAGTTTGTGGCAATCATAGTGCTTCACACAAAAAAGATATTTAATCTATTTTAGCCACTTCTGACTTACAGAAAGTACCAAAGAAAGCCAGAATCCCATACAGATGGCTGTCCTTGTTCGCACAAGCTTCTTAATAGAAAATCTACTACGGCTTCTGCTGCAGTCTCAGTAGGAATTTGCAGTCTTGTTCCCAGAGAAATGCAGAAACAGATCAGATGCAGTGGAACGAAAATGCAGTTGGGCAAGGAGGTTCTTCTAGGGGAGGCACTGTGTTGTGATAGGACCAGGGAAAATATAAGAAATGAGTGTTTTACAGTAAGGGCAGTGAGGCACTGGAACAGGCTGCCCAGAGAGGTGGTAGGTGCCCCATCCCTGGAGACAAGTCAGGCTGGATGGGGCTCCGAGCACCTGATGCAGCAGCAGGTTTCCCTGCTCACTGCAGTGGAGTTGGACCAGATGGCCTTTGAAGGTCCTTTCCTACTCCAATGATTCTGTGATGGCTGGAGCAGTGAGTGGCAGGGAACTCCAGTGGGCATGGTGTTCTGCCTGCTGTGTGGGCAAGGCAGCGGACACGCGCCCTGCCAGGCCTCTCTGCTTACAGCGCCCTGCTATGTCTGCTGATTCTTTTTGATCTGACGTTTTGGTTCTGAAAAGCATCTGTGTTCTTCTACCCCCAGGTTCCACAGTATGCAGGCTGACTTGAACCCAGTCTCTTTCGCGTGTTCTCAGCTGCAGAACTATGATCCAGAAAGAGCTTTAACAGATTACATCCACCGCCTGGAGGCACTGCAAAGGCGGCTCGGGAGCGTGCAGTCAGGTATGGGTTGGGGCACAGTTCCAAGCTAGAAGGCACGTGCTGGCTCTGAGATGTGTACAGACGTCTGGTGTGGGGCACTTTCAGCCTTGAACAGCAGGGTATTCTGTACTGCAGCAAGCCCACTGAAAAGAACGTGATCCAGTTCTTTGAAGGGAGGCCTGCCGAGGTGTGCTTCAGTAACAGATTTGGAGTTTATTGGTGCCACGTTGATTTTCACCAGTCTCATAAATGTGTGATAAGAATTCTGTGTCTCTTTAAGAGGTTAAGTGAGGTGGGGAAAAGCATACCCTAAGGATTGGAGAGTTGGGGTGCAAGAGCAATTCTTTTCTATCACTAGGATTATAGAAATGACAGCCTTTTTGTCCTGCAGATGATCATTTTTTTTGCTATAAAGGGAATCAAGAAAATCAGTGGGGCCTGATTTATCAAACAAAGGGTGGGGCTGAGTTATGGAAATTACTGTGGTAAAGTCTTATTTTAGCATAAAATCCGTCCTTGGAAGATTTGTTCTTAAATGATTTCCTGCATAAAACCTTTCCCACTCATTCATCACAGTGACGCCGTTGTGAACCCTCAGCTCCTTATTCCACGTGCTCTGATTCAAATCTTTCTGTCTTACAGTGTCCACCTCATACACACAGCTGCACTCTGCTATGAGAAGATAATACCCTCTGCCCACTCCATGGCTGGCAGTGATGTCAATGGATTGATGCCTTCTGTAAACCCGTGCTCTTTCTGTGCTTTCTGTAACGTGTATCTGGTGGGACCAATACAAACACGGCTGTACGATCCTATACAGTTCCATCCTGGCACACCCATGCAGACTGGGGTTATGGGAGATTTATGTATATAAGCAATTCGTGGTCATGCAAAAAAAAAAAAGAATCATTAAATTACATGTATATTTGTGGAATGCTAATTTAAATGATTAACTTATGAAGTGTGTATTTATCAAGGGGGTGCAAAGATGAAACTTGTGTATTAATTACATTGAGCTCCGTTCAGAGAAGTTCACTTGCACTTTTTCTGGCAAGGCTACTGAAGTTACACAACTCTCCTCATATTTGCTACTGGCAGTGCAGACAGAATAGCACTTGTAGAGACCTATTTTTGTAATGGTAGAAGTTTTGAATTTTATGGGTATTTTGTCAAAGTACTGAAATAAAAATGACTTCATGCTTTTAACTGTGTTCTACTCTTGGAAAGTTCTTAAAATTGAAGAATCGTTCCCTTATTTAGGTTGAAAACCTCACTCCTAGGCATGCTCCTCCTGGCTGTGGCAGCTGTCTTGTCACCAATTACAGAAGTGCTGCTACTTGACAGGAGGACAGGGGTAGGTTTGGTTTCTGCAGTTCCTGGCTGTACCTTTGGGGGCTGCAGGAGCTGTGTGTCCTTTCCCTCAGTCGCTGTCACTGATATGAAAACAAAGGTCTGTGACAGTTTTACCGGGGTTAGAACCGACAGCCTGGGTGAGCCCTTCCCTCAGGGAGCGCTGTAGGGAAGGAGGGGAAGCTCTGTGCATGATTAGCTAACTGTGTACTTAGATGCATTTTCTTTCTGGTAGTTACGAATTTAAGAACTGACAGCGTTAAGCAGAGGAAACTTCCACAAGAGGTTTCTTTACAAATTTTAATCAAAATTCCTATGAGCTGGAGCTCAAGACCATTTATCACCACCACTTGTGAACCAAACACTATTCAACAATCCTGCAGGAGTCAATGCAAAGCATAACAGCATTCAGATATCTCACTTCGTTTATGGATTATTTTCCAGGTGAACGTGTTATTTACTAGCGCTGTCGTCCTGTTGTTATTTCCATGCTTACACCAAGCTTTCAGAGATGGCTGCTTTTCACAGTTTACTTTAGAAAATTACTTGTAGCTTCCTGAAGCAAAGTATTTTACAAATGCTCCAAGTTAAACATTTAAATTGTTGAGTTACAGAACTTCCCTATGAACACTGCTGCAGACACCTCTACTCAGCCACACAGTGACAGTTTGTAATAATAATTAATTCCAAATAATTCCACAAAGCAACCAGAATGCCACTTTTCAATCTGTGATTCTGTTTCAAAACAGGGCATGTGCATTGCCCTCAGTCCTTTGTACCTGATGGAGTTACTGTCGTTGGGCACAGAGGTAAGGTACAGTCATACCCCTCCTCATCTGGGGAAAGGCAACTGTCTAATGTTTTTCTGTTGGTTTTTTTTTTCTTCTATCAACTGGAATCTTTGCTTTAAAAAACATTTCTTCACTTAAAGGCCAGGGGGGAGGGAGGCATGCACACCTTAGAAGTGTTACACACATAGAAGACAGTTTTTCTTTCAATAAAAGCACCAAGAAATTGGTAGAACAAGCAGTTACACACAGCAACACTAAACGGTGTGGGGAAATGAACAAAACAGATGCAAAGAGGGTGCAGGCCTGTCTCTATACAGTACATGGAACAGTTTCCATTTGCCATTCATTTCGTCACAATTATTTCACCAGAAGTCTGTTAGTTTGTACAATTCAAGGTTTTAGCTCCAGAACTTACAGTGCCCTCCTCTTATATCTGATAACTGGGTTATTAGGTGTATGTATCATGGTTGTATAATTTATACTTGGAAAGTAGTCATTGATGAGATCAAATTCGTACAAACGAAGCAAAGTGGACCAGATAGTCTTGATCTGAACGTAAGCGAAGTTCTCTCCAATACAGCGATGACGGCCTAGGAGGAAACCCAGAGCAAGCAATCAGAACACCTTGTTATGCCATCGCCTCTGACTGCAGCTTCACCTGGAAAACGTCACGTGGACTGGAACTGCTTCTTTCTAAACAGGCTGAGGCCCTGATCCTACAGACGGACCATTGTGTCACTTCTAACATCTTGTTTCCATAAAGCTTTCGCTGCAGAGAACGTGGAACATTTTGAATGGGATTGTGTTGTCCTGTTTTCAGCAGAATGCACCCATTTGTGCAGCGCCGAGGAGGAGTTTCTAACGTTCAAAAACTGGCATTGACTATAACTGTATCGTGGTCAGATTTGCAAACTGTTCTGGCAGTTATGAATCTCTACATAAATTTTCGCTGCCTTAAAATGTTTTCATATTATGAGGCTTTTTTACCATGACTTTGAAAGACTTGAATAAAGTCAAATAAATGCTAACGTAAGTATTTCTTGTTCTTATTACTCTGAGCAACAGCCACAGGCGCTATGATTGACTTCAATTCTTTAACAGCCCGTTCATACTAAAAAAAATGAGGCAGAAATAGAAAGAAAAGAAAAATCTCTGCATGTGTTGCAGCACAGGGAAGTGCAGGGTGAGAGGAGCAGCCCGAGTCGTGTGCCACCGCTGGGCAAAATGCTTGCTTGCTTTCTGCCGCTGCTACTTACCAGCGCCAAATGGAATGTAGGCAAACTTCTCCCCAGCTGCCGGATTGTCCTGGAGATAGCGGTCAGGTTTGAAGTCCAGGGCGTCCTTCCAGGAGTCCTTCAGGCGTTGGTTGACGGTGGGGGACACGCAGACCTGATGGCCGGGGGGAATGCTGTATCCTGCGACCGTCTGCAAGGGCAGAGACAAGGCCCACACACCTGATTCCTCAGTTCTTACACCGGAAGCATTACCTGAAGTTCTGTATCCTTAGACTGGAATTTCAAAACATGTTTTGGCTGGGCCAGTTTAAAATCAATGCAGCAGAGCACGTGTAAGTGGCAGATCTAAACTAAGAACTCAAGCAAGAATGACAGCTGGAAGAAAGGGTCAGTTCTGTTAGTATGGCTAGAAGGGGAACGTGGCACTTCACCTTCCCCAGGGGAGATGCGGACCTGGGACTTCCTATATACCCAAGTGGGCATTCAGCAGCTATTCTGCAACCTGAAAGTGTCCATAATTCACTTCTGCACATCTTCAGAGAGAACAACTATGCCTCTGATTATTTTCTGTGGGTTGTTATTTAGTTGTTTTAAATTAGTTTTCTAAACTCTAGCTCCCATCTTGTTTTATCCTTCAATAGGAAAATAAACCCAGAGCAGTACATTTCAGGATAAAGAAGCAGCCCACAGCTACACCGAGTTCTTTCTAAAAGTTGCACAATGTTCTCCTCTGGGGCTACTTATTGTCAGAACACACAACTGCTCCTTTTCACCCACATGAAAGATGGGGGCAATGAGGGTATCTACTAAAGGAAATGCTTTTGCTGCTTTTTCCACCTGAGCTGTGTGCTGGCCCATCACTCTCTCTTGCCCAGCAGCACCAGAATACACCTTGTGTCCAGTTCTGGGCTCCCCAGTTCAAGACAGACAGGAAACTACTGCAGAGAGTCTGGCAGAGGGCTGCACAGACAACTGGGGTCTGGAGCATCTCCCTTGTGAGGAAAGGCTGAGAGACCTGGGGCTGTTCAGCCTGGAGTGGACTGAGGGGGATCTTATCAGTCCTTGCAAATATCTGCAGGGTGGGATTCTAGTGGGTAGGTCTGGGCCCTTTTTAGTGGTGCCCACTGACAGAACAAGGGACAACAGCCACAAACTGGAATATAGGAAGTTCTATACCAACACATGGAAAAACTTCACTTCAAACATGTAACACGCACTGGAACACACTGCCCGGAGAGGTTGTGGAGTCTCCCTCTCTGCAGGTATTCAAAACCCAGCTGGACGCTTTCCTGTGTAATCTACTGTAGGAAGTTGCTTCATAAGGGGGTTGGACTGGATGATCTCCTTGCTGTGATAAAGACTACATCAAAATCACTTACATGCTGGTGACTTAAGAGCCACAAAGAAATTCCATTGACCAAAAAGCAACAAATGGAAGATAACCACAAGAACACCAGGGCACGAGATGAGACTCCTATGGGATTGAAGCTCTCACACAATGGCAGAGTGAATGCCCGTCTCAAGTACGATGTACCATTTCCCATGGTCTCTGCTGCCTTGCTGCCCTTGTCAGCAGAGCTGCAAGGGGCTGGAGCAGATCAGGCTGTGCGGGACTTTGCCCAGTCAGTCATAAAAGCCAGCAGGGAGATCTCACAAGTGAAGTTAGATCCAAAAAGTGCACCCACCTGTGGAGTTTTGGCCAGTCTCATCATGGTCATGATAGGAGGTCTCAGCCTTAAGGTTTCTTTTAGGCAGCGATCTAACAAGCTGAGATCCTTGAGCTGCAAATATAAAGAAAATTAATATCAAAATACAGCTGAGTTCATTCAATTATTATTTTACGCCATTTAGAAGTAAATAACTAAAGAATAAGCGGCTCTTATTTACATGGACTTCATTTGCTACCCTGACAATTTTCCCTTGGATTCAATTACAACTAGCTGCCTATCTGCCTAGCTGCCCATCTGACTAACCTGTCCTACAAGTGCCTTCTGATGCGTAACTAAAGAAAGAGATCATGCCACATTCCATTCCTCCTTTATGCAGCTCACTTTTTAAATAGAGCTTGTAGGAACTTCAGTTTCCAAAGTAAATGCTGATTAAAAAAAGAAATGGTAGCAGGCTGAAAAGTAACTCCAGAGAAAGAGGAGCAGAGACACTGCCCAGTAGTGCCACTGCAGACTGCTTGTGAAGATTATGATTCTAACCCAAAACATACGGCCATACTGTCCATTGGTAAAAATATGTATCCAGAGCACAGTAACATCCATCAGAAATGATGCAACATACAAACCTGTTCGTAAGTTAATGGCGGCAAATCATCTCCACAGACGGCTTTCTGCTCCGCATAGCACTGCTCCTGTATCGCTTTGTCTCTGGCTATGAAGAAGCCCAGCCAGGCACTCGTGGTTGAGGATGTGTGCTGCCCTGCCAGCAGCAGCCCAATGAGCATCCCTGCTATCTCATCATCTGTCAGTGGGCGGCCATCCCTACATCAAAGGGGATTAAGTCAGAGCTTCATTCAACCAGCTTTCCAGTTACAGCAGCATTGACAATTTCTCCTAATTTACTTCTTTCTACTCCTCATTAATTGCCCACTCCAAATTCAGCAGCTAAAAGTCTAGGGGTAGGCAAAAAAGAGAACCATGGTGGGCAAAGTCCCTGGGAGCTTTGAAGAAAATCATTACAGAAAGCCAGCAACAAGAAAGAAAGTGGAAGCAGCAGCCTTATGACCACTGATAACGATCTCAGAAGTCAAGGTTAGCATTTATAATTAGATTTTTCAGTCTGTTTTTAAGAACACCACTAGGATCAACTGCTGGCAATGAGGAATGCAGGCCATGAGAATGTTTCTTGTTTTTGACAGAATGTTCTAAACAGCTCCAAGCTGAAGTAAAACATCTATTTATTTTCCTGTAAATTACGAGTCCCCAACCCCACTTTGCTTACTTGTATGAAGCATCAAGTAGAGTTTGGAGCATGTCGTCCTCCTTCTCCTCAGAACTCCGACGCTTCTGGATAACCTTGTAGAAAATGTTCTTTATTTCTCTGTGCGCTCGGTCTCGACGCCTGCAATTCAGATCACCTCTGTTAGCAACTTCGTAAGAAACAACATGAAATCCTTGTAAGGATTTATAGGAATGTCTGAGACAGCTTCAAAACAAAAAATAGGGGAGAAAGAAAGAAAAGAAGAGGTTTAGATGAAATGCTCAAATTGCTACAATCTTCTTCCTGGTACCTGAAGCTGGGCAGAGGTAGCCAGGATGGCAGAAGCCACGCAGCATGAGTAAAGCCCCCATCCAGGTCAGCATACAGCTGAGCCACCTTCTCATTTAGTAAGCTTCTTATTTCTTTCCCATGCAAGCAGTGACTTGCTGTCAAAATGATAAGTTCTGAAAAGGCTTCAAACAGGTCTGAGAAAAGATGTGGAAAAAACGTTACTGGAGATAAACTTTAGGCAAAATGTTACATTTTACAGATCATCACTTCAAATCTTGTAGAAGGGAAAAGCAAACAACCACCATACATACATTAACAATTTAAAACTGAGTTTTAGCTTGCTTTCCCCATAAAAGGAAGTATTTCATTTTGAATTTCCGTGGTTTTAATCAGGTCTTTCAACGAGTAACATTTTAATTACATTACTTGACTTCAATAACTTGTTTTCTAAGTTACTGTTTCTAGAGCTTTTTCTAGGAAAGCTGCTACCCCTTCCAAAGTAAACCATGCAGCACAAGCTCAACCCTTAACAAACACGAAGTCACAGAAAAAGTTAAATTTGAAATCCAAAATCCATGTGTAAATAAGTAGTTTTGCAGCTTATTGAATTATTTCTCAGTATTTCTATCATTGCAGGCTTGCAACAGTACTGATGGGCTGTGACTAGTTGGGAAACATGGGTGGGGAGGAAAGGAAATGCACTTACATCACTAAGCTCACCTTATCGCTCTGCAGATAACAACTGAGATCTCTGACACAGGCTCCAGGAAGTCAGAGCTGTGTCTTTTTAAGGAACTACCCAACAGGCTGAACTGATTCACAGCATGCAAAATCAGCATGATTCAGCCAGGCAACGCGTATGCTCTCTACTGTCAGACTCAGCAAAGAAGCAGAATTGTCCTCTGTTCCTGTCAATGATTTTCTGAGCACCTTTATTCTCCAATAGCGTTAAATCTGATGAAACAAAACCTGTGTTTGGTGTGTTCTGATGTTAGAGCTTTGCCCTACAGCTCTTCTAACATTGCAGCAAAACATTTACAAAAACATACTGCTGCGTCCGGCATCAGCCTTCATTCCTTCCCGGAAAGTCTAAGTAACAATGCATCTGATGTTGCTTACTTCTTTCTCCACTCTCTCCCCAGGCTTTGAAATATTCCTTTGTTTCTTCTTCAATCAGAGTTACATGCTGCTTAAACTGAGCAATGTTTAGCCCAGTTTTGAGCATCTTCTTCTGTTCCAAAAATACCTAGAGGAATCAAAGGAGAAACAATCAGTAAAACATTCATCGTATTAACGTGATTAATAAACTCATTTCATATGTACTACAAAAACATATCAGAGTAAAAAGGAAATTAGGACTTAGAGTACAACAGAGCATCCTCCTCCTCTCCCACAGAAACACCTCACACTGGCCTTGAGATGCACCTTGCTTTAAGAAGGCCCAGGAGCCTGACCTGGCAGCACGAAGCAAGCTATTTGCTAGGGAAGCTTTACACCCTTCTCCACATTTTTTCTGCAGATAGACTCATAGCTAAGAAAGGTACTGTAAAAAGCCCACTAGTAGACGAAAACCATCAAATGGGTTGATAGGACATCTACTCAGAAAATTATTCAATTAATTTTTAAGTCTTAGTTATAGATCAGAGTATTTGTCCTACAGAGCTGTACAGTACCATGGACAACTGACCAAGGATTGTCTTCCCACCAAGAGCTCTACACTTAGTGTAAAGTTATTTACAAAACAAAAAGCATAAAAGAAAGGCTGCTTGGCAGTAATTCCATTTTCAGAATGCAGTGGGCACACCCTGGCAGAGCAGTGGCACAGGCATGTTTTCCCTTGCAACATGGCAGCCCATCTCTTATCTGGATGGAAAGCATACGGTAAGAACACACCCTATCAGTGCACTGCCTCCCAAAAACATGCTGCAAGAAGTTTGGAGGGAGAAGACAGAGAGGGAATCTGAACTGACATATAAACAATGCGTATCATCAGACTTCATTATCAGTCACAACTGATATTCAAACAAGTAGTCAACTCTAGGGGGTGGTTCTTCTGGAACATAACCAAAAGACACTTTCAGACTGAAGAGCAGACAGGATTCTGCAGTTCGTGGTTCCAGACAACACGCATAAGCATGAGAACAGCCAACGCTCCTCTCAGAAGCAATGCTATGTGGCACGGCTACTTTAATTCCAGATGAAGGCAGGCTGTACTCTGCAAACACGCAGGCTGACTTCTGTCCTAGTGAGACAAGCTTTATGGTGCCTACGGTCAAATCACTAGTCTCACATAGAGGTTAAATATGACAGAAATGAGAAATCATCACTCAGAGCTCTAACAGAAGGAAGACCTAATGTTGCTCATAAGGGAAAAGGAAACTGTAGTCAGTGACAGGCTATAAGGGAATTAAAAAAAACAAAACACTCACTTGTTAGTTTTCCTCAATGGTGGGATTAGACAGTCTCTAAAACAAAAAGCAGCATCCATACTAATGGACAGTAAGGCTGAGTTGTTCACTGCCATTCAGGCTGGATCGTCCAACTGAACTCTCAACCACACCATGCCTTCTGCCAGAATCTCAAGCCCATCATACAGAGCCAAGGGCTCACAGCTGTCAGTCAGAATGTGAGCCACCCTCGTTTTCTGCTCATTTTCTACGTAAATACATACCGCGTTAGGGACATCGTAAGCCACCCCCTTTCCAAAGACTGGTGTAGTCAGTCTGGAGTACACATCTTCTGCATTCAAGTCTTCATTTTTGCTGTTGAACAGCAGTGCAGCAGCATCGCTGCCCAGCAGGTACGTAAACGTCTTGCCAACCATAGTGAAACTGAACACAGGTCCATACTGAGAGGAAAAAACACCCGTTTGTTTTAAATAATAGGAACACAAATCACGGAGTCGTTATCTCTGTGATCTCTTTACAAGCTTCTACAAATCACTTCTCCTAAGAAACACATATAAACTGCTTAAAATAGAAACATTTTAAGCCATATCTAAATTCTGTTCTCAATATAAAATAACACATCAGTAATAAGTCTAATTAATAACTGTAATCTTGTGAGATGTAGGATCATTAAGTTTCAAAACGGAAATTAAAAACTACTATAGAGAGACCACCAGACACGCGGGCTCCAGAAACCAACGCACACTGCTTTGGAAAAAAGACTGGGTCTGCACTTATGCACTGATAATGTAAGATTTTAATATTTAAAAGTCACCTCCAGCAGATTCCCACAACTGAATTTGTCTTTCTCCAAGTTAATCAAGCTGGGATTTAAGCTTATGACTTTGGACATTTTAGACAAGGTAAAACATGTTGGTGCATCTTATTCTGCTGGAGAGAATTAAGGCTCTACTGCCTTAGTCCATTTCTTTGAGGCTATTCCAATTTCTGGGATTCTATACCCCACTCTTCTGGTAGAACTGAGGACCTCAACATTCATGCAGTCACCTGCAGAGGGGTCAGCTCCATCCCAGCCTGCTCACAGACACATCAGCACAGAGCACTGATCAGCACTGTTAACAGTTTCCAATTAAAGCAAGAAATAACACCGCGAATGCAGATTTTTAATGTGTGTGATCCAACTCTGAGCATTACCCAAAGACTTTTTAAAGACAGGAGCTGTTTCAGAGAACACAACTACTTCTGTAACACCAATGCACTGCACACAAGATGTGAAAAAGCCACAACCTCCTGCACACTTCATATTCCATATTTGAGGAAACAGGAGGGAATTCACTGACTGTAAACAGATCCCAACAAGCACACAGCAACGCTTTGGCACTGCTCAGCCACCCAGGACAGCACACCTTGTCATAGGCATTTTCCAGAAACTCAATAGGGCTCTTTCCAAACGCTACGGCATGTCCGAGGAACGGGATGCTTGAGGGGATGTGAGGAGGGTGGTTCTGCAGAGGAAAGAAAAGCAAATATTGAATTTTCTTCAGAGTAACACAGCACTGTGTTCAGCCACAAGAGTTGCACACGCACTCTGTCCAAGATCTTCGGTGAAAAAAGCGACTTCGATCGACACGACCTTTTACAAGAAGGCCAGGCTGCTTTTCAAACCACTCGGCCAGGTCGCCGACCCGCCTTCCCGCTCCGAGAGCGACGCCAGAGAGTACCGCAACGGACAGACGGCAGACGCCGGGAGGCGCTGCCCGCGGCCCTCAGCGGCCGCTCCGCACGGTGCCGCACAGGGGGCCGAGGCCGCGCCCCGACACGGCCCGCCCGGGGTAACCGGACGCACCGCCCGCTCCCCGCGTGCCCAGCGCCTACCGTCCGGCCGGCCCCGACGTGGCGGCGGTATCCCAGCTGGAAGAGGTAGCCGAGGCTGAGCGCGAAGGCGGAGGCGGCCAGCAACAGGGAGAGCGGGTTGCCGACGGCGGCCCGCTCCAGCAGGCTGCCGCCCACCTCCAGCAGGCTCAGCATCGCCTCGCGCTCGGCCGGTGCCGGTACCGATGGCGACCGCGAACCGCTACCGCGCACCACGGGGGCGTGCCCGCAGCCGGCCGGCCCAGCCACGGCGCTGGGCTGATCTCTGCCCATGTGACGACTGACGGCGGACCGGCCAATGGGCGGCGGCGCGCCACGGGGTGACGGCATCGGCCGGGCTGCGACGGGCGCCATTGGGCGGGCGGCGGGGCGGGGCGGGAGCGGCGGCGGCGCCGGAGGAGACGGGGGCGGGCGGTGCCCGGGGTGCGGGCAGTGCGCTGCGCCGGCTGCTGTGCGGGCCGTAGCAGCAGGGATGCGATGGGTGCTGTGTGCGCTAGGGCTCGAAGGACTGTCTGAAAGCTGTAACGATGCTCCGCAGCCCTGTCCTGGCGCTGCCAGCCGCCACTCTTGCTTGGCTCTTGGGGACAAAGGGTGAACGTCTCCTCTCCAAGCATGGGCAGTAGGAAAGGGCAGATTTAAAAAATAAAAAAAGTCCAGGAAGGGGACAGGAAGCAGCAAATGGTACAGATAAGGAAGGCGAGGAGAGGGCTGTGAGGCTGCGGTCTCCCAGGGCAAGAGAAGGTCCCAAGGACAACTTGAGGGAGGCAGAGAGCATTTGGTCTTGGTGTAGGGTGAGATTGAGCCGGTGGGGGTGTTATAAAAAACACAGCACTCCGCTGCTGATATTCCATGGTGCCAGGCATGCATTTGGAAAAACTCCTCAGCACAGCTTATGGTAGGGTCACATCCTGAAGTCAGGCACAACCACACTGAGAACCAAAACAAGGTGGGTGCAGCCACTGGATGCACTGACACAGCGCTGTTCCAAACGAAAATGGTAATGTGAGCACCAGGAACTATTCCCAGACCTGAGCTCTCATAATCTTCACTGACAGATACTTTCTTCATTCTTGAGGCAGGCCTTCAAAGCAAACAAGTGCAGTTTCCACGTTCAGCTGCTACCTTTAATCTACACAGGTGCAGAATTATGGTGAAGACAGAGAACATCACACTCACAAATATCACATTTGTGACAACACAGCTGTCTGGACAATACAGATGTGTTATCCTGGACTCACAGTTCCCTATTTTGAAAATCAAAGCTCCCATATGCTGCACTAATTGGGAAACAAACAGCACATCTCTTCCTGCTCTGCATACTGGTAAGCCAGAACGGTAACACAGCACTGGAGCTTAGTGCCTGCTGCACGTTTTCAGAAAGCTGCCCCTATTTTCATACATCCTCAGAAAACACTCTAGAATTGGTGCTGAATGACATGTCAAAACCACAAACATACAGCTTGTTTCCGCTCAGAAACACCATTCAGGAATTTAAACAAGGAAACCCCAGCAGTGACTAACGTAACTTGATGTGATAGATTCACTCAAGTCTACTGAAGTTTTCATCAGTTTGACACACACTTTCTAACAATTAGTTCACATTAGAAATAAGGAAGTGCATTTTTGATTCTTTTTTAAACAAGCGATCTTTAAAAAAAAAGAATCTAAGATTATGAATGTTTTCTAAACACACACTGAGCTCTTATGATGATGTTGTGATCATGTGATAAGAATTAATGGGAGAAGAAAAAGAATGACAAGACAAACCTTTGTTCCCTTCATAAGTACTGCTTGTACATCACACGTTTAGAACGTCACCGATTGTGCACACAGCTTTAAAGCTTTCACTTTGCTGGTTAGATGATGCATGCCTGTCATTACCAGCATTCTGATCAGTTTCTCTATCATTTCACCATAAGTTAGGGCTTGGTTTTCACTGATCCAGATGTCCAGCGCCTTGGTGATTTTCTCTTTCAACTTAAGAGCCCTGTTTGGGAAAAAGTTGTGAAGTAAACATCTGAGAAAATAAAAGATTTGTAGATAGTTACTACATTTTGCACAGATACACATAATCTGTATTTAACAGAAGCACTGTGAATTCTGTAATCAAAATACTGCGTGTTAACTCCATAACATCGTAATCATCGTAATGAAAAGGGAAATGGGAAACATAAAATGAAAAGGTACAGTTACAAACAGCTGTCCCTAACCTGGTATTTTGCAGAGCCTTGATGTCAGTCTGACCAAGCTGTAGTTTCTGGCAGAAGAATTCAAAATCTTCAGAAGGAACATTGCCAGCAATCATTTCTATCATCTTGCGCAATATTTTCTCTAAATATAACCACATAAAACGTGTAATTAATAATACAGAATCGTGTATCTTTTCTATCAGATGTTTTGTAAATAATGCTAATCTGCTTTGGGATTTCGTTAACTCCCAAACTCCATTTCCAAGGTGATGTCTCCATCCTGGTGGACAGACCACCATCGTCATTTCTGGGCAATGGTCTTTCAGGTCTGTCTCCCTGACAACCCTGCTGGGAAGAAGTTTGGGAGCTTTTCGTTCTTTTCAGTTTGAAGCAGCACAGCTCCAAGCTCCCTTTGTTTGAGGTGGGAGAGCAGGGTGTGCTTCCAGAACATACACCATGAGTTACAGGAAGAGCAAGCTGGGGGAGCTACAGCTTTGAGAAAGCTTTTTACAGTAATCAACTGCCTCACAGCTCTGCTCACCATCAGGTGAGAGTGAAGCAGATTGTCAGAACACCTGCACATACCTGAACTGCTCATGGATGCTAAGAATACCATTTTTTCTCTCCCTTCTGTTGACCAAAAACAAGTGTTACAACTGACAAGAGTTTACAGCGTTTATACTGCTTAAGGTGAAGCAGTGATTCAAATATTTTGTTCTCTTTGATCATAATCAGGTTGTGAAAGGACTACTGTGGGTTCAGCCGAATCACTGCGGCGTCAGGGAACGCTGCGTGAAACAGGCTCTGCTCCATGAAACAGGCAGCGCTCCCTCCAGTCGAGGATAATAGCAGGGCGTGCTGGAATACGATTCAACATCGAAAATCGGCAACGGGAATGAGGGCACCGGACTGCCTCCCAGTGACCAGGAGTGTAACTGCAGGCAGGCAGCGCCTCCTGCCTGAGGGGCAGCGAGTAAGGCAGCAACGTTTTAGTCAAAAGCAAGTACAGCACAAGGATAACATCTGATAGGCCTTCAGCATACCATGCTCGATAATGATGGGTAGGAAGGCCACAGAGAAGTCAGGATATAGGTAGATATTGAGATTTTGCGTTCTCAAGAGCTGAAAAAGAGCTAGGGAAGTTAAGAAAGGAGGAAGATGCTATTCTAATCTCTACAAATTGCCTCTGTGATGGGTAGAGTTGAGGTAACCCTAAGCTTGTGTATTTTATTTAACTGTGTCTGGCTTTCTGGTTTGAATACAAAACTCAAGATCTCGATTTCAGTTTTAAGCTGTCAGCTTCCATTTCTGATAAGAGTCCTAATGGAACAATATCATCTTAGCTCTTAAAGCAGTTCTCTTATCAGTGAGCCATGCAATAATAAAATATAAATCTTGTTTCTGTTATGCCCGTGCAGTACAACATCACACTAACCATCACCTCAATATTGCCTACAGTAACAGAAGTCAGTGAGGAACAGAAATAGAACTAATAATGATACTGCCTTCTGAAAGCAATGGAGTTTCAACAGCCGCTGCTGGAGCTACCTTTAATGCACAGAAATACCCGTGTATGTTTTTAACATACCATCTCTTTCATTAGCACTTTCCAGATAGCACAGAATGGGATGTAATTGCTTTCCTTTGCAGATATCTTGTAGTGGCTCAAACAGAGAATTTCCATCAAAGTTTATGTCTTTCAGCAAATAAAGGTGACGAAGGCCAGCAGGCAAATATCTCAGTCGATTTTCTGTTGAAATACATAAGCATCCTTAATTTCATCTAAAAAAAAAAAAAAAAAAAGCATCCTTTGTCCATAGGATTTTAAATTATTTCAGTCAGAAAATATCTGAATACATTTGCAAAGCAGCCCAGCTGTCTGTGAAGCACAGCAGGTAGGCAGGAGGGATCACTTCCTGGGATACCTCAGCTCGTGGTGAACACACTGCTTTCCCAGACAAACAAGACTCTGTTCCTCTCTCTGCACAAGAGAGCCATTGAGCTTCAAGGTGAATTAAGCACAACGTGGAACACAGCAGCTGTGCTGCTGTGATATAACTGAGAACATGTTGTGCAGCTCTGCTTCACACCCATCTCTGTCATCACATCTCTAACAGCCACTTGACAACCCAGTAAATCAGCCACCAAAAAAGGACAACAGACTGTGTTGTATCAGTGGTACTGAGCGGGCATCTGGACACACAGATACACATTCTTTGCAACAGAAAAGTGTCAGTCTTGCACACGACAGAAAAATGAAGGGGTTGAATGCTTGATACTTACCACTAAGGTCAAGGTGCTGCAGACTTCTTAGCGATGTAATAGATCTGGGGAGCTGGCTGATCTCATTGTTATTTGCAATTAGATGGACCAAAAACTTCAGTTCCCCTATGCTGTCAGGCATTTCCTTTAACGCGTTATGAGATATGTCAAGCTCCCTGAGGGAAACCAGTTTGGAAAGCTCCTCTGGAATTTTAGTTAACTGATCAAAATAAGAACACAATTCATTCATTTATATACAACTATTTCTCTTCTGTAAAAAGTTCAAAGGTAACTTTCCTGCAAGCAAAAGTACATTCCTTAATTTAATTCCAACAATAAAAGTTCTGAACTTCTATTCTAGTGGAAGTTCATTTAGTATTTTCCAATAAAAATATTGCTGCCAAGCACAGAATTTGTCAGCAAAATTCCTAAGGCATAATGATAGAATGACAATTGAAAAGCCAAGCCTCTATTGATGGAACTTCAAGAGTGATTATTTTCATCATTACTATCATTGATGAAAGATTTTACCCTCTCAGAACACTCAACACATTTAAAACAAAAAAAAAGAAAAAATACTTTTTTTTTTTCATTTTGGTTCTGTTCATCCCTTGGTCTTTTCTAATTTGCACTGTTCCCTTAGGAACTTTAACTGTTCTCCAGTTATTGTGGAAACAAGACTATGATAGCAGATTTTTTGGGTCTGAGAGAAGTAATCCCTTGGAAGATACAACCATACTTGGAATCATACGAACAAACCTGAGACTTTTCTGTAAAGCTGATTTTGCAAACTCAGGTGAAAGAAGAGATTAAAATGCTTGACTTTTAACATGAATGAGGCAAGCGCTGTGCATTTGCTTCAGAAAGAGATTTTCTTTGTTTTCAACTGATAATAAGAGCAATTCCACTCTATCCATGACAACCACTAACCCGCATTGTTAATTGGAAAAGAAGGTTTATGTTTCCTCAGGAGATTGTTCTGACCTGTTCCTTAGTATTTGTTAAACAAAGTTATTAAACTTTGGATTTCAGAAACATGAAGCAATTTTCTCTGCTATAAGCAATCACTGAAATAATACAGCTTTTCTTGTTTGAGCTAGTGAAAGTTCAATGAACTTGTAAGAAGTATGACACAGTTGGAAAGATTGGTTCATTTAACAGAGGAATCTTGGATGCAGGCTTATCTATCAATTTCCAGCTAAGAGATTAATCAATGAATATTAAGATGCTATAATTACAAAATAAGCAAGAGAGTTTGACAAAGCAGATTACAATAACAAAAAGAGAACAGATAGAAAGCTTACCCACACCCTGGGCTCACTTACAAAACTCCACCAGAGCAGATCTCCAGAAGAGATCCTTCCCCACTGGTAGCCAGCTCTTAAATGGGTCTGGGAGAGGTGCAGCCAGGCTCCCCCCCTTCCGGCAGCACAGGAGAATTGCCTTCACCTGTGCTCCATGGCTGACTCAGTGCTCGCCTCAGGTGGTCAATCAGAGGTTCAGGCTGTGACTGAGCAGTTCCCATACACTAGGATAAAAAGTATGTGTATCCTAACAGAATTTTGTCCAGCTCTGGTATTAAAAATTGGTAAATACAAACATATACTTTCCTCTTTACAAGCTTTTTTTCTGCTCTACTCAAACACAGGAGCTTTAATACATTTGGAAAATGTCTATACTAATTTTCCAGCATGACTATCTGCGCAACACAAGGTTTCTAACCTAAGGAAACGTTCTCTTACCTTCAACCCATTCACCTGACACACAGTCAATTTCTCCAGTGATGAAAGAAGACATATTTCAGAAGGAAAAGATGCAAACTGGTTGTTTGATACATTTAAGTCTTTAATCATTTCCAGATTGCTGATCTTTAAAGGAATATTCTTTATCTGATTATTTGAAATGTCGAGTGTTTTTAAACCCTTTAAAGAACACAATTCTTCAGGAAATGAGTCAAACTTATTGTGGTGCAGAAGAAGAACCTGGAGAGCCTTCATTTCAGATACCACTGCTGGCATACTATTGATTTCATTCTCACTTACATCCAAGTAAACGAGTTTTGTGAGGCTGCACAAGCATGCAGAAAATGAAGACAGTTTATTCTTGTTTAATTCTAGATGCTCCAAATCTTTAATATCAGAAATCCCAGGTATTAATTCTGAAATAGAGTTGCCACTGAGATTTAAGTATTTAAGATCAGATAGTGCACACACCGCATTTGGAAATTGAGAGAGCTTATTATTGCTGAGATCAGCTTCGGTTATCCTTATACAACTTTTTAATTCGACAGGGATGTATGTTAATACGTTTCCAGAAAGCTCTATTTTGGAGAGCTCTTTTAAATGTGATATTTGTTCAACCAGCGAGTTTAGTTGATTCCCATTTAAAGAAAGCTCCTTTAAATTTTTAAGTCTGTGAATATTGGCAGGGAGCTGGGTTAACTGATTATCATCTAGAACAAGATGTTTCAGCATAGTACAGTTGCAAAGATTATCTGTAATGCTTTTGAATAAATTTTTTGAAAGGTTCAGGAACGTAAGTTCTCTCAAGTTCTCCACTTTATCTGACAGAAACTCCAATTTGTTATCATCAGCTCTGAGTCCTTTCAGTTTTGTCAGCTGGAAAAGCTGCACAGCCAGAAATAAAAGCTTATTGTGACTAATTGAAAATTCTTGTAATTTCTTGAGCTCTTTAATATCCTTCGGCAAACTCTGAATGAAGTTCTCACATAAACTGAGATTTACTAGATTAGGAAGATAGCAGAGAACTCTTGGAAATATTGAGATCTGATTGGAATCAATGTTGAGTACCTTCAAGTTTTTCATGTCAATCATGGCATCTGGCAAAGTTTTTAGCTTGTTCCCAGCAAGCTCTAATGTTTCAAGGCTTTTCAATGCAAAAGGAAATTCATCAATGCTGTTGTGATTGAGAAAGAGCTCCTTAATATTTACAAGCTTGGGCAATTCTTCAGGGAGGCACGATAACCGGTTGTGACTGACATTTAACACTTTCAGTTTATGAAGCAATGATATTTCTGGAGGCAGCAGTGTCAGTCTGTTTCTTTCAAGTACCAGGATCTCCAGATTAGAAAGGTTAACTGTATTTAAGCGTAGCGTTTTTATTTCGTTGTTCTGTAAGAGCAAGGTTTTTACATTTTGGCTTTCGGAAGCAGACTGAGGCATGTCCTGGAGCCCTTTATCACTCAGTCTAAGTGTGAAACTCCTTTCTTCAGCAGGCAACAAAAATGTTGATCCGCTTCCAGCACTTTCAGCATTCACTGCTGATGGTGACAAGCCTGGTCTGCCATCTCCTCTGACAGCCCCTGCAAGCACTGGCTTTAGCTCTCCAATGTCTTTGTCAGCTGACTTCAACATGTGCTTTCTCACACCTGTTTCAGAGACAGCCTGAGGCGCTGTGCGACTGTTTATCTCAGTGGAGGATTCAAACTCATTCCTTTTACCCGGTAAATCACTTCTTGGGACGTTTTCAGTCTTTCTATGGCCTTCCAGATCTGCTTGAGGCCCTTCCTGTGAAATTTCACTCAAACTTTCCATAGTTGGGTCAGCTACTCCAGCAGTCTCTGACAAACGTAAGGACTCTTCCCTGGCACCGTCAGCAGTGCCGCGAAAGCTTTTCAGTTCTGCGTTCAGACCCCCCGGAACGTCATCTTCTTCCTTCTCCAGAGACATCGCTTCTTGCTAAGTCTTCAAACGTGCATCCCTCAGACAGACTTACCTTTTTGCTCCCTAGTTTTAAAGCACACCCAACTTGAGCTACTAACGACGGGGGGAACCCCCGTGTTTTCAGAGTAACTCTTCCCGCTCACTGCAAGCAGCAGCAGCGGCAGTCGCAGCAGCCCATGCCCACCCGTGGGTCCTCCTCCTCAAGAGCAACACCGCCTACCCCGCGCCGCGGGCACGAACACTGCTAAGCCGGAGCCGCTCCCGCCTGCCTCCGGAGCGGCCCGTCCCGCCTCAGCCAGCAGAGCAGCAGGCGCAGCGCGGAGCCAGCTCCCTCAGGGCGGCCGGCCGTTGCCGCGGCAACCCGCGGTGCCTTCCGCGCGGCGCCGAGGAGCGGTTACGCACGCGCGCAGCAGGAGCGCTGCTCGGGCTGGGAGCGGGGCTGGCGGCGGCCGCGGCGCTTTCTCGGCTGCTCTCAGGGCACAGAGCTGGACGCGTACCGCTGCCCCTCTGTTGAAGGCCGAACACCGTTTTGCGGCTGCTTTGTATTAAGCTTCGCAGCGATTCTGCCGGCCGGCCGGCCTCCCACCATACACGGTGTACCTTGCCGCTGCCCAACGCGCCGTGGCTGACGCGGGCAGCACTGGCGGGGTCGAGCAGCCCGCCCTGCCTGCAGCACACGCTGACGAACTGTTCCACGCGATAAAACCATGCTTGTTTTTCACGGTGTATATTTTCAGCTGCCTAGCTGGAACACACACTCGGTCTTTGCTTTGTCAGCTGTAAAGTTCAACTGCTCATTTAAAAAATGCTTATGGTGATCAACCTGTATAGTTTTATCTCCTGCTTACTAAGGCATGATTTTCATTTCTGCAGCTTTTTCAGCTCTACTGTTTGGCACAGAGCACAGCTGCTAGTGGTCCACATGCTGCCTCGCTCTCTGCTCCACTCCCATTTCCCCACTCCCAGATAGCAGGCTGGCACTCACCCCTCCTTCTCGCAACACCGCAGCAGCACCTCCTGTTCCCGGCTGCCAACAGCCTGCCCGGAGCTCCAGCTCAAAGCCTTCCGATAGGCATCACCTGCTCCCAGCTGGCTTGTCCGGACTCAAGAGTTCCCGAGTTGTTTCCAAGGCGTGCAGCAAGGTGCTCTGTGCATCCTAATCTGCAATCACCTGGAACCCTCCTCCCTGTGATCCTATCTCATGACCATCCTACACCACTCGCAAGGATTACTCAACCCCTTTCCCAGGTGCAGAGCAGTCTGTGCCTTAACTTCTAATCACTGTGGAACTGTTCCCATGATCCTATCTCACTATTATCCTACAAAACCTGCAAAGACCAGCCTGTTCAACAGCCCTTTGGTGATACCACCTGCTCGATAAGACATTTCAGGGCACTTTGATGCTGGCTGCAGTTAACACAAATAACAAAGGTGATTTGTGAACAATTTATTAGGTAGTAATAAATAAGAATCTTAGCAGAAAGAACTATACAGCAATAAGGCATATTAATACTTTCGTTAAATATGTAACTGTGACACGCATCAATGTTTTCCTTCTAGTTCTGTAATGAAGTGCTGTGTAGCAAAGAGTACTTCTGATACCAGTGCCACGAAAGCAAGAATGCTACAAAGGACCTGACTGTTGCATTATTTACCATAAATAAAAGATAAATTTACTGCTATTTATGCCCATTAAATAATAAAGCTTGCTAAGAAGACTTCAAAGTATCTTCTGTTTATTTTTTAACTTGTTCATTACGTTAATTCCTTAAACTGTACTTACTAGTAGTAAGGTACCATTAAAGGTATTACAAAACAACAAACTTGGGGTTTTGTTTTGTTTTAACTTCTTTTTACAAAGTATTGCAAACTGTTTTAGCATGCAGCTTACATGGAAGGAGTAATCAAGTGCACTTAGAACCCTGAAATACAACCAGAATTTTTGGAGGTGTCTTATGAATACTGTCTTAAAGTACAAAGACATTTCAGAATCCATAGGGTCCCCATCTTACACTTGGGACCCAATTTGCTAAGACCCAGCTGTGACTTAGTAAAGAGCAAGAAGAACGCTTATAAACTTGCATGTTAAACAGTAATTGTAGCATTAAGTCCTGCATTCTCTACTGCTTACGGTTTCAAGGAAATGAAATAAGCAATGAGAAGGAAAATTAGTTGAACAGAAGTGACTTAGTACCCCCTATATGAGTTCTTGTTACTGAAGATGTGTTGCAATCCAGGATAAGAATTATTAAAGTATCTGAAGACCTCTGAATGAGATTTGTTTGTAAACCTCCTCCTTCTCCATATGCAAATGTTTTATATTGCACAGCAAAAGTAGAAGTCCAGTTTTCTTACAAGCACACTGAACATTGAATATGGCTTTTGAAGATTTAAAATAGTTCCCTTTTGACATCTTCATGCAGTATTTTAGAATAAATATGAACACCAAGTATGAGAAATAAGAGTAAAAATAAAGCCAGCTATCACATTTGTCAGAAACCAAGTAAGAGTTTATCAAAAGCAGATGTTCAAAAGACTGGCTGGTCTCCTAAGCATATTTACCAAGAATATTTTAAAAGTAAAGTTTGTCTAAAAACACTGTAACACATACAACCTCCTTGATGTTCTACAGAAAGACATGTAAAGTGAAGATGTTAACTGAGATGTGCTTAACAGCACCATCAGTCTCATCATCCCCTGGGAAAAAAGTTTCCAGATTCATTTTCATCCAACAGTCAAGAATGGCTCGATTCACTCTTGTCCAATTTGGTAAAGCATTTAAATTTTGCTAGCTTTTACTGGTAACTCAAGCTCTACAATAGCTTATATATGAAACAAAAATATTTATAAAAATAACAGATATGTTGTAAAGCTTTTTAAAAAAATAAATCATGCAGGTTCTGTACAAAGTTAAAAAACTGTACAAATGGACTTTTCTCTTGTGTAAAATTCATGTACATGGAAGTCTTCTGTTAGGGTGAGAATTTTTTGCTTATCCATAAGATGCTGTTTCATCATTTGTCCATCATTCATTTCTTTCACTAGGCATTAATTGGCCATTCAATTTCATCAGAAGTTTTACGATGAGACCTGCCTATAGAAAGGTACACAATTAAATTCTAATCAGCATTTCACAACAATTGCACAATCAATTTAAGTATATGGTAAATGCAAGTATATAAACAGAAGTTAGAAGTTGCATCATTTTAGAGATAACAGTGAAACCAAAAACTAGGTTTTTTTCCTTATAAATCAGGAAATATTTTTCAAAACACTAAATCACTTCTTCCTCTCTATCCAAATTCTTATGATGTAAAAAAATCAAAAGGCAACTACTGTCAAACTATACAACATACTCAAAGCTGCAGTTTTGTCACAACACCTTTCAACATGACATATGGTCTGTGACGACATTTGACAATGCCAAACTCAACTAGTTTTGACAGAAATGTTACCAGCTCTAACTCTGTGATTCTTGTCGTATTTGGAATTATCCTTAGGGTCTATGGGATTGGGCACACGCAACAAACAGTTTTCACTACCAAAAAGAAATGTTCTCCCTAATGCAAGTTTATTCTTATGTATTTAGAATGCTAAAGGCTTCACATCCTGTAAGAACAAGCAAACACTCTGAAATATTGAGATAAGTTCTCATCTGAAAATCTCTTTGGGGGCAGAGTTTGGGTGGAGCTTCTTTTATGCAGTACAAGTGTCAACCACAAGAGAAGGAACATGTATCTGGTCCAAGAAATTCTATGATGGACGAAATTCTATGTTGAATGAAAAATGTCAATGCTTACCTGTTTGGTATGCACAATAAAACTCATTTTGTTTTCCAGACTGTGTATCTGAAAACATGTATCTCCATCTCCCAACTGCCACATAAAACAGCCATACTTTAAGCTGAGGAGTAAAGCCTACAATAAAATAGAAAACCATCATTCAGAAAACACTGTCCATACTTACAGATGGAACTTTCCTTATTTCACTTAAGACAGAATTCTACCTAAGTGGAAAAGTATGTTCCATATTCAAACTGTAACTTATAAAGTAGTCAAGTTGAAAAATACAAGGCTTTCCATTAAAGTGCTTTTTGAAGACTTCAGAATCTTGGAAATCTTCATGGTCAATTTAGATGTGAAATGCCTACTAGCACAGAGAATTTAAGAGAACAGCATTAAACTTAGAAGTTTTCATCAGCAGTTCACTTAAGCTGACCTTTGTTTCCATGTTCAGGAGATGCAGCCCTTTCACATTTACTCCTACGTAGACCTTGATGACTTTATGGCTACTCGAACTTGCTTTGGTGAATATTTGTCCTGTGAAAAAAGCTGCTCCGTAAGTTGGAATTTCCCAGCAATTCTGCAAAAACATGCGCTGAAGGTGATGCATCTCTTTACTTACACCTTCACTGGTGCTCAGATTCTAGGAAGAAAAGAACAAAGGCAATCAATAAATCTTTCAAAATACCTGCGTTTATTTGAAGAACATGACATAGTTCAGTGGAATTCCCACTGAAAAAGAAAGTCTCAGATGCTGAAACAGACCAAGAATGTAGGTCCCTGTACGAACCTCAGAAATCTTAAACACAGACACCTAACCACTTCAGGTTCCCACAGTTTCCCCTCTATTAGAAGTATTTCAGACTAGCCAGGGTTAACCAGCTGATACTACATACATCAAAATAAAATAACAATAATGATAAAAAACCCTAAGCACTCCTCCTTTGAGGGGTCCAAAGCATGCTTAGATGAGCATGAAACACAGTATGCTCCCGCAAACATGGCATGGATTTTTGTATTTTTTTTAAACAAAATAAGGTACAAACTTTGTTTTCCTGAACAGAGCCCTCATTTGAATGAGAAACAATCCTGATATTTCCTCCTTCTCAGTAGCATGGAACTGTTACAACAAAGGGTTGTTAGACAGCTCCTAGTTCAAAACTGACTGATGCAAAGTACTCAAAACAAATGAAGGAAAAAATAACTTTCCAAATCTGAAACTAAGGGACAAAAATTCAGCAAAGCCACACATGAGATTAGAAGGCATAAAAGAGAACACAAGCCTTTAGCAATTAGGGGGGGTGTAATTGTGGGTGGGGTAGATGGCACCAACCTCTTTGTTGCACACCCTGCATTACAACTTACCTGAATGCTACAGCTATTCTTAAAATATAAAATGGATTAAAATATTTGGAGCAAGGACTGAAACACCTTTTCCTTTCCCCTGTACCTAAAAATAACAGCCTACAGCAGAAGCCTACAATGCTGTGCTCTTATATTTTATCTGACACAAGAAAGAGTAAAGAATACTCTGCTGTGTCCTCTGCTGTACCGCAGTCTTAGGAAGAACATTATCTTCCTTTCTTCATCTGTATTATGAAGAACAAGAGTGATATGCTGGTTTCTGACAGAAGAGGTGTTGACATCAGGAAAAAGTTAATTACTGACTAACTTTGACTCAAAGAAAGAGGGGCAAGGCTGAAAATGTTCCCTGTGCGCCTCTGCAGTTTCCTGTCAGACATCTAAAGTGATTCATATCAGCTGGAACAATTCTCTATCTGTCACACCTTATTTATTCTACAATTTTTCATGAAGTTCACAAATTTAATTGTCACATGTGTTTGACTCAGTTTGGAAATCAAAGCTTTTAAGTCTTTTACAGAAGCATCCTAAGTCCATGCATAGAAATTTTCCTAAATTAACGACTGTAGTCAAGGCAGTTTGTGCACCACTAACAGATCACTACCATACAAGCTACATCAGCAGAACAGGCTTTATCAACCTGTCATTATGAGCAGATGTGAAAATATAAGTCAGAGCAGATTTTCTACGTGTATACCTGTACACCTGTACAGGCGGTACCCATGAACATAAAGTTAACATGGAAGATAAATGAACAGATGACAAATCATATTTATTTCTAAGAAGCATATCAGCTGTAACTGTACAAGAAATAAGAGCATTCCAACAAGAACCCATCAAAAAATTCATAACATACGCATTTCCAGATTATATACACACCAACATTTTTGTTCATTAGCTGACAATTGAACAGTCAAAAATATGCTCAAGACAGGATTTTCTATAATTTTTCTATTTGTCCTACCTTGTATTCATGAAGTATTCTGTTTGTCCAATGAGGAGCTTTACTTTTTAGTTTAGTGATTGGTACTATAGATTTAAGATTTTCTTCACTATAGAAAAAAACAAAGCAGAAAAAAAAATTCCTTCATTAAACAAAGAAAGAACTAAGAGTAGTGTCTGCCAGTTTTTATCTTCAAACCACATACACAGAGCTAGACAGCCAGCTCCCATCAAATGCTCCCTCATTAACTGAGAAGCCTTCCTGAAATTAAAGCTAAGGCATAAAATCTAGTGGAATTCCCAATTAATGGCAATCCAGTTGGTTTTGTGTTAACCACTTTTGTGTCATGCATTACAGATGTGGCAGGAAGAGGAAATGCTAGCAGCAGAACATGTGACCCTTAGTTGATTAAAGACTAGTATGAAAGACAAAATTATAAAGGGACAGTCACCTAAACCAGAATATCAAAAGATGATGGCTCATAGGTTCACTGCTCTATTCAGTACCACCAGTGACTAGGCCCATTAATCTTCACATGAAAATAAGATACCACATAACATGAAAGTGAAGCTATTTGCATGAAGAGCCTTTTTAAATGGAGGCAACAAACACTACAGGGAGCCTCTACTAGCTTGCACAATTAATACAGACTCCATCCTTTAAACTAACAAGGACAGCAGTGCAGACAGACCTTTCAGATGCAGCTCACACTTAAAAGCAGTGTAACTGCAGCAGAAAATGCAGCTGATGTACAGATGGTGGAGTATGCAACCAAGAAAAGCAAGCCAGCACAGCTTAGCTGAAGCTGTGAATGAGAGGACATAAGAACTATAGTAGCATCCTAGAACAGCACATCTGCTGTTACATGAATGAACTGAGATGGAGATGGTGGGGGTTGGAGTGAAGATTCACATAGCAGAAAGCGAAATCCTGATGCATTTTGATACTGCTGCATGTTTTGATACATGCTGTATGTGGAAGCATAAAAACATATCCCAGTTCTGCAGTCAAGAGAAGAAAAAGGGGAGAGAAAAGTACCATCTGGCAGAGCACTACCAGTCCTATTTTTCTGACAAATTTAGTGTAGGATTACACATGTTCCTCCCTGAAAGAGGAACATCATTCTTAAAAGTTGGTCTGACTGGATGTTGTAAGGTGCTCCTTCAGCACAGTCCACTTCACTCCTGTCAAGTCTTCATTTGCTTGAGCACTGTTACTCATTTTTCTATTACTGTGTCTCAGCACAGATTTGCAGAATATAGAACCTCTGTTCCTGGCCTCGGACAGCAAATAATTAAAATCAGCATGTTTTTCAGACACCATGCCTAACTTCTGTTAATGCTACCAGTACTATGTGGTTGTTCTGAACTAGACTCATTAAAGGAGAAGAATAATAAAAAATGCCATACCTAACATTTGATATTTCCACAGGTAAGTGGAACTATCTAAAAATATTTCATTTAAAAACAAAAACATACTTACTTTAGAAAGCCCTGTTTATGTTTCTTGCTCTCATAATTTCCATAAACTATCTGTAGAAGGAGACTTGCCAGGGTGATCAGCTTAGCATCAGGCGACGTATAGAAACCTTTCAATAAATTATATCTGGCTTCATCAAAAAGAATAAGAATAGCCAATGGATCCTCAATCTGTTTAAAAGATTTAAATAGCATGAATTCTCTTCAAAAAGAAAATGAGCTTAGAAAAAAAATGAATACAGTTCCTCACTGATTCAGAGGTACAAGACAAAATGTGTAATCCTGCTTTGGGTACATTTTAGTAATGCTCTGTAACAGAAAAAAATGAAACAATTATTGTGATTGACTTAATTCAAGACTTCAGTGATCTAATGCATTTAAAAGGTAAAGGTTACTAAGGTACAATGCACAATCAAGAAAGTTCACAGAAATTTTGCTGTGTTTTTTTACCCACAAATCCATTTTGAGTACGTTTAAATATTCCCATTGAAACCATCCAATTAAATATTGGAAATATCACAAAACAGGGAAAAGAAAGAAAATAAGGTAGGTTGTTAGTACATGTATGACAAACACAGAGACTGGGTCACAATTGATAAAGCGAGAAATTAGAATCTGAGCAAGTGTAGAGTAGGAATAGAGAGAAACTGACCACAAACTCTCACAGAAAAGGCAAGGAGATGAGAGATGTGGTTTAGATAAGTATGTAAATTCAGCCATTAAATGCACTGAGCAGTGGTATTCAAGGTGTTCTGATTCTGACCACGATTTCATGCTATCACTTCTAAGTGCCAACCTTTTTTTCTATTTCTAGTGGAAGTCTCACATCTCTTCTCAGGAAAAGCTGTGAAGTTTCCCTCTGAGGATCCAAGTTTGTCAGTTCAGTGAATATTTCAGGCCAGTCTCGAATATGCTGCAAAGGCTTGTGAAAGGGCTTCAATTGGAGGCCTAGGAAATATCAGTGTTGCGTTCATAAGTAAACAGTAATAACCCAGCATATACATATATGGATGATTTGATGCTGCATCAGAACAAGAATATCTGGAACTGAGGATTCATTTAAAAATAAATAAATAAATAAATAATTTTTTCTATGCTTTCTAAACTGCCTTATATAAAAGGTTTTCAAAATGTGGATTTACCAACAAGACTATTGGCATATATTTAATAAATGCATTAATGATGAACTTTAGTTCTTTTCAGTTTCTCAAGAGTGAATTTGTATTTAAACATGTAATGGAATACCAAGATGGACCACAAAACCGCAAGTAAAGGACCTCCAGAAAGTTAGCAGCCATATTAAATAAAATTACAATAGCAAAAATGTGACAGATTCTTGTCTCAACTCTTACGAGAGAGAGAAATGCCATGCCCAAAAGTCAGATTTTTAATGGAAAAATACATGGAATAATGAAAAATGAAAAATAATGGAAAAATATCTTAGAAACGTACCTTCTATT
Source organism: Lagopus muta (assembly GCF_023343835.1). Classification (NCBI taxonomy): domain Eukaryota; kingdom Metazoa; phylum Chordata; class Aves; order Galliformes; family Phasianidae; genus Lagopus; species Lagopus muta. Next base: position 22,443,318 of record NC_064439.1, read on the forward strand.
TTTTGAGACATAAACCATAAACCATTCAGAGCAGACATTCATTTTCATTTGTAAAATGTCTTGATTCTTAACAGGCTACAGTAATTCAAATTTACAAGTTCACCTGTCTATATGAGAGATGCGAAATCAATACAGAGCTTCCAACTACTATAAACTGCAGCCTGTATCTTCAGTAGTGCTCATTCACTTATCCAGCCTGTCTCTGTGATTACTGCTTGCCCATTTTCTAGCAGTGAGGAACCAGAACTCCATATTTATCATATTTTCACTGCTCTGGCTTTTACATTATATGTAAAACTTCAAAGGAGCTATTAAAGTGGAACATCTTTTCACTACTATCAGAGAGTGCATTTCCAATTTTCATAAGGAAAAAAAAAATTTTAAATACAAATTTTAAAAAAGTGCAATAGACTGTCAAATGTAACTGTATTCCTTGCAACTTACTGAGGTTCTCAGAACAGATCCAGATAGTAAAGTATTGCTGGGTTTCTTGAGACAAACGCATCCCTTCCATTATTTGCTGTACAGTAGTATTGTTCCCGTGTTTCAACTCAACAGAGCGGTACGACCCATCCATACGATAAATTCGTGCCTTTTCATACTACATAAAAATTCAATTTATTGTTATTAATATTGATTGGTTAAAGTTCTTTCTGTTGGCGTTTGTGAAGAGTTTAAGCCATTTAACCATAATTCAATAAAATCTACACTATTGAGAAAAATAACACTGCACAATTTCGTATTTCTGCTTATGAAAACTACATTTTGTGATTTATACAAGTTCTTTTACTGGGCTTTTTACCACAGTAACGACATTAGAGGTTCTACTTGTATACTGCAAACTTCACTTCTGTTTTAACTCCAAGGCAAACAGGACTAAGTTATCTGAGGATTTGGGCTCAACTGCCTAAGCATATCATGGAACGACTACCTCACTATTACTGGCATGTTATAAATTATTCCAACTATTAGTCTAACCTAACAAGGCTAATTTTTCAGGAGGAAAACATCACTCTTAATACAGATCCCACTACAATACAAACACAATCTCAATAAGATCTTTTAGCACTTCTATAATATTACTGACAAATTATTTTTCCTTTCAGAATTCCCAGTGTACAATGACTTACATATGTGCCCAAAGAATGCCTTCTGAAAGACTTACTTAAATTGGGTGCTCAAGGCATATACACGCACACATCATATAAATTAATGAAATACCTCGTGTACATCTCTCTACTCTCACACTGTCATTTTGTTTCCAATCTATTAAGGATTCCATTGACTGCTAAGAAAACCTACACTGACTACATGATAAAAAGCCAATTTTGTAGAAGTCTACATTTAAAGAGCTGAATGTTCCTGCTTATTAACCCATAATTTGATAAGGCACAAAGAAAAATAATGATTATATAATCAAAAGTAGCTGATGATAGAAGATCAGCAACTGATGTGATACTCCTACAAATAAATCAAATACTGACACAAGGCCATAAGTATAGACAAAAACATTTAAAGAGATAAAATGCCTGTTTGTCTCTTTCACACTAACCTTTTAAGTACAGTGCACACTTCCTTTAAAAGCTCTTAAGTGAGCCCAGCCTAGCTTTTCCAAAGTCTATTTATAAATGAAATATAAATTTCAAGATATTTAGAGAAACAAACACATACAGGTTTATTTATGGCATCCTTCAACAGTTTTGCAGTTTCTTCCCACTCATTTTGTTTGTTCTCTTCACAGACATTCAGTGGAGACCTTCCCTGTTGATCAGTAATGTGCTACAAACAAACAGAAACACTGATAATGCATTGTTTTGACTGGAATTAGGCAAACATTTCACGTTTGAGATAACTGATAAATAATGGAAAAAAGTAGAGGCAATGAAAAATATTTAACCATTTTTTGTCAGTCACTCAATAGACCATTGTGTTTACACATTGTAGTATGGACACAAAGTGTCACATGCACAAGCTAGAAACATGTTAAATTGCCATTTCTGTACACAAGCAGAACTTACTCTGTCAATTTCTGGATGATTCAGGAGAATTTGTACTATCTCAGCATGCCCACCTCCAGCAGCAAAATGTAGAGGAGAACTAAGCTGGCCGTTCAAAAGATTTGGATTGCACTTTCCTTTCTCCAATAGCATCCGAGTAGCTTCAACTTTTCCATACCTACAGGCAGATTAAAAATGTAGCAGACACAGCAAATGTAAACTAAAATCTTTTCCAGATACTTCTAAATAAGAAAAAGTACACTGCCTTGCTCAAGAGCTTTTAGCTTTCCAAAGACCGCGAACATTTAGATGCCAAACACAGTGAATGTTAGTAAGTTTGTTTAACTTCTACATGTATTTGGTACTGTCTAGCAACCATTTACTAGATTTATTAGAGATAGACCCAACTCTGCTTTACACTATTTGGGTAGCTGTAGCAATTTAGTCATGGCAAAACAGGCTCAGCCTTGCCTGCAAAGTCTGTGTAAGAATCTGCATAAAGCTTCTGAATGTTATGCAGATGGTTCCTAAGACTCATGCTGCTAACTGGGAAACCTAGCATTAAATGTGTATGTAATCTTTCTGAGAAACACTAAAAGTCAAATAAGTCATTTTTGTTTGTTTTGGTGGGTTTTTTTTTTTGGTTTTTTTTTTTTTTTTTTTTTGGTTTTGTTTTGTTTTGTTTTAAACAGCCAAGCTTGATTTTTATGTTCAGGTTATTAGACACTGCTATAAATACAGAAGACTACCTTCTGCTTAAAGATGAAACAGAAGTATTTTTGCAAGGTCTGACAAAAGCTGTGAAAGAATCACAGATTTAAATCATCACAGCATCATAGAATCAGTCAAGTTGGTTTCTGGAGATCATGGGGTTCAGCATCGTGTTCAAAGCATGACTCTCATCAACACTCACTCAGCTCAGCAATTCCTGCGTTACAGAACTGCTCACAGCCTTTAACCAACAAAGGCTGGAAGAGTTGTTACAGTAAACTAGACCCAGTGTCTGCAACAGCGAGTAAAACAGGTACTTCAGGACAGATGTAGGGACAGATATAAGAGGCAATAAATAAGTGTGTGATGATACGGTAACCATACTTGGTCTTCTCTGAAACCACTCAGATAGCAATTATCTCAAAACCTCAAGCAGTATTTCTCTTCAGAAGGTAATATATACAATAATATATAGTAAGAGACAAAGCATAGAAAATCTAAATTTTATTTCTCATTTTTGACCCTGTATGATGAATCACATAAAATACTGCAAAAGAGTCATGACAGCAAGAAAGCAGCAAGAGAGCATTTGATTGGAAAAACTATACTGGGTTGACTCACCAGCATGCATAATGGATTGGTGCCCAGTGGTCACTGTCTAACTGATTAACAGAAAACTTTTTATCCAGAAGGTGGCTTAGTAAATCAGAGTCGCCTTCACAAGCACTGCGGTGAAGAGGGAAATCATCTACCCACTGATGCTCTCTACGAATTAAAAGGGAAAGCAGGAGGGAAACACAGTTGAGAAACATTTAGATAGTTGAGAACATCAGGTTTTTTAAATGACTAACTCAGGACTAACTGTAGAGCCATATGAATAATAAAGATGAAGCTCATACAGCTAAAATGCATCAGTATTTGTACAACTAGCATTTCAGTCGTGCAGTACCCAAGCCACAACTTTATTCATTATGCTAAGAAATGCTACTCTAACATTTGTAATTTAAATCTTTCTTGATCTGTCCTTTAATTTGTGTACTTAGAGACTTCAAATAGATTTTCTTTTATTTAAATATGCAGTTGTACAGTAAAGCCCTAGAGTAAAGAGTCTCATGCTGACCAAGTCTGCTAAGTACTACCGTAATATAACAAAACTAAAGTATATATTAACGAAAAAGAAATGTAATACTTGTCCTCTGTGACACTGCTCATGCTGCGTTGCCACTTTTCTCTTTTAGGAATCTGAATTTTTGAATAGTCTGGGGCTCCAAGGCCAAAGTAGGGATTTATTACCACTTTGTCAACCTGTGAAGACATAATTTAAATAAAACTGAAAAAAAAAAAAAAATCTTACTGAGATTTGGCCAAACAATCCCCATCCAGCCCAAGTATTATCTTGGTGCCCAAGTTATGACTGTAATATTTTATAAGTAAAGAGATTAATGTTGAAGTGTGAGGATTTGGAAATCTGTTTGGCAGTAAGCGTGCAATAAAGAAATCTGATTATATTAAAACAAAGCATGCTCAGAAAAAATGAGCAAATAAAATACGAAACAGAAAAGCATGTATGTTCCACAAATACAAAATGAAAACATAATTCTTACCCTGTTGGTATATTGAAGGTCAGATCCAAACAGAGGATTATAAATACACATATCTGCTTTCTCTAATGCCAGCATTTTACTCTTTATTTCCAGAGCAGTATAACCCATGTGTAACGAGCTCTCTGTTTGACCAGGTTCTATAGCATAAGCAGGGTTTATTACGTTTGTTTTAATTCTCTCAAGAGGAGATGGTCTGAATAAAGCTGGGATGGAATGAGACTGGGTATGCCGTTCATCCAACCACCTGCAGAAGAAATTTGGCAAGTTAACTCATTTCCTGATAGAAAAGGGCTATTCTGATCATGCCCTGTCCATTTCTTTGATTAACAGTTGTGTGTTTAGTAACAGCAAATTATTTTTTAAATTAAAATATAATTATAATGTGCATAAATAATTTTACAACACTAAATTAAGCCCCATAAATGATATTTTTTTTTAGCAAATGTGTTTGCTCAAACGCATTTCCTGCAGATGCAAAGTCCCAAAGAAAAGGAAATTAAAATATGACAGAAATAACAATGGTTATAACCAAAACACTTGACCACACCAAAACGTTGCTGTTTCACTTCATTTACTTTCAGTTTATCAGTATTACTACTCTCAAGACACAAATTCTGCAACTTAAAGCCTCTTACGTGTGACATTAAGTTTCAGTATCTGTACAGACTTAATAAGACTTCTGACTTTGAGAGAAAGCAGAAGGTCCCTCAAGAGCTTGCAAACAGCCAATTCTCTTCCACAAAGGCTACCACCTGTCCTTTTACATAGCTGCACTGAAGATTACTCTGTTTGAAGTGGACTACTACTGACAACAGGGGAGGGTTTTAGGCCTCTCTCCAAACTTGAAATAAACACATCCTTTGCTAGAATACAATTAATTCTGCTTAGTGCTTTATCTTGGAAAGGTAGAATAAAGAAGCACATGCTTTGGAAAGAAAAATCCACTGATATACTGTTTGGAGCTTGCCTGTTCCAGAATCACATCTAAGAATGTGGTTCCCAGCGTAGAGCATATGCTTAGGCCTGGATTAAGTCCCAGACTGAACCTATCGTATGTTTCACAAGCTGTGCTCCCTTCACTTACTCATCGCCCTGCTGTGAAGGACATTAAAACTGTGGCCATCGTGCTCTGAACACCCTCTTGTCTGTCTGAGGGTATTTTCAAGGAATTTCTCTATGAAATCTTTTACAAGCATTGTTTCTGGCTACCTACTTAGAGAACAATCAATATAAACTCTTTCCTATTATACTTCCAAGGTTTCACTCACATCTGTAAGGCTGGTGACATATGCTAAGCAGAGCTCAGAATATGAAGGCATTCATTATGTAGCAAACAAATAGAAAATCTTGCATGATGGTATACATGAAAATACAGAAATTGCCTACACACAGAACCTTTTTAGGCAGTTGCCTGTAACTTAATATTTTTGCATTAGCCAAGATTTTTGCCTAACTTGATTTATGTGTGGCAGAAAAACGTGCTCATAAACATGGTGCTTTCCTATTCCTGAAAGTAAAGGTCTCATTCACTTCAACAGATACTCCTGCAAAGAAATTAGTACATAATTATGCCTGGTATTCCTATGTAAAGGCTACGTAAAAAGGCCCAAACCCTTTTGATATGTTAAATTTTCTAATTGCTCTAAATCTGGCTACACAACTAATTGTCATTCTTAACGTCAATTCCCTGCTGCAAATAAACTTGTACAGCTTGGAGAGCTGCACTTCAGGGTTTGTAAAGGGAAATCTAAGTGGTATAAAATTCTAGTTCTACATTGTTGCAAATATTCTTATTGATAACATTTGTGGAAATTATAGAAGATTTGATATTATCATATGATTATATTATTATATGATTTCGTAAAACATTAATTAAAACATTAACATTATCAAGGATTTCCAGTAAATCACTTGATTAAGACTACTTCTCAGTTCACAAAAACATTTTTTAAAAGATTTAGAAATTTGTTGTCATGCTTCTCATAATCATGAAGTAACATAGTATCATTTTCTTCTTAATCAGAAAAATGATGTAAAAATTATTTGCTATATCCTTAAATTTCCTTGTTTATCTTCTATGTCTCTGTATTTGCATTCATGGTATTTCTTACTTATCCAAGGCAATTAACATTCTTGCAGTAAGCGTTGCAAAATGTGTGCTGGATTCACTGCAGACTCTCATGATGTCTTGTAAACAGTAGAACACAGGGCATCCTGGACTGTATGTATATTTTGTATTATCTAAAAAGGAAACACACTTTGAAGATGTATTGAAGAAAATAATGTTATTTTCCCTCCTGTGTCTTTTGTAGTTACATATTCCCAACCTACTGGCAGCAGTTCAATTTTTTCCCCACACAACTGACAGAAATTACAGAGTCCTCACATAGCTATTCATATCCCAATGGGGTAACCTTAAAAACCTTTAAGTGTCCAGTTACTATTTCATCACTGTGATCAGCTTCATCTGAGGAATTAATATGAAATGCATGCTGTTACCAGAAAAAAAAAGAAAAGCACTTCAGAACTGAAGAGGTCACTGCTATTGGTAACTCTACAATGGTATTTATTTATTTGATAGTTTTTATCCTTAGGGTCTTACCACAAAAGCAAAAAGAAGTTTCAGCAAAAGCACACAGGCATTTGTTTCAGGCTTGTTTTCAAATACTTTCCTGACAAGCAGTACACTTTGCTTCTAAAAACCATCATTCATCATTCCTTGTTCAAACAAAACTGTTTACAGAATTTGCTAAGCATTCTTCTCTGAGTAAACAACTCCAAACTGAATAGTCTGGATGTCTGAAATAGAATTATGTTCAGTGAATTTTATAGGAGTTGATTATATTTCAAAATGTATGCATTCAGTGAACAAACAGCTTAAATCAAAAGTGTGCTATGGTTATGGAAACAAATGCAATACGTTTTCTGAGGATTTTAAGTAACATTTTCAGGTTTTAAAGTATACAGATTTCTACCTAACTCTAACTTTTTGATGTTTAAATAAAAAAGACATACAGCACATTCACAAAAACCCTGAAATCTTCAACTGAACTTCTGTTAAAATGAATGCAGCATCAGAAATTATGCTTAGTGTTACCTTTCACAACAGTAGGAACGATGTAAAGCGATGCCTCCTGGCCTGCTTTCTCTCCATCCAGAGGGAATGTCTTCATTAGCACTACACGCTTCCCTAGCACATTATGTTAAAATGGAAACATTAACCAACATAATTAAATAAATACATAAAAACAGTCTAGAGACAGTTAACTGGATGCCTATCAGACCAATCCTTCCTAATTTCTAGGAAGAAAAAGGGCATATTACTAGCTAAAATCTAAATCAAGCCAAGAACATTGAAATAAATACACGAAATAAAGAACACCAATACGTACATAGTCATTAGCCTGAAAAATGACAGCACTGTACACCTTTTTTCACAACAACTTTTCCCTGCTCCTGATTATTCAGGTTGCTCTCACCTCTCAAAACCACCAATCTTTAAATTAAAGAAGATTCCTTCTGAAATGGGAAAGCACAGCTGCATGCCGTATTTCATGTTAGGATGATCCATGTAGTGGTAGGACAGTATTTTCCATGCTGTCCTCCCGTCTACCCTTACAGAATCTAGCATTTTGTTTGCTTTTCTGACCACAGCTGCATATTTTAGCAGGGGCTACACTAAACTGTGCATATTAATGCCTCCGTCCTGTGTGAGTCAGTTCAAAACTGTGGTATGAAACAGTTTTGCTTTTGTTAGGAAGCATGTATTAATGCTATTAAGTTATGTTTCCTGCCTCACTAATTTTGTTAGGTCCAGTTACTACCATCTGCAGCATTTTACCATGCAACCACCTATTCCTTTTCCAAGCACTGTACTGTCTTTTTTGGCCTGACAACCTTCCCAGTGTAACCTTGCTTACAAAACAAAGAGGAGATACACAAGAAAAAAAGTGCTTTAGTCAGTACAGTTTATACCAGTTTGGAAATGAAATAAGCTGAGTAAACCAATTTTTGTCAGCACAAATACGAGGTCACTTGCTGGACCAGCTACATCACAGTAATGAAAAAAAAACAACCAGCATACTCATCAAGTTATGTATGTAACCAATGCAGTTATGCCATATGTACATTCACATAGATACTTTTAACAACGCTGGCATTGAACAACTTTGTAAGTAATCAATTCGCTATTTGGAATTTTAGCTGAAATTAAGGTTAGAAAAGCTACTTCAATCTGGTTTGCCAGAAATTTAATTCTCAATTTGAGATGAAAAAGCAGTATGGACAGGAAAATATTCATTTGAGAATCTTTTAGTAAGCATTTTACAGAGATGGAAGGTAAAGAGAAACTATGGCTAATTAAAAGCTGTGTGGCTTGGGTGTTTTTTTTTTATGAACTCAAAGCAGACCTTCTCTTTTAAACTAACATCATGCTCTCTGACAATCTCCCCACACCCTGTTTAAATTTTAAACTATTTTACAGAGCTATTGACAGCAAATCAGATTAAAATATTTTTACCTTTAATACCCTGATTGGCTGGTGAAATTGGTTTGGTGGCTTCCAGGACATAATCCAAGATGCTCTGGGTTATTTCAGTGCCGCCCTGCAGCTTAGTTTCCAATAAAACTTTCTTTCTCTTTTTTTTTTGACCTTCAATGGGAACCTCGAGCAACAAAATCTTTCAAACAATAATAAAACAAAAGGACAACTTAGACAAGTACAGAACAACTCCGTGCCTATGCGTGTATTTATCATACCACTATAAAAGCAGTAATATAACTCAGGAAGTACTGAATCTGGAGCAGCAGGAGGGCAAAGTCAGAACAACCTCCTTAACACTAAGGCTAAAGACAAAAAGACAAGGCTGCACCCTTGCACTGAGCGGCCCACAGGGCAAAAGGCCCTGAAATGAAATAAAACATCAAAATTACAAACTGTAAAGTGTTCAAATATTCTAATGATAGGGCAACACATAGCAGATATATGACATGTATGTCATATCCTATTGTCAGATTTTCTTTTAAGCTGTATTATTATACACTTATTATTACATATTATTTTTAAAACGTCATTGAAGAAAAATATTAAATAATGTTACTTCATAGGATTTAGCTCGATATTCCCGAGAATTCAGGCTTGCAGTATTTTTTGGACGAATCACTGCAACGTATGCATTCCCGATGGTTTCTGGATTTCCCATCTCTTCTTTTTTTTTTTTAGTTGTTATTTTATCCCTAGAAATAATGAATAAATAGGATGATTCAGTTAAAAATAAAAACAAAAATAAATCCAACAACATGCTAACTCCAGGACACAGTAATTATGCGTACTGATTCTTTGTGTTTCTCATTAATTGTACTTTAACTGGAAAAACACCAATGGTTTTTGTAGTTCTGCCTCCTGTTCATTAAGCAATAACGTAGACATGAGTAAAAGAATGGGGAACATCATATAGATTTAATATGAAAAATCTTCTTGTCTAAATTTCTTTTACAGTAAAACTGTTTTTTTCAGTTTGTAAATATCTTCCCATTTTACAAGGCAGACAAAAAGCTGAAGCAATTCAGCTATGTGAAACTGAAAAATAAAACCACTCTAAAGTTACAAGCATATCAATTGGAAATGGTGCTATTAGAAAGTATTGCATTTCTATCAGTTCAAGAAAAACCCTGATTTTCCTTTTTTCCCCTCCCAATAAGTAGTCTTGCCTACAACCCAAGTAACAGAACAGACAAAAATAAGCTATAATATGGACTTTTTTTTTCTTTACTTCGGCAGAATTGTAAACTCAGCACAATTCATTCAAACAGCTTCTAGAAGGAATAAGTTGCCAGCTTGATTTCACAGAATATTTGGTAACTCCCTTTCGTTCACATGCTGTTTGCAGATTAATCCATTCACGAAGATTTGTAATTGTACCGTTTTACATTCTTCACCTTTTTAGGAGGAACAGAGGTCTTCAGATTTCCATGCTTTTACTCCAGTATTTTTGTCGGGACCAGACTACCTGAAAATATATTTTAAAAAAATTGAATAAAAGCACACGCACACTTGCACCTCCAGCTAACACAACTGCATTACTTAGGTGACGTAATGACAGCACTTACAAAGTATATCAGAACGAAAATATCTAAATATGAATTGGAATGGAATGGAATTGAATTCATATTCATTGGAATAGCATCCTCTAGTAACGTCAAATAAGCAATACAGTAACTTGTGAGATGTAAAAGAAGAAGAAAGACCCATCCTTTAGAAGAGCGATACGTGCCCCAAGATTCTCAGGGTTTAGGGCAGGACCAGGCGAAGCAGCGCAGGGTGAATTCTGAAAGGCTCTGCGGTCTGCTCAGAGGGAGGACGGCGACTCCAGGAAACAAATGGCTCTGAGAGCTGCCACGTGACTTCAGAAAACAAAAAGGGAGGACGAAAAGGGTGGGGTTGCGAGGATGCGACAATAAAATTGACCACTTTCAGAATGCGCCGCCAGTGATCCCAACCGGACCGTGAGGCGGTAAGGGGTACCGCTGCCGGCAGGCAGGCAGGTGCAGCTCAGAGAAACGCGTTTCAACCCGCTCCCCGGGAACTGAAGGCCCTTCATCGCACCCGGCCCGGGCTCCGGGCTTCGCTTTCGCCTCTCAAAGGAAGAGGCCGACGCGCGCCCGCAGGTGGCTGCGGCTGAGCCGCGAGCAGCTGAGCCAGCGCTACTTCCTTTCCAACAAGGAGCAGCGTGATGCGCTCGCTGTAGCTTCAGCTCGTATCTACCGCTGCCTCCACCTCCCAGATTCTAATGCCCATCCGTTCCAGGCTCCAGACCAGCGCCAAAACGTGCCGGAGCCTCCCTCAGCCACCCCCGGGTCCGGACACCGCGAGGACCTCGCCGTCCTCAGCGGGGCGGGACGCAGAAGAGGCCCCGCGCCGGCCGCCTTACGGCCAGAACCCGCCCCGCCCCCTCCGTCCCGACCCCTTTTCGTTCCCTTGCCTTCCTCGGCGCCGCTGACCGCCGCCTCATCGTCCCGCCGCGGCCGGCGCCCACAGGCCCCGCGCCGGATAGCCCGCTCCGCCCCGGCTCCGCCCCGCGCCCTCCCCCGGCTCGGCGATTCGCTTCCCGTCGGAGCCCCGCGGGCCGCGGCCGCCGATGAGTTTCCGGGTCGGCGGCCTGAACTTCTGCCGCCGCTGCCGATTGCTGACCGCGGTCGGAGAGAGGGAGGAGAGGAGCGGGCTGGGGCCGTGAGGCGCCGCCGCCGCCTTGCGGGCGGGTGCTGAGGGGAAGCGCCGCGCGGGGCCGGGCATCGCCGCCCGCGGCTGTCAGCGCCGCCGCGAACAAAGGGGCGGCCGCAGCCGCAGCGGTCCGCCAGCGCGTAGCGAGGTGCGCCGCCGGCTGTCAGCCCCGCCACCCGGCCCAGCCGAGAGAGCGCTCCAGAGACTGCCGAGCGTGGGGCAGAGCGGGGAAAGAGACACAGAGAGAGAGAGAGGAGCGTCCGCCGAGCGGATGGAGGCGCGGCGTGCCGAGCGCCGAGGCGCTGGGAAGGGCCGGGGAGAGCCCCTGTGAACAGCGGTGAGTACCCCGCCGTGCTGCCGCCGTCCCGGCGCCGCCCGGGAGCAGCGCGGGGCGGGCGGGGACGGGACGGCCGCGGGCACAGCTGCGAGACCGCGCGCGTCGGGGCGGCGGCGCTCCGCATCCCGGGCGGGGCGGGGCCGGGGTCTCCGGCGCTCCGCGGCGTCCTCGGCGCGGTGAGAACGAGAGGCGGCGCCGGCAGCTTTGGGCCGGGGCTGAGAGGAAGCGCCTTGGCGGAGGGGCGGCGGGAGCCCCCCGGGGCGCGGGCGCCCGGCAGAGCTGCGGGCGAGGGGCCGCGCTGCGGGGCTCCCCCGGAAAGTTGGGCCGCTTCGGTCGGGCCTCCCGCCGGGCTTTCCGTACGGAAGGAAGAGCGTCGGGAGCGGCAGCGGGCGGTGAGTCCCGGCTGGATGGCTCCGTGCCGCGCTCGGCGCTGCGGTCGTTACGCGGCCTTTCCGACACGAAGGCGAACGCGCACCGTCTCACGGTCTCGTTTTTCTTTTTCCCGAGAAAAGCATTGAGCCCTGATAGGGTCAGCGTAGCTCGTGTATGTCGGTAGCGGGATCGCGCTCTCAGGCGTGTCAGAGTGCGCACTAGAAATCCAGTAGCTTCTGAAAACTCAGCGCAGCACCAGCTGTCCTTTTTTCGGAGAGCAAACACCGTGCGAGGTCCCGAAACAGCACCGACTCCCCAGAAAGTGCTCTGCAGAGTGAGGTGGTCTCCTGAGACCTGTATTTTGCTCATGGCCTCTCCTTCCTTACCAAAACGTGGTGCTTTGGTTGTAGGCAAGCATCAGGTGTACTGATACTGATGTACTGAAATTCAGATACGCTTTCTAAAAAGAGAAGCTGCTTTGGAGAAACTTATTTGGCTGCAGAGCTTAGCGATGAGGAGAGACTAAAAGGGAAGAGTCTTGCACATCTGGGGGTTTTATCTGTGCTTCTCCATATCTTTGAGTGTGAAGCATGGTCCATTCACTTTTGGATGCAGGGGAAAGTAGGAAATACTCTTCTTCACCCGAAAGAAAGAGGCTCTGTTCTTACAGAAAGTGAGATCGTTTTTCAGTTCCTAACATTTGTTTTATTTCCTTGACGTGTATGCAGAAGTGGTGGCATTTACAGCCAGATGTCTTTTTAACTTTTTTTTTTTTGTGGTTGTGGAATGCATAATTGGCATGAAGAGTTCCAAAACTTTCAGTAATTCTGAACTCAAGCAAGTTCCACGTGTAACAAACCTTAGTTTAGTCTTAAAAGAATAAAATATTTTAGTAATGTATTATGCCTGAATAGAAGTACTACTAGAAACATACTGGCATAAATAAGCCGACTGATGTTGCTGATGCCCTTTCTTTATATATGCACTGAAGTGCTATTATGAATGGAAATTAATTTAAAAGCAACAACAACAACAACAAAAAACAGCAGTGGCACTATACATATGTAGCATCAGTAGCCAAAAGGGGGATGGGGGAAAGCAAGATGTAAGTTTTACACAGCCCTTTTTCTGTTTTTCCCTTGGTGTGCCACACACATCTAGATAGGGTGAGGTAAGTACACACATCAGTATCTGCTGAGGCTTTTTGGAGGAACTTGGAGCTTCTTAGGCATGTATGCTGTGTGCCAGTTTACATGTATCTGCTTGTTAGAGCTTTGTGTCAGGATTGACACCTCTGCTGTGATTGATTAGCACAGAATTGGCTTTTTGTTTCAGTAATAGAGCTTTGTTAGTTTTTGGTGTGGCCATTTGCAATGATTTTTATTTTTTTCCCCCAATTATTTTCTTTGTTCTGTGATGGATTTTTTCATGTTTTTGCTTTGCTGCTTAGGTATCATACCATCTCCATTACCTGAATGATTAATGAACTTCCCCCTCAAATCTGAATTCTTGAAGTTGCTTTCTGGTGTTGTCCTTGTTGGAACTTTGTTACCTCTGATAAGGTGACTCATGACAGTAAGCAGAAAGTTGGAAAGTCGGAGCTTCCAAATACGCGTGCCGAGCAAGTTGTGTGTCTGCTCACGCTGCTGCATTTTGCAGAATTTATGTTCATACATAGTAAAAAGGGATCTTTGGTCATACCGTGTTAAGAGTTGAAGCCAAAGGAGTCTATGTAGTATTTAAAAACTACTTCTTCAGAGCCTCTAAGCATCTTCCAGATTTGAGATGGAACTAGTGAAAACAATCTACCATTTTCCTCAGAGGAATATTAGTTTGACTGGCTGGTGTCAATGAAATAGTGTGCTTTGCATCACAGCCTGTGTTAATTTGCTTTTTATATGCATTTGTGAGTATATTTATGTCTTGCCTCAAAAAGTAGTCTGAGTGGAATGCTGTAACTATCAGTATAGTGATAGTTCATTATCTTCAGTTAATTAGTCCAGAAATCACTGTGGAGAAAAATAGGTAATAGTCTGTTGTTCCTACAGATTACCATTCACACCCTATTAACAATACTGCTGCTTTGCTTTTACTCTCATGTACCTTCAGTTGTACTATGAGAAGAAAGAAGTGCAGTGTAGCGGGCAACAGGTTTTCTGCTGCTGTCTGGAGTTGATCTGAGGGAGCCCTTTGTGATTCCGCACTCTCTGCCAGTATTCTTGTTTTTAGTAATTGAAAGTAATTTTCTGAACTTGCAAACGTGTCATGCATGTGAATTTGGAATTTTAAACTATTTATATCCTTTTGCAAACAAGAGAATTGCCATAAATTTTTATTATGACAAACACTTCTTTGGGCTTAAAGCACATTTTTAGTACTCATATTGTCCTTGAATTTTCTTTAACATATCTTGCTGAAGTTGCTCAGGGGAGACTTTCATTTTTACTTGTGATTTATATTTTAAAGCACATTAGTGAACGTTGAAGGACAGTTGCAGTAAAAATACAGGACCATGTTGTAAATGGGTGGCTGCAGTGCAACGTGAGGGCTAAGTGCTGACTGGGATGGCTTTCTGGAGCAGCTGCACAGCAGTGCTGTGCCACTTTCATCAGGAGATTTTCTGATCTGCCCTTTCCTGGTGAGGAAGACAAGGGATTTTGTTGCAAACTGGCAGGAATTCTCCAAGAGTAAGTTTAAGTATTCAGTATTTATATACAATCTTTTCTACTGGGAGGAAAAAAAAAAATCCCTATATTAAATTTCTTGGGGATTTTCCCCTCTTCAGTAAGAGCAAAAAATAGATTTTCAATTTTGATATGTACTTTGTGAAAATAACACTCTAAAAACATACAAGTAAATGAACCAAATAGACTCCTGGAAGATGTACAGTCACCAAAAATTCTGTGGAGTAAAGACTCAAGTGGTAGCCAAATGGTGTATATTCGTTTCAGAGGAGTATATTTAAGCTGCTGAAAACCACTTATTCTTTGCTTTATAATAAGGGCTGCATCAGAAGTACAGTCTGGGCAGTTGTGACTCACTGTGGTGTTTTGTGTAAGTCCTGAGTTTGCTGGAACGATCTGAAATAGTACATTTGTATTCACTGCTGGTGGTTAAGTGCAATGGCATAATAACTCTTTCTCATTTTAGTATTCTGAAACAAAGGATAGTTTTTTGTAGAGGAGAAGACCTAACACAACTGATTTCTGGACCATCTGCAAGAGTGTGTGATGAAAGTTGGTTAAACAGTCTCAACTTTTGGTAACTGGATAATAAGCTTTGAAAACAGAAATGAGTTGTTTTGCTATCAGAGCAGTTGGCTGTGGCTTCCTTTCTTGTTTAAGCAACACAGTAAATCACTGCTTGGATGCCTCCTACATTAAGAAATGTTTGTAATTCTGAACTGATTTTCTGAAATGTGAAGTAAGTTCTTACATGTCTTTTTTCAGAAGCCAGTGTAAGAGATAGGAAGATAATAAATACATATTAAAGAACAAGTCTATTGTTTGTTTTCAAATTCTGGATTACCGAGAAGTACTGTAATACTTACGTAGGCAGTATTTTTTCTTCTTAATGTAATGCCTTTAAAACGGTTAATTTTTTTTTTTTGTTATTGCTCTTCCGTACAACATTTCTGCCATTCTCAGAGCACCTCTCTGTGTTGCTGTGATGTTTCTCCTCTGCTTCTTTGTATCATCTCTTTTTCATAGAGAATTGAAGGCTGTGTAAAGCAGAACGTCACTTGGTTTTGACTTGATGTAGACTTTGATAATTGATGTCACCTAGAGGTAATGTGTGAGGTAGCCATAATCATTCTTTTACCACTTCTCAGTTGGGTTAAGTGTGAAAATTAAGTGTAATTCTCTGATAATTATCTTAAAATCTTGACAAATGAAATGGTCCTGTAGGAGTTGGTGATCTTTTTGAGATGAAAGATGCTTTGAGAAGAATACAGTTTGGAGGCTTCAAAGCTGTTCTGGGGAAAATTAAGTTAACATATAGAATCTTAACTATGCGCATACTAATGGCATGTTTCTTGACTGTTTTGTTTTCAAAGGCAGTTAAATGTAAACCAAACTTGGCAGCTGATTCTCTGTCCCAGGTGCTTTATCTGACAATTGCTCTTCTTGGCATTTAGCATAGGAGATAATCAGTTTTTTCTAGTTCATAATTCTGCTTTCCAAACAGGCCCTGCTCATCCATATAAGAGATGCATCAAGTGGCTGGAAGAACATCATATCCTGTTTGTGTGTGGCTGATTTTGATCCTGATCTTAAATTACTGAAATGCAGGGCTGTATGTATGCTGGGACTTATTTTAAGCAGTAGCAACCTGAATGGTGTTGTAATAGAATTTTCCTCTGGAATGTTTTTTCTCCATTCCTTGTGTGTGTGGATTTCAGGATCTTTAAATCCAGGTGGCTCTGCTGTGTGTTATTTCTCAAAGCAGCTGGGAGACAAGGAAATACGTAGTCAACTCTCCATCTGCAGATTGATATGTAGAAATGTCTTGGCAGAGTAGAGCCCAGAAAATGTGTTGTTGTTCTTTCAAAATGGTGAGTTTTATTGGTACTTTTGAGAAACTGCAAAAACATACAGCTATTAAACTGAAGCCCAAAGTTCCAGCTGTGCTAATAATGCAGGTTTTATGCCTTAGCAGTTTCAGGATCTTACACTGATGGAGCACTATCTTTAACTATATGATGAGAATTTGGACTTTCATGGCAGTTATATAGCAGATTTAATGGAAGGAGGACTTATGGCTCTTCAGCAATGATTTGACACATTTATTCTCCAGAGGTAGTTATGTTATGAAATTATCAGATAATGTAGGGCTGTGCAGCACTGTATGTTGTATCCTGCTCTAAGATAAAGTGCTCTTTCTGAATGAACTCAGCTGCTTTGTTCTCTGAAAGCTTGTCCATGGCCTTGCTCCCTGGCTTGTTGAAATCACTGACACAGTTGCAGTATGAGCATAGGTCTCCATATTCAGAAGAATGTGTCAGAGAGGATATTTTTGATTGGAGCTATTTCATTGAGCTGCCAAGCACAAACTGTGCACCTGAAATACAAAACAAATAAAGCAACAGCAACCCAAGTTGTGGCTAAAGAAGCAGCTTTATTTAGTGTCTTGTATGCTGGAAGTTCTTTGTAATGTTGTGTTTCCCAACCTGTTCGTTAGTTAATGTTTAACTACTTGAGAGTTCTTTACCTTTTCAGGGCATAATAGCATTCAGCAGATGAAATAGAATAGGGAGACTACAAATGCAAAACTGAATGATGTGGGTGCCTCACCACTGCATTCAGTGGCTGACACGGAGCTGTGTGTGCTGACAGGCAGCACTGCTGTTCTCACAGACCTCAGCTGGCTGAAAAGGGGCAGATTGAAGCCTCGGGAAGTTGAGTGGAGTCTGCAAATTGAAACAGAATAACCTGGAAAGCAACTTCGCTGCTCATGACACTGCTTTCCTGGAGGACACCAAGTTAACATGAGTCAGCAGAATGCCTTTGCTTAGGAAGAGAGAAGCCAGTGGCTGAGACGAGTGATCATTTCTGTCTACTTAGCACTTACGTGACTGCATCTGAAGCAGTGTCTGCCTTTGGGCTTCCCAGTAGGGGAGAGGTGCTGATGTACTAGGGCAGGCTAGGGGAAGGCTACCATCATGATTAGGTAATGGGAGCACGCAACATAAAAGGAAAAGCTGGATGAGCTGGGTGTCTTCAGTGTCAAGAGAAGACTAAGGGGCATTATAAGCAGTTTTCTGAAGGAGTTGCTTTTAGTTTAGAGGCATCTACTATAAGCAGTGTGTATATATATGTATGATTGTAGACTGCCATATAGGATTTCTCTATATTGCTTTATAAAAGGATACAGCTACTGGGCATTGGTGCTGTTGTGCAAAGTAGCATGGGTTTATTGGTTTCTGGTGTCTGTCTACTGTCAGCAGTGAATAAGCGCATGCTCATATCAGATGATGTGGCTGCACAACCAACTCCTATCTCCCTCCTCCACATGCACCTAGTCTTAATACAGCTGAAGCATGGCTGTGGAACATTCCAAAGGAACAATATGATTTTATTAAGTAAATACTATCATACAGTTCAAAACTTGTTTTTTAAGGAAAACCTGGATTCTGTATTGACAAAGATTTGACGTAACAGTTTAGTGCTTTAAATATGACATGTCATAGATGGAATAGACTCACCAATATGCAAAGCAGTCTGAGGTTTGTACCTGTGGGCTTAATAAAGGAGTAGAAAATTAAGTTCATTTGGCTAGAATTGGAGTTAGATGGCAGTGTGTTCTAATCTAAAATAATGTATTGTGATATTTAAATGAAAAGAGGTGACAGAGGTTTTGATCTCTTTGTTACCCTGAAATGTAATATAAACAAAAATGAATAAAACAGACATGTAATCTTACTGTAAAGTCAATATAATGTGCCTGTTGATGCTGTCTGTATTTCATAGAATAAGTTCAGCCTCACTAAGTTCAATTCAGAAATCTTGTTGAATTTTTCTGCATGTCTATTATATCTACAGGGAGGGAGGAATCAGCAGGGAAAGCCAGAGTTTACCTAATGGTATTATTCTCTTAAGAAAAAGATGAATAAAGTTTCTCCTAAGTTAGTCAGCCTTAAAAGTATACTGAATTTGCTGTGGTTTTACAGATTATGGTGTTAGGATAGCCTTAAGGAGTCGCTAGTAACGGTGTCTTTCATTTTTTGCAGGTATAAAGGTTCTCAATTTTAACAGCTGTTCGTGAGTTCCAAAATAACCAATCTTTGCTAAGGAAAAAATTCAGATCATTTATTTCCTGGATGTAACTTCTGTATGAAACCAGACAGTATTTTCTGGATGTTTTCAACATCTTTTAGCTCCCTACTTCAAAGTAATAATGACTTGCTCATAAAGGCAGACTGGGTCAATGCTAAATGAAGTTCAAAAAGTTTATTTTTGAAACTTAAAACCTCAGTATGAACTTTGAACAAAAAAAAAAAAATGTTCCAGTCTACCCATGACTTACTGTGAAAATTCCTGAAGCCAGACAGCCTGCTCCATATCATGCCTCTCTTTCACCATTGCATACTTTCTTTTCCCCACAGCTGCCTGTCTGCTTTCTGTAGTCATCTGATGATTCCTGTTGTCCTTTCCAGCCTGCTCACCCAGCAGCTGTAACTTATGCCATGCAGAGTGGTGTGATTCTCTGCAACTAAGGATTCCTCTGAAGAAGAGTCCTTTCTCTTTATATATTTGCATTCTTAAAGTTGATGTGACTGTTTAGAGTTTTAGAGTTTTTAGAGTTTTTTAGAAATGCAGGCCTGAGTATTCTGTTTCCAAAGTGGTTTCAGTAGGACATGAAGCTATAAAACTTGAAGATTGAAGGATTTTGTTATGGAGTTTGCCATTCCATTTGATAAAGTGAATAAGATGTCTGGTTTATATGGATACTTGATTACACCCTGCAAATGTACTGTAATAGCTCTGCTTCGGTAGGTTTTAGACCAGAGTTCCAGTGTCCCTAATCCCTGGAATGCTCTCCATTCTGGAAAACAGAATGGATCCAGAACTCTCCATTCTGCTCCAATGCACTGCATTCTCCAATGGATAGTAGAGTACATACTGTTTTCATACAAACAGCCACGTGGAAAGGAAGCTTTTTTTTTTTTTTTTTTTTTTCCCCAACTATCTCAGCTCTTCATAGATGTGTGTTTTTGTTGTTGTATGTTGTTAGTTATGGCTGTTCTTTGTTAGGTTTTTACTTCTTATTTTTACAATTACATAGATGTTCCACTTCTCTCCCTTCTTGTCTATTGCTGTTTTCTCCCTTCTCAGTCTTTCAGAGAGCAATTCAGTACATCCAGAATGTTCTTCCTGCTATGCAAGATGTTGTACGTGCACGTAGGGTGGCACTAGGCTGTTTGTGTGTAAGGTTTTCAGAAGACCATAAGACTTAAATCCTCTAATACCTGCAGCCTGTTGATTAGATATTTCAGTTTCTGCATCTCCACCAGCATGGAAATCCCTGCTGGATTTCCCTGGATATGTTCCTAAGTGAATTCTATTATAAAATATCATCCAACAGGATGTGCAATATAGGAAGGACACAGAGAATTGCTGCCTGATGTTTAAAAATTGTCCATTTCCAAACTGCAGGTGAATAGGGGCTGTACTAGACTTTTTTTTCTTCAGCATTGTGTTAGTTCAAGTTAGTAGAACTTGTTCTCAGTAGAGTCCTGCGGGGCCTCCTGCAGCTAAAGCAAACATCTCTCCCCACTGCTGCCTTGCTTTTTGACTGCCAAGGTAGCAGGGCTTGGATGTGTTTGCCCTTCAGTAAATGCAGGCTCGGCTGTGTGCTTTTGCTGCCTCTTGGACAGTTATTTTAGTTGGTATTTCCACCATTTCTTGCTTGCTTAGTATTGAGCATTGGAACATCTGCTGCTGCTATTAACCATCATCCCTTTTTTTGCATAAAGATTAAAACTGAACTCAAAGGCAGGTGTTGGTTCTGCTAAGGTATCTGGAGGGGCTGGAGTGACTACTGTGCCAGTTCTCCTTTGGGAGTTTGCTACTCATTGTAGGTGGCTTAGCACAGGTGTTTACAAGCTGGGGTGCAGCAGGAGGCACAGCTCTGGTGCTGCAACACGTGCTCTGTATCTACAACCTCCCACTCTGTCCAGTTGCATCCTCCTGTCTCTGCTCCATGCACTGTTCCTTTTGAAAGCAGTGCCACTGTCAGGGCCTTGGGGCTAATAAAACATTAATGCTGGGCTGCACAGCAAAACTTGCTGTGACTGCTACAATAGGGCTGGTGTATTCCTGCCTTGCCTTCAGAGCCCAAACTACTGTTGGTTTTGCACAGTTTGCATATCACTGGTGTTTCTGCTTCAGTCTGCATTTCAGTTTGAGAACATATTTCCATTATTTGCAGTATGGACTGGTATAAATAACTGCCTGCTTGATACTGTCTCCATGGTCTGGCTATTTGGATCATCAACATCTAAGAAAAAAGCTCAAAAAGACTAATCTGAGGTGCTATTCTGATTCACTGTGCAGAGACAAAGGCTCATACCAGTACAAAACCAGGAGAAGTGTGGGAATATGAGTATATGGGAAAGGTGGATCAGAAACAGGAAGGGCAAGATCAGCTCTGGTGGCAATTCAAACCATTTTAGATACTAGTTTAAGTTTCTCAAGCAGCATTAGCATTATTAAAAAAAAAAAAAAAAGCCAGATTTCCAGCATGCCAAGTATATGCTTCATAATAACAATAAAAATGATTTTCTAATTTCTGAAGCTCTCAGGGAGGTCTGGCAGAGGTCATACATTGATCTGGGCAGCTATGACAGAGCATTGGGCCTGGGGGAAGACAACCCAAGACAGGAACGAGAAGTGCAGGGGATAATTAAAGTTTTGTTGTTGTTTTTTTTTATCTCTTATGGTCTATTTATGAACAGTGAGAACCATTTTTATATAGGCGTCTGTCTATATGTTTGCTGCTGTGGCATGTTTTCCATAAAGCATCTGCAGTGCATTTATGAGCATCACAAGTCTGAGGGCTTCTGAAACTAATGCAGCTTGTTCCTCTAAGATACTGTCTCAACTACCACTGGTTGCTTTTGTTCCTACAGGTGTGTGAAATAAAACCAGCAGTAGGATTCTTTGTCTAACAAGCTTTCTATTTTTGAGTGTGACCTGAAGTGTGTTTCTGTCTTGCTTTACTCAAAGAAAGTTCTACCAGAACTTTCCAGCTGGTCACGGATTGCTAATTGAATTTTCCTAGCAACAGGTGAGGCTGCTTAAGGACAGCCTCACCAAGCATGATGGCAGAGGAGGTGAGTAGGCTTGTCAGACCTAAGAGGGTGGCAGGGTGACAAGGCTTACTCTGCTGTTTTGCATCAGTAGGCTGCAGTGCACCATCTCAGCTTGGAATGGAGGCTGCATGCCTTCTGTGCCTGATGTGTCTGCTCCGCAGCTGTGTCTGGGGACATCAGAGTCTTCCCCCACATGTAGAGGCATGCCTGCCTATGGAGGTGGCAGGAAGGAAAGCATCCTAGTCACAGTGCCAATGCATCAGGGAAAGCCCCTGTGCAGATGTTCTCTGTGACTTTTCTCTGAGAAGCATTCAGAAATAGCGTTGTCTGGGAATCTTCTGCACGGTATCACTGGCACCTCCCAGATCAAGAGCATGACCTGGATCTTTCTGTTCTGTGGGATCTCTGCATATGGTGTGGTAGCAAATACGTGACTCTAGGGTCCCAGAAACTCACCAGAAACACCAAGCCCACTGGTGAGATGGTGGTGCTGGCGGTGTGGTCAGACATTCTGTTCTTACAGCCCTGGGAACCATATGGAGGAGATCTGCAACCAGCAAAGTCAGTGATGAACAGAGCCTAAGCTATGTTAACTCCACATTGGGTCTTTTGATAATAGATGGGCTCAACGAGAAGCAATATAAAGCAAAGGGTATAGGAATCCAGTGAATGTTGTTTTTCAGAAACCATGATTCCTGGCACAGTTACCAGCTATAAAAAGTGAAAAGGCAGCAGCTTTCCATCCAAAAAAACCTGAAAGCATCCTGCAAAAACTTGGACAGTCCATGAAGACAAATTAGTGGGATGCGTGTGATGATTGTAGCTACTGAATCGCAAGCCCCCACATGTGCTGTGGGGGCCATTCACAATCTGATATTGAGCAGGCTTAAATCTGTTACCTGGGATAACACAGAGATTGTGTATAACTGTCAAATTACAGTCTAAGTCTTTTTATAGTGCAGCTTTTTTTTTTTTTTTTTTTTTTTTTTTTTCTCTCCACTCTCCAGCATTTTGGTTTAAAGGATAAAAAGGAAAACATTTCCTGGCTGGTTTATTAGACTATAATTAGCACTGAATGTTAAATCTGTTTCTGCATGGGGGAATTTTCTCTTTTGTATTGGGAAACCTTCAGTAAGATTTTTCAGATCTGCGTTGGCTGTTCAAGTGTTTTAGGTGAGGAGGCGTTTCCTTCTTCTTCCCCAGCAAACAAGTTGTGGAGAAGAGTAGTAAGAAAAATGATAAGGTTTACAGACTGCAGGAGAGTGGAGGAACCAGGAAATTTGGAGAAGAGGAGTTTTTTGGCAAGTTTCCTTTATTTATTGTTGTTATGAGGTAGAGAAGTAAGGAAAGCAAGGTGTGAGTATGTGATACCATGAACATGATGGGAGTAGGAGAAAAAGCACACTATGGTGTTTACGCTCTCCTCTGCCTTTTGGTGTCACAGAGTATCTGAAAAGCATTGCTGAGTGCTGTGTAATTACTGTATCTAGAAGGTATGGTATATGTAGCTGCTGAGGTGGCTTATACCATGCTCACAGAATAAGGTTTCCCTTAATAATACTGTACGACCCTGCATCTTTCAGCTTCCTCTTTCCCTCTGGGGAAAGACATTACTGTATTCCGTTGTTTTTTACCCAACAGGTAGTTTCCTCTCTGAGGACTCTTAGGACTTCTTTCTACTGTTTGATATCATTCCTGATGTTCTTGTTCTACAACAAAAAGCAGTGTGCTAAATTCTCTCTCTTACCAGCTTGCATTCTTTGTCCTATGTCTGGCTACAGTCTTTCCTTCATAATTCAGTTTCTTCCAACGGGAGAGGAGTCTTTCATGAGGCAGTGGGAAGTCTAACATCACTGAAAGACAGACTGTCGCCCTTTCATCTTAATGTAAGAAACAGGCCTCAAGGATATTCTTTACAGAATTCTGGCTGAATCAAGCAAAGTAAATGAGATTAGCATAGACACCATCCCTTTATAACATATCATTTGCCAAAGTGAGATGTACGTATGTTGTGATAAGAGCCAGGGTCTAATTTTGTAGGTCTGATCTCAGAACTGTCAGCCTGCCTTGGATCTTGTGGTAAAGCTGTGGAGACTCTTTCAGGTTATTTTTCTCAGTGTGAAAATGGCTTTCTTTAGTACACTTCTTGATAATTAAAACTGTGCAAAAAATACATTTTGTCACATTTACTTTAACACTACTTCAGTGCTGGCTTACTGTCTGTTAGTGTAAGCCTGATGTCTGGATTATTAGGAGATACTCTGTAAGAGTGAGCTGCATCAGCCAACACTTGGAGAAATAAAGCAACCTGAGGAATGGTCAATGGTTGTCATAAGGGAAAAGTCAGGTGCCGTAAACCTATTGAAATTCTTTGAAGAAGTTAAAGGGAAAATTATGGTTGTTGTAATCTAGTTGGATTTCCATAAGGCATTTGACACAGTGCTCGATTAAAAGCCTTAATGAATTCAGACAGGTGTGCGAGAGTAGGTATGTCCTTCAGATGGGGAAGTTAAAACAGGAAAAAATAGGCAATTTTCACAGTGGCTTAAGGTTACTGACAAAGTCCCAGATAGATGACTTGCTAAGACCTGTGTGTGCTTTTTGATGTACAGATAAGTCATCTGGGAAAGATGGTAAGTGCTGAGAAGGTAGCATGTGGAAATCAGTTTAGATAAATGTGGAAGAGTCACAGGGTTGGAAGAAAAAAGCTAAATTTATATATAAAACGATTATCTGAACTATGACCACTCAAAAACAAGATCTCAAGGTTATAATAAATACCTCTGAGGAAAATCAGCTCAGTGTCTACCACCGGCCCCAAAAAATAATTGCGTGTTGAATGAATAGAGGTCATGCCTCCACTGCGTAAATCCATGCATTTTGTATACAGCTTCTGCTCTCCCAGCTCAAAAGTGTTTTAGTGGCATTGCAAAAAGATCAGAAACAGTAAAAAGGAACAGAAAACTTGTACCAAATCCAATTCATAAGAATTAGGAATCAATGTGTAAGGGTAACCTCTAAAAAGATTGATCTGACAGCAGAATAAATACCTGTAGCAGGCAATATGATAGAAATCTCTCAAATCACAGGGATAAGTAGAGAGAGTTTTTTTCTGCTGACTGCTTCTCAGTTCTTGTAGATAGTGAAAATGATATTTCTCGAGTGTTAGATTACAAACAGAAAGGTGTTTCTTCACACTGGCTGGTTAAGCTGTGAAATTGTTGTGGCTGTTAAAAAAAATTTCTGCAGTATCAGGGAGTTTTTGAACAGATTAATGGAAGAAAAATGTACTGCAGCTTATTAATACACAAGCTGCACATCTGGCTGAAGCATTCATCAAGTGCTAAATTGCTGAAGACAAGGAGAGGATTGTGGAAAAGGATTGGTTCATACTTCCCAGTTTTTATACTTTCCTGTGGTATACTCTGCTGTAGCTTTCTTGGACAAAATCTTGGTGAGAAGTATTTGATTCAGTAGGATCATTATTTCAATTATATCATCTTGGAAACAAAATGGGAAAGAAAGGCACACGTGTTGGTAACAAAGGCTCTTAAAGGAATGGAAGTTAGCTTCTGTTTTGTTTCATTCTGTGAGGTACATTCATACTGTGACTCAATAGAAATTTTGCTGCAATCCAGATACAGTGCTGTTTCATGAAAGCCACATGACAAAATGTGTTTATCAATAAAATGTTGACATAAACATTAGAAGTTATAAATGAGATTGCTGGAATTGAAAGAGTAATCTGGTTGTCGTTAATAGTATACATAAATAAAATTCAGCTTGCTTTTACGTCTTCAAAGAAAATTGAGATAGGATATAGGATTATTTTAAGATAGGAATTATCTTGTTTTAGTTCCATTCAGAATTTTGCACATTTATTCCAATTAGGAAAATTGCTTTTATTTTTGACGAACAGCGTGGTTTATCGTTTGTTTGTTTGTTTCTTTTTTTTTCCCAGACTGTGTGAAATAAATTCCAAAACTGCAGAGGACTCTTTGTCAGACCTACAGTCTTTTTTAACTGCTAGCATAATATTTTCAATTATTTTTTTCTACAGCTTGTTCAGTATTTTTGTAAAGAGTGATTTATTCAGGTTTTTTTTCCGCTTAGTAATGTAGTTACCAGAAGCTCTTCAACGTTTTGAGTTTCTTAGTTGGCTGTAGAAAGAGGGTAGTCGGATTTCCAAAGTGAACATCAATTATATCAATAATGCATTGGCTCCAAGAATCTATTAGAATTTTTGCAGTTCTGGACATAATGATGCAGACAGTAAGATCGTTCACAAATAAATCTGTATGATGAAGAATCCGCATTTCAGGACATGGTCAATCCATTAATTGTTGGACTAAATACATTTTTTCTCTTAGCAGATTGTTCATGGTCTAATCAGGCTTTTTACAGCTCTTTCTGCAACATGTAGGGCTGACTGCAGTCAGGAAGATATTGAATTATATCAGCTTCTGAGGTCCAGGAACAGTTTCAATGCAGAAAGTAGCTGAAACTGAGAAAAACTATTCCTGCATTTCTTTCGCATTTAAACTCATAATGGTGTTAGAGAAACACCCTGGAGAAATTAGCTGAGATTCTGCTGGAAGATCAGCTCTATCCTATTCCTTTTTTGATAGATAAGTCCTGTTCTTGGGAAGCACAGTGATCGGGGCCCTTTCAGTCATCAGAGATCCTTCCTTTCTCAGCCTGAGAGCTTGTTCTCTCCCTTCTGTGAAAAATCCTGGCTTTCTTCATGAGTTGGGGCAATGGTTTTCATCTAGAAATTGTTGCTCTACTTATTTATCTTTTGCTGTGTTGGGTAGCCTTTCACCTTGATCAACCACTTGCATGACTTAGTGCTTTTTCACATCGTCACATTCGGTTGGAATTGCATCTTCACACTGCCCCAGGTACGTTTGAGCAGCATTCAGGCTTGCCTTCTCTTAGCTTTTACCAAAAAAGTAGGAGGATGTCCAAAGAGATGCCTTAGTGTTCTTTAGTCCAAACTCATGGAAGTTGCCATTAAATTATTGCACTGAGGAGGAAAAAGAATGTTAAATGATTTTATCTGAAGGAAGAATAATTTGATTACATAGGCTGCTTAGTGAAGTGTGGTATGATGTAGCCTGTGTGCTAAACCAGTAAAACAAAGCTGTTCCTGCCTTTCTACAACTACTGCAATAATTTAAAATGAAAACCTACTGCAAACCAGTTAGCTTTAATCAGTACAAATGCAGTTGGATTTATTGTTGCACAGATGCTGTTTTATTGTTATGACACATTTCTGCCCAAGCAGAGTTGTTTTCAGGCAGTAGAAATAAGTTGTAAGAATCTGGTAACTGGAATGCTGTGGTTTAGAAAATAAAGAACAGGCTTTATGTCAAGGTTTTGCTGTTTAAAAAAGACTGAAACAGGGAAGTCTGACAGGATTTTTGAAAGAATGATAAGAGAAGAGTGGGGTCTGTGTTAACTACAGTTCTTTGCACACACAAGAAGTGTGGGCCAAGCAGGATTGAGCAGAGATCTCAATGGTCAGCACTCCACACTTCTCAGCAATCTCAGCTATGTAACGAGCATAGAAGTGAAACATGAAGTGAAAAATAACTTTATTTCTGACATAGGCCTGCTTCCTTTGCTTATGGCTTAGACCTTTAATGTTTTGAATTTTAAAACACATTGTAATACTCTTTTTTTAAGTTTAGATGTCAGGAGAAGTAGTAATATTAATGGTTTGTTTATGCTTCAGGGAGACTCATTGACTCATTTGAACAACTAGTTGCTAACTTGAGGAGGAAAGCGTGCTCAGTGTCACTGGTTTGGGGATGTATTTTCTGGCAACAAAATTATGAAAAATAATGCACTGTGAGGAACTTGGTTCTGTGAATAAGTGACAGTTCTTCAGTAATCTGGGCATCAGAAATGTCATAACCTGTGGAAAGATTTGGTTGCTTTGATTGTGTCCTGCAGTGTGGATGGCTCCAAGTCATTTCAAAGTCATAAAAACAATGGTATGCTTCAGGAAAAACTGAATAGAGCTACCTGGTACTCTGAGTTTGGATGACTTACAGAAGGATGTAAAGTGTATGTAGTTACTGTGTATACAGCAGATAGTCACCAATACAAGACTGCATATTCACAATTAAATATTCTGTTTTGACCTCTTGCATTCAAAATAGTGACCAAGAATCACGCTCTGACTAAATTATATAATGTGGGTGAACAAAAACCTTTGTGACATAATGAGTAAGGAGTACTGCAGGGTTTTCTGTCAACTTGAGTTCATTCCTTGCTCTCTCTTTGCTCTTGAAGGAAACCTTGTCCTGGCTGGCATATTGTATGGACTAGTAACACAGACATAGATTACTTGAGAAAGTTTCAAGAAAGTAGATATCATTTTAAGAGACTTATGTGATCCCAATCATTTCCAAGAAATAAAAGCCAGAATAAGGAATGTTTGTAGGACAACTACAATTCACCTACTTGTGTATGCCCTTATGTCTGTCAGTTTAAATAAACACCTACTTGGTTTTCCTTATATAGCATTCATTGCAATGGTGTGTGGATGATGCAACTCTTTACTATCCTTTCCCATTCCTGTTTTGACTTTTTGCCCACCAACTCTTTAGGCTGTTTTCCCTGAAATCCCGCATTCTTCTTGCTCCTGGCAATCCAGCCAGGCTTGTTGGCTGCCTCTTTTTCCCACTGCCTGCTCCGGGTGCCAGCAAGAGCCGTGGGAGCATAGGAGAGATGACAGAGCTGCTGTTCCTGTCTTCTACGCCTGGCTTTACCATTGCTCTTGGGAGCAATCATGGAGAACGTTCCACCAAACACAGGTAGCTGTTGTATCATCCCAGTGTCCATACAGTTACTCCAAGTAAATAGCTGAAGATCTTTTCAAATAAAGTTACACAAATTTAATTACTTGGATAAAACAAATACTTTTTTTAGGGTGGTTCTTGAAAATCTTTGTAACATTAAGCCTCTGTACTCCATTTCATGCAATTTGATATAAAACGGGTCAGGTTTTGCACAATAGGATGCTCTGGTACTTTTTCTTTCCTCCACTGCTTGCCTTACACAGTAAAAGTCAATGTAGAATTCTACTAAGAACAGCACTCATTAGGGTTGCATTACTGTCTATGCCAGTCACGAGGTACATTGATTTTATTAAGAGGACAACTGATTCAAAATAAGGGATGTTTTTTGAGATTTTTTTTTTTTTTCTTGAGAGGGATGTGAGTTGCTATTTTTTGTTATGTTAGATAAACTTTATTCCCACTTTTTTTCTTTACTTTCTTTGGCTTGATGTTATCTTGAATCCAAAATCACTATCATACCAACAACACTGCATTTCACTGCAATTACACTAGAGTTAAGTATAATCTTCACAAAAACAAACTGTAAGTGACATGCTATAATTAAATTTTGTTATGCATACCCTTTATGTGTGTGATTAAAGAGTTTGTACCCAGTGGAATAAACAACCCAGTATTTCAGTATATGTGTTTTTAACTTTTGGCATAACATTTCAAGTTACATTTTTAATCACAGAATTGTGTAAATTAACATTAGGTTAGATCTGGTATGTATTTTGCCATTTCCCTGTCAGAGTCAGCATTAGGTATATTAAATATTTTATCAAAACTGCAACTAATTTTTGGGCATGGGCAAGGTGCAAGTAATGACAGTCTGGTTAGCTGAGGGACAAGTTTGTTGCAGCAGTGTTCTCAAGATCCTGGGAACTGAGCACCTCAGCAAACAGGATGTGCAAATCTTTGACTTGAAGGAGTTAAGCAGTTCCTCAAGTTGTCTCTCTGAAATGTTGTAAAACTCTTTGGAAATACTGTGTAGAAATGCTGTGTTTTGCTGTGGGAACCTGTTTCATTTCAAACACATAGTGATCTCCTGGATTCTGTGTTTAGACCTCAAATGAATGTGTTGCTTTGAAGGAGTGCTGACCAGTTAAATCGCCTCTCTGTTGAAAGGAAATTGATTTGTTCATTCATCTGAAAAAAATCGCGATATCTTTGAAAGATCAGCGAGGTCACATTGTCTTTTAGCTTTACGGAGAACAAACTAGCAAGTAAGAATGCTTCCAGGAAACAATAAAAGTATGTGCATGTTTGTTTCTAGTCCAGCACTTCTGTGAATGTTGTTCGTCATCTTTCTCCGGCAGTTAATATGCTTTCCTCACTGCCCACTTGAATAGCATAGAAACAGATACTGTTTTAATGTAGAATTTATTTTAGAAAGTTTCACCCCATAGATATGTATGTAATAATTATAATACACCAAGTAGAGATGTCTTCTGTCACTCTTCAATGCCTAAGGTTGATTAGTTTATTCTGAACTGTTACATCCTGCAGACTGCCAGCAGTCCAGAGGCTGAACATTTGTTCTCTTGGTCAGAAGTCAGTGATAGGATTCTGATTGTTGCTTTACTCTGACAATTAAAAGTGCAACAAATGTTTTGGGAGAATCTATCTTGAAAACCCAATTTTATTTGCTTGCTCAACTTTTTTACTTCTCTTTTTGCTTAATTAAAATAACTTATTCATAAACCAGTAATTTTTTATGTTAGAATGGCACTGACTTCAAATTTTCAATATTTCTACAGAACATGACTGTATGTTTTTAGAAAGTAGGTGGAGCACTGCCAGATATATACAGCCTGATTGCAGTTGACTTTCTTTGTGTATTCGTGGTTTTATTTGGTGAGATCCACCATCTAGACCTTTTTCATATTTACAAAGTAGAGCCACAGTGTGACCCTACCAAATGGTTCACTTCCCCTATTAGAAAGTGTTGCTAAGCTGGGCAGTGTGTGCTTCAGGACTGTATTAAGGTTTTTCAGTGTACAAGAATTTGTTCAGATTTTCCTGTGGAGGATTCTGATCTCGAGCAGCCCCGTGTTAGCAGCATCTTTATTTTTGCTTTCTGTAGATGTGCCTGAAAGGCCAAAACGTTTGGATTTCTTTTGTATCAGTTTAATGGCGCTGGTATTGTGCTAACGTGAGAGCTTTTAGCTGGCCAGATAACAGAGGCTCTCCAGAGGGTTCTTTTCAGGCTACAGTGCAGTTTCAAACCTGTTCACCTGAATGTTAACAAGGCTTTTAAGCTGTTTTAAGCTAAGTAAGTGTACTTGAAAAACACATCCTGAACTTAGTCAAGACAGAGTCAGGGTACATTGCCCCCTGTTTAGGCTGGTTAATTAAGTTCCTTGTAGGTTTTTTATAGCTGTTCTTGTGTTGCTGTGGCGCATTTCTATTCCTAACAGCATTCACAGAATAGAATATCCCAAGTTGGAAGGGACCCACAAGGACCTCTGGGTCCAACTCCTGACTCCACACAGCACCACTGAAAATCCAAACCTGTGTCTGAAGGCTGTCCAAACACTCCTTGAACTCTGGCATTTGGGGCTGTGCCCACAGCCCTGTGCAGCCCGTTCCATGCCCACCGCCCTCTGGTGCAGACCCTTCCCCTGACCCCCAACTGCCCCTCGCCTGACGCAGCTCCATGCCGTTGCCTGTCGCTGTCACACAGAGCAGAGCTCAGCGCTGCCCCTCCACTCCTTGTGAGGAGCTGCAGCTGCTGTGAGTCTCCCCTCAGCTCCTCTGCTCTGGGCTGAGCAAACACAGGGACCTCAGCTGCTTCTCATACCTCTTGCCCTTTAGACTCCTCACCATCTTTTTAATTCTCCTTTGGATGCTCTGTAATAGTTTTCTGTTCTTCTAATGTTATGATACCCAAACATGCACACACTGCTTGAGATTACCCTCTATTTTTCTAAGCATCTCAATCTCCTACGGACCCACACATTTTTTTTTTGAACTCTTGGCTCTACAGAGGGCCAGTCTGTTTATTCCCCCATCCTTTACCCTGTAAGCCTTTCTGTTGTAATTCTTGGTGTTTTACCATGTATCTTTTGTCTGTTGGAACTGATTTTAGAGGTGATAGACATTTGTCTTTAACTGAACTGAGCTGGATCATTGCTTGTTGTACAGTTAAACAAAACATGTTCCAGCCCTTCTTGAAGAGAAGCTCCCACCCAGCTGGCACAGTGACCTTGGAGTGTGAGGGTAAGGAGAAAGGCATCAGAAGCGTTTGAATGGAGCTCTCGTGCTGCCAGTGTGAGAGGGACTGAGGGAACACTGCCAGTCTCTAGTTCGTATTTGTCAGCGTGTTACTGATGCAAACTGTTCTGAGTCATCACTGCTTGTACATCTTTATATAGAAGACTGGATGATACTTGTTCACTTTTGCTTCTGGGGTACGTGATGCAAAAGTGGTGTGACCTGCTGTAGAGAAAACACTTCTACAGGCATTTATTGAGCTACCAGTATTTTATGCAGTGTGTCAGAAGTGTTTTGAGGTATTTTAGTAGGTTGAGCAGTCTGTCGTGTATTTGTTATACAACAACAAACACTGTGTTTGAAATTGTAATTCCTGAACTATCAAACATTCCTGCATTTAGCTTGAGTTAATCTACAAGAATTTTGAGCATTTCTTACTGTGTTTCTTCAGCTGCAGATCTAGATAGATGAGATCTTTGGGTAGTAATGTCAGTACTGTACTAGGTACAATATTTTATATTATTTAATATTTGATTAGTCTACTTAAGCAGAGGAGTGAAAAGCTATCCCCATATGTGGATTTCAGAGAACTTTGCAGATTTTGTTGTGTTTTTGTTGTTGTTCTTGTGTTTTTTGTTTGTTTTTAAATAATTTTCCAAAAACATGGTGTCCTGGAATGAATCTGAAATAATCTGCAATTACAAGTGAGACTATTTCATACTCCAGGGTACAGTTACAGAATGATAATTCTGTTCTATTGTACTGAACTGTTGCTCTCTTAGGAAACAAAAAAGGATGTATTGAAACAGATATACCTTTTAAACAGGGCTGTTATGTTTTTATTTTTATTTTTTTTACTATCTGCAGGGATGCTGTGCTCATTTGACTCTATGGTATCTTGTACTTCTGTATGTTTATTTACCTGCTCCCAGTGGATTTACCACATTTCATTTTGATGATGAGGAGTGTGAATACTGCAGACAACACCATGGAAATTCATGTAGCAATTACTTCGGCTACAAAATGTAGATTTGTTTCCATAAAGTTATACCTGCTTCTTATCTCTGCTACATCTGTCCTGATTGCATAGCTGACAGTGTATCAAGGCAAAGGAAGCCAGAGGCGTGCTTAAAATTATTTTTTCTCCACAAGCCTGAGTTGGACATGGGCAAAAGAAGTGTGTCTGAATGGAAATATTCCACCTGCGTCAAAGCCTTTGTGCCTGAGTTAGCAAGCTGAAGTCTAAAATGGCCAACTTCAGTAATAACTTCAAACCTTCTAAGTATGCACACACATACCAGCAGGAAAAGTTTGTAATGTAAGTTACTAAGCTCTCTATCCTGCAAACATATAAATGAGGAAATAATTCCTTCATGACCCTATACTACATTTGATTCAATCAAATTCTCAATGTTATTTTCAATCTTAGTATTTAAAACAAAGAGAACGTATGTATTGGCTATCTTTCTACAAAGGTTTAAGGCATTATATTTGTATATATACAAATATATTTAAGGCATTATATTTGTATATTTGTTTTCTACATTGGAATATTAATTTTATTTTTTGGTCTTTACTTTGGCATATTAAATATAAAACTGAGTTTGACAGTGTCAGCTCCATTCAGAAGGTTTAAAGTGGATAGGATGCTTCCATTGTTTCATGTTGAGGAGCTCTTTTGGCACAAACCGTAGAATATTTCAGTGTAAAACAACATCAAGAAAACCAAGTTAGTTAAGAAAAAAAAAAATCAAGTACCTCTTTTCTGTAATATGATTTGCTAGCTTTTCCTGCATAGTGGTTATGTAGAACTTGGTGGGGATATTTCTCCATGGGCAGGTGTCCAGCAAGGGAAATTTTTGCCTAGTGATTTAAGTTTGGTAAATCTAAAATCTTCAAGCTTGTAAAAATTAGCCTTAACCTAATATTTTCTAATATATCTTAATTATAGACATCTCTGCCAGCTAGGCATTAAGTAAGTAAGCATTTTTGAATGTTTTATTTTTAATATTGTCCTCCTGGTAGCAATTAGGACAATTTTTTAGCATTTCGTGGAGAGAGGAGGGAGCAAGAGAAGAAAGGATAAATCAGTGCTTAGAAAGGACCTGGTATTCTGAGAATTCTTGAACATAACTTCTGAGTTGCACCAGCATTATGGTGCAACACTCTAAATATAGCAGGTTACTCGTCTTTTTCCTAAAACATGAAGCTGTTCATGATTCCCTTCTGCAAATGATTTGATTTGTAATGCAGGACAGACTGCAGTAAATATTTTATAAACTCACCTTTTAAAAATGGGCTGTTTAACTGCAGTATCCAAAGCAAATAAAATAGTTACCTTTTGAGCTAACTGTGCTCAGAACAGAATATGCTGTAAGAATGCAGAATAATATTTTGTATTTTCAGCGTTATCCTTTTTGTCTTGGTGGTTCATTCAGTTGTCTTTGCAAGGGTATAAAAAACCGCACATAGACCAGTTTTAGTAATAATGTGTTTTGATGATATTAAGACATCATTGTTAGTGACTGTAATGTGTGTCTTCTTCACATCATGTTCTTATAGCTTACATGAAAAAAATACTTTTGAGTACAAAATATGTTTTTTAAATTTTTTTAGCCTACAACGTGTATTCAAACTTTACAGGGTTACAGAGTTGAATAACCAAGTGTTTAAATGGTATCAAGTTCTACTGGTGATTTTTGCTTGTTATAATAGATAAAAGATTTTTTTGTGCAAGAAATATTTAGCATTTTCTTCTCACAGTGGAACCTAAGTATTTTTTACTAATTTTGATAAGTTTGCTAAGCTGTGCTGTGTAGTATAGTATGTCTCCCTTTCCCTTCTCTGATTTCCCAAGACAGAAAAGTGCTGCTACAGTGCTACAATCACGTGCTACATTTCAGCAAGAAAACTTGCTTTAATATTAAAGGAAGTCAAATGTAAATTTAGAGATGTGTCATCTCATGAAAGTCTTGTTTATTGAATACACTGCTGTAAAATGAGTGTTAGAAGTAAGGGGATTCGAAAATAGCTGTCTAATCCCTCTCATACAGTATTTGTTACAAATTTCAAGCAAGCAGGTTGGCCCTATTTCTAGGGAGGAGCTGCTTCTGAAATCCTACGAAGCCATTAAAGTTGTCCGTCTTCAAACTCACTAATATGGTGATGCCCATGAAAAAATCAATCATAATTGGGCAGCTGGTGCAACTGCAACAAAATTGCATTTGTGCCTTCATCTACCCACCTCGTTCTGTATTCACTCTTTTTTGATGTTATACTTGTTCTTCAGGCTCCTGTGGGAGTGTCCATCTCTGTTAAATATTTATGGAGCCGTGGTATCAAAGTGCTGCTTTTAGCAGTGTTGCTAATAAGTCCATAGCAGTTTCTTTGTTCAATGCCAAAGCAGAGAATCGCTTCTCTTGGTTGACTTTATAAGAATTTTTCTTTAGACTTTAAAGTGATACATGTTAACAGAATTATGGTTTTATGCTTTAAGTTGGAACTTTTATTTGGGAATGACAGAGTAGTGAAACAGACTCTTATTTTAAATATGGAGATTGAATGTTTGAAATTCTGAAACAATAGTGGAGGAATATAGTAAGCAAACACTGCATTTAGTTTTTCCTGTACTCTTTGATATAAAAGGTTGTAAGGATACTTTTGGTTGTTATAAATGTTACAATAATAGTAACAACAAGTGGTACAATAAAGGCTATGATATACCTCTTTTTTTCTTCGTAGAACTTAAAAATACAGCAAATAGATCTGCCTACCAAACAGAAGTCTTTGTCATATCAAACTCTGCTAGAGTCTCATTGTATTTAGGTAAAATATTTGAAAACCGCCATTTTCGTATTGTCATTTTTTTTATACTGCAATGCTTTTGTAATACAAAAAATTAAAAAATAGCCTAAGAATTTTATATGCTGAGTTTATGCAAACCCAGAGAACAGTGCACAGTGCAGCTGGGAGCTGATGAGCCAGCCTTAAAGCCTTTCCTGTATGCAGCTTCCCAGTCCTTGAGGCCATGAACTGGCTGGGCCTTCCAGGCCCCATCTCTTTTGGGAGGATACACATGTATTGCACACCCTTTACCTTCAAACGCAAGAGAGGAGAGGTTGAAAGAGCAAACTATATTTCCTTTCTGAGATGAATTTCTGCCTGGTTCCGGTGCTAGCCTTGTTAGCTTACTGTCCTCTGAGAGCATGTAATGGATTGGAAGCCTCTAACAGGAAAAAAAAAACAAAAAAACAACCAAAACCCAACAAAGACAGCCCAGGCCCCTTTCAGCCATTCTCAGATGCAGAAGTTTGCTGTATCAGCTCATGTTTTGTCCTTTTTCTCCTTCAGCCGCAGCAGGACCTCCTTTGAACTCTGAAGTGGTTGGTCTGTTTGCTGGGAGCTGAGCTGGCAACCACAGGCAGGCAGACCTGGAATATAGCGCAAGCACTCGGCAGCTTGAGAGAGGCAACAGCTGTTGGGTGTTGGTTTCTTCTGACTTCCTGAGGTGCTGGGAGGCATCTCTTACTGGCAGTGTACAAAGGCAGCTTTGCCCCTCTGTACCCACAGGGTATTTGTACTGACACATTTAATGTCTGATGCAGAAAAGAAAATCACGCTGTGGCCCACCAAATTTTGTGAGGCGTAAGAGGCTGAGTGAGAAAGATGAATGTCCTTTTGGATATTGAATGAGGCTGGAAGACATTAGCACAATTTATAGTATCCTATATTTTAAACAGGGAGTTGTTTTCTGGATTAGTTTTGACCCTGTCACTTCTCTCCTTGTGTTCTCCCACAGATTGGTTTCTTGCTATCACATCAAATATAAGCTGTTTGCCTTCACCTGAAGTGCTTTCATGCACTGTCCCCATTCCATCGTATTTAATTTTCTTCTGATAATATGATGATTATAGTTGCATTAGCCATTTGCTAAATTTTCAATACCTCCTGCTGATGCTTGATTTTGGGAAAAGTTCCTCTTCTCTGTTCAGAGCCACATCATTGCTCTGTTTTTCAATCCTTAAAATTCTTGCTTTCCTTTGACTCTGAAAATCTTGAGATTTGGAGAGTGGTCCTTATATGTAGAGTAGTATGCAATTGTATTTCTTTGTTCATCTTTCTGTATCATGTCTGTATCATATATAGCCCTTGAGTGTGTACGTAGGCTTTAGGATTTTTTTTAGGGAAGCAGATGTCAGTTTCGCAGTACTTGCTGCATATTCCTGACTTTGCCGGATGTTATGGTAATGTGCATAATATTTTGAGCAGTGTGCTTCTTTTATATTATTCATTTTTGAAGATTGTTCTACCATATACTGTATTCGTACTACATCAAAAAAATAAACAGGCTGCTCAGCGTGCAGTAAACTAACGAAATTTAAATTTTTGCCATTTCTGTACTGCAGCCACCCCACTCAGGCTGTCAGTTCTCCCATGCATTCCCAGCCCCCTACCCAAGTACATACAGATTTCTGCTTCAGGATCTCAGCACTCTCACTGTGCTCCAGCCTCTTAGGTTCCCTCAGGGCCCCATAATCTCCCATATGACTCTTAGCAGCCTCCCTTGCCCATAGGCAGGTTTGTTTAATGTGCCAGGTGGGGCAAGAGGCAGCATGCTCTGCAGCTGACAGAAGCTACCCATGTGCTAAGTTCCAGAAATGAGTACACGGCAATTGATGCCGATACCTCCTAATTCTGAATCATGCAAGAAGTTTTTTGTGCAGTTTCGCTCTTTGAGGGCACCAGTGGGATCTGCGTTATTGGTTTGCATGAAGATTTGAGGAAAAGGATGTACTTCAGGCATTTTTTTCTTGTCTGGTTTGTAGTCTCAGGAGCTGTTGGTAGTCGATAGGGATTAGCAGATACTATAACATCATAAGCTTTCCTCATTAACGAATGTGACTGAAAGTCATTCTCTCAAGTTATTCTTAAGATCCCAGCTCTTGAAAGCTTTGGGCTTTATTTTGTTTTTATGTAGAGGGTAATATGAACTGCTGGTTTATTGAGAATAGAAAGTTTTTCCATGATTTTTACAGTATTTTATTAAAGCCTAAAGCTGTTTAATATTTACAGTAGCATAGCTGCTTATGTACCTGGAAGCAGGCTAATTTAAAGCACCAGAAGCTGTGACATGGTAATATGAACATACAGGGGCTTTCTTGAAGAACATGAATATAGTATCTGCATGCTTATGTTATAAAATAGGGACAACAGAAAGATACCAAATGCTGCAGTATTCATGTTGGGCTTTGGTTTGCCTGTACAACAGGCATGCTTCTGCTTTCAGAATGCCTGTTCATCCCTTGTAGTGTGAACATCCAGCTGCTTCACAGGGGCTTGCCCCTGACCTGAGGGGAGAACACAGGGCACCGTGCCCAGCATGCTGGGTCAGCTGCTGTAGCAGACCCGTGGTGCCATCAAGCAGCAGGACACAACTACTCCAAAATGGAGATTGCTTCACTGGAATTTTGAAGGAAAAGGGGACTAAAATAGAGGCCACCATAGCCATTGTATTCCTTGTAGGATGGCCCAGACTGCCATCCTACCCAGGTGATGTGTGGGTGTTTTCCCTTGCCTTCCCCAAGTGACCCGTCTGAAGAACTGAAGAGAGGGGACAGTGCAGAACTGCAGAAAGTTGCACTTATGTAGAACAGAATCTGAGCAAACTGCAGCCATACAGAGATGCAAATAAAGGTGTGCAAGTGTGCTTGTCCTGCTCTTTGATACTATTGCTGTTAATGTGATGTGCAAGTTCACAGTAGTAGCGAAAAGCAGCTCATACAAGGACAACTCTGTGGGAACAAAAGTATAGCATTGCAGCTTTCCTTTAGAGTTTCCCAAATCCTTCTCACGTGGATTGCATACACATCATGACTCCCTGAGGCTTTCTGCAGCTTTAGACCCCTTACATTCATCTGATTTTTTTCTGTTTAGAGCTGCCCTGGGCACCAGTAACTGCAGACAAGCAAATGCAGAAGGTTGAGGTAGTCCTTTTATTTGCCAAGTAGTCATCATACTTGTTGAGTAGAATATAAGGCAGTGGGTACGTAGAAGCTCCTGTCCTGTCTGACTGTATGTTCCCAACACAATCAATTCCAGTGTTGTATCATGCTGTGCCTGGCATATTTGCATCTCAGAGTGTATGCTGTGGGGGAAGGATCTGGCATGCAGTGGTCTGCGTGTGGTGACTCGTGCACAACAGACCTCCCGAAGGTTCACTGTGCTACCAGCTGCCGCCTGGTGCTGAGTCCCCTTTCTGTCCCTCTGACACAAAACACAGCATGCTCATTCAGATGGCCCTATAAGCTTCTCCTGTTTTATCTCATGAGTTGAGATGCTGTGCTTGCCCAGTCTTCATGTAACTCAGTCTGCTGGTCCCTCACATCAGGTAAAGACAAGAGACTGTAGAGCACAACAACTGGCAGTGCTGCCTGGCACCGTGTGGACCCAGTCACTGTTGTTCTGCAGATGTTGTTTTAAAAATGAGCTTGGTGTTTTAAAGAATCTCCTTAGCAGAACTGCTAGGATGGGGCTGTAGTGATTCCTATGTTTGTGTGTGTGATCTGGCTGGCACAAAAAACCCACCTACATGTGCATAGGTACTTCAAGCGTATTTTACTTGGTGTTCTTTAAGTAACAGTTAAACTGAGGTCTGGTTTCTTGCGTACTTTTGAAGAATTTTACCTCTATTGAAGAGCTTGTCTTTGGTTGTACTATGTTTTGAAATCAGTTCTTATTTCTTACTTGCTTCTCAAGCAGTGGAAATTCACTTTTCATCCATGTCTGTTAATATAGATGTATCTTGGCCCTCTTTATGTTTCAAGAGTATCTGTAATGAAAATACTCGATAGGGAAGTAATCTGTGAATAATTGGGAATTTGTGTGTATCCTACCTATAAGGACTTCAGGAATTTGTGAGCAGAGATTTTAGGCCCTAAGTACTCTTCACGTGCACGCTTACAGTGCTGCAGCTCTGGGTTAATTCATCTGGGAAAGAGTGCTTTACAAAATAACTAACATACTGTTTGTCTTTTTAGGCTGTGAAGCATGTTACAGAACCTCATGACAAGTGGATGAAGGGGAAAGGAAAAAGTGCCATTGATAGCTAGAATAGCAACATGGGAAATACAACCACCAAATTCCGCAAAGCTCTTATAAATGGAGATGAAAATCTGGCCTGCCAAATATATGAGAGTAACCCTCAACTAAAAGAAACTCTTGACCCAAATACTTCGTATGGAGAAACTTACCAGCACAATACTCCACTCCATTATGCTGCTAGGCATGGAATGAACCGTATCCTGGGGTGAGTGCAATTCAGTATTTTGTTTGTCTGATCTAAGGAATAAATACTGTGTGTGTGCATATGAACATATTTATGTACGTATGCTGCAGCAGAATTTGTGACATTTTCAAATAGTAATAGAAAACATGCAAATTAGTCTATAATCCCAGTCTGGTATAACAGATTTTAATTTTATTTTTCATCTTTGTTCTCTCTCCATAACATCATTGTAGACAATTTCAGGTTGTTTCCTGACGACTCCTATGCCACAGCACTTTGAAAATAATGACTATTTTACTGTTCTTGATCACAGATTGGTGTGTGTTGGAAGAAACCTTTGTGTTTTCCTGTTTGAAAAGAGTCTGTTTGTGTCATAACTAACAGATGCCATACTGATTACATAGACTTTCAGATGGGACAATATGTATTTATTCTTTTTTTACCCAATTTTATTTTCCATTTTGGACAATAGCAGCAAACTTGAATATGAGTGAATGTATTATTGTTGGTCAATATATACAGCTGTATTGTAGCTACTCCCATCCTTGCCTATTTTTGTCAGTGCTCTAACACCAATTAAAGATTAACAACGTGGAGTTTCACATCTTATCCATGTCCAGAGATCATAGGTACAAGCTGTTCCAGCCTAGTATATTATAAATTTAATTCTGAGTAAACATTGCTAAACCTTTTCTTTAGTAGGTAATTGTGGTTTAACCCAGCTAATCCCCAAGCAGGGGCTGTCCACCCAGCCAACTCCCCCATTGTTTTTCAAGGTTTTTTTGTGTGATGTCATATGGTATGGAATATCCCTCTGACCTGTTTAACTCAGCTGTCCTGGTTCTGTCGCTTCCCAGCACCTTGTGCTCCCCCTCAGCCCCTCTCACTGGCAGGACAATAGGAGAAGCTGAAAAATTTGAATGTCATTGGTTCCTCACAGCACCACTTAGCAACAAGTAGAACATCTCTGTACTGTCAACATTGTTTTCCTCCTAAAGCCAAGGCATAGCATCGTACCAAACACTATGAAAGAATAAACAACTCTGTCTCAGATGAAACCAGGTCAATAATGAGTTAGAGAGAATTTCATTAATAGCCTCCTACTTACACTAGGAAGTGGGACAGAGACCTATGTTGAACTGTCCTGCTGTTAATATGCATTTTATCTCTGTGCTTATATCTACAACTGATGTGCCTGGGGTTTGCTCTATGCTGAAACTACTACTCACTTGCCAGGCCTGCTGCTATATTTTTTCTTCAGTCTTTTATGCTGCATGATTTCTCTGCCTTGATTTTTTGCTGAATACTTTTCTTTCCCACTTAATTGATCTTTTAATTTCACCGTTGAATCATTTTCTAATTTCCTAACGTCCTCAGAACATTCTCATTTCTCGTTCTCAGTTGTAAAAGAATTCTAAATAAACATTATATAAAATAGCATCCAGATCGTATTTACGTTTTATGTGATTTTTCTCTCTGAAATGTACAGGTTGGTTCTCTCAGTTTAAGAAAATGCAGCCTCATTAAAAGAATATATGAAGTTGTTTGCATACACAGGAAGAAATGGAGTCATAATTAGTGACTGCTGAGCAATCCATTAGTTAATTTATATTTTGCCATTATGATGAGATCTAGAATAGCTGCTTTGCATTAGAAATAATCAGTAATTTAGAAATGACATTTTACTTCTAGCTACATGGCTTCTAAGTCTCACAAGAAAACCCAGTTCTATTTTGCGCACGTTATAAACAAATGATGAATCATTCATTTTCCTAGTTTGTGTCCAAGATTTGCAGTACATTTTTTTGCTAATAAATATTGTGAAGGTACCTGTGTTTGCTACAGCCTGCTACTAAAAACCTGTACTGTTGGAATTATGGTTTCTTTTGGTTCTTTTAATTATGGGTCTTTTTCCCACTTGCTTTTCTGCTGTCCTTGTAACCAATTTGTTCAGAAATCATCTGTGACAGATACTACACACACACACACACACACACACACACACACACACACACAAAAAAAAAAAAAAGCCTTTTTATGTGAAAGAAGTAGTAAGACTTGCAGTGTGCTTGTTTATGAAGCTAATGCTAGGAAGGATACAAGTGATTCCCAGTCAAGTCTCTTCTTGTGGATACAGGTAGTGATTAAATAAATTGAATATTGAAATGAATACTTTGATTTACTGATGGGGTACAGTAGCTAAATATAAATGATTTTTAAACTGTGTATGTTTTGAGAGAGATTTGCTATTATGGGCTATCCATAATACTACAGTATTGTATATTTATTTAGGGAACATTTTGAATATTCGGGAATCTGTGGCTACACTTACTTGTAGTTCAAACTCTACGCAGTATCTTGTATCCTGTATCATTCTGTTTTTTTTCCATAGGCTGATATTCATGTTACAGTAGATGGATATTAACTAAATATTAACTAACATGCCTATATTCATTTTGCGAAATTTTCTCAAAGCAGAGTAGTGTGATGCATTTGGCAATACACTTGTTGAATGGTAGAATATGTTAAAATAGACGCTGTGGGATGCTCAGAAATAGCCTGTCGGACAGTGCTGTTGCCCAGTACTAAAACAATTGATTGTCTGGTAGCTGGTGGTGGCAGTTGAAAGGCTCCGTGAAAGTACAGACACCATGTTTTTAATGAAAGAGAGCTGAGGACATCCTGATATAATAATCTCAAAGTGAAGAAACAGAAGAATCTGGAGAAGAGGTTAAAGGCTCTTGAAGCAAAACTGCTGATCTACCTTTATATAATTCAGCATGAACTTTACTGACAGAAAGTTACGCTCATAAAAATTCCTCAGATGTTTTTAACCATACAGTTGTTTTACACCAGGTCAGCAATCTGAGTCATCCAGTTGCTATGCTTTTCATCTAGTTTTTACAGTCTAGAAACTGCGTGTAGCATATAACCAGACAGTAGCCTCACACTTATGTGTAGAACTCTGTAAATGAGCAATTAATTTATTTTCGTTTTTCTAGATTCTCCAAGAATGTGTTAAAATACTAGGTTTGTATCTGTGATAATTTTTCATGGGTATCATAGAAAGCTTTGACATATTAAAAAAGTTGAAATAAAAAAGGGAAAATAGTTAGGCATTCAGTTAATATAAAACTTTTATTTGGTCTACAGCCCAAAATAATGTTTACTCTGACTGATCACTTTCTTTTACTGAGCATTTAATGTTTAAAAAACAAAAACTGCTGGTTGTGACTAATTAGCACGAACGAGAACGTTCATAGTGCTGCATGAAATTTCCAAAGGCTGTGTAGGATTCAGTGATTCCCAGTGGCTCATTTTGTCTGCCCAATCAGGACATGAAAGCAGGTGGCTGGTTTTTCTGTTTGCCCATGCCCTGTGCCTGGTCACTGCTTTCCATTCTGGCCTCATTAAATGCTATTTTTAAGTGTTGCTCTGTGTGCATGTTTTTTATAGAGGCCTAAGCACCAACAGCTGAAGTCCCTGAGCCTGTGGTGGCAGCAAGCTGGAAAGAGCAGAACACATGCATGTTATATCACAATGTCAGTGTACCATCACTAATGGGGATCAAGCTGGAGGAGCCAGCAAGTAGGGTCGGTGCCCTGGAAGCTTTGTGCAGGGAGGCAGCCTCAAGCGTGCAGGTCAGCCAGGAGGCCAAGAGATCAGTCTGCATATGTGCATGTGCTTAAGTGCATGAGGTGCTGGGAGTTTTTGAGTGTCTGAAGCAGGGGACCTGTGTCACATGTGCATGGGTGTGTGAGGTAATTGGAAGAACCAGGCCATGAAAAATGCCGGTTATGGGATCAACGTGTCCCAGGCTGCTCACTGAAGGGATCAAAACTGTTCAGTTGTATATTTTGCCCACTGTTGGACCTTCATCCTGCTCATCAACAGAGTGGAATGGAATAAGGATCACTGATGGTGTTTGTGGTCACATGAGTGCTGAGTGTTTCTGTCTGTGTGGATCTACATATGCTGCACATGTATTGCATTCATGTGCATTAATGTGTTATGTGCATGGCCTCACCTATGTCTATGCCTACTTCTGGCTCCCCACACAGCAATCTTCCTTCCCATGAGCTGCTGGATTTGGCAGCCCCAATCAGCCCAGGGCCTTTTATTAAAAATGGAAAGGAGCAAAGAAAAAATACACCTTAACATCTCTCTAGAAAACTAGAAGATTATTTTCCATTTTGGAAGGACTAAAAATTTAAGTTTTCTTTCTTGGACTATATTGTAAATATCACAGCAACAATTTGAGTGTCATTTACTCACTGGTTTTCTGCTATGGCCTGTGGATATCTGCTGTAGCTACTTAAATTCAGCACTGACTTTCAGAAAAGTTTGCCTTGGTTGCTAATAGATCTAGTTCAGTAAGGTCATCTGTGTTACAAAACTATTCAGATTTGCTATTCAGATTATGTTCATCACAATTTAATAAATAGGTAGTTGTCAGTGGATAATAGACAAGACTTCTGAAAGTAAAATAAAAAGTTACATGACCATCAGAAACATAAAAAGAACATACGTAGCACTCTGATTTTAGAACCTCGTGC
This sequence comes from Lagopus muta, assembly GCF_023343835.1. Lineage (NCBI taxonomy): Eukaryota > Metazoa > Chordata > Aves > Galliformes > Phasianidae > Lagopus > Lagopus muta. Next base: position 22,488,276 of record NC_064439.1, read on the forward strand.
AACATACAAATTGATTTTTTTCCACTATTAAGATTTCTCATAATCCATTGTGAATGAAAGTCTTGATTCTTATTCAAAAAGGTAAGTTTAAATTATGTTTAGTGAATGGATATAAAAACAGTGCAGACAAAGAGCACATAGGGGAAAACCTTCTTAGATAACCTATAGTTCTGCAGCATATGTTGTGGTGTGACTTTGTGTTGTAGTTTTACTTGGGAGCTTTTTGAATCCTTGACACGTTTTTTCTCTCATCATATTCAGACACATAAAGAGACTGAGCGGAAGGGATCTCTGGAGGTAATCTTGTCCTACCCCCTCTTCGAGCAGGGCCACCCAGAGCACATTGCACAACACTGTCTCCAGTCAGGATTTGAAGATCTCCAGAGAAGGGAGACTCCACAACCTCTCTGGGCAACCTGTACTCTGTGTCCTCAGGGTGAAGTAGTTTTTCCTCATGTTCAGGGCCTTTCTACTGCTAAGTCATAGCTCTTTGTGAGTACTCAAGCCCAGACTGGCTCATTTGGAGCAGTTACTACTGGTCCTAAGCAGAACACCAGGGGAAGTCAATAGAAGCAGTGAGACAGCAATAGCTTGGGAAGATAATTTTTTCCAGAGTGGTAAAAGCAAAGGTTTCCAGTTACAGAAGAGTCTGGAAATTGGGATTAGTCCTGCTGAAACAAAGTATTTTTCTCTTCTAGTTACAGATGCTACTGTTGAGTGTATTTAGATACTGTTTCTCCTTGTTACTGGGATTTTTGCAACTTTTATAAAACCAAAAACATTAGGTTATGTGCTCTTCCCTGCAGTTAGAGGCTGTTTATGTTTTGTTATTCAGATTATAATCTGTTTCCATATTATTATTCTCCTTTTCCTTTTCTTGAAAATCAAATATTGTAAAAATAAGATCCCTTATTGGTGAGATGAGATGTATGAATGCAGTACATTTATGAAGACTCTTTATTCTGTGTTATCTGTTTTCCTTAATAAAATCCTGTGATTATTTGACCACAGGCAAAGTAAAATTACATTTGTGCTGTAAAGAAGAAGAGTATAGCTCTGGTCCTTTGCACCAGGATGACTAAGTTAGTTTTGTTACCATGTAGTGATTGTGAAGGTGGCTGGTACCTGCTGGATCACTGTGTCAAGTAGCTCAACCCTGGAGTTGGGCACACCTGGCTTCCTCAGTAGACAGGTCTGCTGGTTCAGTAGTTACAGAAATGATGGGAGACTTGGAGTGTCTGATAAGCAGAAATCTGTCAGTGTCTCATTGCTAAATGCTATATCCAGCTAACGTATTCAGTGACATTATATATAGACTGTGAATGAGTCAATGTTTAAAATTCATACATTTTCCAATTTAAATAAAATCACTTCATTGAGACACTTAAGGAAAATGAAAAGCCTCTTCTATTGATGTCATTAAACATCAAGCAACATGCAGATTGAATGGGTTTTTCTGGAGAATAGGAGAAAGAGAGAGAGGAAGATGAGACAATCTTTGTTATACATTCATATTTTGTAGAAAGAATAAAAGGGATAAAAAGCCTGCTAGTACTGGCTGTGTAATTTCATCATTGCTGCTATATAAATAATATCAACACTAGATGTCATACACTGCAAGGTGATTTACATGCTGCTAGGAAGATAATAGTCCCTGCACAGAAATACAAAGCTTTGTGTTTAAATGGTAAAGATGAGCCCATTCCTTCGTAGTTTCATGGTTATTATTTCATCTGACATTTTTTTAAAACCAATCTAAAATAATCTCAGTTACTTGAGAAGAGCATTCTACGTGGGTAGTCTTTTTAGAAAAAAACTGATTCAAAGGATGTATTTGGAAAGAAAGCTTGGCAACCTTGCACATAGCAGGGGGTTTGAAACTAGATGACCACCGTGGTCCTTTTCAACCCACGCAATTCTATGAGCCTCTAAAAGCTGAGAAGATCACACCGAAGTTAGGGAATTGCTTCTAGGTCTAAAGAAATGACTAGGATGAGGGGCCAGAGAAAGCAATGAAAATCATACAGGTTTTGCATTACAGAAGACTTCGAGTCACAAAAGTGGCTGGTAAGCAGCCAGTTCTGTTGGAAGCTGCTTCTAATTTGGCACACAACTCTTTTTCTTTTAAAATCTTACTTAAAATACTGAAATAGAAGCTAGAAGTGGCATGGAATCATGGAAGCAGCATTTCTAGCTGCCCAAGAGGCCACGCTGAGATCAATCAAAAATAAAATCCAGTTGTTCAGCAGTTAAAGATAACTTAAGGATGTTGTTACCTTCTTGTACAAGGAATGATTTAATTCTGTGTTTTGGTGCTGCTGTCCCTTCTAGCAGGCTTTAGAACCTTGTATAAAGCATGATTGCTTTTGGTGCAGTGGAAGGATTGACCTTTGTGTTCATTGCTTTTAGCATAGTTTGGGTCTGTGCTCCACAATTCCTTTGCATCCCTTTGACACTCCTGCATTGTCCCTCTTGGTCTTCTTTGCTGTACCAAGCTAAAGGTTACTTCTGCAGAAAGTCATACTCTGTCTTAACAGTTGGCACAAAGCCACTACAACTTTTCAATATATTTGCTTCTTTTTAGTTAGGAAAACAACAGGTTCTGGTTGATGCATATCTATGTAATACCTTTCTTAAATGTCTTTAAGTGGTAGGATGCTACGTTAACGTGAGTCAGTCCAGCTGCAGTCAGACCAGCTGGTGACCTACTTTTAGTTACCTCAGTAATCTTTTTGAAAGCAAGGTATTTGGGAAGGCAGTAATTGAAATTGCAGCAATACAGTGGAAAAGATTCTGAGGCTTTATTGAGTTGGTTTAAAAGGAATTGAAGACAATGCTTGAATTCTAGGCATTATTTTTGTACTGGACATTACGTTAAGCCCGTAAGTGGAACAGCAAATGTTGGCAGAGCCAAAGAATTTCATTTGAACCTTTGGTTGCTCTGAGATATGATTCATATGCACCAAGCTCTGGACTTGATCCTCAAATGAATGGTTATCTATGAAAATCTGTAGAAATTGTTTGAGTACTCAGGAAATGGATTTAATTTATTTTGCCAGATGCTCTTGATAGGAGTCATATGAATGGGAAAAATGGAAGGCATTTCTGATTAGGAAAAATACAAGATCTGGAGCTAGAGTGAAGTCCTTAACATAAGAGATCTTAAAATGTCTGTGAAGACTTCAAATTTCAGAATGAATAATTAACTCTTTGCAGACTTCCATCAGCAATGCAGTATCCATGCCAGCCTCTCCACTGATTCCCATGTTTTGCCAGTAGCCCAAACTGCAGCTGGTATAACCTTAGTCCTTACTTTAACAGAATATTATTAGTGTTATTAACACTGCACTCTGGCAGTGTTAATAACAGTTCTTAGGCAAGGAGTAAGTTGAATTTAAGGCTTATAAAAAGTCAGGATAATAGTTCCATGGTGTTTTTTTGTTGGAGTTTTGTGGGTTTGTTTGTTGGGGGGTTTTTTGTTTGTTTTGTTTTTTTAAAATAAATAGGCTGGGTTTAATAATCTATCAGGAGATTCTTTATCTTAGAGTAGAGATAGTCACTGAATCCTACCCAGTTTTTTTTTACTACATATGGATCCTTGGACTGTAGGAGAAACATAAGAATCTTGAGGAAAGAGAGGAAAAACCTGTAAATACTAATAAATAATTATATAAATAGAGGAGAAGCCTGTGCAGATTAGATTACATTTTTGCTGTACATCTTGCTTAAAGTAGTGCAACTTGCATTATATTTATATGGTATACTATGTGCCTTGCACTTTCACTTTACAATGGCTTTTATTTTGGTTTTATTTTTGTAATATATATATGTTTTCATGTTTTGTGAATGTACATGTATCTATACGTGTACAAATGTGTATAGCTATAAATAAGTATATTCTGTAGCATCTGCATAGAGAAACAGGCCATAAATGTTTTCAACCCCACTTTTTATTAAAACCTGATGAAATAGTTGTGTTGATGCTTCTCAGAGTGAGGGAATGTGTCAGTTGTTTATTATTCAAATTCACAGCCTATTTGTCTTGAGTCTCTTGCTGCTTTTGTCCAAATATGGATAGTAGTAGGCGTAAATGTTACAGACGTTTCTTTTTTGCCACTTTTTCAACACTTTTTTTTATGGGTTTGTCACCTCAAGTTTGGATTCTGTAGAGAGCTACAGCTTGATGCAAAGTCTGGAAGCTGTAAAACTAAAGAAAAGTGTGACTGTCTTGTGATTACGTGGTATTTCCCGTATGCAGTGTTTTTTTTTTCACTCTACCAGTACATTTCCAAGCAAAACGTAGCTTTTTATACCTCTGGAGCTACAAGCCAGATCAGATGGGCCTATGGCACTGAGCTTTGGAAGTGTTACACACCAAATACCTTGGTAAAAATGGAGCCCTGTCAAATAATGATCATGTGGTACAAAATCTATTGATTTACCCTTCTTTAGATATTAGTCATCTTCTCTGAACTTAAAGTTGTGGATTTTCAGCTTTGGTTGTTCCTTTGACTTCTGGAAATTATAAAGAAAAGATAGGGATGCTTTTTATGTTTCCAGTGAGGTGATGGTTGCCTTTGCTAGCACTGGTGTTTGTCACACCCATTTATAAGACACAGAAAGTTAGCAACAAACAAGATGAACAAGCAATTGTCCCTATGTAAAATGTTTTTTTTTTCCACACCAACGATGTTTACAAAACCCACAAAATTGTATTAGAAATTTTACTTATATTTTAAGTGAACACTGAGAGATGTGTGCAGAAGATGTTTCTCACTGAAGATTTTGTAGAGATGGTTAGACACTCTTACCATGTAGTTTTCATATAAGGGCAGATATTGATATAAGGAGAATGGTCTACTAGAGAGGTGCTTTGGATTTATCTCTAACAGCACAATGACAGTTTAGAAAATCTAAATCCATCCTATGTCTTTTTATTGTTTGTTTAAAATAGAAACCTGCAAGTGGACATTTTAGGTTGATCGTTTGACTTGATGATCTTTTCCTCCCTAAGTAACCCTGTGATTTTATTCTATAACTTCTTAAAACCAGAGTTTTATTATACTTTTCCATGAAGCTTAATTTTATGGTGAAAGAAATTTATAGCAATACTTATTCACTACTAAAGCCGACTTTTAAATTAACTCTTTAGAGAGAATTTTTGGTTTTGAAAAGGTATACTGGCTTGACAGCCCTGAAGTTCTGCATTTATGCAGAGTTTCAGCCTAGGGCTGTTTTCAGAGAACAAGTGTAGTGCAACCAATTCCACTGCATTTGTATGTGCAGTACTTGAATCTTCTACAATGGTTACCTATACAAATCTAAGCAGTGTAAAAATATTAGGTTACAGCATGCAAGTATTCTAATATGGATTAGATCTCCATATATTTGCATTATTAAATAGAACCATCATAGAGTTGTCAGGAGAAATAGAGTAAGTTTTCTAAATAAGTTTAAGTAAGTTTTAAGAATGTTTTGTAAGAAAAAGTGTATGTGATTTACAGCTTTTACAGGTCACCACAAAAACATTGTGCTGTTCCATAATCAGATGCATTGTAACCTGATTCAGGAGTGAATCACATGTTTTAAAATACCACAGCATGGAATTTAAGCGATGATAAAGTGCTAAATAAAAACAGAAAACAGAAGTGTTACCAAGTCTAGACAGTGATGTTTAGATAGCTAGAGAAACTTCATGTGATTTGGGAGGTGATGATGAAGGCCTTCTGGCAATTAAAAAAGCTGAAGCCCAGGTCTTCACTGAATTTTAAAGTGACATTTTACTTTGAGTTAAAGAAGTAGCAGGAGTCATTATGTTGGGTATAAAGCAACTTGAGGTGGGAGGAAAAGATGTGGTTAATGAACACCTGAAAGACACTCCTGACATTTGAAGACTGTGGGTCTGATTAATGCAGCCATCTATCGCATTATGCAGACTAAGTTCAAACTTTGAAATAAATTTTCACTTGATGTAAAAGGCAAAGTGCACCCTGCTTGCAGCGCTGAATCCTAGCAGGCTGCTAGGCCTCTGTACCAGGTGAGGCCTTTCATCTCTGCTCTTCCTTGTGTTTGTCCTCAGGAATTCTTACCAAGTGCTTCTGCATAAGAACTGGCATTTTTGGTATCCTGTTACTTTCCCATAGACTGCTGTAGTAATTGCAGAAGTGATCTGAGCCCGTCTTTATCACAATTTCATCTCAGCTCATTCCACATGAATCTGGGGGAGTCTGCTACCTTCACAAACTTTTTTTTTATATAGAAGCTTGGAAATTGTTTGTTACATCATGGGACAGACAAAAAGTAAAATCAGATGCTAAATTTATCGGAAAGCTAACTTCCAGCTCTTCAGGGAGTTAGACTGCTAAATCCCCTGGGAAACTGTCCTCAAGGACAGGGGAGTGGAGCAGAGCTGGCAGATCTTTAAGGAAGCTTTCCTTAGTGCTCGAGAGCTCTCCATCCCCAGGTGTGAGAAGTCAGGAAAATAATGCCAGAATCCAACATGGATGAACCAGGATCTGCTGGTCAAACTTGAGAGCAAGAAGAAAATGCACAGGCAGTAGATGCAGGGACAGATACCCTGGGAGGATTATAAGGATGCTGGACTGTGTAGGAATAGGGTCATGAAAAACAGCAAGGGAACCATTCTCTATCAAAACTTTTCATAAGATCATAATGGTTTTGTGAAAAGTTGGTTCTGAAGCACTCCTTAGCAGTGTTCCCATGGCCATTTATAAGGAAACAATCTTTCTTCCTTTCAATTTCCTAGCATTCTCCCTCCCTTGAGGAAAAAAAAATTATCTCAATGTATTATTATTTTAACATTTATTATATTAATATTATATACCTCAAAAGAATAAGGCAAGTTTGGCTTCGTAGGTCTTGTATGTTATGTCTCATTTCTTCCATTTCAGAACTGGATTGTAATTTCTATAATTCGTTGCTGGCAAGAAGCAGCAGAAAGCTATATTGCCTCAGGAGCTGTCAGGAATCAGATTTGCAATTCCAGGAATCGATCTGTTCTTTTCCTCTCATTTCTCAGCTGATCCTTTTTGTTGCCACAGTTTATTGTCCACTGTGAACAGCAGCTAAAGCATTCTGAGAAAAGACTTGCCAACCCCTATCACCTGTATAGGTGGGCATTTGCATGATAAAAAGAAATGATCTATTTAATCAGCCTTTGCCTTAATAACACTTCTTGCAATACAGTGCAGAATTTTAGAAAAAACTTGGCCTACAAAAATTTTCCACACTCCAAGAAATCAAGTGGACTGTTGGTATTTCGGTAACTCATGCAGATCTTGGCTATTGACTCCAAAAAGAGCTCGACTGGATGTAAATTCTCCTCTAGCTTTTCATAAGGGCGCATGGACTGGTGTTCTGAACAAGGTTCTTGAACAGACTGATTTACTCTTGGTTTCCCAGAATGAAAATAAAAACAATTTGTTGTCTTTGGAAGGCATTAAAAGAGTCGTTAAAACAATTTGTGAGCACCGTATGGGGTGTAGATTAATGATTTTTTTTTTACATGTTAACATATCTAATAGAAATTATCGATTAAGAATGTGCATCTGTCACATAACTTATAAAATCTTGCCAAAAGGAAAAGAAAGCTGTCATAATAGAGCTTTCCCACTTGAAGAAAATGAGAGGAATTGTGTGCTAATTATCTCTCTTCTGTTTCCCTTCCTTTGCAGAACTTTCCTTTTTGTTAGAGATGGTAACCCAAATAAACGGAATGTGCACAATGAGACGTCTATGCACTTACTGTGTATGGGACCGCAGATCATGATCTCAGAAGGAGCTCTTCATCCTCGCCTGACAAGACCCTCCGAAGATGATTGCAGAAGAGCAGACTGCCTGCAAATGATCTTGAAATGGAAGGGAGCAAAGCTGGATGAAGGACAGTATGAACGAGCAGCCATTGATGCTGTTGATAACAAAAAAAATACACCTTTGCACTATGCTGCTGCCTCAGGGATGAAAACCTGTGTCGAGGTAAAAGTTGATATATGATCACAAGTCTTATACTGCTGTCAGTAAATTACATGCAGCGTTTCACAAGGCTGTTTCAAGGAAAACAATCTGGTTGAATTAGCTTTTTAATTAACTTGTATTTTCATTAATTGAAAAAAAATGTCAAAGCTAAGCAGCTTGGAATACACATACACTGTGTAGAAGACAAAGAAAAATGGATTACTTTTATATTGGCTTTATGACATAAACTCTTCAGCACAAAATAAACTGATATAGGCTTATAAAAGTTGGAAATAATTACAAGTCTGTAACACTGGTGAAGAGGCTTTAAAAGCAGGCCTAGGAATTACCTGTACGTATAAAGAGAAGTGAAGTAACTACCTAAGGGAAAATTAAAGTTCTAATGCCGTCCATGTTTCAGGAACAGGTCTTTAATTCGCAGTGCCCAGCTTTTTTATAGGATGCCTTACATCAGTGCTAGCATACATCAATATAATTACCTTTTTGCATATTAAAAATTTCTTTAATGTTTGTGAAAGTACTGGGTAGCAATGAGTAATGGGAAATCATAAAAACTTTGAAAGTCTCCCACCAAGTTTATTTTTAAACTATACCAAATAATGAGAGCTAGTATTTAATTATGCTAGTAATTTAATTTAAAGAGCACAATGTAACACACCTAATATTTTCATAAACAGCTAGCATTTTCATAAGAGTATATATCCTAACATCAAGAATTCTCCTTGTTTTCTTGCCTTTTAACAAGTTATTACTTTGGTCAAGAAGCTTTCTATAGTTTTCTACTTTTCTTAAGTGTACTTGTTGAATTCTTTGGAAGTCTGTACGTAAACTATCAGCAAACTTCTTTTCTTGACTGCTTCAGAGACATCTCATAAATAAGTCATATGTAATTTCCTTCAATCAATGCTGTATTTTCCTCATTATTTCCAATTTCTCCAGGTACCTCTCAGTAATGTTTGTTGTACTGTTCTCAACTTTCTCAATTTTCTGTGGAGCTATATTTAGTACTGATGTTACTCTTACCATCTTCTAATCTTGTACTATCAAAGATGTAAGCAATAGGTTGCATATTGTAATAAATAGTTCAGAAATTTTATATTTAAATTCCATCAGGACTCATGAATAAATACCATCTGGTGCTGAAGATTCATTAGTATTTGGTTTATTGATTTGTTCTAGAACTTCTTGTGCTGAAACTTCAATTTGAAACGGACTTTTGCTGGTGTCCTTCATAAAGCATGGGGATCTATGTAGCACGCCCACTGAGAAGCTGAATTCCTATCACTTTTCTGTTTTATGTTATCTGGGATTGCTCTTGCACTTCGTTTTTTGGTAGCTGACTTTACAGACACATCGACAGATGCACTCTGTGATGTTTTGAAATGATTTACTCTGAGTTGTTATGTATTTGGCACATTGTTCAAGACCACGATTAGCTTTATACATCGTGTTTTTAGATTTACTTTTTTCCAGACTGTTCTTCATATTTTCTGCAGCAGGGGACAGAGTCAGTTTCCTGTTCCCACATAAATACGTCCTGCTCTTCTGTCCTGACACATTCTTCTGATGTCTCTAGATTTTTTTTCACTCTTTTATTTAGTACCACTTTCTGAATTAGACAGTGGATCGTTTCAAGGACATGGAGTCTGAAGTACATTTTGTGAACTAAGTGCTTCTTTGACCACTACATTTTCAGTCAGGTCTTGCACATTTCTTTGAGCAAAATAAGAAGTTTTACTTCTCCTCTCATATGCTGGCTAACTAATTTGTCTATGATTCAGTCACTTCCAGAGTTTGAAAATTTAATTTAAGTCTCTTTAGCACAGCATTTTCTTGATCTGCTTGGGAGATTTAGTGACTGAAGATTGTGTTTGTTTGTTCTACTCTTGCAGTATTACTGTTCTTTGTTAGCATGCTACTTCTGTTGTTGCAGTTTGGTCAGGTGATCATTCATGCTCTTTATATTTAAATCCAGAATTGCATTCCACTGGGATTCTCTGATATTTGTTGGCACAGCCAGTTTGTTTGTTCATGATTTTTTTAAACAAGAAAAATAGAATATGACACCACCCTTCCAACACTGAGAACTTCTCTGTGATTCTTACATGGTACATCCAGTGGTATTGCTTTGTTGTGTTAGTTGTATTCTGCCAAGTTTCCAGATATAATCTGAACATTCTCATTTAAAATTTGTCATTTCAGCTGCCCAGCTTTAGCTGTGCACTGGCTTGAACTGTATGCTGTTCTTTATTTTCTGGCTTTTCATTAGTCCTCTCTTTAAAACCTCAGCTAGTGTGTTTTTATGTCTATAGCCAACACTCTTTTTGTTCTGTGATTATGAAGATCATCCTTTGTAGTTTTCTGAGCTTCTAATGAATGGAAACTGCTTCCCTGTGATGTTTTCTATGCTGTAAATTAAGCCTATGGGTGTCTGAAAGTTCACTCTTTACTATGGGAAGAGTTTAGAGGACGCTGCTAATAGATTCTGATATTTAACCTCCAGTATCACAGCCAAAATCTATGGCGTTCTCTTCTCTGTCCCTTGTAGTTACTGCAAGCCTCATGCAAGCAGTTTGTTATCAGCACTTAGCTAGAAATTAGTTAAACGTGTCCTGAGTTTCACCAGGGAGGCAGGTCACAGTCTTTTCTAGACAAATTATTCTCTGATCCAGCTAATTATGTTCATAGTAACTGGATTGCACACAGATATTGCCTTGCTACTCCTGTACACTAGAGTGAAACTTCCCTTATTTGCAAGGTTATATGATTGATTTTGTGTCTCTTTTGATGCAATTAGTTTATAAATGAGTATCAAGTCTAAGTTAATACTGCTCTTAAGTTGATTGTCAACTTGTATTTATTTTAGATTAGGCAAACAGAAGGTTATGGATTGCAAAGGACCATGTACTTCTCTCTCATTCTGTTTTTTAATACCACTTGTGTGATCCAGCTGCCTGATAAATTCAAACTACAGGGATATTCAAAATACAGTTTCACTCACAGTTGTTCCATGTAGCCTTCCCCAAGATCTATTTATTTCGAAACATTATTGTTCAGAATATAAACAATTTTCATGTCAGAAAATGAGGAATGTTGTGGCTTAGCACTTAACAACCTCTTTGAGACAAAGTTGGTGAAAATAAAATAAAGCTCATATGAAATGATCTGATATGAGTCAGTCTTCAGTCTTCCAGTATTGTCTGTAGTCCTTCAACGTGAACAGCAACACTACATCATGGAAAGCAGGAAACAGAGCTTAGTAAAAGAATTCCACAATAATCTCTTTGTTCCTGAGATGTAAAAATCTGGGGAAAAAAAGAAAAAAAAAGACTTAACCCTCGAGTTTTTTCACTCTGTTCAGTAAATAGAAGGTTGTTTGGACTTCTCAGGGTGCCTTTTGCATGTATTAACTGCTGCATGCCATGTTGGGGTATTTACTGCCGCTTCAGAGCAGCATTCTTCATTAATTATCTCTTTTTTCCATAACTTTTCAGGGAAACTCAATTCTTGTAACTTCTATCCCCACTGTGCCCAAATAAGGAAATGAGAGAAAGAACATATTCCTGTGTGGGTGAACCACCTACTAGCTGAGGTTGTTCAGAGTTTTAATTCTTCTCCATTCACATGTGTTTAATTTCTTCTCTGAGCAGAACAACTGTGTGGAGCACATTGCTGAAGACATGTTAACATGCTTTCCTCCAAACACTAAACAGAAAAAAAGCCTTGACTTTTATATTGAATAGATTTGATTTCATGCAGATATATTACTCTATCACAGCGTATTTGGTATATTAAATAGCATTTTTATTATTTAAATTCTTTATGTGATTAGATTATTAGTATCTTTTTAGTTTCTTAACAGACATAAGCCTTTTTAACAGTGGCACCAAAGAAATAGGGTGTCATTCTTAACATCATTTTACACATCCATCATCTTGCAAGTTTGATTTTGAGATGCATAAGTCTATGGAGTCTTCTTTCAAGTTTATTTATTAATTTTCTTCTTCAGAAGGTGTCTTTTATGATGATGTTAAATTTTTGTTAAAGTTTAAAATGTACAGACAATGTGAAATTCAAGTTACTAAAATTTTAGCAAGACTTTGTCAAGAAGTTCAGATAGAAAACAAGGTATGTGTAGGCTGGATATCTTGATAATTGTCCTAGTATTATCTTAATTTCTACCTGATACTGTGCTTGAGGAGAAAATATGGTGTCGTCCTTGATGACACAAATTTCTGCTTTTTACATATCTTCTAATTTTGGAGAAAATGGGAAAAGTGTTCAAGGAATCTACAAGACCAGGGATCAGGGATCAGAGAGTGTAGTGACAAGACAAGGGGTTGATATTGATAAAGACATCGATAAATTGATAAAGGGTAGGATTGATTAGATGTAAGGAAGAAATTCTTCACAGTGAGGGCAGTGGGGCGCTTGCATGGGATGCCCAGGTAAGTTGTGGATGCCCCATCCCTGGAAGTGATCGAGGCCAGCTTTGATGGGACTTGAAGCAGCCTAACCTAGGTGTTCCTCCTGCCCATGACAGTAGGGTTAATCCCTTCTTACTCAAACCATTCTATGATTCTATGAATTATTCCAGATCTGTAAAATTTGCTCTGTATTGTATAGTGACAGCTTAAAGAAAAACACTATGCTGAAGATGAAAATTAAGAAGTGATCACAATCAAAAAGATGTTGTGAAGAGCAAGTCTTTATGTGGAAATCTTATTTTTTTAGAAGAAAAAAAATTAAGTTTTGAAATTTGAAGTACAGAATAGAATTATTATAGCTGTGACAGTCTGAAAACAAGATAATGATTATGGGTTTTGTTTTTATTTAGAGATGTAGTGAATCATTTTTATAGTGAGTGATTGTCCTGAGTGCTCCACCATTAGAGTTCAGTCTGTGCTATAGAGGCATCACAACAAATCAGCAGAATTATATACTCTAGACTTTTGTATGGCATTTGCTTTGCTTGCTTATATCAGATGAGTTTATAGCAGGAGACAAGTTTGCCAAGATAAGGAGAGCAGCACAATTAGTGTTTATTAGCTAGAGACTCCATTTCTGGCTGGCTACTGACAAAAGACAGTGGCACTATACAGAGACATATTTGATATCAAGCATTCAGTAAGGTTGGTGTAACCCAGCTTGTGTGCTATTTGTGTGCTATATTGTAAATAATTGAACAGTAATTGCTGGTTTTGCAGTTGGTTGGTTTAGCTTTTGGTTGCATCGTGTCATTTCTTTCTGTCCTGTTCTCAGAATTAAGGTAGAGCTACCAGTGGTGCAGAATGCTATTTATGAATTAATCCCCGTCTTCCCTCCCTGCCTGGGGATTCTCCCACCTTCCGTCACCATCAGTGGATCACTGATGTGAAGAATAGTGGAGTTATACCCATATATAAAGAATATTTAAAGGTGGCTATAGCTTCATCTTGCCGGGTGCTTGATGATCTCAAGCCCTTCATTTTTTGTGGAGCACTGACCATATCAGTACAGCTGAACTGCAGTGATCAAACCCTAGCAAAAACATATTAGCTTGTAACATATTTCTGTGATTTTTTGGTTCCAAGAAATTACAGTAGTATAGTTATATATTAAATCAAGCAATAATTTATTTAATAACAGTTACAATAATTTAATTTATTAAGTAGTGGTAAGTGAATTTGATGATTAATTATTCAGTGATAAGCTAATTATATATTTAATGACATGGTATTTGCTTCCCAAAGGTGATTGCTGCTATATTTATCCCTTCTTTCAGTTTTCCTTGTTCTTATTTTTTTATTCTCTTCTTGATGTATCATTTCTTCAGGATGTTGTTACAGTTGGTAACTGATAACTATTTACTCTTTTTTCAGCTTCTGGTAAAACACGGTGGAGACTTGTTTGCAGAAAATGAAAATAAAGATACCCCATGTGACTGTGCAGAGAAACAACACCACAAAGAGCTAGCTCTTAACCTGGAATCTCGAATGGTATTTTCACGTGATCC